>NW_026136710.1:2122948-2765448 GCF_905237075.1 Dicentrarchus labrax | reverse complement strand
TTCTATCTCATGTTTTTTTCTGTTTAACAAAAATGCTTCAGGGTTAGATTTTATATCAAACAATACCAGTACCGGAACTTAACCTAGAAAAACACAATCTAAAATAGCAAGATTATGGTTTAGAGCTGCAATGAGTAGTCAGTTAATCGATAAGCCAACTGCTTTGATTATCATATATATATATATATAGTCATTTTTTAAGAAAAAAAAATCTAAATTCTCTGATTTTAACTCCTCAAATGTTTATTTAGTCCTCTATGACAAAAAACGGAATATATTTGTGTTGTGGACAAAACAAGACATTTAAGGAACAGAAACATTTTCAGTAGACTTTCTTAAAAATAATAACATGTAACGAAATTTTTGAAATAGTTTTGGCTCTGTTAAGGTGAAGCCAAACCATTTCAATTGCCCCCTGGTGGCTGGTAGCAGTAACAGGTCATAAAACTCACCCATCAATGTTAACACAAGTACACAAGCCAAATACATTTTTCCTAAAGATAGTTTATGTCATTTTAGGTAGTTCCTGTTACACTGATGTTTGTTCAAGCGTTAATTATTTAAAAACATTGGTTTTAACTAGTTATTTAAAGCTATAAAAAGGGGGATTCATGTCATGATTGACAGCTGAGCCCTGCTGGCGATTGAGTCGGCCAGGTGTATGGGCGGGACCTCGATACGGCGGTGCCAACCCCGATCACTACTGTGCCGCTTCTGGCTCCGAATGATCACCAGAGCAACATGGCAGAGGATATTTTGGCTTAATTTTTGTACAGTGGGAGGAAGTCGTCTATCTTCATGCAGACTGAATTCAGAACTATATTTTGAGACACTAAGAGTGGAGGGTGTAGGCTTTTTAAAAATAAGACATCAATCCCCTCTCCACTCTAACAATTTGTGCACAGCCTCCTTTAAAACTTAACTTAACTCTTTGCCTTCACAAGACCAACAGCCCTCTCTATAAATGCATCCCTGTTCCCACCGGCTGCACCTCCCCCATCCGTCTGAACTAGAGCACCCTCTGATTGAGAAAAGCTCTCCATCAAGGCTCGCATCGCAGAGAGCTTTCACTGTTGGCAAGAGATATATAATTTATCAAAGATATTTAAGTGAAGCTTCCTCATCCAGTGATGGAATAAAATTGGATGCGACACACTTGTGCTTGTACATTTGCAATGATTCATGCGGATTCCACTCCACCTGCACTCGACGATGCTTGCTCAGTGACTGGTCATCGCAAACTAACTGCAAACTTTAGTGCTATTAGGATTTCTCCTCACTTAGAGAACAATAGTGGACCAAATTGGTCATGTCTCTTTTCTTTGGCAGGTCTGGATTTTGTGTGCAAATACTGTGAATACACCATCAAAAGAACCTCAAGCCTCCAGAACAAGAACATTGGATAAATCTTGAAACCAGGACAGAGCAGATAATAAGAGGTGACACTGAGAGTGGAGAGTGGATGCTGTCTGTGGAAGAGTAAAAAAGAGAAACAACAGCAGGTGAAATACCTGCTGTGGCTGCAGAGAGGAATGAGCGGATTAGGCAGCGGCATGAGTGTGTGCGTGTGTGTGTGTGTGTGTGTGTGTGTGTGTGTGTGTGTGTGACACAGAAAGAGACTGTGTTAGTGGCCATGTATGGTAGCAAAGATGAATGGTCTCATTTGTGGTGGGCGCCTGGAGGCCAAACAGACTGATGTGTCCATGCTACTGCGGACTTTATCTCACGCTCAGGCCGTGTCCGTACTAAATGCTGATAAATGTGAAAACACATTTTGTGTGTCAAACGGGCTTTTGTCCGCACTCGCATTCAGAGTTTGTTTTGTGCCAGAATCATAGAAAGATAGTTAAATGTCTTAATGTCCTCCTTTATTGTCTTTCTGTTTATTTTTTTGTCAGTTTTGTTGTGTTTTCTGAGGAAGGATGGATGGTTTTGATGACAATAAGTCCTCCAAATTAACAAATTAAGCAATCTTCCGTAGCAAACTCTGTTGTGACTCTATCATAACATCACCTGACTTCCTCATTACTCATAATCCATACATCTCAAGCTGCTTTAGGCCCCGCCCACACTGTGTATTGTGGAAAGTTTTTGGTGCCCATGTTAATGCCTATTTTTTCTGCGGTTCCCAACAAAAATGATCTGTTCATAGTCAGATCGACACTATACCAACAACATTATAAACACCTTTCACTTCAGTTTCAGTGTCTATATCTGTAGAATCTGTCATAGACGTAAATAAAAATAAATGTATGTTTTATCTGTTTGAGATTAAAAACTCTCTTGTGTGTTTATTGTTTCATGTGTCAGGATCATTTGACAGATTATTTGGTACTTTAACTCTATCTCAATGAAGTCAGGTCAAACAAATACTCATAGACTTATTGATACCATGGTTATGATGGATAACATTAACAGTTACTTACAAATTAACTGGCTAAAAAAAACGTTCCTCATTCCTCTCCTGTCGCTGCCTGAACCCACCCTGTCTTCATCCACAGAGTCAGAGTCCTGGTCGGAGCCGCTGGAAATCAGCCGGCCTCTGTTGAGACTATCAGACTAATGAAGAGTGGTCAACTAAAACTCTTCACATCCACGATTAAGTCGACTGTTAGAGGGCAGCCCTAAACAATACGTAACTTCTGTTCAAAGTCAAATTAAACCTGGTTACCTAACAGTTGCTCCTACCTGTAGGACCAATGTAAATCCACAGGAGTCTGTGTTGATCTGGAAGGAAAGCTTGGTGAGAGTGCCACTGTAACATAAGACATGGAGTAGTTGGAGGGATGTTTTGTGGCTGCTGTGCAAGTTCCCCTGCGACCCCTCATCACAACACACACACACACACACGCACACACACACACACACACACACACACACACACACACACACACACACACACACACACACACACACTCCTACATTACGGCACACAACTGCACATTTCTCAACCTCTTGTGCACTATTTTCCTTCTTCCCATCCTATATCATTTCCTCATTTACCACAGAAAAAGCTTATTGATTTCAGGTGGAATTAATGGGTGTGTACTCTGCCCGGGAGAATGTTTCTATGTGTGTGTGAGAGAGAAAGATCCTGATGCTGCTCCTGGTGGCGATATATTTCAGTTGTTTATTTTACCTTTATTAGAAATGGTGTTCATTCATCACATGCAACACAAAATATCTGAGTTCTACCTTGAACTTGATTAGATAGTTGACAATGAGAGGCGACAGGAAATGAGAGAAGAGAGAGAGAAAGAGAAATGGAACATGGAACAGAAGGTCATCGGTGTCTTTCAATCCCTTCAGTTAGATGGTATCTCCAGGCTCAATCCAATGTTCACTGGGTCCAGATGTGCAACTGGAATATTAGAAATACTGAAGTCACGAGTTAAAGTTATTTATTGAGATAGCTGTTATGTTATATTTTCTGGAAGTTAAGGATAAGGGTTAGATATACAAAATTCACTGCTACTAGATGTCGTGCTAGAGGACAACATTAGACTCCATTGATTAAACCAATAATTTTACCTCGCAGATAATCGTAAAACACACTTGAGAGAAACAAAAAAAACTCCCCAAAACTGTCTTAGTCTTTCCAATAATCACCAACGCTGGTTTGGTTGGAATAAACCCTTAATTTACTGAGCTGGGAAAATAGCCGTGGAACAGGCTGTTACTGGCTAATTAAAAGTTAATGTAACCAAATCCTTGGAGACAAATGCAAAGTACATCCACTAAAAGTGCTTCTTTTGTGTTCAGATTGTTATTCTCAGTGTCTGACAACATTATGGAAAGGATCTCTACAGAGATAGACCTTTTGTTTAAAGGGGAACTGGCAACTCTTAGCCTTGTCTTCGCTGGTTTTCACTTTTGTCGGTGCATGTTTTCTCAACGAGCTCCCCCTACAGCTCTGGGACGTATATTTCACCAAACTGTCATAAAAAAACTCACCTGCGGCACCCTCCTCCCCCTTTCTACTGCTGCTGATGTGCATTTGTTGCCGGGACACTTTTTCGTGTGGAGCAATGTCTACCGAGGTGGGTAATACATTATACACAGTATCATAGAACATTGCGTTTATGTGGAATTGCACAAGGTTGGTTTTCCGCCTGGGGACGCTAGGGGGAGCGGGGAAAGTCACCATTAACACTGGAACAGGCCATTTAACCATCCAAATGATTTCTAAATGGGTTTATTAAGTTGAAATAGTTGCCAAATTCCCCTTTAACCTCACCACCAGACTCCAGAGACAAAAACTGTAATTCTACCTTGCATATCATCTTTAAATTATAACTCAATTCAAAGTAGACAGAAACATAATAAAACTCACCAAAATCATCTTTGTTAGTCTTTCCACTGTTCCAACAATCACCAGCACTAGCGTTCACATGCAGCCAGACCGGCTTTGTAAACAAACCACAGAGAGGCTGCAATAACAACACAGGCCGACTGAATGTACCTCTACCAGGTGAGCTACCGTACACCCCAATATTGGCAGGCGCCCCACTACTCTATATTTTATGGTAAAAGATACAAATTATACAATACAAACATACTTTATGTATATGAATCCATCCTTACAGATACCAATATGTATATTGATTTATCAGGTTACAGTAGATTTACTTCATTCTGAAGGTACAATTTCCTGTTTTATTACCATGATGTTGGAAGTTGTATATTGTTGTTTTTAATTTACAGTATTATAATTATTACTACATTACACTGTAAGGTTTAATTCTAAAAGAGCAGCCATAAATTTGTCAATAATGCAGCAGAACAGAACGGAGACCATAAACACACACATACTTTATCTATGTCTCGCAGTCTGGTGAACACACACACACCTACACACCTACACACACACACGCACACACCGAGCCACTACATTCATCACTGCCAAGGTGTGTGTTTAGTAGCCATGTTGGCTGCGGAAAGTGCTCCATCAAATTGACTTTCCTGACATATGGTGTGTGTATCTGTGTGTTAATTTTGCAGTGTGTTGATCAGTGATGTGTGTGTGTGTGTGTGTGTGTGTGTGTGTGTGTGTGTGTGTGTGTGTGTGTGTAGAGGCAGAGTGATGATGCCGGTCACAGAGATGAATAAGACTGATATTTGATTTGATACAGATATGCAGCCGCGCTCATCTTTCAGCCCCTCTGACAAACATGTCTTTGAGCCACTGAGGAAAAGGTCAAGGTTCAAAGGTCAAGGTTGACTTTATTATCTCTTCACAGAAATACTGTCAGGCAAGCCAGCCAGCCCAGTTTGGTGCCTGTACTTTTGCTGTAGATTACATTATTGTGCTACGGTGCAGCATCCTGAATCAAAGAGATATATGAGTCACAGAATTTCATTATATTTCTGTAACACTAATCTGCAGTTGAAGTGTATATTAATGACCCCAGCTTCAAACTGAAGTGCTATTTGCATACCTCTGGCGCCCGCACGCCTCTGTGTTTCCTTTGTTTGCTCCTTGTAACAGGTTGTAAATATGCAGTTTACAGTTTTCATGAAAAAACAATGAGGCCGGCATCAGCCATGAGCATAAACAAATCTCACACACACTCAAATAAAAACCGCTGTTGCATTATTGATGGCGTCTGAGGGGGTTTGGGATTCAAGATCAACTGTGGTTGTCTAACACAATGGAAGGGTGTCTCATGTAAACCGTCGTACACACAGAACACACAGAACATGCCCTCACATATCTGATCTTCTGTGCATTTTTAATGTAGTGTAAAGTATTCATATGGAAGATTATTATAACAGTTAAAGCTCTAATATGTAACATTTCCTAATTAAAAGATCCATAAACTCTAGCTCTATGTTCTATATGTAGTTGAGTTTTTCCATTATCTCAAATGTTTCCAACAATGTTCAAACTCTTTCATTTTATTCAGGTAACGCTGCGTTTCACCGGTCGCCTGTCGATGGCGTCATATCCCCTTTGTGCCTGCGTCAGCGTTGTGGTTGTCTGTCAGAAGCTGTCATACATTGACTGTTGATCCAGTCTGAAGCCACATTTTTACCATCCACTGTTTCGATCTTGGTGCTTTTTAACTCTAGATTTGAAGTTAGCATTGGACGTCTGGATCTTAAGTTATAGAGAAAAAGTGAGCTACGTTAGCAGCAGCTCGGCTCGCAGCCCCTCCGGCCCCTGTCTGTCCAACAGCGTGGGAGAAGCAGTGATTTTTAAGGTGGAACTGCTTTATTCAGTGTGTTTAGTGGTTTTAATCAGCGGGTCGGTTTGTTTTGGAGAGGAGGAGACCTCTGTGGATCATTGGGCTCCCGGTAGAAACCTCCTGAACCATGAACACTGAAGGAATCCTAACCGGGAGAAGCTGACTGCAATGACGCCAGTGGTGGTGAAGACAACAACTCCCATGATCCCACGCTGCTTCACAAAATCTTTGTTTTTTGTTACTGTTTTGATGTGAGAGACCCCCTAGTGGCAGAAATGACATACTGTACGTTTACTTTATGCTTTCTAACATAATGGCTGCAGATTCAGGTGTGACCTCTCTCAGCTCACCTCACAGCATCATAAAGCTCTCCTCAGTCTGCAAGGGAACGTTTCTGGATAAACTCACCTCTCTGGAGTTTGGCAAATCACTCTGGTTCATTCGGTGTGTAACAATGCTGCTTTAACAGAGATAGATTGTTGCAGTTGCTTTTTTGGCATTGAGCATCGTGCACAAGTTGTCAGCTGTTTATAGTCCTCATTTGTCAGCTACAAGACGCGTCTCCGAGCCATGTGTATCTCCAAAAACATTCATTTAATGGCAGTGAGTGCAGACAGTTTACTCAGCTTTAAATGAGATCCTGCAGTGTCTCAGAACAGACTCAATCAGGTTGTAGCCAGAATTAAACAAGCCGCCGTTACTGGGGTGACACCTTCTTCTTCTTTTCGCTAAGAAATGTGTCCAAGAGATCCTGTTACACCTTGTAGTCATCAAATAAAGGTACACTGTGCTGTTCTCAGCCTCTCCGACAATAAGAAAGGTGGCTGGTGAGCCAGAGAGTCAGGACACAGTCTGCTGGCCCAGAGATCTCACTCTAGCTCAGTGCTCTGTGCATATGTTATATAAAAAAATAATTGGACTTTTTGGGAAATACATTGATCCATTTTCTTGTCTAGAGTTAGGTGCGAAGATCTACATCATTGTAAAACACACAACTGAAGTTAAACTCACTGTCAGTTTCCACTGTCAGTGTTATTCACTGTCACCTGTCAGTGCTCATAATGTTATGGCTGATCTGTGTCATCCAAACGCCCAACCCTACAGCCTACCAGGTGTAGTTTATCCTAATTATATATATGTATATTTTAGCTACTGTATGCGTCAGCCAGACCTCATCTCAGTAGTAGTAGTAAACACTAGTAGTAGCAGTCTAAAGTACTATTTCGAGAGTTAGTACTATTCAGCAGCAGCAGTGTGTCGTGCTGTTGGGGCGTCTTTAACACAGATATGAAGGCTCTCAGTATTCTGAAGCAGTCAGTTTGTCTTTGATGTTCATATCAACACAGCAGGAGTCAGAGCTCTCCCTGAAGACTTTCACCTCACACAAGGAACCAAAGACTAACAACGAACACTGTAACATGTTATTGACATTATCTACGCATTTACATACCGAATAACACTAATGTTTAAATCTGTGACAAAATATTTTATTCACTTGTACATTAACATACTTACATACTTTTGAGTCCTATTATGTGTGTGAGTTTGTGAGCTGTGTATTGTGTGTGTGTGTGTGTGTGTGTGTGTGTGTGTGTGTGTGTGTGTGTGTGTGTGTGTGTGTTTTGACTGTTCGTATGCACACATAGAAGGCTCTGTGCATTAGGGGCTCTCAGGCTGTTAAACTCTAGGATGCAGATGACAGTCAGTCACGTCGTCTTGACAAGGACAGGGGATGAAGGAACATAATGAAATAAAATCTGTATTTTCAGCCCTCTCACATCCTTCACTGTCTGTTTCATAAACACACAGAAACATGCACACACACACACACACTCACGCAGATGCCTGTCACACCTCGTTGCAATCACCAGATCTCAGGGTGATTTGCTTGGTTGCTGTCATAGAAAGTAATGTAATATTTTTCGCCCACCAAGTTCCTCTGTACAAATGCGTTGAATCTGATTCTGGCAGGAGTTTCCTCACTAACACTTACTGCAGTCACACGCACACACCTTTATAATATTGTAAAGCTTTTTAATTGTTGACATCGTATTCTTGCTAAGTGCTAAGATGTGTTTGAAAGCTTGTATGATTTTGCAATTTTCCCCCCCAAAAAATTCCCCTCTGCATAAATATGTCTCTTTAATTGCCTCTAAAGGTTTGTTTAAGTGTTTTTTTCCCAGCTGTCTCAGGGTAACTACTGTGGCCACTGGTTTGTTGTGTCTGGAGATGATTTTTCAAGTAATAAACAGTTAGAGTCTGTTTTTATTTTGTTGTACTATCATCCAGTCTGTTCATTGACATTAAGTGATTCTCTGTAGGATCATAAAAACAGTTTCTTCTTCTTCAGGGTGTCCATAATCAGGAATTAATGGACTCGGACGGTTCTGGCCTCCACGTTGTCCATTAATTCCTGATAATGGACACCTTGTCGGGCAGTATCCTTTACTTATTGAATTACACACAAGCAGGAGTTATAAGCTCTCTGTAAGTTAGCAATATCATTTTGTTCTTCTGCACCTTCCCAGCGTTAATATATTGTGCACTGGTGCCCATTAGGAACCAGTGCACCAGTGTTTTATTGAGCTTTTCCTCTGTTTCAAAGGTGCATTGTCTGCTGAGCTGCTCTTGCGTCTCAGGTTTTTCCTCAGATAAATCTAGAAGAGTCTACAGCCTCATTAGCTGCTCTGTGAGACATCAGCATGCTAACATGCTCAGAATGACAATATAAAGGTGCTAATTTTAAGCAGGTATAATGTTTGCAATGTTTTAGTTTAGCGACTTAGCAAGCTAACATTTGGCTATTAGTTAGAGTTAACCAAACACACCGCTGAAATGAGCATCCAGTTGGAATAAAGTACTCAGCAGTACATATTATCACAATGTGTCAATATCCATTAATAATAAACAAATAACATTGTCTAATAAACAATAAATATAGCAACTTTATTAAATCTCATACTATTGCGCTCAAAAATGTTGCTCTGAAGCTTAATTCTAAGGCTGTTCTGTAAATAGTAAATAGTTCTAATAAGTATAGCAACTTCTGATCAATTAATCAATGTTTGTTAGCCCCGCCCACATTTAGTGTAAGCCCCGCCCAATCAGAGTAGAGCTATTAATACAGATAATTTCGTCTGTTCAACAGATATATACAGATAATGGTGTATTCACTCATCCCTATAAGCCCTAAAAACACAGTACAGTTGAGGCTGATGTGATTGTTTGCTCGAAGTTTTATGCTGATCTATCCAGATGTTAAAATATGTGAAGTGAAAACTTCGACTTGCTGGTGGTGCTACAGGAAAAGTCAGGGAATTACCAACATCTCATGGATCAATCCTCTGGGAAACATGAACGTTTGCACCAATTTTAATGGAAATCCATCCAGGAGTTGTTGAGATATTTCACTCAGAGCCACAAATGTCAGTCTTGTGGTGCTAACTGATAAGTCAGGGGATCACTGAAGTCATTAAGATTCATCCGTTGGGAACTCTAAATGTCTGTACAATATGGCTGTTCATCAGGTACTTGGTGAGTTATTTTTAGTCTAGACATTTGACATATAAAAGATGGTGATCGGGGTTAACGCCGCAGTACCGAGTCCCGCTCACAGGCCCGGCTGAAGCAAGGCTCACCTGCCAATCATGCTGTGAAACCCGTATTTAACCGAATTTATCAGAAAAATGAATAATTGAAGAGTGTTTTTGTCCCATCTGCTAACAGAGGCAACAGGCTTTGTGACTGCAGTCCGCCACCAGGGGGCGATAGAGATGTTCTGGCTTCACCTTTGAAGAGCTGTCATGTTGTCCATCTTCCCAGAGCTGATAAAATGAAGTCTGCATAAGATTATTGAAATCTGTTTGTTTTGTAGTTCTGTGTGAAGTCAGAGGATCACATGCATCAGAGGTGTTTGGTTTCATCAGTCTTCAGACAAATGCATCAAGAAGAGGAGGGACAGCTTGTCATCTGCTACCTTATACTCGCTTCTTCTTCCCGTGACTCAGTTACACCCACATTACATCACCACCGCCACCCGCCTTGATCTTCTGGGCCTGTTGTGTTCCTCAGCTCGTCAACATAAGCACATGATACAGCTGCTGTCTGTTTGTATTGTGCTCAATTAAGAGCTTAACCCCAGTTTAACAAGAGGAAGGACGGCGGTCTTCAGGGAGCACTGAAGCTGTGTTCTTACAGGTCATGAACCCACCGGTTTTCATCGGTGTAAGCAATTGTCCTATGATAGCTTAGCGACCGGGCTAGGCACAACATCATGCCATCACATGTTAAAGTTGTGGCTGTAGTACGAGAGAGAGAGAGAGAGAGAGAGAGAGAGAGAGAGAGAGTTTAGCGAGACCAAAATAAAAAAGCAAAAGTGCAAAGAACGATTTAAACAGTGTGATAATGTAAGCTGCAAACGTTAACATATCTGCCTAACAAGCTTACGGCCCATCTAGAGTAGCATTACTTCCAAAGGAGGACACCATTAGCAGCATTAATGACATTATTACATGAAAGGTTACGTTAGAAAAAGCTATAAAATGGACGTCTGGTAGCCATCGTTACCATTGTAAAGTGCATACTATGACTACATTTGAAAGCTTGACAGGCACAGCAACTAAGACTAAGACCGACTTAAGACTGTTCATATTTACACACCAGGTTTTATTTGAATGACACTTGGAACAATAGCAGCAGCTGATGTCAGTTTAGATGCCACTCAGCGATGGAGTCGGGGTTATCGCTCAGCTGATGACCAAATTATAGCCACAGTGAGTCTTCACACAGAGCTAGAAGTGGTAATTCTCCTCTAAAACTAATTCGCCCTCGGTCGTTTATTTCTGGAGATTAGGTTGTTCTTTAAATGACTGACAGTCACGCACAGGCGGACACCTCAGACCGTGTGTGTGATTGTGTGTGTGTGTGTGTGTGTGTGTGTGTGTGTTCCTATTATTGGAAATGGGGTTAGTGATCTTCATCCTTCACTACAATTTACCCTCACTGTCACTCTGTGAAGTTCATTTCTGTTATTGATTGGAGGAACCCGTTACAAACACACTTCAGTCCAGATTCACCAGCCGCTCACTTTAACCCTATATTGACACGTAAGCCTTGAATTTGACCTTTTTGTCTCACTTAGGAGACACGAAAGAAAAGAAAATCAGCGTATTTGCTTTATTAATGAGAGTTAGATTAAAGGATGGATACCACTTTAGCTTAGCTTAGCCTAAAATACCTGGAGAGAAACACTTCTAGCCTGTAACTGTCAATAAAACCACAATTTGTTGTTGTTTTCACATTTCTGTTGATATGAACATTTTCTAGCTCTGTCTAAAGGTAATACCCGCCAGCACCTCTGAAGCTCGCTGACTAACACGTTTTATCTTGATTCTTTTATCCATACAAAACCGAAACTGAACGAGAACAATAGCATTAAGTTAGTGCCTCACTGTGAAACACAACACACAGCCTTTCAGTAACTATTATACTAGTTTCTACATAAAACATGAATGTAAAAATAGCACTTTGCTCTCAGTTTCATGTGGACTTTAAAGTCTTTATGCTAAGCTAAGCTAACTTGGCTCCTGGCTTTAAATTCAAATTCACCATACACACACGAGTGTGGTATCGATCTTCTCATCTAACTCTCAGCAAGAAAATGAATACGCTCTCCCAAACTGTTATGCAGCTATTCCTGTGAGATGCTGTGGGGCTGTGCGCAGTGTGAGTGTCCATATGTCAGCGCAGTCTTAGTGCAGATACACTCTCTGTAAAGCACACACAGGTGATGGCACATTTCATTATCAGGAGCTCTCAGTACGTCCTGTAGGTGCCAATTACCCTGTCAGCTGTCATGTGAATATGCTCTCTCTGATTTACCTCCTTTTCATTCTGTCCTTGTTGCCTTGCACACACATCTTACACATCAAACACACTACGTGCAAATCTTGAATCGGCTTTACCGTAATGAACATTTTCAGTTCTTTTTCAGATGATGTGTTCAAGTACATAAGTAGTAGAGTGTCTATTGTGTGTAAGAAAAGCCTTATAGACAAACCACCAATTACGTGACACCTGTTTTATCCTCTATTGATTACCCTCTATCTCTCTACTGGCTCCCTCGCAGGCTTTTCATCAACAACTCTGTTGCTCTCTCTTTCGTTCTGCAGGCTCGTGTGTGTTAGAGCTGCCCTCTGTCTTTGTTTATGGAGGGTAAATGATCCTGAAGGCTTTTCTCTGCGACCCAGTGTCCCTGCCCTCTCTCAGCTTCCCTGATCCCCAATAATATCACCCTCAGCTCCAATTTCAGACCGCCCTCGCTGCCACACTTGGGTGCAGGGATGCAGAGAGAGACCTGGGGTTCTCGCAGTCTGCAGACATCTCTTACTCTCTGCTCTTTCCACTGCTGTGTATGTGGCATTTGTATCTGTGTACCTCGAAAAAAGATGTGATAACAAACGTCATGATACAACTGTTTTATGGTACTTGAAAGATGCTGCATGTGTTGTATTTTAACGAACTCCTCTGAGAGAATTGTTTGGATCAACTGAATAATTGGTCAGTATACTCTAAAGAAGTTCACAATGAAACGTTATCATAATCTTGATATTTCGTCAAACTGCGTGTCCGTGGCGTGGTGACGAAAATAGACGTTTTGCCATAAAACACGCCATTCTGTAACTACAACATTTCAACATAGCAGCCCCGGCAACACAATTAATGTACGCACACAAAATTCGGTAGCCACATGTGTCATGGAAGGATGTACAAAAAAGCCTCTTGGAGCAATATCATGAACCCAACAGGAAGTCTGCCATTTTAAATTACATTGTTCAGTTTCTGCCATTTGTAGGTATTGTATTTTAACAAACCCCTACTAGAGTATTGATCAGACTGACTTCAGATATGGTCAGTACACTCTAAAAATGATTACATTTGGAAGTTATCCAAAGCTTGAGGTTTCATCAAATGTACGCTCATTTTAAAAATAATTTTTTGAGTAAGAACATTTATGATTACTGAAGTAGGCAGTATGGTCTATGTGATTTAATTCGCACACATCTTCATTCAATAGGCAGAACGCAGTATAATGACTGAGAATGTAATAGGCAGTATGGTCTATGTGATTTCGTACACAGCCCAAGACAAGTGTAGCGTACAGGTACAGAACGCTACTCGTTGCTGCCCTCTGGTGGTTGGTAGTATTCATAACTAGATACATTTATCCCCCACTAAAATGTTGGGCAGTATCACATTACTAGTAATGATATTACAGTAATAATATTACTTTCTCCAGTAGGTAGTAGTTTAACTAATTACTCATAAATTTCAGTAATATTTTTACAGAAACCTTACTAATTACTGTTGGAAAGGAGTAATTAATAAAGTAATACCCTTACTTTTGAAAAGAGTAATAATTAGTAGCCTAATAAATTATTTTTGTTAGAGTAACTAGTGCAGCACTGCCGAGAACTGAAGCAGACATTTAAAAGTAACACAAAAGTTACCTTACATAGTAACTAACTACTTTTATATGCAGTAATGGGTAAAGTAATTCAAGCAGTAACGAGTAACTAATACTGTATTTCAGTAACTTGCCCATCAGCCTTAAATACATGCAGTATAGGTTAACTATAGACTAATTGAAAAAGGGGGAGTGGGAGAGAGAATGTGTGTGTGAGAGAGAGAGAGAGAGTATGTGAGAGAGAGAAAGAGAGAGAGTGTGTGTGTGTGTGTGAGAGAGAGAGAGAGAGAGAGAGAGAGAGTGTGTGTGTGTGTGTGTGTGAGAGAGAGAGAGAGAGAGAGAGAGAGAGAGAGTGTGTGTGTGTGTGTGTGTGTGTGCGCGTGAGAGAGAGAGAGAGAGAGAGAGAGAGAGAGAGAGAGAGAGAGAGAGAGAGAGAGAGAGAGCATCAGTGTAGTGTTACAGTCTCAGCTCTCGGTTCAGTTGAGTCCTCAGAGCCGCTGGAGCCTCCGGAGCGGACAGATGATGCTCTGCACAAACCGGCCTCTGGATGACAGGACAGCAGCCTCACTGCGCTCGGTGTCACCCGGAGGCTTCCAGTGTCATTTTAACGGGATTATAACTCAGTGAACTCCTGCACCGGGCGCCTCCTCTCTTCTCCTGTCCTCTCCTCTCCTCTCCTCTCCTCTCCTCTCCTCTCCCCCTCCGACGCGTCCGTTACACGCCGGCGGAGGCAGCTGGAACCTCGGTCGGTCTGAGATGCTTCTGCCGCCGCGTCCTCAGCGCTCCACACCGGCTGTTGTGACACTTTGATGCTGCACATATCTGGTTTACAAATATGATGAAATGGCAGCCCCGGAAGAAGGTGAGTGCGCTGGGGCTTTTTTTTTTTTACTCCAAAGTTGTCCAAAGCGGAATGTGGCGGGTGGCTGACTGGCACCGTTTGGGATCAACGGGGCTATTTAAACACTCTCCGAGAGCGCAGTCACGGACACTTTTATTGAGGATAATCCGTTAATAGCCTGCATTTCACAAAGACACTGCAGCAACATGTCTGTGTAGGATTATTGGAGGATTATACAGGAGATGAAAAAATTCCATAAAGCTGTATAAAGTCTCTTTAAGCTGACTATTCACTAACAGGAGCCAACTGTAGCTCTATTATAGGGATGTCAGAGAGAATTAAAAAGAGTTACAAAAAGTGAAGTCACTGTTGCATATTGCTGACAGTCCATTAAGTGGCCATGGGACATAAAGGGACATAAAATGTAAAGTAGTAGTACTTTATGAGCATGCACCGGGCAGTTAATTGTACATTTTTTGCCTCCATCCTCTGTTTAAGACTACAGGGTGGAAACAATTAGTCAATTAATCAACAGAAAATTAACTGTCAACAATTTTGATATTCGATTAATCATTTATTAAGTAACTGCTGGACCTTTAATGTTTGCTGCTGTTAATGTAATATTTTGGGGCTTTAGACTGCTGTTTCTTTTTAGTATTTTCTTACATTATTTACACTTTATGATGTTTAAGTGTAAATAATCAAATATATTATGCAAAATATTATTTCAAACCTGTGCTGCAGATTTGAATCTCACCTAACACAGAGGTGTGACATGATGTTGTTGGAATTAATGTCACATCGCACTGAAATATCAAGCAGTATTGGGACAATGTTTTATTCTTGGTCCCCTGAGGATGAATCCTGATGACTTTAAAGGTCCTCTGACTTTTTCCTCCAGCAGAATTTCACAATTTTGCCTTTTTATTGTTAGAACGTCAGTGATCCCTTAAATTTGAATCTATGGCCACGATCAGGTTTTGTCGTTTATGACTAAAATCCTTTATCCGGTTCAAATCTAGAGTTAAAAAGCACCAAGATCTAAACAGTGGATGGTAACAATGTGGCTTCAGACTGGATAAACAGTCAATGTATGACAGCTTCTGGCAGACAACCACAACGCTGATGCAGGCACAAAGGGGATATGGCGCCATCAACAGGTGACCGATGAAACACAGCGTTACCTGAATAAAACACAATTCAACAAAATATATAACATAGTGTTTATACACATTTTAATGCAGATATATTACATATTTTATCTTTAAAAACCCACTTTTTGAGTACCTGGTCAGCTCAGTCGGTAGAGCTGGCGACCCATGTATGGAGTTGCTGCAGCTGTGTGGGTTTGAATCCCACCGGTGGCCCTTTGCTGCGTGTCATCCCCTCTCTCTACCCACCTTTCCTGTCAATCTACAGCTGTCACTATCTAATAAAGCCAATAAGAGGCCAAACCCCCCCCCACACCCTTTTTGAAATTGTTTTTCAGGGAATTTTTTATTATTTTATTCAGTTTGAACCTTTCTGAGTTTTTATGTTCTGGTTTTATTGTAAAGCACTTTGTAACTGTGTTTTGAAAAGTGCTATATAATTAAAGTGTATTAATAATATTACTTGAGTAAATGCACTTAGTCTAACCCGCCACTGATTAGCATGCTGACGTTAACATTTAGCTCAAAGCACCAGCCGACTCTACTTTTGTTTCCTTTCTCACTGTGTGTTTTAGAAGGCAGTTGCTGATATTTTAAAACCTCCTCCATCTACTGAGTGGGTAGTGTGAACTGGGATTTGATGCCTAACCAAATTTGTTTCTGGCTGAAAGATCACAGGAAGCGACACTGCTGCTGTGGAAAGAGTGTGAGCCCTGATCTTGAAGTGGTAGATGGAGCTGTAATAACGGGACAGCTCCCAGTGGAGTGAGTCAACTGACTGGGCCAGACAGTCAGCTGTTAGAGTGCTAATGGCAGTGATGAGAGGAGAAGAGGAAACCAGATTTATCCGGTACAATTTACTGTAAACAACACCAGTTGTTTGGATGTTTGGGTCATGTTAGGTTTTGTGCAGGTTGTGACAGCTCGTGTTTCTCGGTTGAGGTGACGTTAGCACGAAGAGCGCGGAAGAAAACCATGGCAAAAACTCACAGCTCCACCGGTACTGTGGTTTCCACAATGCTAGTCGTTTATTATATAACACATCCACCTCACCAGGCCCGGTTCTGCACCAGGTATTTTATTATACAAGAACAGAACAGAAACTATACGTAACCTAAACGCAGGGTTGGGAGGGTTACTTTAAAAATGTAATCTGATACAATACTACTACTAATTAGCTGTAACCTAATTCAAATATCACAATATTAAAGTAACTTAACTTGATTACCTTTATTACTATTGGATTACCTCAACACCAAATGTGTAAAACAATAAGAAGTATTGATTTAAGCGTATTGTATAAGACATCAGAACAATGTGACCTTTGAAAAGAAAGTGGACATGGAAACAATGGAAAATGGAAAGATGTTTAGCACCAAACATGTGACCTCTGCCCAGCGTAGAAAAAAATTACATATTTTAAAATTGTAATGCTACTAAATAATACACATTCTTACTAAATGTAACTGTAATCTGATTACGTCTGTAATGAATTACAGTTACACTTTTTTGTATCGTGATTACGTAACTCAGTTACAGTAAGGAAAAACAGGAGCTTAGCAGCAGGCATCCGTCTATAACAGGAGCTGTCTGATGACGTTTCTTCTGTTGTATCTAGGAAAACACAGGATATCTTAAAGGTACATTTCACAGTTTTGACTGTTACAAAGTGAAGTAGAGGAAGTAGGTCAACTCCTCACCTGGTCAACTTCTACCTGGTAGGAAATTAAATCAGTGAGAGAAATGTTGCCACACAATGTCAGCAGAGTTTAATAGTGAGTGAGTTTCAGTTATGGACCTATATGTCAAAATCTATATGGACAATGCAAAATAGTGCACGACAGGAGCTCAGATAGGCTAGGTGGTCGGGGAGGCATCATCTCCAAACTGCCTTTGAGGTTATAAAATCTGTATATAAGACTTTCATATTGTGAATTTGATGCCTCGTCCACGATGTATTTCAAATAAACTGACAGTGTGCAGAAATTCAACTTCTCCTACTAATATTTAATCAAATTTGAGAATTTGTGCATTGAAACAGTGTGAACTTTTAAGGAAAGTCTCCGTGAAGACTCCATGCTGACCTGACATCATGTCACTGCCTCAGGATCCTCACACAGGGTGACGAAAGCCTCTGAAAGAGACTCAGTGGACTGCTTGTGGTGTGTGTTTTGTGTGGCTGTAGATCTACTGTAGTACAACCATTATGTGCCTCCAAAGGGCTTTGAGAATCTGTGATATACTGTACTTTCTTATAACACTTGTTGCAGGAATGAATATTTATAGAAGCTTGTGCTAAAGCGCACTCTTGTAGTGTTTGGGTGCTTTTATTTTGAAGCCTCAGAATGAAAGAAACACCTATAGCTTCAAGCTCTTATTTTCCAGCAGAAAGAAATTACTTTGAATCTGTTTTTTAATGATGTAAGATGCCATAAAATCAATATTCCCTTTCTGCTCTGCACCACAAATAGCACAAATGAGAGCCAGTGCATGTGACAATAAATACACACTTGTGCAGATTTTCTTTTACAGTTTGATTGTGCGAGCTTTTGCTTCTGGGTCACGTTATCTGAAGAATGAAATGAAATTAGGACAAAAAGGAACTAAAGAAAGAAAGAAAGAAAGAAGGGAACTGTGGAAGTCAGAAAATAGGAGAAATGTCACCCAGGCTGGTCTGGGAATGTCTCCTTGATCCAGCCACCAATCTGAACCTGGACTAAAAACTGCCAGGAACAGCTTAATGTAGGAGGGATGAGAGAGGGATGAAGGAGTAGTGAGGTGAAGGAGAAGGAGGAGGAGGAGTACTAAATACGTGGGCTTGGTGTATCTGCTTTTATAATTTGCTTCATGGATACGGTTTGAAACGTGAAGCGTGCAGTTAGATGGCCTCAATTAGATTTTGTTATACTCTGGAGTTTCTTCTCTAATGAGCGGATGTTTAATGTGAGCTCACGTTTGTCCTCATTAGTACCTGATTGATGACTATTTATCCCTCCTTGACCCATATAGTCTTAATCCAACGTGGATGTATTTACGAATATAATGTATGTAGGTGATTATTTTTCTTCAAAATGTGAGTGTGTTAGAAGCTTAAAGCACAACTGTTATACTTATTACTTACTTATGACCCCATAAAGTTTTACTCTTAAGGCTGCACTAATCAGCATTTTTATGGAAGCAATGGCTCAAATAAGTATATGTAATGGAAATATTCAATATTTTGACTTAGCATCTCATTACTTTGTGATACTAAGTCATACATTTGAGATAATAAGTCAATATTTTAAGAATGTTTTTTATTATAAAGACTTACAGAATCTTTTTTAATTTTTGTCACATTGGCAGAAATGGGCCTCCATACAAAAGAGGCATGGTACTGCTCTACTCGTCTTGTAACTGTAAACTGTAACTTACACTGCACATTTACTGCCATCGGTCATTCACCGTCACTCTGTCGCTCTGTCACACACTCGCCTCGTGCACACGTGTGTCCTGTGCTGCCGGCTCACCCTTTTTACACAGAAATTGATTCACTCTGTTACCACCTCCACTGTCGGCTGAGAGGTGGAACACCAGTGATCGTACCTTTTGTAAGGAACAGCGAGCCAGACTTCCCACCTTGAACAGGCTGTGTAAAAAAGAGCTGTAGTGCCGGGGTTGGGTGAGGAAGCTTTCTGTTGTGTGGTAGTGGAGTTTTCAGAGAGCTGACTGTACTGATAGAAGTTTAATCACAGTTGAACATACAGCTGTTCAATAATGTATGAGGCACAGCACTGTACATCATACAGTGTGACTGTACTCTGTCTGTGTGTCTATTTACACTTCCATCTGATCCCGGGGTGTATTAAATATTAGTTTCATGAGTTCATTGTTGACAGTCGCTGTAACTCCCCTGAAACAGTGAGTGCACGCTGGTTTCGGGGACTCAGGAGCAGCACTGTAGGTTGACTCGCTTGTTTTTTTTTTCAGTGTTTAAAATGAGAAGTTTCTCTGTCTTTCTCTCTGCCTCTCTCTCTCTCTCTCTCTCTCTCTCTCTCTCTCTCTCTCTCTCTCTCTGAGGCATTGCTATTTACCCGGCAGGAGTTCATGAAACATTTCATATTCTACTCTGCTCGGTCGGATTGGCAATGCACTGGGTGTAATGTGTTTACTTACAATGCAGCTAAGCTGCTTAAAGCTACACTCCTGCCTCTGATTTAGGACTTAGCCCTGCAACTAAAACCCCTCTTTGCACGAGGGCTCAGTCATACATTGTTTGAATGTGTCCACCAAGTAATCACCACATTCTTCTGTAATCCAGGAGAAAGATGCACCGCAGGCTACCAAGTCAGAAGCCATTGTTTGATTGCCATTATGTGCTGCAATGTCTGAACACACTTCACACTGTGAACACAAAATAGATGCCATTTGACTACATCAGTGGTTCAGTGTGTAACATCAGGAGGAACTATAGTCAGAAATGGAATATAATGTTCATAGATATGTTTTCATTAGTGTATAATCACTTGTGCAATCCTATCTCCTTGAAATTATGTTTGTATATTACGAAATTGTTTTAATAATCACATTGGTGACAACGGGATACCTCCCAGGATTGTTCACAGACAACATTTTTTGACAGCACTACAATTATGTAACATGGTGGAGTTGTTGGGGTGGATGGTGGGCGTACAAAGTGCAGGACTATCACACCAGGGTCCAGGGTTTGCATCCAGACTCCAAAAGTACTAACTAACAAAGTAAGGCTAACTGGTAATCAGTTAGTTGTAGTTTCACCTCTAGATGGCACTGAATCCTACACACTGGTCCTTTAAAGTCCGTGTAAAGTCATAATAAATATGGTTTCTGAGTCTCTCACACCAAAGAATAAAGTAGTGTATGAAAGTATATGTATTAGTTTCAAAAATGAACATTGTCTCAACTTTTCCACCTCAGCCAAGCATTGCAATTGCCTTTTTGCAATATTTTCCATTTCCATTTCCAATCATAGACAGACATTTACAATGCGTTGACAATTTGAGGACAAAATTACCCAAACAATGTGGGTTATCTTCATAAAAACCTGTCTAGTACCACCGATATGCTAAAAGATGGCATTTCTCTAGGGCAGCCTAAATTATTAGTGACTACTGGATGTTATCAAAAAAAAAAAAAGAGCAAAAACAGTTTAGGTTTAAAAGGTTAATGCCTTTTGCTTTCCTTTTTCATTAACATGCACATTTTCTGCCTCAATTTACAAAGTTCTAAAAGGAGGAAGCAGACATGATTGGTGTACAAAATATCAGATTTAATATTTTGAGTCTTTGTAGTGCATGTAATTAAAGCTTCAGAATGGGGTTGTTCTTAAACAAGGTAGTTCAGCTCATTTAAGGTAAATACATGAGGAGTTATTGGTATTCATAGCAGGTCTTTAACTCTTAATTTCTAATATTTGAGATATTTAGGGTTTATCTTTCAGGAGTCTATTGAGCAGAAGAGTGAAGCAAAAATATGAAGTTTGCATTCAGCGATGAATAGAATTAGATTTTAAAAAGTGTCCTTGTGTCTTCTGCTTCTCTCTCCTTCTTTGAATTTTTAGAAGCAGTAAATGGTTATGCATAAAGGAATTCCCTCAGTGCTGACCAAAGCTAGACTTTCTCTCTCTGCCTCCCTCAGAAATACAGTGCATCTCTGTGCTGAGAGGACAACGCTCCCCCAGGAGCTTGTCATGTTGATAGAGCTTCACGGCTCCAGTATCCTCGGGACACGCTTCTTTTTTTTTTTTTTCTTCCTGATATACCTCTCCGTTTATTTCACGCCTATCACCACATCTGCTCGTGGAGATACTGTCTCTTACCGAACCCTAATCTGTCCCAAGGATGATATTATTCCCTTTCTTTCTCTTCTCGTTTCAGCTGCTCCTCCCTTCATCCTTTTACTGCTCTCCGGAGAGGAGGAGCGCGAATAAAACAGTTTTTCTTTCATGTAAGCGGAATATAGACAAGAGGAGGACCGTGCGTGACTGCACTTTGTCTCATAACCTCCACCGCTGCTACGCCTCCTCCTCCTGTACCCACGCTGTGTGTATTCTTGCCTTTTGTCTCTGTAACCCCGACTGAATGAGATATTGCTGTCACACGTCAGCACACAGTCTCTCTGTTTCTCTTCTACCGTACTTTACACCCACTGAACCAGAACAGATGTGCAGTAACATCAGCCCAGTCTCACTTCATCTGTCTGTAATGACTCACTTTATCTGTGAATGTGTTTAAGGGACCTTTTTTCTAAACTCTCTTCAACACTTTTCTCTTTGTGCTTTCAGATTTATGAGAGCATATTTCATATTTTCTTTTAAAGTGATCATTTAGTTGCAACGTTTTTCGTCCCACAAATCGCCGTGTACCTGCCACAGAGAATAAGTGTGACTCTTTTTACCCGTGCTGTAATGTTGTGTCCCCAAACAGCATCAGGTGGGAAAATGCTTGTATGAATTTTGTGTGTGTGTGTGTGTGTGTGTGTTTGTGTTTCATGGCAAACAAATGGGACCGAACCAGTTGGGGTGACGAGAGGAGAGTGAGAACACGTACTCGTTTTAAAATGTTTTATTTAAATGAGCTATGTGGCACTGCAATGAAAGATAAGCCGCAGCCATTATTTTGTTGGTGTAACACACTTACAACCTCCTGCCCTGTTTCCTCTGAGTGTGTGTGTGTGTGTGTGTGTGTGTGTGTGTGTGTGTGTGTGTGTGTGTGCGTGCATGTTGTCTGCTGCCCTGTTTGTCCTGAACTCCCACTCAGTTGTTCATGTATGTATCTTCAAGGGAAATTACAGTATTTGTCAACCTGGTAGTTATTCTCAAATTTTTTCCATTTTGTTCCCTGGTAGAGGTTTGTGGTAAGCTGTTGCCAGGCAACCAGTAGAGACTCCAGGACATTACCGGTCCCAAACATCGACCATCTAAAAGATGGACGTTGTGTCTCCACTTCCTCTCTCTGGCCAAAAATTAACCCAAAATGTCCCGGATATGGACGGAGCCAGGCTAGCTGTTTCCCCCTGTTTCCAGTCTTTGTGCTAAGCTAAGCTAGCTGGCTGATGGCTGTGTATCGATGTGGTATTGATCATCTCGTCAAACTCTCAGCAAGAAACTGAACAGGCGTATTTTCCAAAAAGCTTTACCTTTAAAGCTGTGACGGTAGCGAAGGAAAAGTTCACCTTGCATTATTCATGCAAGTTTGACCACTGGACTGTTTGTGAAGTCTTTATTTGATAGCCAACGTACCGACTGTACAGACCATGGATGTATTAAGGGAGAGCTGGGTACAGCGTTGGAGGCGGGGCTCTGTTCATTCTTATGGAAGCTGCTCAGACTTCAGCTGCCCAGTATAAAATGACCTAGATCTTCTGCACTGTGGGGTCCAGAGAGCAAGCCCACTGGAGACTTCTGCTAACTGCCAACTTCCGGTTTAGGCTTTCACTGACTTGATTGGGGATAAAATGATTCAATCATGCAGCTCTTATTGGACTGAATGGATCAGATTCTGGTAGTGAAATTAGTCATTTTAGGAGGGTGGACGCCATTGCTGTAAATACATGGTTTGCCCAATGTGTCAAATTGACTTCACAGCATTAGTCCAGTGCTCTTCCTGGGGGCTTGGTACAGACATTAGCTGTAGCTGGTAAGCAACATATGTGTGGAGTGTAAACCTCAACATGAACTCGAGCTTCTTTCTGTTATTGTCTCGGTTTTTCTTCCTCTCTTTTTAAGTTTATTTGCAAAGTTTAGAATAAACACAGATTTTCCGCTCAGGTTGCAGAGATGCATCTTTGCCTCAGTTGACGCCACCCCAAACATCTATTTGCCCACACTGGTTGACTTTTTGTGCCGCCTCTAGAATTTAGTCTAGAGTCCCTGTTTCCAAAATCTCTACCTCAGACGTGGTTGGTTAAACGTTACGTCATACAAGTCACACCGAGGTTGACGAATGCCAGCGTTTCCCTTTAACCTTTGCATCTCAAACACACCCATCAACCTCTATTTCACCTCTCCTCAGTCTGTCTTTACTGCATCTTCTCCGTCATTCAGATTGTTTTATGTGCCCGGCAGAGAGAGCCAACTTTTCAACTGCCTTCATACTAAACTGAAAGAATACAGTTGGGCGAAGTGAGCACATCTCCAGACGTACGTACACAAGGACTGGACTTCTGGTCACAGAGAAATACTGGAGAGGCGCCTACAGTCAAGGTCTCTGTTACCTAATAGAGTGAGAGAGGGAAAGTTACTGTGCTAAAGAGGAGAAATAAATAGCAGAGGAGAAGGTGAAAGAGGGAAAGACTGGTCTGTGCCATGATGTGAATAACAGAAAGAAGAGAAGTGTGTGTGTGTGTGTGTGTGTGTGTGTGTGTGTGTGTGTGTGTGTGTGTGTGTGTGTGTGTGTGTGTGTGTGTGTGTGTGTGTGTGTGCATATGTTTGCTAGCTGGACCTATTTATAGTGAGGCGATCATACCTGCTTCAAGTCTCAGTGGAGCTGACCCAACAGCGCTGGGACTTTTTCCTTCTGTTTGTATGCGTACACACATGCGACCGTGGTACTTGATTTTTTTATATTTTTTTAGGCCTCCTTCCAAACTAAGCTGGATGTTCAAGCCCTGAAAACACAATTTTTTTTAATAAATGTTGATGTTATTATTACTGTTGTCATGTTATAGTTTCAGGCATGGATTGTTTGTTGTTGTTGTTTTTAAAGAATCTTTTTGAATCGCTGGTGCTCTCTGTTCTTTGTGCTTTCTCTGTAAACACCAGCTTTCAAACTGAGGACGTGTCAGAAGTGGACAGGGAACTTTTCTGAAAAGTAAAACTGATAGTGAAGACAGAAAACTTTAGAAAGTAGAAGCAGAAAAAGAAGGAGTAAAGTCTTTGAAACCTTAGTCTTTCTAATCCCATTTTTAACTTATGAAGGTAATTGTTTAAATATTACTATCAACCATTACTTAAGATGTAAAGACATTAACGACATCCTAATTGTTTTTGCAATCAGGAATATTCAAGGCGATGATTTTTTGGCCACTTGGGGGTGGCAAAACAACCTCTAAACACAACACTTACATAAGATTTTAACCTTTTAAGTTACATCCAGCAGTTACAGAGCCGCATTATATTATTCATTAAGTTGTATTTGTGTCCACCTGATGAATATAGGTCCAATATTCACTGTCTATTAACTCTGTGTGTGGTCTCTACCAACTCCTGATGGAAATATCTGGCTCTATCTGCTCCACTATGTGCACCAGCTAGTGTCTGACTGTGTGTGTGTGCTGTTTGCTGCTGAGCAGCTACTGTACTGTGGG
The DNA here is from genome assembly GCF_905237075.1 of Dicentrarchus labrax. Classification (NCBI taxonomy): domain Eukaryota; kingdom Metazoa; phylum Chordata; class Actinopteri; family Moronidae; genus Dicentrarchus; species Dicentrarchus labrax. Next base: position 2,740,479 of record NW_026136710.1, on the reverse strand, counting down.
TTTTAGAGGTTTATTGCTAAAAACAGCTGCCTGCTGCTGCTGGAAACGACACGGATGAGAGCCCAGAGACAGAACTCAAAACACGGAAAAACTAAACAGTGAACTGAAAGATGATAAAACACTTTAAAGAACTGAAGGGAACTGCAGAGTCAGCGATAATTTTGCATTTGTTAACCACTACAGGCAACACCCATTGTTAATATATAGATATTGACCAAAATATGGATGACAAATTAATCATTTCAGAATTACATGTCATTGTGTTTATGGCTTTTCCAACAGACAGTAAAGACTCTCTGCAGTGATTACATAGACCTCGCCCAGTTGGAGCTCAGTTGTGGCTGGAAAGTGTTTATTTTATTGTGCTAGCTGTATTAGCATCTACAGACTCCTCGTGGCCTGCATAGGTGTCACCGTGCCATCTCCCCAGATGAGTGTTAGGATTTGTCTGCTGGACTTAATGGCTGTCCGATAGATCTTATAAACAGCTAGACTTTCCTTCCTTCTTATAGAATCCAAATGTCTTCCAAACTTTAGATTTTAGATTTGATGGTGCGCTGTAAATCGAGTTGCCGTTGTTGGACATTTGTTTATGTACTGACCTCACCAGCCAAAGAGTGGAGACACTGTTAGCAGCAAAGCTTCAGTTAACAGATTCATGACATTAGAATTGGACCGTCGACCAGTTCATGGTACGTTTAGGTCAATCCAGAGGTCTGCATACCGATGTAGTCGCATCTATAACGTTGAAACCGATTTACAACTCGTATCGTTGAATCTTTACACCCATAGTAGGAACCCACCCATAGTAGTCTACGTTTATGAAACAAAAGCTTACAACCACCAGATTTGACGTGTTGATTTGTGATGAAACAATATTACATGTATGTGAATGTGAGTTCTTCTGACATATAGTAAATTCAGAAATAAAGTTAATCCCAGTATGTGTTTGTGTAGATCTGTATTATCCCGTATCTGTTGGTACAATGTGACTCGTGAGTTAACTGGTGAGCAGAGCTACAGAGGCAGTGGAGAGCTGTAAATAATGTAGATAATAAGCTATTGAATACATGACATACTCACATAAAACGCAGACAGGTTTCCAATACGTATTATCAGACTCTCCTCTTCTAGTTCTGCAGCTAGTGTGTGCGCCTGTGTGTGTGTGTGTGTGTCTGTGTGTTGTGTACTTGTACGGTATGCTGTGTGTGTTGCCGCCTGCTGTATTCATTGCTTCGGCTTAGCGAGGCAGTGGGGAGGTGCAAATGTCACGCTGTCTGAAAAAGCTAAGCCAACTGACTGTGGAAAGTCTCAGGAGAACTGGGGAGGAGGAAGAAGAACTGGAAGCCACTTCAGAATATGAAAGTGCTGAGTGAAAGGTGGAAAACATCGCAAATCTCTTCGTACAATGATTGCTCGCCTCTTTCTGTCTCTCATGCACACACACACACACACACACACACACACACACACACACACATCTATTGCCTATAATCACATTCCAAGCGTTTCTTCTGCTAAATTGAATTGTAATTGGCAGACAATGGGCGTGACATCACAATTCACTGGCTGGCTCATATAGAAGCAGCTCGTCTAAACTGAAGCTAAAGTGGGCCATGCTTACTGATGAGCCCAGAGCATTAATGAAAGAATAAAGGAGAAAGGGAACAGTGCACATATAGGAAACATGGATGCAGAGAGGAGAAAGGGAGGTGTACTAACTCTGAAAATTAATTGCCCTTTGGGACCGATGTCATTAATAATAATTGCGTGTGACAGCGGCAGCAGAATGTCTACGGCTTCCCCCATATGCACAGCCATACCTGAGTGATCTCCTGAGGCATAATGGAGCTTTTATTAGAAGGAACGAATGTAAATAGTGTTGTGATTAGCGGAGTCCATCTCCTCTCATTTCTTTCTTACTTTCTTTCTTTCTTTCTGTCTCCTTATTTTCTTCATTCTTGGTTGCCCCCGTATTGTTAAGAGGTCAGATGACGCATTAGGGCGTACGTGAAGCTCATAAATACATGTGCTGTATTTATTTACTTAAATTGTGACAGGACTTGCTCCAACAAGTCAGACTTTACATTTCTCTCTCTCTCAGTTTTTTGCTAGAAATGTAGAAAATGTTTAGCAGCGTTCTTTGCATTTTGTTGCCAGATTATGTCAGCTATAACTAAGCAAATATTTTTATTACACCACAGATAAGACACGTAAAAATGAGTGGAAAGATGCGAGCTTCCCATTGTGGCAATTCAAAATAAATCAGAAAATAAATATCAGACTGGACCTTAGCGAGCTAGATAGCTTTTTCAAGTCACTCGTGACATGAGGATGTTCACGAGGATCCCTATAACTGTGTTTTTTTTATCATGATATGTAATAACAACTTAAATTGTGACGTTATTTCTGTTGTAGCTAAATTGAAGCTTTTGTAGTTTATGTGCTCACTGCAAGCCGGTGACTGTTAGGGTGTATTGATACGTACGGTATCAGTTTTGAATTCAAATGGAGGAAATGTCAAACACCTTGTTCAGTCCAACCATAGAAGCATAGTCACATTCAGCATTACATTTTAAGCAAAACTTACACTGAAAGTAGTGGTGAGGTTGAGACAGAGGAAATAATAACGCCACACCAGTAACTGCATAAAATCCCTTTTCAACGGAGTTCAATGACTTTTCCTAATTTTCGTTCTTCAACGTGAGTCAAAAGATTTGACAAAATCAAAATTGCATTTCTCTTGCTTTTGAAAATAAATGCCTGAGATGCCACATTTATTGTGAGAAAGGTGAAACCTCATAGTTTGGTTCAGAAAATACCAAAAGATAAACTATTCAATAATCCAATTTGTCAAGTTTGATGTTTTGACATTCATTGCGCTCCTTTAAAAGTGACATTGCCACAAGAAAATGGCAAAATTTCCATTATTGTTGAAGGGAAAGATAAACTGTGCTTGATTGTAGGTCCCAATGTTAGTGAATTAACACAGACCTCAAACAGTGTAATCTCACACCACCATCAAAGAAGTTTGGATTTTTTTTTTTCTTGTAAAGGTTAGAGAGGCTGTGGTTAAAGAGGGTTTGACAGAGACGGAGAGGAAGAGAAAGAAAAATCTGTGAGAAAAGAAAAAGAGTCAAATGTCAAGAGAGATAAATATCTGCAAAAGAATTCATCGAGAATTGACTCCAGTTGTGTCGGTGTTATGTGAGAAACTGCTCACTGGCAGACCTGTAAAGCTATTTTCACCTTTTCAGATGCTATTAAATCAGATCAGATACAGATTCCACTGTAGGTAGTAAAGAACAGTTGCAGCTAATGTTATAAACAGTCTTATCCATTCCTTACACTTTTGCTCTTGTGTTTATAACCTCCAAAATCTTACTGCCGCACACTGCTTCAACATATGAAGAAATCCAAAGCTTGACAGGCATGCCGAGCCTAGTTACGGTTGCTATGCTTTGATTGGATAATTCATAGAAGAAATCTATATCTATGGGACTGCCGCTGTTCTGGGGGAGGGGTTTAGTGGACGGTCAATTGGGATTAAAAGTGTATATTTCTGCATTAATGCCCTATACAATTCCATCCCTTCCACAAACATGTGCCATATTCTTAACTCATAATCCATTTACTGGATTAGTCAGGCTGAGTGAGAGCTGTCAATGAATCAACTACACTGGAGAGAAATACACACATGTACATGCACACACTGGGACTACAGCGCAATGAAATCAGTTTATCCGTAGCACGTTGAGTGGAGCATCTGGGAGCAGGAATGTGCCCCCTGATAACAGGGATGCTGAAGGAACGGCAGATTAATGACTGAATGCTCTTTGCTAGGTAGCTGCTCCTCTATGAGTTATCCCAACCTGTGAGGCTGGATGTGAAACAGAGAGTGGGTCTAATTAGCTTTGTAGGGAATCATTAGGAGTGTGTTCTCTCCTTGCCCTGATTCGGTGAGTGGGAACCGCATGCGTGGCGTCTTCCCCCGAGTAATCACTGGTCTCTCTGCTGCGCCGTCTCTGCCCCTCCTGTCCTCCACCTCTCCTCATCTCTCCCTGGATGATTTGGCTCTAATTAAGACGGTGCACCACTGAGAAAGGAGGAGGAGGGCGTTGACCCTGCTTTCAGTTTGGGCGTTAGAGGTGTTAAAAAAAAGTAGAGGAACAGAAGGAAACTGAGATGTAAAAGCAGAGGAAGCCGAAAAGGAAATCATGAGAAAAAGATTCTGGTCAAGATGATAATCACTATTTTCTCCCTCAATTCTTCTAAAAAAACAATATTTATTGCAGTCCATATTGTCTTCAGACAGGCAGAACAAACAATATGATCATTATTGATTATTAAAGGACACACTGCTGATTTCAAATGAGCAGGTATTGATGCTAAATTTAAGAAAAATCAACGTAGTTTCTTGTCAACCCGGGGTGAGGGTGTTCCAGAGGGTTCACTGAGTAGAAGTTATCACACTCTTCACTGTTTACCTGCCAATCTACAGTATACACAGTTGTGGAATAACTAAATCTTATCAGGGATAGCGAGACTAAATCTCTAGAAACCTGATGTGTATCAATTTGAGGGTCCTTGACACCAAAAATGTTGAGAAGCACTGCTTTGAGAGCACCTTTGAACAAATGTTCTCCTGTGTAACAAGCGGCAACCAGAGTTATATCTTTGGCTATAACTCAGGTAATAAAAGGCTTGTTGTAGTTTGCAGACCAGGTTCGGATATATAAATAAACTTTATTATCAACCAGACAAGATGTTTCTTAACAGATTGAACCTTAATTGCTCAAAACATGAGACATGAAACAGCTATAATCTAGAGTTATACAGAAAATTAAGTAAATGTGGTGTTTGTGATCAAAACTAAGAGCCAATCAGCTCTTTGATCAGGGCGACAGTCAGGTGTTTAAAAACTGCGACCGCCTCGATCTTGTCAGGTTATTCTTGCCCACGTACGTATGACGTCAGAGCAAGTCGTCATCAAATCGCTCTCAAATCTAACCAGCCTGCGTTGTATATCTCAACAACTATTGGATGGATCGCCATGGAAATGTTGCTCAAGGTTGCTTCAAGGTTTTCACTTATTTTGTGAAATACTTGAACATCTATTTGATGGATTGGCGCCACATTTTCAACCCACATTTATGGTTCTCAGAGAATGAATGCTGCTGACTTAAAAACTGAATACTGAATTACTGCTGACGTGATTCTGACATTTCCTGTAGCACCATAATTAGATTCACATTTGTGGTTTTGAGATAAATGTCCATTGGATGGATTGCAATGAAATGATATAATGTACTCTCCTTGTTGGAGGGAGCTACGCAACATCCAGGTTAAAATTCCAACAACGGAGGACGACAAAAAGTTCAAATATTTTAACTTTGGATGCTGTCTGATGTTAGCGTTGCCGGTATTCTACGCCAACCTCTGCTACTTTTACTGTCCTGCTCTCGTCCACTGTCACGGCATCCGGTTTGCCTTCTTTCGTCTGCCTCTTGCTAGTGTACAAACACAGCACTGTGGCAGGTGGATACATGTATTTTGTAGGCATTTCAAACCTTATGTGATAGCCAACCATAGAGTGTTGACAGTAAATAGTTGGGGACACTTCTTTGTTGTTCCTAAGAAGCTTTCACCCCATTTCACTCCTCTGTCTCTCTCACAGATTTATTGACATTGATGTCCTGACCCCCTCTTCCTGTCCACAGTTTTTCTTGGAGTAACACACACTTGTCTTTTGTTGATACAGCTTTGGGAGAAATTGGGAGCGCTTGGTTTGAAGCAATGAATCTTCCCCCGCTAACACAAACATGGCATAATCATCGTCACCCCTAATAAGCCCGGAGTATCAGTTTATATCAACATATTTCTCTAATATATCTGTCTCAGCCTTACAGTTCAGTTCTCTTAGCTCTTCACATTGACCTCTTACTCATTTTCCCAGCAGGTATATTTGCTCCCTCAGGGTCAAAGATCACCGAGGCAATCAAACGGTCAGGCGGCCCGCTGCTCGAGAAACTGCACACACACAAACGCAGCAACACCCCGGCTGAGTGACAGCCTAATTACCCAGTGTAAGAGAACCAAACCCCTCCGCTGTACTGCTGTTAACAGGATCAGAAGGCCACTTGTCCTCCTCCCCTCCCCACCTCCCCCCTTTATGCATATTTTCATTGTAAGAGCTGTGGTATGTGTGTGTGTGTGTGTGTGTAGTACAGAGAGGGGTATATTGTTCCAAAGATGGAGGCTGATAGTGTATTCACATACATGAAAGGGTCGAGGGAGTGACTCTGGGTCTGGCTCTCCAGATAAAGTAGAGCAGAGAGGAGAAGAAGGGAATTGCTTTTAGTCACCCAGGGAATAAACCGCATGCGTCGAGGTTAACAAGGATTACTTGTGTGTGTGTGTGTGTGTGTGTGTGTGTGTGTGTGTGTGTGTGTGTGTGTGTGTGACAGAGAAAATGCTTTCTTTAATTTAGATCTCTCGGTTCAGAGTAATTCAGTCTCTACGCCAAGGTTAAATGTCTGCGTTGACGTCCCACTCAGGTTATCCACACAGACTTTCAGCGTGGAAAAGTCCACTTGTGGTATGTTTGTGTGTTCAGGATGGAGATACTGTTTACTAGAAGCCCAGCAGAGAGTGAGGGGGTCACAGCAGGGGATTGGGTGTTAGAGCAGCTGCAGTGAAGTGAGGGTCTGTGGTCCCTGAGAGGAGATAAAAAGAGAAAGATGTGTCAGCTGGCCCTTTACATTGACCTCCAGACATCACATTTCAAAGGGAGATTGAAAACTGCTTTCTACTGTACGTTCCTAATGTGTTGCCTTACACTCATCAACCCTGTGACTTTGATCCCGTAGCCATGACCAAAATAGAAAATTAAGCAACAGCAGTGGGCTTGATCTCCAAATAAAAACATATTTTATAACTCATTACACATTTTTTGTTTTTAAACGATTAAATCATTTCGTTCCATTTCCTCCTTAAAGCTGCATTTATTGATTTTTGACCCCTAGGAGGCAGAAAAACTCCAATACAAGCTGACAGACACGCAGACATGATATAGTATCTCCTCATAAAGTGGTTTCTGCTAATGTGTTAGCAAACGATTGCCTATTTACATATGCAGCAGACACAGAGCGACATTTTCATCCCATTGGTGTCTCTGGACATCCATCGATCTGAAGACCAATAATCAGTCTCCTTCGAGTGTGAACCTATCGTGATATCACCCACTGGTTTGTGGAGTACTGTTCTGAAGCCTCGAGTTTGGCATTTTGGCCGTCGCTATGTTGGTTATTTGCAGCCAGCAACGGTGACGTACTCCAAGTTGAGCTGCTCTCATTGGCTGCTCAGTTTAGACTCATCTGTAGCAGGATACAATGGCTTTACTAAATGAACATCATGCTGGATGGATGTCTCTTTAGCGTCTTGTTATTTAACTTTCTTTATCTGCTAGCTCTTAACATTGTCAGTCTGCCTTTTATTGCTGTGCAGGTAGTGTACAGTGAGTTGTTGATGGAACCGGCAGCTCAATGAACTACAATATATCGAAAAACAATCTCCGCCGGGCTGCAGACTTGAGTTAAAAATGTGTTTATCACTATGAGCAACTCCTTTACAAACGTCATTAGAGGGAATGCATATGTGTTTCCACCCCATCAATAAACATATAAACCCTCAAACATTTATAAGTCCGTAGTGCAGCGTTCTCGTCTTTTGGGATGGATGGTAAAGATGGGAAAGATTCCAATTTTTACACGAGAGTTCACATCAACTCATGTATGATTGCAGTTAGAAATATAAACCAAAGTAAATGACGAATTGAAATGTTGGCTAAACATAAGACCTGTACAAACCACTGCGTGTAGAGTATGTTAGTGGCGGCACTGTATGGCTCATATGTTTAGAGACTGTTAAATGATGCAAATATCGAGACAAGATCAGATCATACTCTAAGCATCAAAATGGATCATTCATTCATAGTTTTGAGTGGTAGTTTTTATGTTAATTAATAATAATAATAATATGATAGTCACCCCCTACTAATGAAATCCAACAATCCAATCACATTCCTGGACTTATTTTTGTAATCGTGGAGGAAACTAACCTGGAAGATGGAAACGTTTCTGTTCAGCAGTTGGAAATAATCTGTTAATTTAATTTTAACAAACAAAACTGGATTTTAATCGTCGTCAGTCTGAATTTTGGGGAGAAAGTGAGTCTTACTAATTACTACAGAGAGCAATAAGTAAAGTAATAATATTACTTTTGAAAAGATTAATGAGTAACTTTTTAATTTATTTATTTCTCCTCTTCTTTACCTCTGTTGTGACGGGAAGTTAAATAAAATATTAATGAGGTGTTTTCCTCAAGAGGAAGCAGGCGGAGGTATGAAATGTCTATTAGTTTCAACAACTGTTACATAATTACTAAAATATAAAGTAATAATGAGACTCATAACACTACTGTAAAGCACGGTTGTGTCCACTGAATGCAGTTAATGACCTGTGTTTGTCCGTTAATGTGGAGGGAGAGCTGCACTCAGGCGCTGCCGTGGTTCGGTTACATCAGACAGACGGCGACGCCTAATCGGTTGGCTCCAGATAAATTTTGTGGTCCCTCAACATATGATGCCAGAGGGCGTCACTGATGACCCTGCATATGGTAGTGCTACATCTACAGGCACTTAGACACGCTAACATCAATACAGAAGAGACAAACACTCATCTCCATCCTCGATGAACGAGGGATTTATGTAAAGCAAATTTCCTTTTTTTATAAAATTTAGTGTTGTGGACACACCTCCTCCGCCTTTACAAGTCTTTCTGAGTTTAACACACTACAGCACTCAGACTGTGTGAGAGAGTCCACAGCTGGTAGGGTAACATCTTTATTGGTCCCAGTGGAAACAGTGGTTATGGCCACTCCAACTCAATTATTGCATCTTAGCTGGTGTCCCAGTGAAACAATGATAAATATTCATGCAGATTAACCCGAGAACAGTTGGGGTGTGTGTGTGTGTGTGTGTGTGTGTGTGCATACACACACACATCATACACATCAATGCCCAGTGGTGGAAATTAACCAGCAGCACATTTACACAAATACTGTTCTTAAATCCTCTTTAAAGGAGTTAAATATCCCCTCATGTATTACATGTATTACAACATATATAATATGTATGTATGTGTATATACTGTATATATGTAGGTACAAATAGTCTACTCGGAACAATAATTAATTAAATTTAATTTAATTCTTTTTAAAAATTCCTGAATCTATGAATATGGAAATTTCGTTAATTTTCTAAACTTCACAGGGTTTTTTGGGGGATTCTTGTGGCCTAAAATTATTGATTTTAATGGCAGAAAATTTAAATGGAGTTGAGAATTGAGAAATGAGGAAATGAGATTAGTGATGTACAGCTCAATGTTTTACACAGGAAATTGAAATTGAAGAATGATTAATCAAATTTGTGGAAAAGTTGCAGAAGGAACCAATGAGGCACTCTAATTTTGTGCTGATACAGGCTCCTCCTGTGGACGAAAGCGGTAGTGTTTCCACCACCTCATTTAATTGATTTCAAGGGGAATCCGTCCCGGTGGCAGACATTAAGAATAACTGCATAGAAATAGCTAATCTTCTCTCTGATGCCTGATGCTCTTGTTCGTTAATGTAGCTCATATAGAGGCATCAGAATTAAATTAAGTTTCATAACCAGTTAAAAACTCCTTTCCGTTTAAGTAAAGCATCTTCTTCCACCGTTGTAAATGCCGATGGGTGTATGTCGACGTATGGGATCAGTTACCACCCAGTCTTTAACACTCACACTTCACTATCTTTTTTTACTACATATTGACTCAGCTTTGCATGCTCAACAGAGTGTTTTTTTAACCAGATGGCCGCAGTTTGTTTCTTATGTGTTAGATTATGTGTTTCTAGTTTTCTGTGTTGCTTGCTCAGCAGAATTATTTCTCGGCCACAGTACTTTACAGGCTGACTAGTCTATTAGAAGAACCTGTTCGAATCACGTCGCCCTGCAAGATGAGAGAGCTGTTAATTCCCAGACTGTGAGTAACTGTGCTTGTGCTGTAGAGGTCTTCTGGTTTAAATTCACTGGGTTTGATCATACTTTACCCTGGTAATAAGGTGCATTCAATTCTACAAAGAGGCATCCTCACAATACAGATTGCTGTTTTTAATGACTCCCTCAGACCCTCTCCGGCTCTTAAATAATGATCTCACTCTCTGAGGTCTGCAGCACACAGCTCACAACTCACACAGCATGTCGTTATATCACCTACTGTGGGATAAGTGGGGCATTGACTCCGCAAAATTAACCTTGTTTTTAAGCGATGGCCAAGTAACATCAGCTCCTCCATCTCAGAGATTGTCTCCCAGAAGTCCACATGAAACAGAAAGCAGAGTGCTGTTTGCTTCTGCATATTTCTGCAGGTAGGGAGGGATTTGTTGCAGTAGCCAGTAGCGCTGAATTTGTGTTATGTCCAAGTGTGAACCTATCGTAACAGAACCTGGATGCATATTTGATCAGCACTGCCTAGTTTGACAGACCAGGACGAAATACAGCATCAAATGCCGACAGAGGACGAGTTCGACAAGAGGGAATAAAGTATCGAGCCAACTAGCTAACAGCATCTAATGTTACTGTTAGGAGCAGTCAGCTTCTTTTAGCAACAAGTCCATCAGGAAACTCTGTAAATCACCTCGGTGCCGCTGTCGTCAACCTGGCCTCTGTCTGTCTCGGAGGTTGTGTTCGGTCCTGATTCAGCCATGTTCGTCCATAAAATCTGATTGAAAATCACTGATACACACAACAATTCACTCAAATCCTGTTGGTAGCTAACTATTGACACTTAGCTTGTGGTGGATATCATGATATTGTTGGTTAAATTTGGTTGGTTCACACTTACATAAGGAACAATTATTGGATTTTGACAGAAAAATACAAAACAATAAACTTTTTTGGTAAAAAATTGTTAAATAGGGCTACAATATGATGGGATGCATTTAATCTGGACTTTAAAGGCCTTTAGATCTTTGTAGTTTTGCCAATAATTATATCAGTTACGAAAACTTTCTCACCAAGTTAATTGACCCTACTTAGTTACTGTTGCTTTTGCCTGTAAGCTTTCCAATCTCACACATACAGTTTACGATGTCTCTGGTGAGAAAATTAGAGCTGGCTCCAGGCTGCCAGGTGTGTCAGGAAGCTCTTCTCTTTCCTCTCAGCATCCTCCATCTCTAACAAATTACTCAAGGCCACATCTCCCGCTTCCACACCCTCTGAACGGTGTTAAATCTGTTCAGTCACAAGCCACACGGTGAAAAGATAAGATTCAATCCACTTTGTGTCCGGGTGAAATGAGACTGAAGGTTTCGTCTGTGTGTTTTGAGGCAGATTCTCTTATTTGCAAAGACATCAATCTCTATCATGTCTGGTTTATGTGATCCTCTCTCGCTCGTGCTCACCCTCTCTCTCTCCCGCCACTTGTGTTGCCATCTGTTCTCGATTAATGTGAGTTACGAGCAGTAATTGAAGCATCTGTTCATCCGGTGTGCATCCTTTGCTCTGACACACCAACGTATAACACCCCTCTCGCTATACTTCTCGCTCTATCCTTCATTTTTTTGCCCTTATGTCTCTCTCAAGCACACACTCCTTGAACTGCTTCAGACAGTTTTTGCCGGTCGGTTAGTCCACCACCACAGGTTCAGAATGAAATATCCCAACAACTAATTTTGTACAGACTTTCATATATCCCTCGGGATGAATCGTAATCAGTTTGGTGATCAACTCTTCATCTAGTGCCATCATTAGGTAAAAATTTCAATTTGTCCGGCACTTCATGAGCAAACACCTGATAGTGGATCGTGGCATCTGCCGCCACAGCAGTGACAGACCATTCGTTAGCAGCGGCATATGCCAGTAAAGAATCAGCCATTGGGCAGTGGTACGGCAGTGGAAGAGGAGGGACATACCATTTTCATTTGGCATAAGTCGGGCAAATGGCATCGACAAATCACTAGGCAAAGTTGCATACCACTAAGAATTGGCATATGGCTTTAAAAGTATACTGGAGTGGCACCAGTATGTCGGTGAAAAGTGGTATCTGGAACATGGGCAACATACCATTTATAAGGGCCATAAGCCAGTAAAATGGCAGCAGAATACCAAAAAACAATGACACACCACTCAAAATGGACTTGGCACTAGAAGAAGAGTGTTATGGTTAAAGGACACTATGGACACTAACTGCCAACAGCTTCCCGATTACCTCTCCTTTTTGAAGCTATCCATATATATTAAGGGTGGATCATATAAAATGTGCAGCTTCTGAACCTCATAAATTAGTCGCTTTACTTTAAATTACTCGTCATCAGGGTTTCTGGCAGAAAGCCCCAAGGCATACTTCTCCCATGTGCCCATGTTGACTGCACACTTGTCTTGCATAACCACAGTTATCTCGACACTTTGTTCTAGCAGGATGGAGCTCATGTAAGTAAGTGAAGCTTCGCATAAATAGAACTATGACTAGCGTTTTTTAAAACAAGGAACACATCCGTCAGCCTGTTCGCTGATGTATGGAGCAGGTTAGGACATCTTCATTGGGAAAAACTAAAACAGTCTGATGTTCGCTCGTTGGCTCAGTCAAATGGCTTTCAGTTAGGTTAAGCTGGCACGTATATAGGCCTTTCTGGGCTACTGTAGAAACATGGCGGTTCAAAACTGGTAACAAAGGTAACAAAAACACTAATATAACTATTATTTACTAAGGAAAACATACCAATAACACAATAACCAATATTATATTCCATTTCTGCCAGTAGAGCCTCGTAAATAAGACACACTGGACCTTTAACTCACATGACTAATCAGCTATTTCCGCAATACAATAATCACATAACGGCAGTGAATGGAAATAAGCATTCTTTCGCATTTTATTTTGTAGAATTAGTCACAATTTGCTTAAAATCTTTTATACATTTGGATGTAAACACGACTTATAAAGCAGCATAAATCCCAGGTGATAACTCTCTGTAGGTTTATCATTGCATCTGACCGCTTTCACAACGTCACATTGTTTTAATATTTTCATTTAATACATTGTTATTATAAAAATATTGATTATAGCTGCTTTAAAGTAGACCCTTTGTTTTCTCCATTAATCATAGCCCCGAACAGTGAGGAGACACCCCAGTACAAAGAATATATACACACAAATATATGTACTGTAGGTTTAAACTCACACACATACCAGCAAGATTAGCTTTGTCCCATTCACTGATCACTTCAATTTTAACTGACACAGACCTGTCAGCTGATGTCGAAGAGGCTGTCTAAGTGCTCGATTGGGAATCAGTGTGAAATACCTGCAAACCAGACAAGCCAGACACGACCAGAGTGGTTTGTGAAGAGACTCTCTAATCTGACAAGATATTTTCTGAGATGCTCCAGAACACTGCTGAGAGACGGATGAAAAAAAAAAGAAAAAACGAGACTGAAAGTGTGTTTATGTGTGTTTGCGAGGCGGTGGCGGTGTATGTGTGCGTCTGTGAGGCTGTCTGGACTATACCCCCTGTATGTGCTTCACAGGCAGCGTAGCCAGACTGAGCTAATAGGCAGGATGTGTGTGAGCAGGAGGCTGGAGGTGGAGGTGGAGGCAGACTCTTCCTGCTGTCACTTTCTGTCTGGCTCTGGCATGTTTACACCCTCGATGGGGTAGAAAGCTCTGACACACACACACATTCACACCTGCATAAACCCACACACACACACACACACACACACACACACACACGACTCAGCCTACCTATTGTGCTGTACGTTCACACTCCGTCATGCAGAGATAATGGCCGCCTTGCTATGATTATAACCTCTCCTCCTTTGATATAATCACCCTCATCTGACTGAAATTATCCTCCCAGAAGCTTCCCCAATCAAGGTAAAGGTAAGAATGGGACACGAATGCCTGAATGAGAAACACTGCAGCCTTCATGCAGCAGCCAAATCAGTGTGAAGGCGACAGATTTGGGGGGCAGTGCTAAGTAGAGGTAGGCAGGACAGGTGGGGTGTCCATATGTCACCCAAGCTACCAGCCCAGCTCCTCATCCCAGTCCAGCCCTGCTGCTCTCCTCTCCAGCCTGGAGGAGGGTCAGAGGGCAGGCTGCTGTCTCTCTCTCCGCAGCGTGGACACTTGGCATCAGTGCCGGGAGCTAAACCAGAGCCGCCGTCCTGTATTTCAGCCATTTTTGACTGATATATATGCTTTCTTCTGGTCAAAATAGAAGGTTCTATTGTGGATTTAGGATAACACACCTAAATCCACAATTGAACTGTCGGCAGTTGAGTGTCAGTTCCCATCATGTGAGCGCCTGGTTTTCATAGCACTCCTCACAGTGTTTTCAGTGAAAAACTCCAGATCCATTGTGCGTTTGCTCAGGAGACACAGTTAGCATTTAGTTGGTGAATGTAGCAGCTAAAGAGCCATCGATACATCGCTCAGGAGTGGGTAGGAGACCACAAATAAAGCTAAAATACACAGACAAATCATACTTTCAACAGTCTTCATTAGATTTTTGAGTTTTAAGTCTAACTCAAACTCTTAGGTTTTGATCATTAATGATCATTTTTTAACTTTTTTTCTTTAGAAAAACTTGAATCTGTAATTCTGTGAAATAAAAATCTGTATTTCAAAACTCATTAAAGTGAAAAACAGTTAATTTAATAGTTTCAACTGGTTGACAGCTCACTCTGAACAATTTGAGGTAAATTACTTTCTTTCTTATTATTAGTGAAGACAGTTGCCTTGAAATATTCTTAACTTTTCTTTTTAGCACTCTGGAGTTAATACTGGACTTACATTCATCAGGTGGCTACAAACGCGGCTCGAAATGAACGGTCCTGTTGTTGTGTAACTGCCGGATGTGGAAATAATTGTTTCCGCTGCAGGTTTAAACATCAGAGCTCTTGAACGGATCAGCCGCTGAATCAGTGGTAATTTGGTTTATTGTGACGTCATTTCTTTACGCACTACGTCACCATGTTTTGCACATAACGTACAGTAGTGATGTCACCCAGACCAAACAGTGTGGTGATGTTAGACGCCTTAGCTAACGCTGCAAAAAGAATGAATGCTCTAGCCATTATAGTTTCTATTTTAAATTAATTTAAACAGGATAATGCAAAAAACAGAGGGTTAACATTATAGGTAACTTAACGCCAAAGATCATCCTTTTAATCCAATGTCTGTGATGTGATGCGGTGGCGTGAAGCCATATGACAAAAATGCGGACGTGTGTTCCCAACTTTGAGAAATGTTTAGTCGACTGTGTAAAGTTGTGTTATAGCAACCGCAGGTAAGAGACGAAACTGTGAAAGGAACAAACTAAATAAATGGACATAAGGTCAATAAATTAAGATTACTATATTTTATTATACTCTTATTGTAGCTGTGACTGATGTCTTGTTGTTTTGTTGATGAGTTATTTAAGGGCCGTGGTCCCGGCTGTAATTACCAACCATTTATCTCACTTTGTGTTCATCAGCAGTGAAATGACACCGTGCCCCATTCACATTCTGCTCCAACATCAACACACCAACTAAAGGATTAATGCATTAGATTAGAAGTGACCCCCGGCTCCATTCGTTTCAATGAAGCTGTCTCTGCACGAGGACAGGACAAAGGCAGCGCGGGTGCAGAAAAGTGGCAGGCGGGACAGGAGCTGCCATGTAATCTAATTCCTCTCCTCTTTGTCTTCATTCATTCACTGTCATGACAGATTATTCTTAAATGGGAGGAGGGGAGAGCGGGATGATAAATGAGAGAGAAACAGGGGAGGAATGAAGGCGGAGAGAGAGGTAGACGGGACAATTAAGTTACAGTCTGGTCGGCAGCGAGAGAGGAAGAGAGTGGTGTTTCTGGGTCTTCCTCCATCATGGATTTGATGTCATGATTCATTGTCTCTGATCTTGCTGTGAAA
The DNA here is from genome assembly GCF_905237075.1 of Dicentrarchus labrax. Classification (NCBI taxonomy): domain Eukaryota; kingdom Metazoa; phylum Chordata; class Actinopteri; family Moronidae; genus Dicentrarchus; species Dicentrarchus labrax. Next base: position 2,724,465 of record NW_026136710.1, on the reverse strand, counting down.
TGCACGAGGGGTCCTAATGAAGTGAACATGGTGTATCAGTGCCGCGTAGGTGTCACACTCACAGTCAAAATGGCTGTTTAATTATTTCAGTTGTGCAGACACTTCTGGGGTTACTTACCCATCCGACCTAAACAAGACACTTTTAATTCAGAGGAGGTTAATAATAGCGCCTAAAGTTTTCTGCACAGTCAGCGAGTCGCCGGTCTCAGTCGACTCCACAACTGTTGCATTTATTTCTTCACAGTGTTTGTACAGATGTTGAATGTTGCCTAGAGAATGAATCCTACTGACTTTGGTGATGCACACAATTTTACTTAAACGTACTACAGGGAGTTATGAAGCAGACTCAGTTTGATATCGATGGCTCTATATGACCTACATAAACAAAGAAGACCATCAGAAAGAAGATTGGCCTTTTTCATATACCGTAGTTACAGATTTAATTGGATTCCCCCCAAAAACAGACGAAACAAAGTGGTGGAAACACTTTTATTGGTGCATTAACAAGTAGCAGTTGTCTAGGTGGAGCTAATCTACCTCACATATGTTTGGGTAGTTTGATCTATAACAAGGAATCATATCTGTAAAATACTTCCCTCTGAAAGAACTCCCTCAAAATTGTACTGAACAACCTCTCTGTACTCGATGTCGTAATTGAGCAAACAAAGAAACATTTAGTCCTGATGATGAAAACGTGAAGAGATCGTTGAGGTATTTCAGTCTGACCCAAAGCGGTGGACCGGCGTTGCCATCGCTAGAGCCGTGCTGACAATGCAGCCTCAATTCCATCAGTTTATGTGTGAATGAACTGATGAAAATGTTAAAATCTTGAATCAGTATCAAGAACATGAAAGCCTCAATTAAACCCTGCAGCTGTTGATGTCTCATTGTTCTTCTTCACACAGGCCTACTTTCGTCAGGGGGTTGCCCTGCAGTACCTGGGTCGTCATGCCGACGCCCTGGCGGCATTCGCCTCCGGCCTCGCCCAGGACCCCAAGAGTCTCCAGCTGCTTGTCGGCATGGTGGAGGCCGCCATGAAATCGCCCCTCAGAGGTAGGCCTGTCTGTCTGAGTTCAAAGGCTGTCTGCCGTCTCTCTCTGCCTCCATCCGTTCTTTCTGTCCGCTTTAAACACGAGGCACATTTATGCAGACAGAAGCAAATGAACATTTGTCTCCTCAGCAGAAACTTTTTGTGTTTGAAAGTCGTTGGAGAGGGGAGTGAGACGCAGGGCGCTGGGGACGATGCGAAGCTACCACTTTTCTTTTGTTCTTTTATTCATTCATTATTTCAATGGGATGTGAAAGAGTAAAAAATATGCCTCTGATGATTCAGATCTCACAAAAATGGATGCACATTTGATCTGACAAAGAGAGATAAGAGAGAGGAGAAAACATAGAGAAAAGTGACATGGAGAAAATAAATAAAACAAGTAAGTCAGATGAAATGAAAAGAGAAACAGAGGTTGAACTTGAAAACGGAGAGCTTGTGATTGAGTGTCGTGGAGATTGGACTTCCACTTGTTGAAGTGCACCTGTTTCCACTGCCAGGTGAATCTTCTTCATTACAATGCGGTGGCAGATCTGCTGCTAAGTAGAGAGGCCGGTGTTCTGGTGTCTCTGGAAGACACATTCATCCACATGTACGCTCGTAAGGGAGCGTGGGGATGCATCATCCATGAGGCAGCGCTTCACTGGCTTCCCAGGGACAGGTTACTATATTAGTGCTGTCTGTGTTTGGATGACAGAAGAGTCTGGGTCACTCTGTTCTCAGGACATTCTCCTGAAAATAAGTTTCAAGTTTAGATTTTAAGATTTCTACAGACTTTTCTTCCCTGGAAGTAGGGAACTGAATTGTCTTAATTTTTAGCGATATTTAAAGGTCCAGCTTTGTTGTTTTATTTTGTTTCAGTTGCGTTTTAATGAAGTCACAATGTTACAATGATATGAGAGGTAAAATGACTGTTTTTGGTCTATGGAGTCTGGTGGTGAGCGATATATTATGGCTGTTTCTGGTCAAACAAAAGGTCTATCTTCTTTTCATAATCTTGTCAGACACTTAGAATAACAGTCAGTGAGAGCACTTTTAGTGGATGTACATTGACTTTGACTCTGACTTTGAGCATTAGCTAACATTGCATGGCAGCCATAGCAGCTTGTTTCACTAAGATTTTCTCATTTAACTCTGTGAATCAGAGTTTAATTTCAACCAAACCGGCGTTGGTGATTGTTGGAAAGACTGTAGAAATATTACCAAAGAGGGTTTTAGTGACTTTCATTTTGTGACTGTCCAGTTTAAGGTGTGTTTTGCGATTATCTAAAATAACTGTTTTTAGTCAGTGGAGTCTGGTTGGCTGTAGTACTCATTGTTCTCTAGTGCAACATCTACTGGCAAGTGAATTTAAACCTTAAAAGAGTCTGTAGAGGATCAGAGAGGTACTATACATTTACAGACGTATACTGTTAACTAAGACAGTATGTGGGTGGATTCCTGGCCACTGGATGTACAAAGTTAAGTGAGACCAGAACCCTCGTTGATAATCTCATTTCTGATTAGGTCAGCTTCCACATACAGGACTCTTACAAGCATGTTTACTGTAAAGGGCTGAGAACAGTGGTTCGTTTTGCTACCGTGTTCATTAGCATGAATTAGCTTGTGGTGAAGCTGATGATGAAATATTTAAAAGGTAGTTTCTTGTGTGTCATTGATCTATCCACCCCGCAGTTCTCAGTGCACTTTTATGTGCAGGTTTCAACAGCATAAGGAGATGAAGGAAGAGTGCATACAATCACGAATGGTTTGCAGGCTAGAATTGGCACAGGATTATGTTTTTGCCCTTCAGCTGTATCAGAATGAGAGCAAGGCTTCTTGGGAATAGCCTTCTACTTGGCAAGCTACAGCAAATGTCTATGCACGTGGAATTTTGCATCTGCTTTTACACCGGAGAGCATATCTGGTTGAGTATTCATAATAGTTCCCTTTGAGGCAGAGCATGTCGATCCAGATAGATTCAGCACAAGGCTAACTGACCAAATGAGCACTGTTTCTCTCCTACTAAAGCATTTAAAGACAGCAAACAAAAGGAATCACTGCCAAGTTTAAGCAGCAGCATCGCAAGAAGAACTATTTATTTTCAGTTTTTGATGAGAGCGAGTGTCAGCAGCTATGATATACAGTATGTAACAGAGTCCTGTCTGATACTGCAAGGCTTTACAGTGCAGATCTGATGCACCATGGGAGGTTGTTCTGCTGTCCAGGGGCTGCAGCCTCCAAAACCTGATCTCCCATAAGCTTCAAAGCAAGCCAGCCTCAAAGCTAAGAGGCCGAGTATCAAGTGTTACCAGGAGTTGTCATGCTTGAGTAAGCAGGAGGAAGGGCAACATGTTGGACCATGGAGGAGGCCGATATGCAGTGAACGCATGGGGGGGAGGGGGGCTGCAGTGTAAACAGCATGGAAGAGGGGACATCCTCTGGGGTTATCTGTCTCCTGTTGGGTTTGCTGATGTCTTTTTTTACAGGATGGTGTGCTTTGGGGCATCAGCCAGGCAAGTTGTTAAAAAGCAATCCATCAAATTCTTATCTGGGGATATATATACCAAGCATGCCTCAGATTAGCGTTAGAGGTGCAAAATCTTACATCGCCACAATTTATCATTTTAGCGTGGTATGTATTAGGACTATAGATACAAATCAGAACAGCTGCATCTCATCTGCATAAATCATCAGCGTGGGAGATTTTTTGTCAAATGTGGGTGTTTCCAGTGATTAAACAGTGCCGCCATGGGTGTGATATGGGAGAACAGGATACAGCATTGGATGTTGGGCTCGGTTCAGTCTTATGGAAGCTGCTCAATGGTGCATGAAGCCAAAAAGTTGTGTTTTCCCCGTTTACATTACCCGGATCCTCCGCATACGCTTCCACGTTGTGGGGCCCAATCACTAAGCGCACTAGATATTTTTGCTGGCTGTAGCGGCTTCTTTGTGTGTTTATGTTTAACAATAAAAACTAAAGTGAAACAAGAAAAACCCAGTCTGAACTAACTGAAACTAAACTGAAGTGAAAATACAAATTAGTAATAAAGTAATACAAATTTTCAGCTCTTAAAAGCTCCTTTAGTAAATAAGGACAACTACAATTTGGCTGTTTAGTGCTCAAAGAAAGGCTGAAAATCCCCCGAAATATCCCCCTATAGACTGTTGGAGAGGTGGAGGTCGTCCCATGTACAATGGCAGCTGTCTCCTCCCACACTTTCCTTTTCCTTACAGTTTTACTCCGACCTTAACTAACTGATCATGAAAGACTGTACTTGATAAATGTTGAGATGTGACCCTCCTGCGCAGTGACTCACTGGTCTGGCGTGGAGAGACTGGGTGGGTAAAGCGTAATATCTGACAGGTTGTAAGTCAGCAGGATGCTCCAGCAGCACAGCAGAGAGCAAGTAGGCAGTAAGGGACCGTTTAATTTGTCGCCCTTCTGTCACACGAGTCAACGAACTACCAACGAGGACCTGAATCGCTTAATTATATGTAACACACATACAACGTTCACCACGGTGAAATAGTATGTACTGTTCTGTTTGCCAATGTCCCTCTTGTAGATAAGAATGTAATTAGTGCATAAATCAATGACTTAAAGTTACATCTGCCTTACAAAACAATTCATAAATCCCACAGGGCAAATAGCACAGATGGCGCTTTTATTTGAGGATGATCTCTTTAAATCAGCTGTTCACTGGTGACTGCAGCTTATGTGAAGACATCAGTGCCTAAAAAATAGACAATCTAAATGTTTTTTAGGGGAGAAGAGTGAGCGTTTATCTTAAGTTTGAGTTCTGAGGGGCTCCTAAAAACACATCAACCATCATTTTAGAGCATTTTTTAAATCCTGCAATGAATAATAACCTTTAAGGAAAGAAGTATTTAAATCAATTTACTGTAAACTGCAATGTCCTGCACTCTGTTTTAAATGTCTTTATCTTTGTTAATATGACATTATTCGACTTGACGTGTGTAAAAACAATCTACACAATAAATGTGCTCTATATGTAGCATTAATTCATACTAAATTGATGGTTGATATTTAATCTTAAAACCATTAAGAGCAGAAATGTGTGTGCCGTTAAGATAATAAGAAATAATGAATATGTTTAGGAGGTTGTGCAATTCATTTAAGTAATAAGAATGGAAGTAATGTGTCTATTACAGACATCAGTTCGGCAGGAATTCAAGTGCAGATATTTTATTTGACAAATGAAACGATTGTTCAACAAACAGCAAGAACTGTGCATTTGTGTAGACTCTTTTGGCTTTAACTCGCCGGTCCACACAGATTCCAGGTTGTTTTTCAGTGTAAATCAGAAATCCTGCAGCAAAGACGGTGAAAGCCAGAGGTCACAGCTCTGTTCTCTCTCTGCTCTACATCACTGAACCCCTCAGGACCAGACATTAGCACTAATTCTCCCTCCAATCACCCAGAAATGATTTACTGATGGTGCAACAACTGCCTGCTTCGTCTCCATACCAACAGGTTTCCTAGAAGCGCTGCATTGTCGAATTATGGGAAGTTAAGTAATATTGTTGGCATAAATACTGGAGGAATACAATTTTGACCGTTTGTTCTGACAAATCCAAATGTCTTGAGACCTTTTAAGAAATATATTGAGGGGAGTTTCTTTGAATTGCTCTTTTTCCCTTTCAGTGTCTGAACAGGCTGCTACAGTATCTCACAATCTACAGCTTTAAAAGAAAATATACTCAGTTCTAATATTGATACTAAGAGCCAGTGTCTGCATACACTCTTGAATTCAAACACTTGCAGCAGTCTCGAGGCTTGTGCTTGACCAGCCAGTGATGTCGAGTGCTTCAAACTCCACAGCAATAGTTCCTGGACCTTTTTAAAAAACCCGATAGCAGCCCATGAACGAAAACTGGAATTAAGCCCTATTCACACAGAACTAGTATTACCAGGGGACCTCATGTGGTTTAGAAATCACCCCCCTACATCTCTGTTTTGTGCGGCACATTCTCACAGGATAAGCTAAATCTATTTTACTCAAATGTAATACAATTATCCTGTAGTCTGCGTGTTAATGAAGCTGCTGTGCCACAGGCGTAAAACCGCACATCTCTCTCATTTTAAAGCCATACGGTTTCTGCTGCCGTGTGACGCTGCAGGTTTTTAATGAAGTCAATGTAAAGAATCTGACACACAGCCAGCTGTGGACAAGCAGACATTAAAGTTGGTTTGTGATGCTGGAGAGCTCTGTGTGCACATCCCAGCTCACTGAAGCCACACAAACTGTGGCATTCACGCTCTCTGCAATTGTCATTATGGACCAACGTCTGTGCTGAAAGGTGGAGACTGAAAGGCTGGAGACACTGTAAAAATACTGATATCATAATACGTCCATGACCTGAATGCGTTTGAGGTGCAGCAAAATCACCCCAAATCACAGAGGTGCAGAGAATCATGGGACTAATATTATCACAGGACTTTGCTGTGGAATTTTTACTTTACAATTGAAGAAAATGGAAAATTTGCGAGGGATTAAGATCACAAACGTCCTCCACAATTATTACAAATCACACATGAGGTCCCCTGATAATACTAGTCCCGTGTGAATAGGGCTTTAGATGTGTTTTAGGTCGGAGCAGGCAGCTGTTTTCAGTGCATAAGCTTTACACTACCTGCTCAGCAGCAAGCAGCAGACAGAAGTTAGACTCTAGCGGATGAACATAGTGGAGGGGTTTAGCAGCTAAAGAGCCAGATATTTCCCTCAGGAGTTAGTAGAGACCAAAAACAGATAAGATATAGTGGACTTACATTCATCAGGTGTCTATAATATGCAATGTTATTCTTATTGGTTTCAACAAAAAAAAAAAAAAAACATCTGTGAAGGTTTTGCCGTTTCACAGTGCACATAAATGGTGAATGAATTGGTGCCTCTTTGGTCCATTACATGCATATAAATGCATGAAAACTATGTGTACAATACATTATAGTATTAAGAAAAGTGTCTTGCACTTTGTTCTTATTGCAATTTGAAGAAACATCATAAAAACTACCTAGAACAGTGAAAAAAATAGGATTTTAGGCCGTCCCCACTCTCTTTAAATGAAAAAGATTATAATTCCTCAGAAATTGTATTTCTTGTGTTACTGTGTGACTCTATTTCCAATTTAGACAAAAAGTAATGTTTAATATGTTAGTGAAAATACACATTTTAGTCGTCTTCCCAGGTATTTCACTGAATACATGTGCAGGTGAGGGTGAAGTGTGTTTTTCCGATGTAGGACAACATGTGTTATTGAGGTATATCACAGCTCTTTAGTCGCCGTTAGAAGGATGTTTCTAATCCTAACATTTACAGTGTATATTCCCCATACATGAAATACCTTTACAGTTGACCCCCCCCAAAAAAAAAAAGTCCCAAGAGCTGATTCCTGTTTAATGTTCCACATCCAGTTCTTCAGAGGACATAGCGTTCCTGTGTGATGGTCTGGTGTTCAGCCCAGAGGAGTTACATCAGTTTACTGACAGCACTGCAGTGTACAGTGATCTTTATAAACTAATCTCAGTGGTAGAAGAATTCAATGAATCTATTGTCAGAGCTGGTGGTGTTTGAACCTTATTACTGACACACTTTTAGTTTCACTCAATCAAGATGCTGGTTACAAGCACAGATCGTTAACTCCTTTGTTTATGATCTCTGTACTGTACATGCTTGATCATAGGCTCAGGTCAATCTTACAGATACTGTGATTATTGTATTAACAAGACTAAGAGTCTGCAGCACCATTCAAGTTGAACCATACCGAACTGATTTGCTTTTCCATCACCAGTTTAAACGCGCTGAGTTGTGCCATGCCGCGCCCGAGATGGACCACCCCCAGAGAAGGGTTAAAGCTCTGCTGCATAATAAACGTTTTTAAAAAACAAAATAACTGTAAAGTTTCACTGTGAAGAAAATATGGGAACTGGAAGGTGTTTATCAGGACCCCTCCAGTGCCTGTAGCGTGGTTACGCCCCTCCTGCCAGTGTTGACCTCTAAATGACACACAAGCTGAACTTCAGTCAGTCTTTTTTCTTCTGGTTTCAGGGCCACTCCACCTCCCTCTGGTTTCCTTGCTGATCACTTGCTGCCTGCTCAAAAATATCAAACATCTGAGAACATACGCATCCTCTGCCTGTGAGACATGCTTTAATCACACAGGCCTGGCACACAACCACAGTCCATATGCTCAGTTTCTTCAGGCGGCGTTCACACTCTTGTTGTTCTGGTCTGAGAGTTTCACAACAGTCTGAGTGTGTGAAGAGCCGGCGATGCTCCACAGCCCACATCCTCGTGCAAACCAAGCATTTTTACAGTAATCTGAGTATAACTGTCGCCTCTTAACTGTGTGTTAATCTCAGCAGAAAATGTAATTATAAAAATGCTCAGTCATCGATACATTTTCATGACTTTCACTATCAAAATCATGCAATAAATAAATAATATTTGAATATTAAACAATGTAATCACACACAATTAGCAAGGGAAATGCATGTTTATGGCTGCAGGCATGTGAGTGACAGGTGTTAGTGTTTGTGGAGCTTCCAGATGAACAATTTAAATTGGAAATGCCTCATTTTTGCAAATGCAATCTACATTAATGCAGTTGTGCTGCTCTTCCCAGTACAGTTAAAGGCTGTAGCATTTCCCACAGCTATAATGTGACTTCTAACAAATTCATTCATGCCAGTCCAGTGAGTGTGCAGTGCAAAGCTTTAAATCTCATGACATTTAAAGGACTTTTCTTCTTAAAAACTACAACACTGACTTCTGACTAGACCTGGAAATTCTTAAGGTGGAAGTTCAAACACTTCCTCTATCCCAACCAATTTTTTCTGGAAAACAGGAAACCAGTCACCCCCTTTGCTGCGTGGCGTCTCCTCTTTCTCTCCCCCCTTTCCTGTCACTCTGTGGCTATAACTCATTACCTCGCCCCCAAAAAAGGTCATATTCATATATCATCTTATTATTTTCAGTTAATGAATACTAAGGATACATCTCCTTTATTTATTCAGGGGGTTTTCACTGAGAGCCCCTGCAAGCTGCCCAGTACAACCACAGTCTGATCTGTTGGTCACTGAGCACCTCCGTGTAAGGACTGAATCAATACCGTTATCGATACCAGTACTGCTTATTAGTATCAGTTTCCTTATTAATTCTCCTTAATTCTAATGGCATTAAGTATTAACCCAGTGTGTGCTTTATTTACATTTCTTTGTGAAGTGATCATGACATTCTTTTAATTGTTGTTCACTGGGAGGGAGAGACAATTAGTGTAAATATATATATATAATGTACATTTTATATAAACAGCAGAAACTGGTGTTCCAGGGACCAACAGGGGTCCTTCGGTGGGTTGTAGGGGGTCCCCAGCAAAAGGAGGAATAGAATATTTCACTTTTCGGATTGAAGAAGATTGATTATCTTCAATCCTAAAAATAATAAATAAATTAATTAATACTCTGCTAATGAGGCTGGTTTTCTTTAGTTTTGTTTTTGTTGCTTTTTTGTTGCTTTTTCTCCCTTTTGTAGAAATTGTAAATTATATATTTTATATGTATTTTCCCTTTGTTTATCTTGTTTTAGTTTGTTTTTCCAGTCTCAGTTTTGTAATTGTTGAGATTTTGTCAGTTTGTTACTGTTATTTACCTTAAAAACAAGAAAATACTCAGAGGGAATTTCCTAAGACAAAATCCTCTCAAACTGGGGGTCAATGGTGTAATGTGCATCTACTGTGGGGTCCCTTGACATGAAACAGTTCCTGGTCTCTCTTGGAACTGGAACCAATCTAAGACCAGTTCTCGGCGGTAACGCAGCCCTGTCTTTTAGCTAATAAAAATAACTATTGATCCTGTTCTTTACCTCTCCTGTCTCTCTGTTTGTGCTTCTTAACCTTCCCAGACTCCCTTGAGCCCACCTACCATCAGCTCCAGAAGATGAAGCTGGACAAGAGCCCGTTCGTGGTCGTGTCGGTCATCGGTCAGGAACTGCTGACCCACAGTTTCCACGGCGCCTCCGTCGTGGTGCTGGAGGCAGGGCTGAAGATCGGCACATGCTCTCTAAAGCTGCGTGGATCCGTCTTCTCGGCCCTAAGCTCGGCGTACTGGTCTCTGGGTAACGCAGAGAAGAGTATGGCCTACATGCAGCAGGACCTGGAGGTGACCAAGACTTTAGGTAGGGAAGAGGAGAGAGCGATGGAGCGTGGCGTGAACGGACTGTGCACGAGTGAAACAGTTGTAATGAATGTCTCGTCCACAGGTGACCAGTCAGGTGAATGCCGAGCTCACGGGAACCTTGGCTCTGCCCTCTTCTCCAAAGGCAGCTACAGAGAGGCTCTGGCCAATCACAGGAACCAACTAGTGCTGGCCATGAAGCTCAAGGACAGAGAGGTACGTTTGCATGCATGTGTGGGCTTTTAAGAGCGTGAAAAATAGATTGTGCTCATGTGTATTCTTATGACAGCGCACGTTGTATACATTTGCAGTCAGTCTTGGTTCAAGTGCTGCGGCCTCCACCTGGTCTGACTCTTGGCTTGATGAGATAACAGCCTGATTTTTGTTCATGTCCACAGAATGAAGGTATATATGTTCACGAGTGACATATGCAGCCAACTTCCCAGCAGGGATTTGATGTTACCAATATATTTCCAATTATTATCTCCCAATCAAGTTTTTTTGGTCCCAATCCCAATCTGAGTCTTTAAATATTGGGTATCTTCGACATCAAGTCTGATCTGATATTTATATTTACCTAAAAGTTGATTAATTCAACTGACACACCTTTAGTTTAGCTACGTGATTCAAGTAGCACTGCAAAAATATAAAGTTTATAAATCATTGATCTGATATGAATGAAAGTAGGTAAATGAAATTAACTGGAAACTCACTCTGTAAGATTCGTGGGAACAGTCCACTACTGGTTGAACAGTTGTGTCAGTGAGTGGAGGTTCTTCCCTCAAAAGATCTTTGGATGAGTGTCGTGTGTTTAAAACTTCTTGACGCACACCGGATCGCCTACTTAAATGAGTGATAAGCTAACAAGTAATTTGTTACAGTCGGAAAGAATCTGATGAAACTGTATACAAAGTCACTGTTAGAACTGTAATGGTATTATTAAGTACTTATATCGGTATCTGCAAGGACCCAAATGTAAATAAAAAGTGGTAAAAAAAATGTTGGTCGGTGCATCCCTGTCAAAAACTATAAAACGTTCAATATAATAATATCAAAAGCTCGGTCCAGTTGGATTCATGTGCTGTGTGAGATGTGTGCTTTGATCAAGTGTAAATCTGATGATTGAATGTTATTATTTTTAAAAGAAAATGAACTTTGTCTACCAACTAAGGTTACGATAAATGTGTGTGAATGTGTGTAAAATGGGGACTTTGTCATTTTAGTCACGTCTGTACAGTTTCTACAGCAGATTTTTTTTTTATCTCTAACAGAAAAAAACATCTGTGGGACTTTTCCTTAACATAATAAATACAGTCGTTGGTCATTAATGGGTTAACACACACACACACACACACACACACACACACACACACACACACACACACACACACACACACGTGTAAGGTTGTTTGTATTTCTTGTACAATATTAAAGAGACAATAAAATATTCCATAAAACTTGCCACAGGCACATGAGATTAAAGAAAATATTAAATCCACTGAGACGTAATTGGATCTGCCATGACACAATGTTGTGTGTGTGTATATATATATATATATTATTCACAATGCATCACGTGTTGGCAAAGTTAAGAAAGCAGCACCCTCTTATACATTCACACACAAATGAACACACACACACACACACACACACACACACACATATGGGAGTAGTTAAATGAAGGTAAACGCACACAAACAACCTGACAGCTTTACTTTGTGTTTTGAGACGTAAAGGGGCCAAAGTCTAATCTGTAACAGCGATCTAATTAACTATGGTTTTCACAACTGTCCAAAGTGTTTCAGGAGAACGGCGGTGAGTTTAGCTCTGGCCCGAGGCAAAGAAAAACTCCTTTCGAGAAAAAGCATGAGGGAGTGAGAGAGCAGTTCGGGAAGAGGACGGAGGTGTTCCAAAAAGAAATTGGAGCTAATCTGTTTGTTTTTCTATTGGTTTGAGTTGTGATGACTGTATGTAATCTTAGCAGTCTCTAGAGATTTACAGTCTTGGATAAACTGCTGACATTGTCATATTATATATACGGTACACCAGTGATACTCAACTTAAGCAGGGGCGTGTCCGAAGAGGGGCCTGGGGTGGAACTGGACTCCCCTGAAGTCTGATTGGCCACCCCAAGTGCCACCCCATTATCCTAAGACAGTGAGAGTCTTTATAATTAAGTTATATGAATTTACTTGATCATGCTGTATGGAAGAAGACTTGAAACTAGAGATTGAGAGCATAAACTTATTAGTTTACTGTTTATTGAGCTAATAAATCAAGTCAGAAGTCGGCTCATTTCTCCATAAGACTGTATGGTGATGGAGCTGCCCCCTGCTGGCCGTTGTATAGAATGCAGGTTTAAGACACTTCTGTGTTGGCTTCACTTCACAGACCCAGAAGCTCTGTCCATTGGTAACACTGAGGAGGATCTATTGTCAGAAATTGAATTTAATATTCATAGGTATGTTCAGTATCAGCTGAAAATAGGAATCGTGTTTTTGTTACCTTAGAATGAGACGTCTCTTGCACGACGGCCATTATCCTTTGATTAATATTTTTATTACATAATGAGTGGACAGGTGGGCTGATTATTGTATCTTCCAGCTGTTAACTGATGTTTCCAATGTGCAGTTTTATTGTAACTGCTCTATAAGGTCGCTATAATGTTCTTAAAGGCTCCACTGGACCCTCACACAAACCAGTGGCTCCATATCACACATACACACACACACACACACACACAGTCTCTTAATAGCATGTGATTGCATCCTGGCTCTGGAGAGGCCGATTGAACACCTGTCAGGAAGACGAATGAGGGTTTGAGCAAGTTCATTTTAATGAAAGCGGTGAACGGGAATACAGTGTGTCTGCCTGTATTCTTTATGTTTGTCTGTTCTGACACTAAAGCGTCTGACCAGCTACTACATTCATCTTGCACACATATATTTGCACATGGAAAACCATACAGAAGAGTTTCTCCCTTATGAGCTTGTGTGTCTTTTTCCCCGTAAACACACCACAGACAGAGTCGAACGTCTGTGTTGTTGACGGACGATTATTGAGCTTCTCCTCGGCGGGTGCACGGCCTAAGGCGACTGAGACACGGTCATCAACAGAAATCCATATCTCCCACTGTGTGTTTGCTTTACTATACATGTGTTCATCTGTGCAGCGTGTGAGTGTTTCCAGACAGCAAGCTTCCAAACAAAGACGGCGCCTTGCGGAGAGCTGAAGTTTAACCTGCAGGGGTCGGCACAGAAAAGGCAATGACTACCCAGTGTAATTCAGTCCAGTTCAACCGCTGTGCAATTACTGCTAAAACGCTTAAAGAAAATTAATAGGCAACACTTTACGTGATCAATTAATCGTTTGAGTCATTTCTCAAGCAGAAATTTCAACCAGTTCCTGCTGCTCAAATCTGAGAATGTGTTGCTTTTTATTTGGAATTTGAATATCTTTGTGTTTTAGATTGTAAACAAGACATTTGAAAATGTCACCTTAGGTCTCTTACAAACTGAAAACCCCCAAATTGATACACGTCAGGCTGCAGAACCCCTATTTTATAAGATGTAGTCTCAGGGATCCCTCGTCTGATCAGATTTAGTTGTTCCATAGCGATCAATGCTGTAGGTTAAAGAGAGGAAAACATGTGAACAGAATAGTTATTCTTATACATGCTCTCATTCTAGTCAATTAAATGATAGTGGAATTTGAGAAACCCTGGTTTAAACGCTAAATTTGTTTATTTTAATAATTTAATAAACAGTTGATAATAAAAAATAATAGTTAGTTGCTGCCCTAGTTGTAACATAAATGCTACCTTTGTGAAGTTTAAGATTGTTTTGTGTTGAGAGTGTCTCACAGTGGAGTTTCTATGTCTCTGTGGTAGTTATTGAGGTTGAAACATGCTGCGGTGCAACCAGAATGCATTGCACGGATGCTCACTTAGACAATGAATGGAAATCGTGGAAATGACCGATCCTGTGGACACGTCTCTTCACTGCGGTAGTATTCTGTTATGAGTAACATTATAATAAAAGCTGCTTTTATTGTGAAATCTTTCACATGGGGGTATTACACCACTACTACCCCCGCTCTGTGCTTACTATGTGTACTATAAACCCATATAAACAAGACGCCATTATAGCACGTGTCCACAAGAAGCGAGGGGTTGCGACACTTCCCAGCACTGGATGCTTGTAGTCACTAAAGGCTCCACCCTCCGACACTTCTGGCTGCACCTGATTGGACAAACACTTGCTGCTCCGGGATTTAAAAATGGACCAACGTGGCGGCTCGTCTGAAAACCTTCTCTCATATTCTGAAAATAGTTACCCCGAAATGTGTTTCTGAAAATATTTTAAGTGAGAAAGATGCCATACAGTTGCTGAATCTGTCTTCATTTCAGGTTGACAGCGGTTATTTTGGCCGAGGTAATAACGAGCTCCTACTGATGAATTTTGTCCCACTCAGGCTAAGAAAGTAGCTCCTTAACTCTCCTCATCCATTTCTTCTCCTCTTCCCCCTGTCTCTTTCCGTCCTTCTGTCCTGTCTCAAACTTTCAGACCAACAAGTTAACGCAGATCTGTCATTTCCCTCCGACGCAGCAGGAGAACTCGTTTCTTCCGGTATCCCATGCTGAGGGTTAAAAGCCCGTATTTTTCTGCTGATTGAGCAGCGCTTCTCAAAACCTCCTGCGTCTCTCTCGGCCAGTTTATCGAGCAGAAGACGCCTCCACTAATCTTTCTCCGTCTCTCCTCTTCTGTTTCCATTCGCTAGATTTAGAGATCTATCTCTTCCTTCCTACACCTTTTTACTCAGAACGTTTGTACCCTCCTAATGAGATTGTGGTGCTTTCCTGCAACATTATATAAAAATATAGTGTAATGACGGGTTGCATATTATGATTCTTTAATTTTCTGTCTGTGCTAAATGACACTGGTTGTCAGTCACTCCATATTTTTCATATATATATATATATATATAGACATAAAAAATATGTGCATGTTGTGTACCGGCCCGCAGTCTCAGACACAACATGATTGGATTTTTTGTGTCTTTCCTCGTGCAGGGGAAACATTGTGTCCTTGTGGGAAATCAAACACTCGTCTGGCCGGTTGACTGTACACACAGAGGCCTCCTCGTCATTTATTAAATCTCCCTTTTCCTGCCTCGGAGATGTGTCAACTGGATTTTATGTGTTTACACTCATCACTTTGCTGGGAATTGGGATTTCGGTGGATGTGTGCTGTCCTCTTTGGTGAACGCTCACTGAAAAGAACACACATGAAGAGGAATGAAAAGAGCAGAGCGTCCCGGTGTTAATTAGAAGTGGTAAATTCCACTGAAGGTCAGTTTGGCTGTTTTCGGTGACAGTTTTTAGCGTTCATTAAGGCTCTGGTTTCAAGGAATGTGGTATCGGTGTGTGTTGTATCTATTCGTAGGCGTTTGAACGGAAGGAAGGAAGGAAGGAAGTTTTCCTCCCCAACCCCACATAGTAGAGCAAACATTCAGATCCTCTCTATTACAGGAGTTTTCAGTGGTGGAAAGCAATAAAGTACATTTAGTACTTTAATTTAATACAATTTTGAGGTACTTTTATGCTGCTTCATCCTTCTACTCACTACACTTCCGACCTAAATATTATATATTTTACATCACTACATTTATTTGACTTTAGTTACATATTATTGTAAGATTTTACACTAGAAAAACATATGATACGGTTTTAACATATATGAATTCATTGCTAAAGATTAAACCAGTGATTCCTAGACTTTCTGTCTAATCACTGTCTAATTGGGACCTCTCATGGGTTCTTTTAAAGCTCCAGTGTGAAACATTTAGGAGGATTTACTGGCAGAAATAGAATATCATATTCATAGGTATGTTTTAATTAGTGTATAATCACATGAACATAAGAATTATTGGGTTTTTGTTACTATTCTCAGCCCGTTCTCATTCCCAGGTTGTCAAACACAGACACAAGAGGTGTTCAGTTAGTTTCACAACTAACAACTACAGCAGATGCTACTAAATCCTACACACTGGTCATTAAAGTACATTTTGCTGATACAACTGTTGTACTTGTACCCAAATAAGAGTTTGAATGCAGGACTTTTTTCTTGTAATAGGGTATTTTGCCCATTCTTGACCTCTACTAAGGCAATGGAGCAGTTGTTTTGTGCACGCCCACAAGGATGCAAATAACAGTCAGTTTAATTTAAATTTTTATAAAAAAATTCTGACATTTGGAGAATTTTGTTAAGAATTTGGATATAATTAATAATTAATTGTCATGCTAGACACATGGAAGCAAAGGGTTCAAATGGCTGGAAGACATTTTGTCATTAAATTTACATCAACATTTAGTTTTCATTTTTGTTTGACTTATGAAATCTGAAGGCTCACTCTTACATTTCTGTTGAAGAAGAGAAAGAGAGTGTGTGTTGGATATAAATGAGTAACGAACATGCTAATAACCCCTCTTCAATAATTCATAGCTCCTTCTCCTCCTCTCTCTCACGTTCTTTAAACTTGCAAACATTTCATTATACTCTCTCTCTTCGTTGCTGTCCCTCATTGTGTGCTTTGAAAGGTCAAAGTCAGATTTTCCTTTCAGGATGTGTTGCTGTGAGTCTGTGTGCCACCGCTGACAGAAGAGTGTGACTGCTGTTTGTGTTCAGAGGGCCTCTAACTTAATGACTGTCACTCTGATTGCATCAAGGAGACGATTCTTACAGTGAGAGTCTATACCTCAGGACAGGGTTTATTGATAATTACATCACACTGTGTGTTCACAGATATAAGCTGTGTTCAACAGATCACAATCATTATCGCTGGTGTCGTGTTGCCTGTGCAGGGGGTGTTAGTATCGTGTCCAATCAGTTACGTATGTAGATTGTTTCCTAGAAAATGTACAATAAATTAATCAACACTGAAATTAAGAATGCAGAATTATGCCAGTGCTGCATCAGTGAGTAGTGGAGGAACAATAATACAACTGAAACTAATGGTGTGTTCCCACCAAACGCAAACCCAATTTTTGCCTTGTGTTACTTTGTGTAGTAACACAAGATGACACTTCGCCCTTTAATCAGGCTCACTATGGGGGTATGAGCCCAAAATAAACAGAATTTGTTGTGATTTAATTGCGAATAAACCGAAAATAAATTACCTGAATTACCTATGACAAGCACAGCAACAAGTTTTTAGATCAATCAGGGCTACGCTAACTAAGTTCATAGTAAAGTAAAACTGATAGCTAGAATCAAGTAACAGACACATATTTTAAGCATTTACTAAGTAGTCCACCTTCCTGTCTTACTTTTTTCCAAGCAATCAAATTTTTTGTCCAGTCTGTATGGAAGAAGACTTTGAACTAGAGACTGAGACCATAAACTCATCAGGAAACTGTTTACTGAGCTCATAAATCAACTGAGAAGTCGACTCATTTCTCCATAAGACTGCATGTTATGGTTTGCCAATGGAGTTGCCCCCTGCTGGCCTTTACTTAAATTCCAGGTTGAAGAAACAGCCACGTTGGCTTCACTTCACAGACCCAGAAGCTCTGTCCATTATATATACTGTCAATGGTTGAGATCACTAGACCGCCTTCTGTTGTTGCGCTTATAGACAGCACGTTTTTGTGTTGGGATTTCCCACAGGTGTTCATTCGAATTAAGAAGCTGTAGCTGAGATGGAGATGGCAGACTGACATTATTGGGATGCTGTTCATTAAGTGATAATTGTAAGACTGAGGCATATTCATCCTCCAACAGACTTCTGTAAAGATAGAAATGTTTATGCATATTATTAATGCGAAAATTAAGTGTTTATTCCTTTGCCAGTGAATGCTCCCACGTCAGAGCTGCCTGAAGGAATATTTTCATATATTTGTCTTGTTTTACGGCACTTAAAATAGAAACTATATCCATCCTGTAAAAGGTATTAGATTCCAGAAAGGTCAGGACATAGATTTAAATATAATATGTAGTGTGTTTTTTTGGAACAACTAGTATTTGTGTATTTGTGTATAAGCGATATTTGTGTTTGAATGTGTTGAATATGTGTACACACTGATAGACACAGCACACAGTAAATGGGATATAAATGGTGTTAATACAGACTGTGGTGCTCTTGTCTTCATTTTTCTGGTTAATTTGAAACAGACTAGAGACAGACTAGACTAGAAAGATTAGTTAGCAAATGAGTAGGCAGGTTACAAATTACTAAAGCAACAGCAGGAGTGCTGCGACCATTTCTCATTTCTCTTTCTGTTTAATCAGAGAAACCATGTGTACAAGAAGGAGCTGACACAATCTGCGTATTTTGGTGTGTGTGTGTGTGTGTGTGTGTGTGTGTGTGTGTGTGTGTGTGTGTGCTCGTGTGAAGACAACAACGGTGTGAACAACTGTGAAACACTCATCATGATTTGCATGGTATTATGCCTGAAGAGGCCCTGTAATTAGCAGGAAGAGTGGTGGTAGAAATCATTAGATGGCTCAAAGTGCTATAAAAGTGTCTTATGTGCTAACTAAAACAGAATAATAATAGATCTGCAACAACCTGAGTGGTGGCAGCACAGGGTGAGACCCACAGCAGGTCTAATAGGATGTGAAAGATTAGCTTTCACTCCTGCAGCCTCCAATACGTGTGAATCGTCTCCATTTAGGATCGGAGGACTTGATGTCCTTCTTCCTTTTACCTTCTCTCCTAACAGGTGTCTCTTATTGTCCAGCTGCTGTAATTGAGTTAAAAGAAACTCAGAATGTTAATGCACTCGTTGTTATTGTAAAAGTTTAAAGAGGCTGGATTTTGGTCCCCATTCATCTGTTAGGAACAGTTCAATCTGATCAATCTTTCATGCGTCCATCCATTTTCTGCCGGGGTCGAGGTGGCAGCAGGCTAAGCAAGGTAGTCCAGACGTCCCTCAACCCAGTAATGTTCTCCAGCTCCTCTGAGAGGATCCTGAGGCGTTATCAAGCAAGATGAGATATAAAATGTTAAAATGATAAAAAATGTTCTGGGTCTGTCCTGGGGGCTTCTACCAGTTGGACCCAATCAGCACCGATTTCACAGCTTATTGCTATTAACTTACAATACTTTGTGTTTTACCTAATCTGTACATTGCTGTAACACATAATCTATCCACCTCGTAAATTACATCCAGGTGTGTTATTCCTCTCTAATCCACTCACTATTTCATCCTAAAAGTCCACGTGCTTTCACAGTGACGGATGACAAACACGACTTGTTTATAATCCACTTATAAACGTAATAAACTCAACTTCAGCTGTATTATAATGGTTTTGAATCATAATAACGAATGCTTGTTCGTTACCACAGTTACTAACATTAGCATTGTTAATTTGCTGTCATCTATGATCGCCGAGATGGCGGTAATAGAAACGGGACCCCTGGACTCTCGGTTCCTAGAAGTCTTCTAATCAGATGGGATCGCCTCATTTCATTGATTTCAAGGGGAATCAGACCCGGTGGCAGGCATTAAGAATTACTGTATAGAAATATCTTCTCTACGATGGTCTTGTTTGTTTATAGAGACATCAGGATTAAACTGGTCTCATAACCAGTTAAAAACTCCTCCTAGTACGTTTAAGTGAATGTGAAGTCCTTATTCCAGCACTGACAGTGTTATTATTATTATTACAGTCATTATTATATCTAAAACTACAGAATAAATACACCATTATGTATTATTTGGGTCTTTAAACCCTTGTTTGGAGTCTGTGTGTGTATGCTTGTTGTTTATTTGGACTCTGTGGACGCCTTTGTGCCTCTCTCTGCTGGGGCCACTCTGCTGGGTGGATACCAACCGGTGCATATTTGTGTGATTTCAGGCTGCGTCCGATGCCCTCAGCAGTCTGGGCCATGTGTACACAGCAATCGGCGACTACCCCAACGCACTGGCGAGCCACAAACAGTGTGTGCTGTTGGCGCGACAGACCCAGTGCCAGCTCTCCGAGGCTCGCCAGCTGGGCAACATGGGCGCCGTGTACACAGCACTGGGAGACTTCACCAATGCTGTTCAGTGCCACGAGAAACACTTGGACATTGCAAAGGTACAGTACTGCATTTTATTATCTATATTGTTTCTGATGGGTGGGAAACTTTGTACTTCCTAAACTGTTCACAGCCTTTTACCACAATGTATGTTTCAATTTATTCAAATACATTTCATTGTCCCCAACAAACAAACTATTTCTACCTATTTGAGCAACATGTGTAAGACCTACAGTGACCAGCAGTTTTAGGAAATTAATTAGCCTTTTTAAAACAATCAAACTACATATTTGTGACCCGTGGGCTTGAGTCTGAGTGGCAACAATCACCAACTCTGATTTGGTGGAAATAAATCCTTAATTCACTGACGTAGTCCACAGAGAGGCTGACTTCATTATATCTTTACATAACTAATAATTGTTTGCAGCTGTTTTAAATCTCATTTATATAACCCTTTAATATTATAATAGCTTAAGCTGTTCAAAAGCTTGTGAAAAAGTAGCCATTATATTGTATATATATATTCACAAACAGGCTAAAAATGGATCTCCCATGTAAACGTGTGAGACATTACCCAGCCAGAAGCACTTATTGAATATAAAGCCACCCAGTAATTGAATTTCGGATTATTATGGAGAGAAGCATAATTTGTATTTCAGGACTATGATAAACTCAAACAGGGGAGCTGCTGTTTGGAGGCGTTTGCAGTTACATCTCTGTGTCTTTCAGTCAGGAGTTTATCTAATGTCTGTATTTTAGCATCTGTCTATCATTTGCTGGATAAAGTATTTTATAACAAAGTTATTACCAAAGAACGTCACATGTATTCAGGGCACTAGTTGTGAAAGCTGTAAATATTTGAACTACCACCGTGCAGCTCTTCATGCACAAAATAACAACAGACAATAATCTGAGCACATTGCACTTTTTATGTTATTTTTTTGGATGGGGTGCAAACTTGCAAGCGAGCCAGCCGCCGGAGCCAACATCATCTCACTCTTTGTAGCTTCCTCTCTTTGCACACTAATTGACCATCTGTTGACAATTACCAGAAAAAAGGTTTCCTAATTAAAATCTCCTGACTACAGAGAGTTTATGTTAAGTTATTTTATTTTGACAGTTTATGTCTCTTTAGCTGGAAATGTTGCAGCTTTCTAACATAATAAAATGTCCATCTGTATGATATGTGTGAGCTCTTTATACACAAAAAAAATAGTTTTTTGTTACATAGTCCTTTGTAGAGACCTCTTTTCAAACTGCATTCCATTGTCTGAAATTCATTTAAAGTAACACTTCTTTATAAATATTTTTTTAAGTGCCCTAAGAAGTTTTAAAAAGCCCTTTTTTTAATTATTACATGGCATGTATACCTACTGATGAAGAAGACAAAAAATAGCATTAGTTATATTTGAAGAACTGGGACACTGTCAGTGAAACTGCGCTACAAGCAGTGAAACAACCACAGTGATCATTTCTGAGCTACGAAATGACTTAAATGATATCTCTGGCAGACTTTGGAGAACCGGCGTGAAGAGGCGCGGGCGTACAGCAACCTGGGCAGTGCCTACCACTCTCAACGGGACTTCGACAAGGCGATATCATACCATACACGAGTACTGGAGTTGGCACAAGAGCAGGGCGACAGAGCGATCGAGATGAGGGCGTATGCTGGTCTGGGGCATGCTGCCCGATGCATGCAGGTTGGTATAAAACCATTTCAAGACTATGTTTAAATGAATTACACTGTTCTGTATGTTCTATGTACTGATGATAATGTGACCAACAAATATGATTGATGCTTTTGTCCTGTGATCCTCAGGACCTGGAGAGGGCGCGTCAGTACCACCAACACCAGCTAGAAATTGCTCAGGAGCTGCAGGACAGAGCGGCTCAGGGCCGAGCCTCTTCCAACCTGGGTAGGTTTATCTATCTCTGTCTTTTATGCAGTGAGTTATGAGATATTTATGTGTTAGTATTTGTTTCATGGTTTAAATTCCAAATTCATAACATACTGCAACTAAATAATGTATTGGAAGTAGAAATGTGCACTAGCCTGGGAGATGGAAGCAATTTTGGCTGCATTTGATATGAGGTTTGCACTTCTCTCTCATGTCACTCATGTTCCCTGAACTTATTTTTTTGGGCTTATTAATATTCAGTTTACCGCATTAGCATTAAGGCCTGGGTACACCAATAACAGGCACTGCAAAATTCAACCGCACGCCTTCACAAAAATCTAACATAGTGACTACTGACATGGGTTTGTTCCCCAGATCTGGGCTCAGAGTTAGGGTGTTAGGGGACTTAGGACCCTGGGAACAAAGACACAGGCAGGACTGGTTGGACCAACAATTGACAGTATATATAGTGGTCAGAGCTTCAGAGAGGTCTGTGAAGTGAAGCCAATGCTGAAGTGTCTTAAACCTGCATTCTTTCTAATTGCCAGCAAGTGGCAGCTCCATGGGCTGCAAAATAATGTCTGATAGTCTTATGGAGAAATGAGCCGACTTCTCAGTCGATTTATGAGCTCAGTAAACAGTTTCCTGATGAGTTTCTGGTCTCAGTCTCTGGTTTCAGTCTTCTTCCATACAGCATGCTGTTCATTTAGTAACTGAGGGTCCCATTTAGAGTAAAACAGACCATAAAGCAGGGCATGCTTTAGGGCAGGGCTACCTTGTGATTGACGGCTCATTCTCAGTGAGTCCGTCCAGCTCAACGCACCAAACTCAGATCAAACGGTCAAACTAGGCAGTGCTGATCAGATATGGATCCAGATTCTGTTACTGCAATGACTATTTCCCAATGTCCAAGTCCGAGACAGGTCCGAGTGCAAATACCAACGAGTTGAAGACAAGTCAGAAACAATAGAAAAAACATCTCTACAGCCCTGTAGAACTGTAATAGTATCAAATCTTAGCAGAAGTTACACAGGACAGTAGCAAGGTCATGAGTCCGAGCCCTACTACGAACATCCGGGGGCATGTATTCCACTACTGCAACTGTGTAGACCTCAAGAGTCCGGTCAGTAATATTCATTTCAGTTTGTACTAAGCCCGAGTGCCTCTTTATGTGTAATTTAATCTAGACAGAGTGACATTTATACCTGACCCCAGCCAGTCAACCACGAAGAGGAGGGGCAGGATCACCAACAGGAAGTAGTTTCAGGTATGAGGGACCACTTTGAGCAGGTGTTGCACATTATTAGTTCTAAAAGTAATAATGATAAGGAGAGGACAAACGTGGCAGAATGACTATATTCAAGCTGCAGTGTCACCCGAGAGGATAGATGACAACAAGTATGAGTAGGGCGGCGGATTTCTTCTTCAGTGCATCGCAGAGGAGAATAAACATCACAAAAAAACACTGAATAAAAGAAGAAAAGAGTCGACTGCAGCTTTTTAAATTACTGGTTCATATTCAGTTCAATCCGTGATCTAAGCTGACAGTTTGTTGTTTAATAAAAATGCAGCATGATGGCTAAAATAACCACAAACACAGTGGATATAATAATAAACACCACATGGGACACCAACTACCTGTTTGTGCACTCAAACTTTATTATAGACAACAACATCTGTTTCACTGAGGATGGAATTTCACCGCACAAAGTTTGCCAACAGAAAAGAAGGAGGGTAAAAATTCTATTTTTGTTCAGTTTCAGTTTGATTTCATCACTAAAAGCTCTCTAAAAGTCGCCCTCCGACTGTCCAGCTGCCAAAATCCACATGATAGAAGAGAAGAGTTGATAAAAAAACATTGATTCATTAATCTGAGTCCAGCCTGTGAGCACATCAACGAGCTTTAGGAGCAGCAGGGAGTGAGCGATTGCCCGCTTTGTTTTGTTTTTTGCCCCTGGGTTTTGGCTCACAGGTTACATACAGGCTCTCCTGTCTGATTTGATGTCGGGGCCACAAGAACTCCCACCTCTCCTCTGCATATTTTAAGGGTAAAGGATCAATCAAAGACAGTGAAAGCCAGTGCTCATTGATCAGTGCAGTTACAGTTGCAGGAAGCTCATCAATAGGCGTCAGTGTCAGTTTTAACAAAAATTTAAATAAACTTAAATAAATTAATTATATTTAATTGACTTGTCCAGGCCAGGGCTGGATCATGTTCCCACAAGGCCCCTGGGCATATGTCTTTATTTTATACTGTTACAAAATGATGTACCAAGGGGCCCAGTGGTTACGTTCGATGTATGCAAGGGCTGCACTGAGTGGCCTGGGGGCCGCACTGAGTGGCCTGGGGGCCCTCATACTCTAAGCACTGAAGGTCTCTTGCGGTCATCTTTAATTTTAAACACCAAGGGAGTCTGGGGGCCCGCACACTGTAAGCACTGAGAGATCTGGAGGGCCCAAGCTCACACTATAAGCACCCAGGGGGCCCAGGCAATGGCTCCACTACCTATAGGGGGGCCCATAATTCAGCATTCAGCCCCGGTTTTAATAGATTTAATTAATTTGATTATTTGGAATTATAGTTTTGTAGAGCTGGGTAGCACTGGAAACATGTGATATATTTTCTATCATACTAACAGGTATTACATTGCATTTTGTGTGTTATTAAAAGGTCTTAAATTGAACTTGGAAACCCTGATAGAGGAAACTAATGCATTGGGTTAATGCATTAATAACAGTGCTATTTACTATTTACATGATTACAAAAAGCCAGTTTTCATCATTCTATATTTGTTATTTGTTAGGTTCTTTTGTGAAATGTTTTTAAAAGCAGGAAATGGCACCACTGCGTCCTTCCTCACTCCTGAAACCGAACATCTGCCCTTTGCAAACTTCAAAGTAAACACTGACTTGTCTTTTATTGTTTTCTGTGTGAATTTCGTTTTCCAAAAAGTGGAAGATGTGATGCAATTTTAGATTAAAAGATGAAAACAATTTCCCCTGAAAAGCTGTTTAACTAACAGATGCAGAAGTCTTATTATTCCAGCTGATGGAAAAGCTCCAGTGTGGTTCTTGTTAACCGTCGACCTGCTCTGTCGCTGCTGTCGCTGCTGTCGCCACAGAGACTCGATACACTGACTGGACCCTTGTCCTGGACTCAGTCTGCATCGATCAGCAGCATCGAGCTCACAGACAATGGACTCTTCAGCTCACATTTGAGCTGTGGTGGAAAGTAATTAAGTACATTTACTCAAGTACTTTACTTATTTACTTTTACTGATGGTTTCTGTACTTTAATTATATTTAGATTCTACAACCTTTTGAACTTTTACTTGTAACAGAGTATTTCTACATTAATGGTGTTGCTATTTTTACTTAAAGGTCCAACATTTTGCCACCATGAACCGCCAAACCAAACATTAAATTATTCTCTCTCTTTCTACGTATCATCGCTCAGAAGTACAATATAATGTATTTTTGATTTTGGTGTGAACTGTCCCTTTAAGTAAATGATGAGTACGTCTTCCACCACTGCATTTGAAATACTGTTTGAGTGAAATAGTAGCTGTGTGAAACATGTAGATGCTACAACTTAAATGGTGGAGCAGAGCTGGACAGTAGATCATGTGATGGTCCTGCTCTCCCGTCACCTTATCTGCCGTTTGGCGCCCTATCACATGACCGCAGCAGTGCCTCTCTGGCCAATCAGCACTCATGTTTTATTAACCGGGTTTTGTTTTCTGCGGCCACAGTGATATCGGAGAGCCGGTGAACCCGACTCCACCGCTGAGTGGACAACTCACCACTCTGTGTGTGTGTGTGTGTGTGTGTGTGTGTGTGTGTGTGTGTGTGTGTGTGTGTGTGTGTGTGTGTGCGTGTGCTGCATTACACAGGTAATATGAGCGTTGCTTCAGTCACTCTGACAGTCTTCAGCATCAGGTACAATCAGAAAATGAAGACGTCTGTTTGTCAGGCGGCATCCTCAGTGTGTGTCACTGCAGAATACAGCGTTCACTCACTGTTAATGTGAAATGATCAGAAGTCAAGCACACAGTAGATCTTTGATGTGTGACTAATGGGCTGAAGTAGCTGACAGACGAGCTACAGTCTGTGGATCAGATCAATGATTCAGATCATTATTTATGGATGATACTTTTCCCTGAATGCTGACTTGACAACCCTTCATTCTCCTCTCCTCTTTTGTTTCCTCCTCCTTTCCACCTCTCACTTGTTTCCTCTTCTCCTTTCTCCACTTCTCTCGTTTCCTCTCCTCCTTCTCTGCTGTCAACCCTTTTCTCCTCCTCTCTTCTATTGTTTCCTCCTATCCGCTGCTCCTCCCTTGTTACCTCTTTTCCTCTTCTCCTTTCCTACTTTGTTTCCTCCTCCTTTCTTCTCCTTTCCACCTATCCTCCTCTCCTCTCCTCCTCTCCTCTTTAAAGGACCACTGTGCAGGATTTAGTGCCATCTAGTGGTGAGATTTCAGATTGCAACCAACTGAAACCCTTTGACTCAACGGAGCACAAAGGAGAAACTGTTGCGGCTGCGAAACTCTGTAAAAATGTGAAAAGTGCTGTATTGAGCCAGTGTTTGGTTTGTCCATTCTGGGTTACTGTAGAAAACATGGCGGTTCAACATGGCCGACTCCATAGAAAGTAACAAACACACAACAATTCTTATTTTCAGGTGATGATACACTAATGAAAACGTATCCAGTTCTGCCAAAAGATCCTCCTAAATGTTACACACTGGACCCTATTTAAAAAAAAGACAACAAAATATGACAAAAACCAGAGATGCATGTGGCTCGGGTTGGCCACACCCAACGTGGTTCACTGATGACAGAGCCTTTTCCATCCCACTGTGGCAAAAGGGGGACCTCAGATCACCACTCCCCTCCTCTAATCGCTCTCTGCTGTCTCAGCCGAATACCCTGTCATCAGATCTCACCTCATTTTCCACACCTCTAATCCTCACGGCTCTGTTCCCTTCACACTGTGCCCCCCCCCTCCTCCACGTCAAGAGGGAATCCCACCGCCCTGCAGAATATCTACAGATAGCTGGCACCCTGGGAGCAGTGTGGGTTTTGCCTTTAGGGAGATTGTGTGTCTGCACATGCTCACGTCCGTGTTAGCAGAGTTTAAGAGGAGGGGTGTAAGTGTAACCAGCTATTCCAGCCAACTCTGCAGGCTGCTCTGTAATCCTCTTAGCGCGAGACCCCGAAGAACGAGGTCTCCCTTTCCTTATCAGCAACCTCCTCCTCTTCTTCACGTAACCCTGCTTCCCACATATTAGAGACAGAGCTTAAGAGTCCAAAAACAGTGTGCTGAGTGTCATTGCATTTTTTTCTGCTTGCTTCTACCCTCTTGACTCAATAACTGTCTGACTTCAGAAGCAGCAAACACAAAAACATGCATAGACCATGTGTTATACACTGCAAAAATCTGGAATTTTCTGGCAAATGAATCTTATTTTCTGTCTGAAAAGAAAAATAATCTTGTCAGGCGTGTTCTGCATTAGAAAACTAACCTGGTTTTAAGAAAATATGTCTGTGTCTTAATAAGGTATTACAGCTAACATTGGGCTGGATTTAATCAGTAATAACGATGGTTTACATAATATCCTAGTATAGAATAGAATCTTCCCTTAATTTAGGACAAAGTCACTTATTTTTATCATGCTGTTTGAAGAAATTGTGTCTTATTGTCTTATTTTGTTTGCTAATTGTTGGATTAAGGTACAGATTCTTAAATCTGTTTCAGCTCAATAAAGTGACCAAAATACTCATTTTAAGAAGGTCTGTCTTGAATAATTGAGTTGTCATTGCTCGTAACGAGTAAAACTTGCTTAAATTTGCAGAGTTGCTCATTTTAAGGCCCATCACCCATCCTCTTTCAGTAGCTAGATTTTCATACTAGTTAAAAATTCTAGCCAAGCAAAATTGTCGAACCCCATTGGAAGATTTTCTTTTGCTCAATACAAGAACATTTTATTGTATTAAAGAATATTTGGCTTGTTTCTAGGAGTGTTTTGCAGTGTACATACATTGGTATTGGTAGTGTGATAATGTGTGCACCTCATGCAGAATCAAATATGCATCACTATTATTGTTATTGTTTGTTAACCAGTTTCAAGCATGAATGACTTTTTTACATTGGCACACCCATGCGCCAATTAAAGATGCAACTATTAATTTGATTTTAATTAATTGCTTTTGTGCGCCCAGTTTTATTATTCTTTTGTTCATTCAAATTCAACATCGGTTTTATTTCTCCGTGTTTATGCTTTTCTCTGTTGTGCCGTCATTGTGAAGCGCTCTGCAAACTAATCCCTCATTGATTACCTTTCTGAAGCTTGATGGCGATGATGATGAGACATCACAGATGATGGCGGTTCGCAGGTACATTTCTGATGAAATATTGAATTCATGCAAGTATGGGTGCTATAAATAACCAAAGCATGTGTGATGGTTCTGTATAAGGATGGCTGCTCTGATTTCTTTAGAGGACTCCGTCAATACATTACAAACATTCAGGGAAATCGTGCTGTTGTTGTGGTCTCTGTGTCTGAAGACCGGTGGAGCAGACAGAGGTATTTGTTAGTAAACCTTTGTTCAACGGGTGTCTACGTCGATATATCGCTAATCGTGGGTGTGGAAACCAAGCTTGTGCATGTGCACAGTTTCACAATGATTGAATCTTGAGAAAACAGAACGTATAAGGCTTGATTTATTTTTATTTTTTTCAATCAACAATGTTTTATTTGGTCGCTCAGTACTTTCTGATTTCCCTACCCTGTCTGATCACTTTTGGTTCCAGGTTCAACACAGATCACAATTATGTAGTGTACATGTAGCACATGTTACTCAAACAGAAGGAATTTTCTTAGGGACTATTTTCAGCGGCAGATTAATCCGCATTTGGTGCTCTAGTGCAGTGGTTTCCAATCTAGGGGTCTAGACCCCCACTAGTGGTCGCCAAAACCTCATAGGGGGTTGTGAGGCCTTCTTGATATTAAGGCGTGCTAGAAAACGTAAAAAATATACACAGTTGGCCTATACCTCAGCATCTGGGTAAAATCTGTGAAGAAGTAAATTGCTAGTAAATTGTCTAATAGAACAATGGCCAAGCCCATTAAGTCTGTATGATTGTTCAAAATTATAAAAGATACCTAATACAGTCAGAGAATTATATAAAAAAGTTCCCTCAACAGGAATTAATCTGCTCAAAATTCATCCAAATCATGTTTTAACACAAACTTCTTGTTGTTACTATTCAGTTTAATTGTACAGGTTTGAATATAATATGAAATATCCATAAAATATGTCACCTAGTCAGGGGTTGTCAGTTTCCTGGGAAGGACAAAGGTTGGGAACCACAGCTCTAGTGTGTATTTGGGGCAGCAGGACGGTGTATGTGTGCTTGAGTCAAAATAAACTACAGTGTGTGTGTTCATGGTGAATGAAGGGACACGTCGCCCAGTGTGGCTCATTGATGTGTTTTTAATAATTTTTGACAACAATAGAGGCTTTTGGATACAGAGACAATATCCTCGTTAATAGAATCAATTCACTGTTGGTTTTGGTATTTTCATGGGATTTGCTGACAATAACAAAAATATACAATATCATCCGCCCCATTTAAAGTAGCACAACAGAGCTGGAAATGTGCCAAGGACTCACAGTTAACAGTCTGTGAATCAGACCACAGTCTCTGTCCCGAGTCTCTCTCTCTCTCTCTCTCTCTCTCTCTCTCTCTCTCTCTCTCTCTCTCTACACAGTCTGACATGAAAGCCACATGTAACCTCTTCCATCTGGTGTCTCGACACCCCCCATATCCCTGTTTCCCCTCTCGTAACCCCGCTCTCATCTGCCCTCCTCCTCTATCTTTACCAATGAAATAACATGTATTTGATATGTATGGTCTCAGCCATCAGATTTAGTTCAATAAAGTGAATTTCTAACCTCTGTTTTACTGTCCAGTTATATTTTTATTTATGCATTCAAACAGGATTATGAACAAGATAAATTAGCATAAACAGGTAAACAGATCTTGAATAATCAAGACCTGGTTTTAAAACATGGTTTTAAACCAATTAGTTGGAAACTTCTGTCAGCCAGAGACATCGTTTTCAACCAAATCATAGAGTTAACAATAATTAGCTATTATATATATATATATAAAATCTTTTTTTTCACTATTTTAGCCAACAAAAACTAGCTTTGTCTGAAAGCTCATTGTTTCATAAATTACTACAAATTTTGAGTGTTAAGTGTTAAAAAAAAAACCCAAAAAACAGTCGATATTATTAATCTGTGCTAGCATGGAAAGCTTGACAGGTGTAGCAACAGTAGCTGACAGTTAATTGGCTTAATGTCCTAAAACATGCACAGTAATAGTAACATTATCAGCAGAATATAAGTCAAATGCATTGCTGTTTGTTTATAGCCAGACCAGTGTATATTATTCATATTACTGCTTTTTGGTGCAGTTTTCCCCTCCAGGACCTTTCTGGCACAGGTTCAGAACACAGTGAGAAGAAATCAGACTGAAAAGGTGTATATTAGCAACAGTAATTTGAAAGGTAGACGTGTAAACCAATCCTGTTAATCTAGTTATGTTTGCTCTGATTTGGACCTTAATTAGACTGAGATAACCCAGTTATGGTGTTTACATGAGAGTTGGATTAATCACAGTTTTGCCTCAATGTGGCTATAATCAAGTTATTAGCGTGCATGTAAACACAATAACAGCAAGAGGGAAGATAAAGGTTGCAGATAACCCCATCCAGGACACACAGGTCTCAGATATGAGCTTTTCATATGTTTTTAAGAGTCTTGTGTTTCACCTGCTTGTGCAGGAACAAGCACTCTCTATCTTTGATACGTTTCTTCTGAAATCCCTCTGTGTTCCTGCAGCAATTGCCTTCCCCTCCTCTTTCTCTGTCTTTCTCTCTCATGTCCCAAGCTTCTTCCTTTACTTGCATCCTCTCCTCCAACGTGTGTCTACTTTGGCTCTGTAATCTGGGTTGCTGATAGTAGGGAACACACACATCATTAGACAAGAATTGGGAAAGGCCACTGGGACAGAAGTTTTCCACTTCGTTTTCCCTGGACAGAGACAGACGGAGTCTCTGTGACTCTCCTCTGGATTTCTGCATATGCAGTAATGAAGTTTGAAGATCCATAGCAGCAGATATTATTAGATTTGTTGAATTTTCCCGCTGTAGCTTTTTAATAATTTACTGCTCTGCACTGATATCTTTTTCAGGGTTCGGAAGAGCATGCACACATGTGTTCACATCACACACACACACACACACACACACACACACACACACACACACACACAAAATATGTTTTCTTTGCTCATTTGTATTTATATCTTCTGCATCATTTTGACAATTTACCATCCATGACTTGTGCTGCATGTGCAGCAAGCTCTGTTTGATGTTCACCACTAATCAAATCAGTGTTGGATGAACTGATCAGCAGAGATGTCGATTTGAGATTTGGACGCAAGTCAAACTTAAGTCACCGAAATGACAACTTGAGACTTGACTTGGACTTGCCTGACTATGTTTAGACCTGACTCCCTAATGGCTTGACTATACTGAGATTTGCCCTGATAAAATCCACATTATAAGGGTCTGCTTACTGACTTTAGACTTCTGTCAAATTGCTAGAAACTTGACTAAGACTTTCCTCCAATGATTTCATACTTGATTGAACACTCAGACACTAAGATTCAACTTGGACTTCTCAATTACTTGAGACTTGGTTTGACATTGCAAATGACTTATGTCATGACATCATGAGATGTCTCAAATTACATTAAACTTAACTTGAATTTTCCTCAATTGACTTGAGACTTGCCTCAAAGGACTTTAACTTATTTGTTGACTTGGACTTAAATTACACAAAACTTAATTTTGACTCTACAAATACTTGCCCAAGACTAAAACTGCACTCCTGATAGACTTTAGACCTGAATGAGTTGCCTCAGATTACTTGAGAGTTGATTAGATTTTCCTCAAATTACTTATGATTTGACTTTGGCATGCCTCAAAAGACTTTAAACCTCTACTGACAGACCTAAACCTTGACCTTGACCTGGACCATGCTTGACTTGACCAAAATATGTTAAAACATATTTTCTGACAGAGATTTGATTGGACCTGTTTAAAATGACTTCAGACTTGATTTGACTTTGCAAATGGTGACATGGTTTGATTTATCTCAGATTATTTGAAACTTGACTTTGACTCGCCTCAATCGACTAGAGACTTGATTTCACTTGCCTCAAAGGACTTTAATTTATTTGTTGACTTGAGACTTGACTTGTCTTAAATGCCTTGTGACTCAACATGTACTTTCCCAAGACTAGAACTGCTCTGCTGGTGGACTTAAGACCTAACTCGGAGTTGTCCCAGATGACTTGAGACTTGATTAGATTTGTCAGATGACTTAAGAATTGACTTGGACATGTCTCAGAAGACTTGAAGTAACTCTGCTTATCACTCAGCTTAGATCTAAAAAGGAACTCATGTTAAAATATTTTAAAGTTGCTGAAAGACATCTTAATTTAGGTTTCGTTACTTTTAACAAACAAGCTGTATCTTCCGTCTTCTTACCTCCACCTCAGGCATCATACATCAGATGAAGGGGGAGTACGAGACAGCACTGAAGCTCCACAAAGCCCACCTGTCCTTCGCCCAGGAGCTGAGTGATTACGCTGCCCAGGGGAGGGCCTATGGTAACATGGGCAACGCCTATCACGCACTTGGCATCTATGACCAAGCTGTCCGGTACCACCGACAAGAACTACAGATCTCTCTGGAGGTGAATTCTCGAACTCTTCACAAGCAACACGTAGACACTCGTGTTGAAAACAGACATGTGAAATCTCTTTTTGTTCCAGGTGAATGATCGTCCATCCCAGGCCTCCACACATGGTAACCTAGCTGTGGCCTACCAGGCTCTGGGTGCTCACGACCGAGCTCTACAGCACTACCTTCACCACTTGAGCATCGCACGAGAGCTCCGAGACACTCAAAGCGAAGCAAGAGCACTAGGCAAGCTAGACAATGGAGAGACGTATCGAGGACAGAATAGCAAGGACGTTTTCAAATTGATTGAGAAATTATATGTAATCTTCTAATCTTCCTTTTTGCAGCAAACTTGGGCAACTTCCATAGTTGGAGAGGTGAATACGCTCAGGCCCTGCCGTACTACCAGCAGTACCTGGCTCTGGCACCAGGCTTGCAGGACCTGGAGGGAGAAGGCAAGGTTTGCCACAACCTCGGCTACGCTCATTACTGCCTTGGACAGTACCGAGACGCTGTCAGGTCAGAGACTAAATTAATCTCATAAAACACAAACTTTATGTCACGGGAAAATGTTTTTTAAAGAGAAATTACTTGTCTTCTTTGTTTAACACCTCTTTAACCTCACTGTCCTGCCAGTGGGTGAGTCATTACAGACCCTTAGGACTATTTTAAATTATAGTGGGGAGTCCAAACTTTCCAAAGATACCAAATGTATCAGGATGAACTTTGGGACTAGGCATCTTAAATGTTTCCATTTGATTGAATGATGCAGTCATTGAGTCTTGGGGTTTGACTATTTCCCTCAGAGTTCCCATCATATTGTTTCAGTGAAGAGCTGGAACAAGCTCATATACTTTATGTGATAGTGTCACACTGTGGAATAAGAGGGGTTTTCCAACTTTAAAGACACTATAAATGAGGGGTTTATGCCATGAATGAATGCATACATTTACTATGTTGTATATAAAAGTGTATGTGCACATAAATGCACATTCTTGTGTTCTGTTAATGAAACATTTACTATATTACATTTGGTATAAAGTGTAAATGACAAAGGCATGCTTTGTATTTTTCATCCATTTCCTAGGTATTATGAGCAGGACCTGGCCTTGGCTAAGGACCTCCAAGATAAATTAGCCCAGGCAAAAGCCTACTGTAACCTTGGTCTGGCCCACAAAGCACTTGGGGAGTACAACAAAGCAGAGGAGTGTCAGAGATACCTGCTCTCTCTAGCACAAGCCTTGGATAACACACAGGTCACCTACCACTACTGTGTTCACTCGATAAACTGTATCCTTCACACAGGGAATGGTTGTTAATCAGCGTCCATGTGGTTATATTTGTCTGCAGGCAGTTTTCCGGGCCTTTGGGAACCTGGGGGATGTGTGTGTGTGTCGGGGTGATCTTCCTGGAGCTGTGAGGTTCTACCAGCAGCAGTTAACTCTGGCTCAGAAGGTCAAAGATCAGAAGATGGAGGCTGACGCATACTCTGCACTTGGATCAGCTCACCGGTAATAAAGGTTTTCAACTGTGGGATTTTTCTGCTTTCCTTGATTCTTCTTCTGTTACCGCTCATCTCACCTTTTACTCACGCTTTCAGGCTGCTCCGCCAGCTGGATACAGCCTTGTCCTTCCACAGCCAGGAACTTACCGTCCGCAAGGATCTAGGTGATCAGCAGGGGGAGTGCCGCGCCCTTGGCCACCTGGCAGCGGTACATATGGCCCTGGGAGACTACGCTACAACCTTCCAGTGTTATGAGGCCCAGCTGGGACTGGCGCAGGGACTCAGGGATGCCCGCCTGGAGGCCCAGGTCCACGGCAACATGGGCATCACCAAAATGAACATGGGGGTGTTTGAGGAAGCTATCGGCTATTTTGAGCAGCAGTTGGCCATGCTGCAGCAGTTGAATGGGACTGAGAGTATGCTGGACAGAGGTAGGGCCTATGGGAACCTGGCAGACTGCTATGATGCTCTGGGAGACTATGAGGAGGCTATTCAGTACTACGAGAAGTACCTGACGGTGGCTCAGAGTCTCAACCACGTCCAGGACCAGGAGAAAGCCTACAGGGGACTCGGCAATGCACACAGGTGAGCACAGTAAAGCTTAAAGATGAGCTTCACAAATGAACACTGGACAACGTTAGACTATAAATAAACTACACCACGGTTAAGAAGATGAATCCCACTCACTCTGTACAGTGAATGGGACTCTAGAGCCAGCTGGTGCTTAGCTTAGCCTAGCATAAAGACTGGAAACAGGGAGAAAGAGCTGGCACCTCTAAAGCTCAACACGTCCTATCTCATTTTTAGGTCCATGAAAGTGTAAAAACAACAAGTTGTGGTTAAATGCCACAAAGTACATATGACATATGAATTAATGAGCTTTATAGTTGTAGGCAGATTTTTTTGCCTTTGGACAGAGCCAGGCTAGCTGTTTATGCTAAGCTAAGCTAGCCGACTCATACCGAATATAGACATAAAAGTGGTGTCAGTCTCCCGGCAAGGAAGAAAATTACATTTCCCAAAATGTCAATTTAACTTAATTTGTATTTTCAATGTTCCTCTTCATTTCTTTTATGACAGCTGTAGCACATGATTTGCATATATTACAGCTTTTTAAAATTAATTCTGAACATGGAAACTGGATTATATACTCAATCACAGGCTAGACTACAGCAAGCAAGGAGAAAAACGTGATTTAAATTCCCATGTTAGAGTGCGTTTTTCTGTTATTGTTCCTCGCAGCCACTCATTCACTGCTGTAGACTTTAGTTTACTTTTGTTTTAATATTTATGTCATGTATATATTTATGTTCTCATTAGTTTGGATATGCCCTCTCAATACAGGACAGCACTCGTGCAAGAATCTCAAAGGAGCTTTTCTTGCCTCAAGCATACACTATACACATTTTAAATTAGAGTCGTAACAATAATGAAAATAATCAACATTCAGTTACAGTAATGATAGTACCAAGCAGCAGGGGTGGCGAGTACAGAGAGTATATCCCCACATTGGCCTCTTCTCATACAAATAATGTTCACCGATGGAAGAACAAGGCTTAATGATGGGTTTCCTTTATCCATCTGTTGTAGTCTGTTTCTGCTCTCTGGAGTGTGAATAAGATTTAAATGAGTGTCACTGATTTATCCCAATGAACACAACCTTTGTAGATTTTTCTTCTTTTACTCTTTCTCTCGGAGGATACAGATCTGTTTTTTACAGCGCAAAATCAAAATGTTCTGTTATTATGAAGTTATTTGCTTTTCTTGTTTGCTTTTTTAAATTGCCTGTGTGGGTCTCTCTGGTAAAAAAGAGGGCTTTGATAGAGGTGTATTGTTTTTTTTTATACTATAGGTACATTGCTTGGAGTATTTGCAAGAACAAACCAAATAAATAAATGATCACATAATTTGTTTTTCCTCCCCTTTTCTTCCTTCTCCTCCTCCTCCTCCTCCTCCTCCCTCTTCAGGTCTATGGGAAGTCTCCAGCAGGCATTGGTGTGCTTTGAGAAGAGGCTGGTGGTGGCCCATGAGCTGGGTGGGGAAGGAGGGGGTAAGGCTCAGGCTTACTGGGAGCTGGGCACATTGCACAGCCAGCTAGGCAACTATGAGCAGGCCCTCTCTTGCCTGGAACACCAGCTCAACATTGCACGCACAGCAGCGGTAAGGCTTTACCTGCACAGGGTTCTTGTTTCCTCTGCCAATTCCTCTTCTCGCTCTGCTGAGTGTGACAAAGTATCTCCTTTTATATGGAAAGTACATTATGCACAGAGAAATGTAGTAAATCCCGCTTTAACTGTCAGGATAAATCCCTGGAAGCAGAGGCAAGCGATGCACTTGGAGGCGTTTATCAGCTGATGGCAGACAACGAGACAGCGCTACAGGTTTGTGCAGATTCATAATACATCATGACTCAGTATTTCATAGCTGTAATTTAAAGAAATAGTCCCAACGTTTTGTGAAATACACTTATTTTCCTTTTTGTGGGGAGTTATATGAGAAGACCGATACCACTCTCATGACTGCACATTAAATATAAAGTTAGTTAGGGGAAACAGCTAGCCTGGCTCGAGGAAGAAATAGACCAGCAAATAACCTTGTAATGTAAAACTGAAGCTTGTCATGTTTACACTTTGGTTTTTGTACAAATTAAACAAACAAGATAAGAAAGCAAATACGTTTCCAAAATGTCAAACTTTGAGTAACCAAGCTCTGCTGTTACAGTGGCACCAAAGGGCTTTGGATATAGCAGAGCAGACGGGATGTGTGAGGAGCCAGGGTCGAAGCTACGGCAACCTGGGACTGACCTACGAAGCTCTGGGAAACCACGAGCGGGCGGTGGTCTTCCAGGAGCAGCACCTGAGTGTGGCAGCACAGACCAACGATCTAATAGCTAAAACTCTCGCCTACGGGAGCCTGGGAAGGACACACCACGCACTGCAAAACTATGCACAGGCTGTGATGTACCTACAGGAAGGTAAGAAACTAAGGTTAGGCTTCCCGTTGAGCCAACATGCACAATAGCAGTGCTCTGACTTTACCTGAATGGAACTGAACCTTTATTAGTGTCATTGCTAACCCCTTTGTTTACCCTACTATTTCATTTGAAAATGGCTGCTGATAAAAAGGTGCATGGACTGTAATCCCACCCGCGTCAGCATGCAGTACGTGTCTGATAGGACTTGTTTTTGACGTGACGTATCAACAAACTCTCGACTTGTGATGAAAAGCGAGGGAAAAAGTTGGTCACAGTTTTACCTTCCCCTGCAGCCACAGAGCTTCCATTCAGGGAGGCTCTGGCTCTTAGCACACACTTTGATCTGCATGTGGGTATCTTATTTAGAGTTTGAGTTGTTTAGGCCTGACAACATTTCTGAAACATTATTTCTGAAACCATCTCAAAGCATGAAAGGTATTCATGAGTCTGACACAGGCTAATAGAAGATCAGAGCTCGGGTGTTTACCCTGGAGTGTGGTTTCCTTCAGACGGCTTGTCAATAATCCGGCTGGAATCTCTTCTCTAAAGTATGAAAAAAAAGCACACTTAAACACACACATGCTCTTGAACTAAGGCTGAGACAAAGTAAAAAAACATGTAACGGATCTTTGGGTTCATTTATGAACTCCTTCGGGCTCTGTCGGGCCTGTGAGACACAGTCACGGTTTGTCACTTTAGTCACAGATCTTCTGGATTTTAATTGATCATTAACTCAACAAGCAACGAGGAATTCGACTCAGAGTTTAAGCGAGGACGGAGCTGGAGAAGCATTCGTACGAGTGCCTCCAATTAACCTCCCCAACCGATGGAAAGAAACACAGATACAGAACATCACAGGGCCAGACGGGGAGAAATAGACAGAGAAGCGTAAATCAAAACTTGATGTTTGATGAGATTCTGCTGAATCTGAGAGCTTAATGAGAACTAATTACAACCTGCTGCGACTGTCTGCTCCCGCACAGCGGGGGAGATGAAACATATCTGAGACAAACTGAAAGGCAAGATATAAAAACTTTGAATTTGAGTCGGTGTGATAAAAATACAGAAAGACAAAAGGAACAATGAGAGAGAGAAAGAATGTCAAGTGTGAGCGCCCTGGGCTCAGTTCAGGTTGTCTTCGGTGCAGCAACAGTTTGTCAGGAGCGTCAAAGTGATTTCAAAGAGATGATTTCAGATCAGCCTCTAGGAGCTAGCGTCTGATCTCCCCTTCTGTCTGCCTGTCCCTCCTCTCCTCAGGTCTGCGTCTGGCGGAGCAGTTGGGTCGGAGAGAAGATGAAGCTAAGATACGCCACCGCCTGGGCCTGTCTCTGTGGGCTGGAGGAAACCTGGAGGAGGCACAACACCAGGTGTGTGTCTGCGTGTGTGTATGCACTCTCACAGCTACAGTAGCTCAACTTTCTTCAGAAGCTACTGTAAAAGTTTAGTGTGAAGACAGGATCAGGGATTTATTTATTGCTGTATTTTTAGCATGGCACCAGCTGCCTCCGTCACAGAACGACATACTGAGATCGCAGCGCCTGTAAAAGAGTAAATCATAAAAAGATGAGTAGTGTGTCATCAGCATAAATCAATAAGTGCTGAGTCTTTTTTGGAGCAGTTTTCTGAGCCAACAGTGTTTAAAGGCGTCAGAAAACAGTCAGATTCAAGGTTATTGTAGTTAACTAAACTAACTACTAAAACTACGTGTGAAAACATAAGA
Organism: Dicentrarchus labrax; assembly: GCF_905237075.1. Lineage (NCBI taxonomy): Eukaryota > Metazoa > Chordata > Actinopteri > Moronidae > Dicentrarchus > Dicentrarchus labrax. Next base: position 2,685,299 of record NW_026136710.1, on the reverse strand, counting down.
CCGAAATAATAATAAAAACTAAATAAAATAAGAGAAAAATATGCATCAAATGTCTTTAGTTTTGTCAAATTTGTCACACTATAGTGCATATGTTTAGTTCAGTATTCCTATTTTCAATTCAGTCGTTACCTGCCTTAAACTGTCAGCTGCAGTAAAACCTGGAAAAGCGTTCGATCGCTGCGGTTGTCTGTCACTGAATTGTGAGTGCAACCCATTAAAAAGGCACAGTTCATTGCCACTTCAATGCCGCCTTAGTGTCACTGCATGATGACAAAAAAAAGGGTCTGAAATCTGAAATGTAGCATTTAAATGTTGTAAAGTGGTCAACAAATTTAAAAAAGTGGGTACATTCATGCCACAGCTCCGATCAGACCTCAGGTTGTATAGAGGTACAGCCTTGAGAAGTAGTAGATATAATGGATTTAATGTTTAACTGACAGACTAAAGCTGGATTTATACTTGATTCAAGGGGTTAACAGGAGTCCCATTGTACTGTGGATACTTATACCGTAGGCTGATATCACCATCGCAACACTACACGCATAATAAAAAATAAAAACCCAGGAAATGTTGCTTATGTCAGGAGGTGCAAATAACCTTGGAAAAAAGAGTCAATACGCGTTGGTCTGTGTTATTGCCCATGCTCAAAGAATAAATTCATTTTTAAATTAATTCATATAGTGTTTTTCCAAGGTTATCTGCCACACTTGACATTAAAAATTATTTCCTCATATAGCATATAAATGCTGGTAACACATACATATATAGTATGATAATATAACTCTGAAAAGGACCATTCTGCCTAATAAATAATGTTGCTTTTGATGACATTATTATTTAAATTAATACTTGTGTACTTTTGTAAGTTAGATTTTGAACACACATTGTATTGAATTATTTCTTTATAGAGGTATTAATACACTTTTTAGTATTTTTTTCATACAATACTGTAATACTTTCACAGGCAACGTGATTACCAATCAAATGTATTGATTCCATCTTTGTTTGGCTATTGTTTCCAATGAGTTTATGAGTAACCTCATGCTTCAAACTTCCCAGTTTGTGAGAGAGAAGAGAGGTACCACATCCTCATTCCTCAGATTGTTGTGTGTTTGCAGTGCCCCCCAGTGGTTGGTATTATAACAGCAGCTGCTCCTTCTGCTTTAAAGTAATGTGTTTTGTATATAAAGACAGGTGATGAATGTAAAAAAAAAAATGAGTTTTATAAGTATTAAAAATATAAGTCAGCAGATCTCAACCCAACTGAACCCCTCTCACACATTTCTATAAGCGTATACAGTATGTGTGTATTCATCCAGTGTCTGAGTATCATTGTGTTTGTTTGCTGTGTTTCAGCTGTACCGGGCGTCCGTGTTATTTGAGACAATTCGTCATGAGACGCAGCACAGCACGGATTACAAGCTCTCTCTGTTTGATCTGCAAACCAGCTCGTACCAGGCTCTCCAGAGGGTCCTCGTCAGCCTGGGTGAATAAACTGTCCTCTCTCTTTGTGTTTTGTATTCTATTATTCTGTAGTGTGAATCCCTTTTCTGTAAGGTGTTCTCACCTGTTCTCATTCTCACACTCTCTCTGTGAGTGTGCTTGTTAACGATGCACAAATTATCACCTGATGCCTGAGTGCTTGTTTACTAATGCTGCTGATTTAGACCTTCTGTTCCGCCCCAAATCTCCAAAATCTCCGTCTCGAACTTGTCTTCTGTGTTGCATCTCAGGCCGGCACGATGAGGCACTGGCAATAGCGGAGCGAGGGCGAACGCGAGCCTTTGCCGATCTCCTGGTGGAACGGCAGAAAGGAAGTCAGCAATCGGCGAGTGCTGACCCTTACATCCCTGTGACTGTGGAGCACATCCTGGAGACGGTCAACGGTCAGAGGGCCATGGTCCTCTACTACTCTCTGGCTGGAGGCTTTCTGTACAGCTGGCTGATTTCTCCAGGGACAGGTACACAAAAAAAAACACACACAGACACACACACACACACACACACACACACACACACACACACACACACACTTAAAGGGACAGTTCACCCCAAAATCAAAAATACATCCTCTTATCTCTGGTGTTATCTATCAATCTAGGTTGATCTAGGTGTGAGTTGCTGAGTTTGGGAGATGTCTGCCGTCTCTCCAATATAATGGAATCAGATGGCACTCACACGCTTATGTCTCTGGGAATGAATGATCTAGATGAATAAATAACACTTCAGGTCAGATTTTAGGTTGAACTGGCCCTTTAAACACACCACAGTCATGTTAGTATGCACCTCTTCTATTCACCTTGTAACTGAGGTTGAAAACACTATTTATTTATAACTATTTAATGAGTCTTGGCTTCTCCTACAGTGCCCCCAACAGGGCAAATCCTGTTAACCTGCACAGACTTACATGATAACTGCAAGTCTCTGACGGGTGCAAGAGCTCCAAGCAATGTTTTCCACCAAGCATACATTCATTAGGATGTCTTGTTTTTGAAGCTATGGATTCTTAGTAAGCCCACAAGGAGTATGGAAAGTGTGCAGAACAGGCCAGTGCCATTGCCTGGGATTCATTTCAACTCCAGGAGAGGTTGAGTTACTTCACAATATACTTTACAGATGCAGTAAAATCCCCTGACAGTGCAGTAACAGAGCTCAAACACACACATGCACAGAATAATAATAAAAATCGTGCTGAAATCTTGTCGCTAACCAATATTACGGTTTCAGTTTCACTCCTCAGTCTTTCCCTGTTTTCTTTCATTTGTCTTATTTCACTGATCCGTCATCAGAATCGTTTCAAAATGCTCAGCTTTCACACTAGAGAACGGTTCCAGTCGTCCTATTCAATCGGTCCTGGGACCTGATGCATCTGTAGCATTTAGCATTGTTTTACAGTTAGCATTAGCATCCCTCAGTGACCCTCCATCCTCCTCACTCTTCTCCACTCCACTCGCTGTTTACGGGTTGTTGTTTTTTTATGATCCAGAACCAACTTTATTTTTAGGATCCATTAACTTTAAAGCTATAAGCAATCCCTCACTTACCCCTGCGGACACTCACAATACCTCATTCTGATTGGCTGTTTCATATTTTAGGAAACTGGGGCTGACAAGTCAGTCCGGTTAACAGAGAGGATGATTAAAATGGTACACGCATTTGCATGATGTATTCACTACGGAAGCCCTTAGAGGAAAGTTCGAAAAGAGGATAATTCTGTTGATCCATTTACTGTTTCTGATTTAAATAGTTTTTTTCCCTGCGTTTATGACTTAAGAACCTTAATTCCTTAAATTTCTTTCTTTCATCTGTGAAACCGGTTTGAAAATAGTTTTGCCAGCATCATTTTTCTAAGTTTAGTCACTAGTCAGAATAAAAACATGGCAGAATTGTTACATAATTTGCTAACACACAATATATGTACCTTGTGTTTAGAGTGCATTGAGAAATTAAATCTCTCCTACTATTTAGAACATAGTAGTAGGTAGTGGCCTCTAGTGACTGAAATGAGTATTCCAACAACAACAAAACAACAGTTTTCAAAGATAAAAAAAAGTTACTTAGAAAAATGGCCAAAAAAATCAGCTGTTCTTAAAAAACAGGAGAAAAAACGATTTAGATCTGCCTCTCTGGGCTTCCGTAACTCGCAGCACAAAACAACACTTTGTACTGCATTAAATTCATGCCAGAGAATATGTATATGAATATTTTGGGCATTTTCAAACCTTCTGGTTGCAGCTTTGGCTCAAAAAGGCCACAAAAAAAGCCCCTAAAGCACTTTACCAATTTCACAGCAGCACTGCGCTGAGTGGAGTCTGGAACTGGGCCAAAACCAGGTTGATTGCTATGACATTTACTGAGCACACTCATTCTCCTCAGTGGATGAACCCTTTTATTTTGGACTCCCTGTGATCTTTCCTCTTGCGCCACCCTCAGGCCGAAATGTCAACCATGTGTACACATTTCTCATAATCTAACTGTCGTGACATTTGAGGACATTTATGCACCGGAGGGAATAAACCTTTGGATTTTAATCACTTTCTGACCTTAAATGACCACATGGCCTTTCCTATTAGTAGTCCCGTCACTTGTTTGTTCCATCCAACACAAAGAAGCTTCTAAGATCCACTCGCTGCTACAGCTTTAGACTTTCAGCCTTGTTAATAATTAAGATATTTCCCTGCACACTGAGTTTTGAGCAATTCAAATGCAGACGCTGCTTTCCAGCTGCAAGGCCAGCTTTAAAGTGGATCCTTGTCCTCGCACACAGAGCCTTGAGCCCACATACCACCATATAGTATACCTACACGCTCATGTACACACATACAGAACAGGACTAACTCACTCATGTTCTTCCTCCAATGCCACCACAGGTATCGTGAAGTTTAACGAGGTGTATCTTGGAGAGGCCGGAGTGGAGGCGTCTGAGTTCCAGGATGGTGGCGGGAGCCCGCAGGGTGGAGGGGGAGCAGGAGGAGGTCCTCTGTCTCTGGAGCAGTACATCTGCAACGCTAGAGAGGCTCTAGGAGTGGACAGCCATTACAGCAGGTTTTGCTTTTTTCTTAAGCGATACAGTCGACAATATCAGATGTTTTGATTTGAGAAACTACGGTGGCCTTAAAACATGTGAAAAACACAACAAGCCCTGTCTATATCTAGAGACAGTGTTTGGTTTGACTTCAGTGATCTGGTAACTTTTCATCTAGTGGCATCATCAGGCCAAACTTTAAATATGTCCAGTATGTTGGTTTATGGCCAAATACCTGCAAAACTAACAGAGGTGGCAGGTAACAAAGTGCAAATACTTCGTTATTGTATTAGTAAGTAAGTAGTTTTTTGAAGTATCTGTACTTTATTTTCCTAACCACTCTTTACTTTTACCTCCTACGTTTTTACACAAATATCTGTACTTTCTACTCCGTACATTTTCAAAAACAGACTTGTTACTTTAGTTTTAAAGAACATCATTAATAACTCAACCCACAATGTGGAAATTTGTCTTCAATTTCACCATAAGACATGTTATAAAAAACATAAGTACAAGTACAAAGTCACAACCACAAGTCTCCACTGTAAACAACATCACATTAACACACTGTGCAAAAAACTGGGAAAAACTGCAGCAAAGTCAGGTTCTACTTTCATTTATTACCTTGACAGCCGTACCTGAGGTCTGTAATGTATTGTCGTATTAAGTCATGCACTGTTCATTCTTGTCTTCTCGTGAAATACTACATAAATTAATGATCATTCATGTACCATTAACATAAAGAGTTGCTGTTTAGTGCTAATTAGCAAACACACTAATCTAAGATGGTAAACGTTATATCTGCTGAACATCAGTGTGTTAGCATTGTCATTGTGAGCGTGTTGGCATGTTGACTTATGTACAGCCTCCCAGAGCAGCTGGCGTGGCTGTAGACTATTGTTCTTATTACTGTAAGTCGTCATTCATTAAAACACAAGAGAGCAAAACAAGATAAAGGAGCCACATGCTGCGCGTCATCCGTCTTCCTTTTCCCCCGCTCGCTGCTGCCATATTTCTTTACTCTCAATTATCCTGCCCGCAACTTCAGGCCTTGGTTGGCACAACTGGACGGCTTTGTAAATCACTTCCATGTGTCATGTCAGCAAAAGTTCCCCCACACAAACTGCGTCTCAACTTTCTGTGAAAACCACTGCAGTGGGGTTTCTGCAGCCAGCAGCGATGCGTCGAGTCTGTCGCGTGTGTTTGTCTGTGTGTGTGTGTGTGTGTGTGTGAGCCTGGAGCCTGCCTTCATTTATGTGCGATGATTATGAATCCTGCTCATCCGCAGCATGAAAAGTATTTGCACATATGCAGCATTAAAATGCCTTCCAACCCGCCAGCAGAGTTTTACTACCCTCCAGCATGTATCCAGGCAGCAGAAACTGCTATTTTAACACAAATCAAATCTCCTCGAGCTGTGAAAAGTGCAGCCAGAGGGCTCCATAAAAAGTAATGGTGTTTGCTATTGGAAAGGTCTGAGAGCCATCAGTCCAGTACATAAAGCATGAGTCCGGTGACTAATTGCTGTAAAAAGACTCTCATCATCCTGTTAAAGAGGTGTCACTGCCAGCACGAGGCTGGCGATAAATATTACTTATTATTTCAGAAGAAATATCATTATTACTTCACATGCGTCCTGTTTTATCCTCAAAATGTGTCCTGAGGTTTAAAATGAAAGAATAAGCAACAAATTCTTCTTTTTACAAATGAAAAGTTGATTCATAAGCAATTAAACGCACCATTGGGTTTCTGTTGCTTCATACTTGTTTGGTCTGGTATGACCATTAGCTTACGGTTCACTAACTTTAGGGCCACTGAGCCTGAATTGAAAACTGACCCAGTCTTCATGCTTAGTTTTATTTTATTTCATTTTTTTAACCCAGCATGAAGAATATTTTTACTGTGCAGGTGATGTGTGTTAATGTAACTCTGGTGAACATGTTACTGATGATACTGGCCTTCAGTAACAGTCAGTTTCCGTCTGTTTTGCAGAGTTTGCTCCAGCAGTGAGACGGAGAGTGAAGCTGGAGATCTGTTGGAGCAACAGTTTGAGGAGCTGAACAACAAACTCCCCTCAGCCACCGACCCCACCGGCTACCTCCGCATGGTGTCCAGAAATAACATCTTCAACAGGTTTGCAACAGATAACAGTGAAATACGTCAATGACTATGGGATGGACTGCCATGAAATTTAGTCCACACATTCATGTTCCACTCAGGAAGGATTGTAACCACGTTGGTGATTTCCTAACTTTTTAATTTTAATTTTACCAAATACTTTATGTTCAATGTCCAGAGTCACTGCAGGAAGGGTGGGGATGACCAGGAGAGAAATATGGAGTGGAACAAAGTTGAATGACTGTGATTTATGTAGAGAAAATAAATAAACAAGAGTTTTCTGGTGCTTTTGTGCTGACCTTAATCTCCATATAATTTAACTTGGATCCTTTTTTTATGTTTGATCAAATTTTTTTATTGAAAAAAGTCCAGAAGAAAGAAACATATTACAGCTCCTAGTGAAGCTAATCATTTATAAAGAGGGTGTGTAGGAAGTGCTGACCCCCATACATATGCCCACATACCTGATCTTAACTGCTGTAGAAGAAAAAAGATGATCCTGGTAGATCAAATTCAGCTTGTAAGTCATTAAAGGCGCACAAACTACTGTCACCATACAGATCTTTTAAGACTTTTTGAGAACCACTGTGCCTAAGAACATCCTCACAGAGCCTCTAACATGGCTGTAGACTCTTAGTATTAGTATTTTATTAATTATAAGGTGTTAGTGGTCGACCTTTATTGTATTTTTCGATGGCAGTGCACATATTTAGAGAGCATGTTAATCTAATAGACATGGTTATCTCAGCCAGTAAAATGTTGTTTTAGATGAAACAGAAAAATAGTTTCTGCTGTAGATTTCTTAAGGGAGAGCAGGAGTCATTCAATTTCTTCATTCTATACATTATGATATATGTTTAATGCTGTCTAACAGTTTTAGATCAGATTCTCTGTCATTTAGGAGAAAAAGTTTCAACATTTAGAAAAGACTGAGGAGATGTATTTCTATGTTTACAGCAGGATGCCTGAGAGTTATGGTACAGGGCTGGAAATGAACTTAACATCCACAGTAAGTGTGTTTATGCATCTTACAGGAGCTGCCAGAGCATGACGAGTCTGTACAGCGCCACAGTATCTCCAGTGAAGGACGGCTTGTCATCTCCTCTTTGCCGACTGAGTAACATCAGCAAACCTCCTCTACGAGCCCTTTATGACTTACTCATCGCACCAATGGAAGGGGTATGTGTGTGTGTGTGTGTGTGTGTGTTTGTGTGTGAGCACATTTCAATAGACTGCATGTTTCCTTTTTGTTATGCTCGTATATCTTTGTGTCCTCTTTCCTCTCCAGGGCCTGATGCACAGTAGCGGACCCGTGGGCCGACACAGACAACTTGTGTTAGTGCTGGAGGGAGAACTGTACCTGATCCCATTTGCCTTGCTCAAAGGCAGCTCCTCTAATGAGTACCTTTACGAAAGGTTCAGTCTCATTTCGGTGCCTTCTTTAGGCAGCCTGGGAGCCACAATCAAGGTAGGCAAATCAGATTTTATATATTAAACACTGTATTGGTCAAACGTTGTAATAATATATGTAAATTGATAGATTTTTCAATATAAAAACACATATCTGATAACCTGTGTTCAACCCACAGCCTCATCCTCGCCGCAGCGGCCCCTTACTTTGCTCAGATGGAGGTTCAGTGGCCGCTGTGGTTGGGGCTCCTCGCCTGCCCCCCTCTGTGATGGACCGCTGGCTGTGGGGCCCCTTACCTTCAGCCCAAGATGAAGCTCTTTGGCTGGGGGAACAGCTGGGATGTCACCCCCTAACTGGAGCAAACGCCACAAAGGAGCGTGTGCTCGCAGCTCTGAGTCAGGCGGAGTGCGTTCACTTCGCGACTCATATATCCTGGAAGCTCGCCGCTTTGATTCTCGCCCCCAGCCAAGAGCACGGAGGAGGTGAGGGGCCAGGGGGCCGACCCAGGGAGAAATCGCCGTGCGGAGCATCGACCTCAGGCGAGACTGCAGGTCACGACGGAAAGAGCAGGAGTTCGTTTAAGAGCCACAGCAGCCCAGAGAGACTCAGAGGAGTCGATGAAATGAGCGAGGATGGAGAAAGTGTGTGTGAAGTGGAGAGTGTGTGCGACAGTCCACCGCTTCATGACTTTCTCCTCACTGCCGCTGATATATTGGACCTGTGCCTGACCGTCAAATTGGTGGTTTTGAGGTAAAACTTGAAAAACAAAAAATATGACAAAAAGTTATTTTTATAAGAATGACCTAGTGTACCTTTAATATATGTCTGGAGGGGAGCTTTAACTTTTTACAAAGCCAGTTACAATTGAACGATGCATCTGACCTCTGCCTCCTTGTCACTTCAGGTTGTACCCGGAGTCCAGCAGCAGGGTGACAGCTGACGGGGTGGTGGGTCTGACCCGAGCCTTCTTGTCCGCAGGGGTCCAGTGTGTGTGTGTCTCTCTGTGGCCCGTACCGGTAGCTGCCTCCAAACTGTTCACACACACCTTCTACACGGCCCTTCTCAACGGGACCAAAGCCAGCGTGGCTCTGACGGAGGCCATGAAGACCCTGCAGAGCAGCAAACACTTCTCACACCCCTCCAACTGGGCTGGTGAGCAAACAACCCTCTGATATTGGTGCACTCAGTGGTAATACATTGTGACATTGTGCTGCCACGCTTCAGTGTTGATGGCAAGAACAGCATGCATGCCGGTATCTTTATTAAAGTGAATTAGTTCACCCTAATGCATGAATCATACATCAATATTAGCCCAATTGAACGTATGATTCATGATGACGAAGATACAGACAGAATGCATGGTAAAAATAGAGCTCATGTCTTATTAAGAGGAACCAAGCTCCCCTGTAGTTTGCACCCTGAGTGCAACAACACAAGACATAGCAATCAGCTGATATTACTTATTAGTCCAGCAGGTGGAAGGCCGACTGGTCGTCTGTCTGCAGTCTTTTATTTCCCAAAGCTCTCACCGTCTTTTTAGGGATTTGCTGACTGGTTCTCTCTGCTTGACTCTCCTTAGCTTTCTCAGTAATTAGCCATTAGCTACGTCCATAGAAGCTTCTGAGCCCGGTTACATTTCTCCGCTCGGCTCCGGGTTCTGGCATTACACCGGCGCCGCTCTGTGTCACTGTTATTAAATAACGTTCAGAGAGACTTTTGTAAGAAAATCAACTTACCTATCCCCAGTGGAAGTTGTGTCATCTGTGCCTCCAACCAGGCTAGAAAGTTAAATGGATCTCAAAGGGAACTAATTTGGTCTTGACATTAAAATAATTTAGTTAATATTTCCACTGAAACAATAAAAAGCATGGTTACAGATAAATATTTCCACTGTTATAATGTATACAAAACATATACAAAAAAACTACTGCAGGTCTCATCTTAGAGTCGGGAAGACATGGTTTCAGTAATGGACTAACCAACATTTACTGTGATATAAAAAAAGAAAATTCATACATTTCCATATTTCAGAGGCAGAAAACTGAATTTTCTGCCATTCTTGCATGAAAAATTACTATAACAATCAATCAAAATAGCAGATTTTCTGATGCATAAAGAAGCTCAAACAGTGTGAAACATTACTTTGCATTAATCTCCTATGTGAACCTAAATGCATCATTTGGTGTTTAAATGCGTTCAGTATCTCAGTGTGTGTTTTCCTTCAGGTTACATGCTGATCGGCAGTGATGTGAAGCTGAACAGCCCCATGTCGCTGGTTGGCCAAGCCCTGGCAGAGATCCTGCAGTACCCAGAGAGGGCCAGAGATGCCCTCAGAGTGCTGTTACACCTGGTGAGACCTCCGAAGTTAATCACAGTGTCACTTCTTACATCATTATTCCTTTAACACCTGAACGAAGTCGACAGCCAACTCTGCATTAACACATCACACTAAAACTCACATCAACACTTGCTGCTGTGAATGTGACTGTTGTTGTGACTGTATCTGCATCATTTAAATATTTGAGGATAAAAAAGAATCACACTGAATGTAATCTTTCACAAATATAGAATATGGTTGTAGAAAATGAATCTTCAGCAATTTGGATAATCATAACTCTTTAGGAAAAAGTGCTAAATATTCACTGCTACCAGCTTCTCAGATGTGAATAGTTGCTGAATTGCTTTGCCTTCTATGATAGTAAAGTGATTCTTTTTGAGGCTTTTTAACTTTTGGACAAATTAAGGAGACATTTGAAGACATCACTTTGGGAAACTTACGATGGACCAAACACTATCCACTACCTCTCATCCCACCCTCACACTCATGATCTAAAACGTCCATTTTCATTAGCAAGTTTTCTGCCTTTCTGATGGTTTAATGTATGACCTATATATACAGTGTATATATGTTGCAAAGACAGAAAAAATAGGTCAGATCTCATAAAGATTAATACAAATTTGGACAGCTTTGCTCCATCAGCCCATGAAATCCCTGAAAGTGTCATGAATGGCAGCTCTTTCTACATCAGAAAACCCCAAAGTGAATTCTTAACATGGTTTGAACTGTGTCTCTTTCTCTCCACAGGTTGAGAAGTCTTTGCAGCGTATTCAGAGCGGTCAGTGTAACCCCATGTACACGTCGCAACAAAGCGTCGAGAACAAGGTCTGTGTGTTGGTCTTCCTGTTTCTTTGTCTTCAAATGTCAACCTCTGTGTTTTCCAGTGCTTCCTGGGAGATCTTTTATTCAAAGAAATCAAAATCGATGTTTAAATGTTTTTTATCACATCTGTCTTGTCTTATACGTCACCAGTTCCCAAATATATGGCCCAATAATGATAAAAAAAAAGTTGTTTTTTTAGGAATTTTCTAATGGTATTTTAGAGACAGTTTTGTCAAATTATGTCCCTCCTCCATGTTTGGAGGAGGTTAGGGGCCTCCAAAACTTCATGGGGGGTCACAAAGCCTTCTTGAATTTATTGTATGAAAACTTAAAGATATACCCAGTACACCTATATGTCAGCATTTTGTTCATTTCTGTTATTTTCTTCAAGTTAATATAATATGTATGATTGTTTAAAAAACACACACAATACAGACAGAGAATTGTATAAAAAGTGCCTAAAAATATCGGGAAGACCAATATTATATAATATAATATGATCAATATTCATGCAACTCTCTTGTTTTACTCAAACTTCCTGCAGTTATTGTGTTCACTGTTTGGGTTCATTGTGCAGTTAATCAGCTTGGCTGCACAAACCACCGCAACCTTTACTCTTAAGTAAAAGTAGCAATACAACATTTAAGAAATACTCTGTTACAAGTAAAAGTCCTGCATATAAAGGCATTCTGGGTAAACTCCCATCATACATTTGTACTTTGATTGCACAGAGATCTGACTTTTATTGATTGGGATCACAAGACCTTCTTGTCTGTTCCAAGTGTACGGACAGAACTGGGTAGCTATAATCATTTTATAACTATATACTATAACTTATTTGTTGATTATATTTTGTATTATGAATGCAAATCTGCAAAATAACTGAAGTTATCAGATAAATAAAGAGTAAAAAGTACAATATTTGCATCTTAATTGGAGAGGAGTTGAAGTATGAAGCAACTGAAGTTGAACTGAAGTTCAGAACTTAAGTAATTATACTTACTTCCACCACTTGTCTTCTTTGCTCATGTCCACGTGTGTCCTCTCTTAGGTCGGTGGGGTGCCCGGGTGGCAGGCCCTCCTGTCTGCGGTGGGTTTCCGGTTGGACTTCTCTGGTAGCGGCGCCGGTCTCCCCGCGGCGGTGTTCTTTCCCACCTCAGACCCTGGGGACCGGCTGCAACAGTGCAGCACCACTCTGCAGTCCCTGCTCGGTACCACAGCGCTTCCATTATTCAAAATGTCTCTCACGTCAATCACACTGATGGAATAACAACTTGTGTAGTCCCTCCAGGAGAATAGTTGAGAGCAGTCTGCATGAAATGACACTTAATTTGTGTATTTTACATCAGCCAGAGAATAATTCATAAGGCGCGCATTCATAAATCTGACTATATAGATGTATAAATAATTTTTGTAATAGAAAAACCCTCTGTTCATCCTCAGGTCTGACTCCTCCAGCTCTGCAGGCTCTCTGTAAACTGGTCACAACATCTGAGGCTGGAGAACAGCTCATTCACAAGGTACTGCAATGTTGTATAGTAGTGTCAAAGTTATTCATTCCATTGGTGGAACAAGTACTCAGATCTGTTACTTAAACGAACTACAGGAAGTTTCTAACTGGTTATAAACAGTCTCAGTTAAATACCGATGCCTCTGTAAGACCTACATAAACAAACAAGACCACCAGAGAGAAGATTTACTTTTTCTATAAAGTTATTCTTAATGTCTGCCTCCGGGTCGGATTCTCCTTGAAATCAATAAAACAAGTCAGTGGAAACACCACCGCTTTTGTCCACAGGGGCTGCCAGAATCAACAGAAGCTGAAGGTTCCTAGTAAAGACTTTAATTAAAAGTACCAATACAACACTGTACTGTAAATGCACTCATACATAGAATATAGCTTATGAAAACGTAGTTCTGCGTTCTTTACTCTGTTGGTAGCGCATCCCGCCACACAGCAGCTTTTAGACATTTTTTTGTTGTTTGCTAGCAGATGGAAAGTGGCAAGAAGGCATCTTAGTGTGGGGCTTTACTACACGCTTTGTCTATAGGTGTCAGATAAATGTAGTGGAGTAAAAAGTACAATATTTCCCTCTGAAAATACTAAAATAAAAAACCTTAAAATTGTACTTTCCACCACTGGTTCATGCCAACACATTAACTTCTGATCAATGCACGTGTTGCTCTTACATCTTGTCCTAGCGTGCAGTGTTCTCATCTTCACCCTGCTCCTGATTGGCTAAACAACATTAACTTTAGTTCGTTCAACCATTCACTTTTCATCATTTCTCAAACACAGCTCTGTTAGTGACAGAGTTACATCCCTCTCCCACATGCTTGCTTTGGTACAATTTGCATGACACCTGAGATCCTCCGTACCATGTGGGTATCATCAGGTATCATCAACATAAGCAAGTCATTGTTCATGCATGGACGAGTGTGCAGTGACTCAAACCCAACAGCTACGCAGACATAAACCACTAAAGTTCTGTTTCCTCTTCTCTCATACCCACCTCACAAAGGCGGTTAAGAGCATGGTGGGAATGGTAAGTGTTTCATGATGACATTGCTGACTTGAGTTCAAAGAACGTGTAAGACTGGTCAAAGCAGACACACAAGGATAAAAACACTAAGTTGTTGTGCATAAGCCTAATGTTTTATTTAAAAGATCTGTGTGATGTTAATGATCTTTAAATATTTAAACGTCTATGTATGATGGCTGTTCTCTCTCTTCTCTCTCGTTCTTCCTTCCAATAATTATTTCCTCTTTCCTCTCCAAAGCTTCACCAAGTGCTGGTGCAGTTGCAGTCAGGCGACAAAGACCAAGACTTTTCTCTGGCTCCCATTCAAGTGTCGATAAGTGTGCAGCTCTGGAGGCTTCCCGGCTGCCACGAGTTCCTGGCTGCGCTCGGTGAGTCAACGATAGGATGAACTTAAGTTGGACTTTTATTTTGAAATGAAACCAAGTACAGTACTTTGAGTAAATGTGCTTAGTGACATTCCTCTGCTGTCTCTCTCAGGTTTCGATCTCTGTGAGGTCGGTCAGGAGGAGGTCGTGCTGAAGACTGGAAAGCAGGCCAGCAGGCGCATCATGCATTTCGCTCTTCAGTCTCTTCTCGCACTCTTTGGTGAGAATAATTCATGACTAAATTCTACTAAATCTTTTTCCTCTCTTCCAACATAATACCTGAAGTCCTTCCCTCTCTGTTTTTAGACTCCACAGAGCTTCCCAAGCGGCTGAGCATGGACAGTTCCTCCTCCCTTGAGTCGCTGTCGTCCTCCCAGTCGGCCTCCCAGCCGCACTCTTTACCCCTCTCCTTTGGCTGCTACCCGCCTCAGCCCTCGTTCTTACCCCCCGTCTGCCCCGACAACCTCTCCTGCGACGCCATCTCCGTCTACAGCCTCAGCTCCCTCGCCTCCTCCCTCAGTTTCCTGTCCCGACCTGAGCCCGCAGGAAGTGACATCATCAGTCAGCGCTCCCACCAGCAGGACCTAGAGAGACCTCGCGGGGGAGGGTACGCCTCGCACCGCCACACAGGCGCCCTGTCGAGAGGTCGACTGACCAATCACGGAGGAGCGTTAGGAGGGGAAGGGGAGGAAGAGGAGTATGAGGGGTACTCCATTATAAGCAGTGAGCCGTTGGGGCGAGGGAGGAGGGAATGTGACACACTGCCGCTCCCTGCGGGACACAGACACGGCAGAGGCGGTGCTGGGAGAGGGTCCGCCGGGGGTCATGGGTACCCCGTTACAGTTTCCTCCAAGGGAAGCATCAGCACACCTACATCCCCAATTAAAGCTCCGCCGCTGCCCCTGAAAGTTCCTGCCAGTCCCAAACCCAAGCCGGAAATGTAAGTTCAGTCTTATTGGTTGAGTCAGAGTGAATGATGCAGTCTCATTAGCCACGTTAGCGTCTCTAGGGACGGCAGTATCAGCCTGTCCACCGTGTTGTTCCAGACTGAAATATCTCAACAACTACTAGATGAACTGGCACTAAATCTTGTTGTGATGGAAACTCCTGGATAATTGGTGGAGTTGCTGAGCAACAGCAATTCTTTTTGGTTTTTGGCTCATGAGTTCTTCAACACAGAAACTTCATTGAAACTTCTGTTTTGTTGAGGACATTATTGGAATCATTTTCACTGTTTGTATCTGTCTTCTTTCTGAAATATGTTGTGTTTTTAGGGGAATTGTCCTCCATTCAGATGGATGGATTTACTTGAGGGTCATTTCATTTCAAACCCTTTCCTTGCATACGCTGTATTAGGAAGATCTATTGGTAGAAATGGAATATAATATTCATAGGTATGTTTTCATTCCCAGGTTGTAAAATACAGACCTCAGTTAGTTACACTTAGAAACTTTACTGCTAAATGCCTATAAATCCTACACACTTGTCCTTTAAGCCAGCAGTGCAGTTTAGCTCTGACCTGTCCATCCAGCAATGCAGCTTTTTAACAATCACACTATAATTTGTTAAGAAATTACGCTCTTTTTTGTATATAGAAGTCCTAAAAATCTTTTTTTTTTTATAAAACAAATGAGTTCTTTTCGACTTCTCTGCAATGAGTTATAATGTTCCAGAAGTGATTCTGTCTGTATCTGAAAACAAGAAAGAACAAAGCAAGTCACTGCACTAGAAACAAGACTGATTTTACTAAATGAAACCTGAAACAAGGTGATTTGCATTAGAAACAAGTAGAGCTGAACCGGTAAATGTTTCCACTCTCCACGGTGAGAACTTCATGTCCATTTAAGCACTAATGTTCTCCAACTTTTTAGACAAAAAACATGCAGGACTTTTATTTTGGACATCTGAAATAACTCACCATCCTCCCAGTTATGTATCTTTTGGCTTTTCTGATATTTTCTACAGTTAATCAAGTGGTAATGTAACCGTTACAAAAGCTACATGACATAGCATTTATAGTCTCAGAAGGGCTCATTTCAATATAACTGTAAATTTAGCTGTTTTTTTATTTTTTCCAGCTCATCTCCTCAGAGGACTGGGAAAGGGAAGGTTAGCAGCTCTGAGTCGGACCAGTCGAGTACAGAGACAGACAGCACGGTCAAGTCCCAGGAGGAGAGGACGGTGCCTGCAGGACAACTGGATCCCCAGGAACTGGCCCAGAAGATTCTGGAAGAAACCCAGAGCCACATGCAAGCTGTGGAGAGTCTGCAGAAAGCAAACATTAGAGGAAAGACACTGCGGGGGCCTGAGGGGAGAGAAGAGGCACATGCCAGGCAGCCTTCTCTGTCTACTCCCACAACCCCAACTATGACTCCCTCTGGAGGTGCACGAGGGTTTCAGCCCTCTGAGACCAGTGCGTTTAGCAGACCACCCAGTAGAGCGAGTCTAAAAGCTAGCTCCTCTCCTCTTTCCCTCTCCAGTCATCTTCCCTCCCCCTCCACCTCTGTTTCAACACCTCCACCGACTCGGCCTAAACCTCCATCCCGCTCCTCGTCGCTGCAGAAAGTCAGCTCCGGCTACAACAGCCCAGCTCATTCCTCTCCCTCTTTATCTCTCTCTGTGAAAGAGCAGCCTTTCCCCACAGTTTCCCCAGATGTGCATTCGCAGGCTCAGCTTAAACTGAAATACCCTACCTCACCTTACACCGCCCACATCTCACCATCCCACTCTCCTGCTGACAGCGCCCCATCGCCTGCTCTTTCCTATTCCTCCACAGGATCCGTTTCAGCCTGCTCCAGCCCTGCAAACACCCCCGAACTGAACCAGTCAAAACAGGATAATAAAGTGCAGGCAATTCATAATTTAAAAACCTTCTGGGCCAACGCTGGCCAGAAACACGAGGTGCCCTCTCCTGCCAGTTTACTCCGAGGGGGGAACAAGAAAATGAGTACAGTTCAGAAAGATGTTTTGGGTTTGCTTAATCTCTCACCTAGACATGAGTCTGTCAGCAAAAATGTAGAGGGACCTGCGGAGCACAACACTGGCGATAGACCGAATGGTCACCAAAAACTGGAGGCGAAACCACCTCCGCCTCCCTCTTCTAAAGGAGGCATCAAACTTCCTTCTGGGAATGGCTACAAGTTTCTCTCACCTGGACATTTTTTTCCGTCGTCTAAATGTTGAGAATTTGGGACATTTGCCATGCTGAGCCCAGAGCCAGAGGACCTGTCGTCTGTCCCGTTTTTTGGTGTTTGTACTATGACAGAAGCTGTCCATTTGTCAGCTAAATACCACATTTTTAGCAATACCTGCTGAAGACAAGGATGAAAACAGTACTGTTTGATACTGACAGTGATTTCACATGTCTTTTTTTTGTGAAGGGATGTTAATGTTTTGAATGTGATGACTGTGCCTTCTTCTGGACAGAGCTGGAAGGACAAAATGACTCTAAGAGAAGTGTCGAGTCTTTGGCTTTAATTGTGTTTTTATGACTGACTAGAGAGCATGTGTCTCAATGCCTCCATGTACTGTACTTACAGTCTGCTGACTGAATGCCTGAGAAAAGGAGAACATTTTGTGTCGACCCAAATGCTCGCTATATTTGTGTAAGTTGACCTGAATTTGATTTGGATTTATTGCGTATTAATTATTGTTAAATGTCATTATCAATGCTTACTGTTGTCATTTATTTTGTAAAGTAAACTGTGTTTTCCAGTCATTATTATACATTTTATAAAGACAATTAAACCGAGGAAGAAGTTAAAAGAAAACATTTTGATATTTTTTACGGAGATTTGAGTTTATGTGTGATGGTCAGCACGGTTTCCTCTTGCTGTGTGCGTCCGTGTGTTAGTGACTTTATAATGTACAGTTTTGCAGCAGTGCCAGACTCCAAATCAGAGATATCTCAATTCTCAAGAAGCTGAAAATTAAAAATGTTCCTTTTCTTGTCTTGCTTTTGTGACGGAAATCAATTCTAGAGGGAATAATTCTGTGCCTGATCTTATAGTAAACATGAATCTGTAAATCTCAGATTTCAGAAGGAGGATTGTTGATCTCAATCCTTCAAAAACTCGCTCTAATCGAGTGACGTAAAGTGACTGAAAGCATTCACTAAACACTGTACTTAAGAGCAATCATGAGGTACTTGTACATTACCGGAGAATTTCTATTTTCTGCTACTTTATACTCAATTTACTCCACTGCATAGATTGAATTGCTCCACTTACTATATAAATTCTGATTTATAAAGTATGATGCATAGATTAAACTACCAAACGGGATATGAAGCAGTTAAAATTAGCTCCACCTCGAACCAGCTACAACATTTAAGTGCCACTTACATGTTAATGCATCAGTAACAATGACCCAATCATATAAAACTGACAGGCGCCACTTACTCTACTCATGATATATATATCGAAAGTCATTTTCATGATGTACAATATTATTTGATTTAATGATGGGCGACACTGGGCTTTTAATCTGTTAAAAAAAACGCATTTTTAAACAATCAGGTGCCACAGCTTGAACAAAAGGTATAGGGGAGATGCAGAATAGACACGATGAATGCAACAAAATGAGAGCAAAAACATGACAAGCGACAAACAAGAGATTTCCATGTCTTTCCCACACCCGTTGCTGCTTTCAGTGAATCCTTGTCATTAAATAATTCTGACATAAAAGCTCTGAAATTTGGGGGAAATTGTGAAAATATTTACTTTGCCAAAACAATACAATCAAATCACTAAAGAAATATAAATAATGATGAAAATAGAGACAATAAAAAGAGACAATGTGTACAAATATAAAAAGAGAGACAATATGTACAAATATAACTGTTATTTAAATAAATGAATGAAGAGTTGTACAGTTTGCAGGAATGTGCCAAAGTGTGTGCAGAATGTGCAGTTTAGCAGTGCAACATATTCTTATATATATATATATATATATATATATATATATATTACCTAAACATTTCTCTGAATCTTTTCCACAACTCCAGTTTAGATTCACAAATATTGAATGGAAGTGAATTATAATCTCTTTTCTTTCTTACTGAATACATAACAATTATTTTATTATATTATATTATTATATAACTAATCTGCCAATCACACAATACAGTACGGCACACTGTAAGGAAGAACGTATCGATCCTTCAGCCAATCAGATTTATTCTGGAGGGCGGAACGAACTTGTTGATAATTCTATCTGGCGTCGCCTCTCAGTGCGCAGGCGCAGCCCGGGTGACGAAGATGGTGCTCATCAAGGAATAGTGAGTCTGAAGTGTTTTTAAAAAATGTCTTTTCGCGTATCCAGAGCGGCGTTTTAATCCAACTGAGAGCTCAATACTGATGAGTAAACACGCGTGTGTCGTTTAGTGCTGTCGCTCGCTGGATTTCACCGCCGTGTAGCCCGTAAAACGCCCGCTTTGAGCGGGGTGGATCGGGACGTGGATAACGGGACGCACCGGTCTCTTTTAGGCGTTGCTAGCGCAGAGCTAACGCTAGCAGCCGAGCGGGGGGATAATTAGCTTCTTAATGAAAATGAGTTACATAAAAAGGGAAACACACACAAAACAGTCCGCACTCTCAGTCAGTTAACAGGACTTTAAAGGGGAGGGGGTATGCCACTAACACTGTGCTGTGTCAGTATAGAGCCGTAGTGTGAAGCTTTGAGTGACAGATTAAGGTTTTCTGCTCCGTCGGATTTACCATTAATGCTAGCTGGGCTAACTCAGCCGGCTAGCTGCTAGCGTGACAATCTCCGTAGGGAGAGGAGGTGGGTGAGGAGGTGGGGGAGGTGGTAGGGGGGGGGAGGTAAGGTAAGGGAGTTAATTAGCACACAATCTATCTATTAGCTGACTGCCGGTGTGGTTGAGACTCAGCCCGCCGCGGGAACGGAGATGTTGGCCCTTTAGCATGTTAGCAGTGGTACCCTTCGAGCTAGCGTGAGGTTACTTTGCTGTTACTTTGTTGGCGCTAGCTTTTAGCCCTTTAACTGGGCGGCTAACAGAGTACCCCCCCCACACACACACACACACTTTAATATCTGTTGTTATTGGAGATGTACGGTGGTCGCTTTGGTCCACTTTTTATTTTTTTGTGTGTCAGCAAAGCTACCTTGTTAACTGTGTGGCTAACCTATAACCCGCTCCAGATAACGGTACCTGTTGTAGCCATGGGACACACACACACACACACACACACACACACACACACACACACACCTAACCCCCGTGTCCCCCCTGTGTACACTCAGCATTAGTGCTAACTTATATCACAGACAACAGATGGAGCTCTGAGTTCAATGTGTGTGTGTGTGCTTTCTAAGACACACAGACAGACAGTATGTCTGTAACAGACACTGTTTATTATAATGATAAATTATTATATTATAACACTTGTACTCACACGGTGCTAGAGTGTTTAGTATCTGACACCAGAGACGGTTATATAACTGTGTAGTAAGAAGTAAAAACCAGATTAATTACGTTAAATAATGAATATGATATTGGCCAGAGGATATAAAGTTAGTTAGATAAATAATATGCCCTCATACTGCTTCCTAATCTAGTGTCTCACTATGGAAAAACACATAATCTGTCTTTGCTTGCAGTATAATCAATAAGCAAACAATCAAAACATGTCATAACATGTTTGAAAGGAGCTTATCATACACAGAAGTAGAGAGAACATTTGGTTGATCAGTTTTCAGGGTTTCCCTATATGTCGAGGAGCTCATGAAGAGAAGATTGCATTCGTTCGTTTTCTTACTACACACACATAGAAGTAAATAATCTGAGGCGTCTGGGAGCTCTGTCATACTGCACGGTTGTGTGTGTGTGTGTGTGTGTGTGTGGTTGTGTTATTAATGATGCAGCAGGATTACATTGGCTGTATCTATAAACTGTCTCGGCGCCTTACATTACTCGCCCGGACACGAGAACGCTACTATATGAAAAGTATGTTTGGGAAAGTTAAATGTTTGTTTTTGTTTACTGCCAGGTATTGATTCAACTTCATGGTCATTTCTGATCCTGTTCAGTGTCTTTTAGGCTTTTTAAATCAGTTCAATTCAACTCTAAATTAAATGTGATTGCTTGTGCAAACCTGGCCTTTTACATATATTTTATAATAAGTAATATAATGTTTGACATATGTGCCAGATGGCCATTTTGAACACGGCACCACTTACATAACTATGTAAGAGTTGTTATCACTGTTGTGAAATTCAACTTTGGTCATTGAGGTATAGATGGTGGTGCATAAGGTCTGCAAGTGATGGTATGTTTGTAATCAAGTGATCTCTTTGCTACTTTAGGGTTCCAGCTAACTCTTTTTAAAAAAATATTATAAATAAGTAGAATCTATAAAATATCCATTAGAGATTTGTTGGAATAAAATTAGTGTCATTAATGGCCACAGAATTAAGCAAATCATCACATTTCTACCTGACAAATAACTTTAACCGATAAACCAATTACCAAAATAGTAGATGCTTAATTTTCTGTCAATAGACTAATCAATTTCCCCTCTAGATTAATTGATAGAACATCTCCTGCACACTTAAAGCGATCTCCTCGACCACTTTGGACTCAGTGAAGCTTCCAGGAGCTTAGCAAATCACCCTGTCATCCAGCACGGCTCTAGATTAATGAAATAGTTGGGGGTCGTAGTTCTGTAAGTAGCACAGAGGAATCAGCCAAGCAGTTCAATATTCAAACCTTTTTTTTAACCGGCTGATTCGACCCTGTGTGTGTAAGTATCGCGGTACCTGTGCTGCAGGTGTCTGTGGTCTGCAAAGGCCCATAAAGGGCTTACACAGGATCTTATGTAACTACAGGTTACCTGGACTACAAGGACCACTCGAACGGCGACTGGTCAGCTTTTGTCAAACTGTTTAAGTTTTGAGCTGTATAATCCAACAAAGCTACTTCCAGTGCAGACCTCCTCTGTGCTCCAGCCACTGTTCCTGCTCTGTACCACAAAGTGACTGTCGGCGAGTGTCAGTTCATTTGGGTGAATGCATGATACTGAATACTAAGGATGCATATTGGCAGCAATCTCTGGCCACGTTATGTTACGCATGTTTTACCTCGATGGTTAAACAATCGACATGGGGCCGTTCTCCTAGCACAACACGATCAGTTTCTTTACAGCGAATAATCAGTAACTGATTAATCATTAACACACCAGGTTGTAAGCTGAAGAGAACTGGATCCTCTTTGGTGTCATGTCAGCAGTTTGGGGGGGGGTTTGAGGACATCGCAGTTTGTCATGGTCACGTTTGATCTCTTGTAGAAGCAAAAAAATCAAATGGTTTTTGATTACTAAGCCTTGTTGTTTTCCAGTAAAATGAAACTGAAGCTGCTACACTTAATAGAAAATGATAGTGAATATCACAGGAAAAGCATAGAAGCAAATCTATCTTACTATTGGTGGTTTTATTGATTCATTTCTCACCTTGTGCTGACAGCCAATGTAAGATTGAGATAAGAGTTGGAGGGAAAGTACAGGATTAAACCCGCCACTGGGCCTGATTGATCAATGCTTTTTGGTAAAATGTGGAAAAACAAAAGCTGGTGAATACCGTCTATGAGCTGGGAGATGCAGATGTTGAGGATGTATTTTTGGCACGAGTAACAACAGTATCAGTGTTGTTTATCTGCCTGTTATTTTATCTCTGCTTTCTCTTCCTTGTTTGGTCCGACAGACGGCCCAAATCTGAAAGATATATTCAGCTCATAATGAAATAGAAATGCAGAAAATCCTAACAATTAATAAGCTGCAGACATTGGACATTGTCAGGGAAACATAACCAAACAGTGAATAAAGTTCCCAAAAAGTCTTTTACAGTACCGTTATACCTTCACCTATAAGATCCTCTCTGTTTTTCTCTTAATTCTCTTGGCTATAAATAGATTGCATAATGCTGGCTTTCCAGTTGTTTACATTATAGACTCTTAAGGAACTGTCAGGCTGCGTGTTCCCAGCCCGTGCACCCCCTGCCCCCCCTGCAAGCTTCATCAATCAGTTCATGTTTAGGTTAAGGGTGGGGTGCTGAATCTGCCAATCTGGGCATGAACTGTGAGAGGAGGAGGAGGAGGAGGAGGAGGCGCCTGAGAGGGCAGGAAGCTACAGGGAAGAAAGTCATTTTTTTTACTGTGTCTGTTCAGTGGATTCCTTCATTGCATAATTGAGCTGTCGTCTCCATACATTGGCAGTGCATTAAGCTCTGGTTGCACTGCGGTTTGAGCTGCTGCTCTACAGTTTGAACTGTATTTTCATTACATAAGTTGGACTATTGTAAAAGTTATTTTACTGGATTGAAAAATACCAATTTTTCCTTTCCTGGTTGTCACATAACTGGACAATGTGAACTACATAGTGACCGACCAAAACTAAATAAATACATGGATTATTGAACTTTTTAGATGGCTGGATTGTTACATGTTAATTAAAAACCTTAATAATTATCTGAAATAACTCTTTTTGTAATTAATACAGATAATGTCATTGTTTAGGAAACTTGTAATAAACACAAAGTCAGCTGCAACCATGTCCAAATGACATACTTTTGGGGAGCTGGAGTTTTTTATATTCAGACTGGGAGACACTTTGTCCTCTTTTAGCACAGGGCCACTTCATTTTTTCCCCAAAGATGGTCAGAGTAAAGTTTATCCACAACTTCATGCTTTGCCATCTTTGTTAGGTCACTCGGTACCTCATCATCACAAAGACTGTGATGTTTTTAAGTGCTCCAAGCATTTGTCGTAATATTAATACAGAGAAAAAGCTTAGTCTGTGCAAAATCCCAAGGATATTTAAGTGTAAAAAAGGGAAATCTTTAACATTTGTATACAGATGTGTTCAACTTATCTGTTTTTTCTCTCCCATTTCCTGCCCCACCTATCCCCTGTTTCTTCTTTCTCAGCCGTGTAGTGTTGCCAGTCTCTGTGGAAGAGGTGAGTATCATTATCTCCGCGCCCTCACTTACATTACACGATTCTTTTAAAAGCAGCCTTCCTAAAGTGTTGTAATTTATATTACAGCTTCAGCATGTTGTGTTTATCTTCTCCTGTACACACAATGCTCCTCCACTCTTTGGTCTGGGACACGTACTAAGACAGAATAGCCTTTGTTAGCGAGCGCTGGTATTGGTGTGACAGGCTGGTGGTGGTGTTTGCAGAGAGGACTGGGCTGTGAGCTCAGCCTTTTTAAAAACTGCAATCTCTTTGTCATCTTGAAAGAAATCACATTTTTTTGTGTGCGGTTTAATTTGTGCTCTATCTACCCAAAAAAATAGACAACTTTTGTTTTAGTGAGCTCAGACTGCATTGTGATATTCACTGACATCATACATTGGCCCTATTTCATAGCCTTTTCTAGCAGGGGGAAAACACTGTGGCTGGCAGGTAGAGCATTTAGCTTTTATGAGATATAAATGGCCAGGGTGTTGCTAGTTTTGGTATTTCTTCACAATAATTGTATCAGCAGCAACATCCTGGAAAAAGCCACTAATATTCCACATTAAAACATATGACTCGGAGGCAGAATACACTTACTTTAATAATGTATTTAGGATGTTATTCCTGACTGTAGTAAAACATGGATGTTGCTTTTTGTGAGCTCAGCCACAGGTTGGTAAAAGGATATTTTAAAGCCTTTATTTGAGTTAAAAGATCACTTAATACATCAGCAAAGACTCCTGTTAATGAACATTAAAGCACACAACCTCTTTTAGAACCTCATATATAGATACCATACTGTGTAAGATGCATTTAAAGAGAGACGTCTGGGCTTTTCTGTGTAGCACCCAGTGTCTGTTAGTGGTACTACATCGTTGAAGCACCTGCCTTTGCTTCGGGGAGCTGCCCAGTCTTCGCCTATTCTAGCAAATAATCACAGGATCTGTCCCTGTAGTTTTAGGTGTCGTATTCACTCTGTGTCTTCGCTCTCTTCCCATTTCTCAGTATCAAGTAGGGCAGCTGTACTCTGTGGCTGAGGCCAGCAAGAATGAGACAGGAGGAGGAGAAGGCATCGAGGTGCTCAAGAACGAACCTTACGAGAAGGATGGGGAGAAGGGACAATACACACATAAAATATACCATCTAAAGAGGCAAGTCTTGGCATTAACTGTGCTTTTAATATACTCTAAGGTTGTGTATAAGAGGAGGAAGGTTGTGACTTTATATCTACATAGGGTGGGCAAAATAATGGAACCACCTAGGGTGACCAGCTTTGACCGAATTACGAGCAGTTGTCCTGAATAGTTTCCAATTTCTCCTGAAAGCGAACCATTATAGTGAATAAATAATACCGTGTGAACAAGCAATAATGGCTCAACTTCAGACTTGGAGGAAATAATGCTGAGAAGAGCTGACTTAGTGACAGTCATATTGAAAAATGCTGCACTGAACCATTGTGTATTTTGGAGCGCTGCGAAATTGTCATGAATAATTAATAACGGAGATACACGCAACAAGCTGTTGCTGTCACCAGAATAAAGAAGAGTAAATTCTAAAGACAGAATCCTTTCATTTAATTCTAGATACAGATCAATAGTGGGGTTTTATTCACTCTCTAAATCCCTGAAAATATTAATATCAGATCACTCATATAGGCTATAAGCCCTGCTTTGTTTTAGTAAATTATGTATTATTTTATGTGTTTTCACTTGTCTTTAGCACTGATTGATCATAACTAACAGGTTGTTGATGTCATTCTGCCTGTTTTGAGATGTTTGTAAGCAGTTTAATGACAACCGTAGCTGCTGAAAAGATGTTTAAAATGACTGTAACATACCAGTTCATGTGTCTCATGAACACTGTGTTTAATATCATCCTCCAGTAAAAAGAGAACCTTTGACTTACACTCACACATACAGTGATAACTTAGCCTGGATACTGCAAGCTTTACAACCAGTGGAGAGACAGGTGAACATCTGCAGCCTCAGTTTATACCAGAGAACGGAGGAAACTCCTTTGTGACAGCCTTAAATGCATAAAACTGATACTTAATAGTTATTATTTATAAATGACAACCCCACAGAGGTGGCATTTATTGCATTGTGATCACCTTTTGGCCAACGCCCCGAACAAGTAACCGAAGTAAGGCACATAAAAGCCGGAGCGCTGGCAACTGGAACACGATCTGACTTTTTAGCCTCCATCTGGTCGTGTTTGTTTGGATCGCAGGAAAACGTTAACAGACCATCCTCGTTGCCAGCTGTTAAATCTGATGGCAGAAATGTGTTGGCAGTGATCTGACGGGAGACATTAGGTGTTTATGACTACTCTGCGTGGTTGTACAACAGCCAAAATAAGCAGCCATTTTAACTGAACCAGCTTTGACTTGCAGGACAAACACCATTAATGCGTGATGTTCTCCATATTTCAGGATCTCCGCACACACTGCCAAACAGATTCAAGAGTAGCTTCACGACCTTTCCGGGCCTCAGCAGTCCCGAGATAGCACACGTCATTATGGGAAGACAGTAGATTCTCTCCACCATCGTTCTCAGATAACTTGAAGCCTTCCTCCTTAATCAAATGTTTCATATCCCACCTAAAAAAAAACTGAATTTCTATGTAGAACTACAAGAAGATCTGAAGCTGTTCTGAAGACAAAGCGTCATCCACTTCTTTGTCAGGTGTTTCCTCTTATTTTGTCCGCCCTCTGTACATGTATATTGTGTGACTGGTTCTTTGATATTGAAGGAAATAGGTGTTAGACTTTTGGCCGAGTGCAACCAACAACAAAAAAACAATTCATTACAAGTACTAGAATTGATAAAAAGGTTATAATTCAGCCCGAGGAGGCTCTTTAAGGCGAGACAAAATGGGCTTATTTGAGGTTTTAATTACACATTCTGCTCCAGACCTAGGGATGTTTTACTCCACTCGGACCATGAAGTTGATTGTCTGTTTTCTTTTTCTCCCTCTGCAGTAAAGTCCCAGGTTATGTGAAGATGATTGCACCAGAGGGAGCATTAGTTTTTCACGAAAAGGCTTGGAACGCCTACCCATACTGTCGCACTAGTAAGTTCACACCGAAGAGTAAATCGGTTCATACTCGGTGCCTTTTCACTGCAGTGTGCTTGTAATCAAAGCCTCACATAAATGGACATTTTATGGACGTATACAGTATTTTTCTATACGTACTTTGTGTTCAGTTTTTCAAAGATAATAAATGTCGACCTGATTTTTGATACTGAAGCTAACTATTTCTTTTGTTTCCTTTTTCCTTCCTTCCTTCTTTCCTTCCTTCCTTCCTCTGCAGTTGTGACGGTGAGTTGTTTGTCAAACTTTTTAACTCTTTTTAAGGCCTAAAGAAAGTGAAACAGCAAAATTCAACCGCATCTTCTTCGCCCAGTATTTGGTTCTTGAAGCTTGGTGACATAGTGACTCCTCACAGGGCTAACGGCTTATGTGCTAGCCAGCCTTGAAACATGCTATCACTAATCCAGGGGTTGACAACCTGTGGCTCTTCAGCCCCTCTGCAGCGGCGTGCCTCCCGACGTGGTGTCTTTTCCTCTATATTATACTGAACCTCAATAGCGGTGGCTGCTAGTCCTCAGTCTCCCCAGCTAGCTATTAATTCCAAATCTATAAAGAGTCTGGGAGGAAAATGGAGAATTTAATAGTGCGTGGACAGATTTGTTTGTCACCACCGATGCTGCTGGCTTCCTGTTACGCATTATATGGCTCAAACATGTTTTTGGCTCCAGACAGATTTTTAAATGTCTCTTTGGATCATAAAGATGGCTGACCTTTGCGCTAGCTTTACTACCCCTCGGGGTTCTGTCCCCCGGATCATTTCATTCAATAAAGAGTTATTAACGGTCTTCAAGGGACACATTTGTGCCATCGAGTCCTGTCACACAACTGTCTGCAAACCGTTCCTCTTGTGTGGAGCAGTTTATACCCCCACACAACACAGGAGGTTAAATAAAAGTCAATGCTGCAACTCAGCTAGTTAGCTACGCTAGCTTCCTGCATATTTCCCTCCCCGGCTCCCCTTTCCCTCACAGGTCAGCACCGGCGAGATGGCTTGCCTTTGGTGCAAATATGCATGTAAAAGTTCAACAGATTTGAATTTGATGCAAAAGGTTTGCGCAGATTTGTTTCGCCCACTGATCACTGTGTTTCCAGTGAAATCAACTGATTTCTTTCTGTGATATTTAGCTGTTTTAAATGCTGCTGTGGTTGGGCCTTAATGTTGAGATTTATGACCACTATACACACATATTACTGGATGTTTGCAGCAGGCTAACACAAGTATTTGATCCCAATGTCTGTGTGGTGGTGCGGTGCGTGTTTTCACCGCCTAATATTGCTGTACATTACCTGCAAGCGAGCCACTGCTGTGAGGGTTAGAAATAGATCTGAGCCGAGCCGAGCAGCATCTCTAGTGATGTTTCAGTCTAATTGTCTGATGAGTTAATGGGATTTAGCTGTAGGGTTTAAGTACATCTCTCAGAATCCTCCATTCATGGCGTTCCTTGTACCGTTTGTGCTGGCTGAGATTCAAATGCACCTCTTTCAGTTTAGCAGCGGTGCCTGATTTCTAAGTAATGGCTCCAAATAGAGTTTAATCCCTTTTTAAAAACCAAAGGTCAAATATTCATTATCCCCCCGGTGAAACTGTTTCTTTTCATCTGATTTTTAGAACGAGTACATGAAGGACGACTTTATGATTAAGATCGAGACGTGGCACAAACCTGACATGGGAACAGTAGAAAATGTAAGTAAATTGAAGCAGATATCCAGACTCTGAGACCCTAATATCAATATGTATCCTACACTACCCATAATGCAATGTGAGAACATCTTTCATTAGACCCTCCCTGCCTGATAAATGCCCCTTTCAAACTATACACCCCCTATTTATAGTGTAGGCTTTTCTGTTATAAAGCTAAACTCTCGAAGCCCAAGCAGGGCTTTAAAAAACTCACTATATGTAGAAAAAACACCCATTTTAATAAAGATGATTATCATTATTATTATTATTATTATTATTATTATTATTATTATTATTATTATTATTATTATCTTATGCTGCCTATTGGGCTGAATAGTTTGACACACACACGCAGGAGAAAAAGGTAGAACACATCTGTGTGGTTTTGAATTTGAATCTCATTTGATTTATACTCTACAGATTTGAATAAAAAACAAAGTGTCCCCAGTGTCGCGTGCACTGAGCTGAAGTTTACTTGCTTGTCTTTCTCCTTCTGTGTCTCAGGTCCATGACCTGGACGAGCAGACGTGGAGGACTGTGGAGGTGGCTCCCATAGATATTGCAAACAAAGAAGAAGTGGCCACTGGGGTGAGTTTTTAAACCGTTCTAAGGGCTTTAACAAACCACCACCAAGGAAGATATAGAAATATTTTGAGTGGATTGGCTGTGATCAGACAGCACACAGCCTGGTGAGCTGGGGTTGGTAACTCTGATTTACAGCAGGATGTCTCCACCCTGAGGAAGAGTGTGGTCATACAGGTTGACTGAATGTAGCAGAGGAGCCGGGATGGCCATGCAACCACTCATCAACTTCATTTGTCTACAGTTATCATGGCCAGTATACATAAAGCCTCAGTGAACTTTATAAAATACTTAAATTACAATAACAAGCTAAAGATGAAGACGGAGGGGCTGCTCAATTAATGTTTAGATTGAGGAAGAACTGTTTGTATTGTTACTCACAATGGTCAAACTGTCTCTGTCTATAATGACTTGCAGTTGAGTAAAAAGCATTCTTTCTTCTTTTCTCTGCAATTATAGTTATAACTGCCTGTACCCACATCAGTAGTCAGTCTCCAGCACTCTTTATTAGTCACAAACTGTGTGAATCATCGTGCTATAAAGAATTCACATAATCAATAACAGCTCCGAGCAAATGTTAACAATGGTTAGTGCTCTTAGGAAAAACAACACAATGATTTACTAGTTTGTGTGTACGTTCAGAGTCACTCCTAAAAAAGTTCTTAAAGGGGAAATCCATCCAAAAACAGACCTGTGATTGTGCTGTCAGTTATTTAGATCAGTAATAAGTGTCAGTGTAAGTCTGTGCAGGCTTTGGTCCATACAGATTGTCCTTTGTCACTGTCTTTTATTAGCGATGATACATTAACACCACAATACCACGAACAGCTCAGTGTTAGTTTGATAACAGTAGATTTTTACTGCTTTATAATCAGAATTTGAATGAAGCTTTAGCAGAGAAATACAAGAGCTCTTTGATCTCATGTATCCTCACTGATTTATTTAAACTAAACTAAATCAAGTGTTCTTCCCAAACCGTCTTCTTTCCAGCAGTTTGTCAGAGTAGCAGCAGTGATGGAGGAGCCCTGTGTGGAACTGAAATCAGCCCTGAGTTAAAACATTGCAGGGGATTATGTTGGTAGGGGGTGCGTTGCTTCAGGCACAAGTGAGATATGAAGTTTGATCCAGGAAGTCCAGTTTGAGTAACAGAGACATGCACTTGAAGGCTTCTTAGAGGGAAAAACACTGCACAGCGGTTTATAATACTCTGACACTGAGTTTTACAACTCCAGAAAGTTATTACTTAAGTAATTATGTTATCTTTCTTAATGAAGTTTGCGAGGTAAACAGCAGAAATATGGCGGTCACATTATAAAGCGATCCACCAGGAATGTGTGATTTGACTTGCTGGACGATAAGCTGGGCCAGATCCAGCAGTTTTTTTTCCGGAGCCGTCTGTGTTGGCGCCCCCAGAGCGCCGTCAGACTGTCCTCTCTCAGATTAATGACAGCGCTTCGTTATTTCCTCACAGGGCTGCTGTTGGTCTGAACGCAGCCCGACTCAGAGAACATACACTCCCACGGGGGGACAGATATGAGGCGGTTTATGTTGGCCGTTACATTAGATTGTAGTTTTGAATGTAAGAGCATATCTAGGACATTAATGGTGGATTACCACAGCAGACTGATTAGGATTGTTATACTTATTGTTGTTCATGCAAACATTTGGCTGGCTATTAAAAATACAGTCTTAAAGCTACAGTATGTAATTTTTGCAGCTGGGGTGCTCACATCAAAACAATAGAAGTATGGTGGGATCATGGGAGTTGTTGTTGTTGTTATTAAACCATCACCATTGCTAATAAAAACTGTGAAAAGACAGAAATTGTTAACAGGACCAGGTAATATTAAAGTTTTATTCACGTTCAAAGACTGGGGTTTACCCAGAAGTTAAAGCAACAAGAGGCAAGAAAGGAAATGCACCGATACTGGAACAAAATTACAAATTTCTTTTTGGGTTTTTTTTTGATATTTTAATGTAGAAATGTTACATATAATAGCTTTAAAATCGACAGGAGTCTCTGCAATCTTCTCTCTGCCAACATTGAACAGGATACCATTTGATTCGGCACGGGTGTGTTTGTTGTCTCCCCATGTTTCCTGTCAGTAAATCCCAAATCTTCATATCTCCTTCCTCATACAGCTGCCTCCCTCAGCTGAGAATCAGACCATTAAGACTTGAATGAATGTTGTCATCTGCTGACATTTATCTATTGACATCAGTGAATCTGTGAATGTCTCTAATGCGTCGCAGAAAGCTTTGCAAAAAAAAGTGTTCATTCAGTTTTCTAGCTGTGACTGTATCCCAGTAAAATCCCCGTTCCTGCTGTCACACTGTCCCAGCAGCTGGTTCTTTATTCACTGCCTATGGAGCAGCTCGAAGACATGCATCTTTATTTTTATGTTATCTGTTTTTGCTATTCAGCTTTTTTCCAATGCAGAGTTGTAGAGTATTGTGGAAAGAGAATTCAGTTGGACTGCATTTATTAAGCTACAAGAAAAACACCAGTTATTTGACAATATTTGACTTCACTTCAAATTGGATTTGATTCTATCACAGAGCATTAAAGGCCTCATACTGTGTTTAATGGCACACGGCCACTGATAAATTAAACTTTCAGCCGTCTTTTAAAACCTCTTATTAGTCCGTCGTGGGCGCCTGTCAGTCAGTAATACCTCAACCATCATGTTGCCCCGAGGTTTAACATCTAAAAGGAGGCATTAAGCCACTTTCATCCAGGTGGGTCACAGTTGTCCCAGAATTTCTTATCCTAGCTCCTCTACTATAATGACTTAAGTGGATCAGCGCCGAGGCCAAGGCTTAATCTGAATGTCCATCTGCTCCAGTTATTCACCACTCTTTCCCAACAGACCCGATGGATTAAAACAGCACAGCAAGGCTTGAGCTCGGGGGTAGCGGGGGGGCGGCAGCGGCGGGTGCAGTAAAAATAATTGTGGTTGTTGATTCTTCAGTGTCCCAGTACAGGAGTACTGAATACTTGCTGGAAGGGTGAAGTGTGACTAAACTGCTTCAGTATGAGTGAGTCAGCACGGACTAGTTTAAACCCGTTCTCTTAAAGGTCCAGTGTGTAACATCGAGGAAGATCCACTGGCAGAACTGTAATATAATATTCATAGCTGTGTTTTCATTAGCGTATAATCACCTGAATATAGGAATTGTTGTGTTTTGTTACCTTAGAAGGAGCTGTATTTATCTACAGAGGGAGCGGGTCGTCTTCTACAGAGTACGCCATGTTGAACCGCCATGTTTCTGCATCGCCGTTACCAGTTAATACCACACAGGAGAAAGTCACGTCGCCTCCTCCTCAGTTACAGTCTCAGACCCAGGAGGCAGGGGGAGGAGGAGGAGGGAGGAGGTGATTAGTAGAAGCGGGTACTGATATTAAACATTGTCCCGCTGTACCCTTTACAAAGTAATTAACAAAAATGGCCATAATATCATATACTGCGCTGTTGAGCCACCCTAAATCACAGCGACAGCCCGAGACAGTTTCTACAGTTGCCCAGAAATCAAATGAGTTTTTAAAAGGTATATTTATCATAAAAAAGGAGGATTTTCTCAACACATAAAATCCTCCTCGACACAAAAATGTGGTTTTCTTCTTGTTTGTTGACCTTCATGTTTGACCTCACTGTGTAGGATGATGTATTTGCAGAGAGAAAGTTTCTCTGTGCTCAACCTAAATCTGAGTTTAACACAACTCAAGTACAAACATCATTTTGTGACATCATTCTTGTATTAGTTGCATAACTGGACCTCGACTGCCATCCAAACCTCTTGTGATGTGGAAACCTCCAGTGCGCACACACTGAGAGTGGACCTTTCAGTGAAGACATCTTCAGGGTTCCCACACGCCCTGGAAAATCTGGAAAACCTGGACATTTTTAAAGACTAGTTTTTCAGTCATGGAAATAAATTGCACTAAATTGCACAGCGCTTGCAGCAAACTTTTGGCGTCAAATCTGTTTTGTAAATGCTGCAGAAGGTCACATCTACAAGCATACAGCCTGTTATTAATGATCAAAGGTACATTTGCTTACCATTTGATGCAGCAGAAACATCGTGTTGAACTCTGTGGTCAAAGAAAAACGAATGGAAAAAGTCCTGGAGAAGTCCTGAAAATGATTTCCTAAGAAGAGTGTGAATCCTGATGTTGTGTCCAGCAGTTTAACTAAAGCAGATGTAATTCAAAGAACTTTTAACTAGCTAATTGTGTTGTTGTTGTTTTTGTTTTATTAAAACCTCAAATCTAACAGAATATCTGCAGGGGGTTTTAAAGGCACTCTGTGGAGCTTTTGAGCACTACTGTTTCTATGGAACAATACAGTTTGTTTTGTATGCTGCAGCCAGGTAACACGATCAAACAATAAAAGAATCCTATGTGAAAGTGTGAGCTGTGGTCGACGGGTACAGTCTGTTTCTAACAGGATCTTACAGTTTTTATTGTTCTCTTTTTAGGACTATAAGCCAGAAGAAGATCCTGCTCTTTTCCACTCCGCCAAGACAGGCAGAGGACCTCTAGGCCCCGAATGGAAGGTACCTGATATAGTCACAGACAGATGCACCAAATGTTGAACATCACGATGTTCACTGTCTTTGCTTCCTCTTTTCTTCCGTCACAGAACGAGCTGAAGTCAGATTGTCCTTACATGTGTGCATACAAACTGGTCACTGTCAAGTTCAGATGGTGGGGTCTGCAGACCAAAGTGGAAAATTTCATCCACAGGGTAACGATTCATATCTTTCATGTTGTACTTTTATGGTTTGTAATGAGGAACTTGAGTTGTTTATTATGCCAGTCCAGTGCATGTTTCTGCTTTGAACAGCAGAGGGAGACGTAGCTCTAAGAGAGAACATTAACTGAGCCCAAGCATAGTTCAGTTCAGGGAAGAGATGAGAAGGACAATAGCAGAGTAATCGTTACCAAGTGTAACTATTTAAATAGAAAAATATTTGAAGTTTACCTAATTCTCTGTGTTCTGCTGGTGAAATATTTAAGATGAGACATGGACTGAAAGGCAGGACACACCAGCACTTTAGTCCTGCCTGGTTTACCCACAGGCCCTGCACTCGTTTTCCAGTCATGGAAACACCTGGAAATTGATTAAAATGAGCAAATATTCTGAAAATAATCTTATGTTGTCCTGGAAAATGTTTCATTGTATTGAAGCCCCTCACTCAGATCGCCAACTTCAGAGCAGGTTTATCAAATTTACATTGTTGTTGTGGTTGATAAATACATTCACAGTGTACTTTAACTTTCTGTAAGATGAATCTTCTGTAAAATAAAATAAATTCTACTTGATTTGAACTGTTACTGTTAAAGACCAACCCTAACCCTTATATGACCATTTTCACTTCAGTACTTAATTTCTCCTAAGGGCGATCAGTAAAGGAACATCTTATCTTATTTGTAAACACATGCTCTCTTGTATTATAGAGCAACTCCTGCAGAATGATTTGTTAAGAGTTGGATCCCTGTTTATGTCTCTAAACCACCGATTGGTTGTGCAGAATAAAAGAGATTTTTACTTCACTTTAACTCCTTTCCTTCCTTCCTTCCACAGCAAGAAAAGCGTATTTTCACCAACTTCCACCGCCAGCTGTTCTGCTGGATCGACAGATGGGTGGGTTTGACCATGGAGGACATCAGGCGGATGGAAGAAGAGACCCAAAAAGAGCTTGAGGAGGTAATTAACTCAGGAAATATACTATAATAACAGTCCTCTCAGACTTGTACTGTCTTCTTCCCGATGTGGTGACTGAATGTCCAGATGTTCTCTGATCTGAGGAGCTCACACAGGAAGTAAAGTCTTCTGCTGTGAATGATAAAAGTACAAATGATTGATCATCATTCTGTTTTTGACCGGCCTGCTGGAGACGACTCAACACACTTGTAACCTTCTCGATTTTAACCTTTTTTTACCCCCTGAATGTCACATTAGATGCGTCAGAAGGGAGATGTGCGAGGGACCTCTGCGACAGACGAGTAGAGGCCCGTCGCTGTAGGTCAAACACTAGAGGCAGGCTGAGTAAGTCTCAACACAGGGAGAGGTGGTGGCGCTGCATGGATCATTCTCCACCCTTTTTCTTAATACTGCTGTCCGGCTGCCGTCTAACTTTACCCGTTTGTTTTCAGATCTTTTGTGCTTCTTTTCAGTCCCGTGTCTTCGTCCCGTTCTAATCTTCCTCTGTTTTCATCTCATGGGCGTCCTTTCTTCTTCTGTGGTTCAACTAATCCAGGCTGAAATATTACAGCACTTTAGCTGGCTGGCTTAATTTGTTTATCCTAGAAGTTATTTTGAGTAGGGAATCAAAACCATTTGATTAACACCACTCGTGCTCATCTGATTTCACTCATTAGTCGTTGATATGGCGATATGGCTGCATAGATGACACTTTTATTTACTGTAATTTAAAACTGAGGAAGCATCTTTATTGTATTATAACTAATGAAACTCATGAAGAACATTAAAGACACTTATTCTTACTTTAAGTTGCTAATAATTTTACTAATATGACTTTATTGTTTCAGTCTGTGTGTGTATAATATTTATTGTAGTACATGTCATACAGACACACAATGTCGTAACTAAATGTCGTATGAAGAGTCATAAACATGTAGCTGGATGGATCTTTTTAGCTTATAATACTCCAAACAAAGTGACATTTATTTTATTTGTTTACATATATTAATTTTATTTGAGTTTAGGTACATATCTTTATTTTGAAAATAAATGGTGATAATTACACAATCAGATCTTGGTCATTTGAATTTCTCATCTAAAATCCTAATTTTATTCATATTTTTCTATTGGCACCTCCTGAGGAAAGTCTTTTCCCTATACTGTTGCAAACTTAAGTATTGTTCTGTTAAATATTAAAAGATAGAAAACCCAAAGATGCTAATTTTACCGCACAGAAAACAAAGTAAAACAGTAAATCTGCAGCTTCTGATGAGTGAAACCACTGTGAGTGTTTTGGTCATTTTTCATCAGTTTCTTTTATGTAAACTGTCAATATAAAGGCTGCACTTGCTGGTTTCGACTCAAGATTTGGGTAAACTTTAAGCCAGCTATGAAGAACAAAATTAGGGATGCACAATAATTCTAGGTAATCCAATAATGATCATTTTATATTATAATGAAATATCAGGTTTTATATTAAAGCCAAAGTATTTTTGTGAGGTTTTCTGATGAACTTCAGTTAGATGTAATAGAACAGAGCTATGGAATATTAAATCATCCATCTTTGCTCATTATATCTTAGACTTTCTTGCTATCAGGTGTGTAAAAATGATCAGTTATCTTATCGGTATCGGCCGTGGGAAGCAGGTAATTATATCGGTTATCGTATCAGCTGAAAAATAATCCATATCGTGCATCCCTGAAATCATTGAGCCTCAGTTGTTTAACCACAGATGAAGAATGGAGCCGTATTCTGTTGTGCTTCTGAGTCATTTTTCCTTCTGCCTGCTATTCATCGACTCTCATTTCTCACATGTTAACGTTCTCTTACAGCTCGTTCACTGAACTCTTCACCCACTTTCAGTTTGTTTTCACCCTTTTCTTTGTTTGCACCGGTGGGATTAAAGATAACAACTCTCGACATGTTTCCCCCTCTTTGTGTTCTTGCACGTGCACGGCTTATTGCGAACACATTTAAACCTCTCTACAACTCTTTTATCCCCCAAACTGACCACAAACCTTGTCTCTCCTCTCTCCGTCCTCCCCCAGCTGCGTAGTAAAGGTCCGATTCGAGGCACCAGTGCTGCTCATGAGCAATGAGGCAAATCAACCAAACCCTGTCATGATGATGTCATCAGAGACACGTCCACCACGATGAGGAAGTGGCCCCCGACGTCGCCTCTTCTCTTCCCGTCTCACATGATTCATTGGGGGGTTTGACAAGATTGGTTAACAGTACTGTACAGATCCTACCCCCAATCACAAGCCTCCTGTTCACTCAGAAAACAAACAAAAAAAAAACATGGTTTTGCATACATATAAAAAGGAAAAAAAAAACTCTTTGCACAGAACGTAACTTGCCTGATATGTAATTGTAGTTGATTATTACAATGGGCTTTGTTTTTATTCAGGTGTGTAAACCGTGACTCAGAAAGTCAAGCCTTTTAAATTAATTAGAATGTTTTTAGTATACAGGTTCCCACAAAAATTGGTATAAGATGACTTTTAGCAGGTATTGGACCATTTATCTCCCTACCTTCCCTTGTATTATAACTGTCTGTCTCTACTTTAATCCTTGTCTCTCCCCTCAGTATTGTCTATATTATTGTCCTGATATAAAAGAAAAAAGAGGAAAAAAAAGATGTCTGGATCTCCTCCCCGTTGTCTCACTGTCCCCTCTGTCTGGCAGTTGTTTGGGAATACTGATGTTTTTATTTTTATTTCTTTTACCGTTTTAGTTTGGAGGCTCATCCACGCCTGTTTATGGTTCAAAGCAAAAAATTCTAATGCTCCTGCATGATGGATAATTCCCCCCCACACACACGCACACACACACACACACACACACACACACGCACACACACATCCACACAGTGTCCCACATTTCAACATGCCTCCGTCACAAGTGCATGTGGACAACAGCAACTCCTCACCAAACTGTCAATGCATGTGTATAGTCGCTGCAATGCAGCTTCGCTCAAGTGGATTTGTTTGTGTTGATGATTTTTTTTTAGCGCAAGGGCTTTGGCGCCCTCCGGGAGAGTCTGTACAGATACACGTGTGTGTTAGTGTGTGCATCTGTGTGCTTGTTTGTGTTATCAACTGCCTTCGCTCTTAAAGGACTGTCACTCTTGGGACTGAGATGGATAACGTCTGGGTGGTGTGGGTGCACTCCCTCATGCTGTCGCTGCATGTCCTTTCTTCTCTCGGCTAGGGCTTTAACCTGGATGGACCCCCCCACACACACACACACACACACACACAGCCTCCACAGAACCTTTTTATTTTTATTTTTTAAAAACAAATGAGGATGAGAGTCTGTGCGTCACTGCGTGCATGAATCAAGGTAGTTTTTTTATATATACATATATATATCTCAAACTACCGCTTCCTCTCTCAACTGACAGAGCAAAAAGGGTCCAGGCAGATGTTTGTTGCAGTTGTGGATTGACAAGCAGTCTGGGTGTATAGTTTTTATTTTTTATTTTCACCATGTATAGTGATTTTTTTCTTTTTTCCTTTTTAAAGCTTTTCATCTACCTGAACTACAAGAAGGTTTAAGCTTCAGTTTCTTGACTCTTAAGGATGAAGTCAGTTTTAAATCGGTGTTGGGTGAATCTAGTCGGAGCCTTGATCCTCAAAGCATCTTCATCCTGCTCTCTTTCCTGCATCACTACCTTTTATTTCTTTTAGGCTGCGTTGACTCGAGGTTGTAAGAGCTCACTTTAGCCGTCTTTATTTTGAGCGTAATGCAGATCCCGTCGGGCTCTATAGGTGAAATGTTCTGTGACGTTTTATATGATCATGACGTAGCTTAGTGCAGTTAATTCAGCTGTGATTAAGACTTTTGTTTATCGGATCAGGTATGAGTGTGTAGGTTTTGTGGTAACCTATCTGCGCGTGGTTAATGTTGGACAGGTTTTAAAGGAGAGTTATAAGTGTACTTTATAATAGGCCCATTATAGAAAATGGACATACTGTACATACAAACACTGACTTGAATGGAATATTCACAGCTACTAAGCATTGTCAGGTCTATCATTCAATACTGTACTGCTAGAAGTAACTTAAAGTTAAGTTATAATGTTGTCAGAGCAGGTGATGTCCGCTCTGTGGACAGTGTGCTGTGTGCGTACCGTGGAGCAGTTAACTGTACCTCATCCATGCTTATGAATGTACAGCCAGGAGACAGATGTGTCAAACTATGCAGGACGTTCCTGAGCTGCAGGAACGCTGACAGTGTTTCACACCTGTACAAGCATGACATGGAGCCATGATATCATCGATACACGAGGGGAGATTTTACAAAAAAACAAACAAAAAACAACTCTAGATTTGGATCTGCATGCTCAACACAGTTTATTTTTTATTATTCTTTACATTTTTCCTTTCTTTTGTCTCGATTTATCCTCCGTTTGATCAGGACATCGTCGCTTTTGAGAAGCTCTTGAACTGCATCAGACAAGAAGGGAAATCCTTTTAAAAACAAACAAACAAAAAAAGGGGGGGCGGCGGGTGGCTTCTCCTCAAAATCAAACCTGGATTCAGCTCGACCTCAGATTACCGATGAGGAGTGAAAAGCCTGACTGAGTTTGAGGATGACGAGGAGTCGCCCTGTAGACTAGAAATAGGCTGTGTGATGTTCAGTTTTGTAGCATTACCAGTGATGCCAGCCAGGGTATGACTGTGAGGGGGGGGGGATAGAAAGCTTAGGGAACAGATGGAGTCCAAAATACTGTTTTTCTTTATTGTAATCATGAATAAGCACTTGCAAAATCTACTGTTTTCTTTTTTTTTTTTTATGTTTTTCTTTTTCTTTTTGTTTTTGAAAGACAAAGATTCACAGTGTATTCAATTTTCTCTTTTCTGATAAGGCAAAATTCAGGGGAAATTAGTAGTGAATGTAATACAATTAGTTCCTTTTTTTTGTTTTTTTCACGGCTTTCAGGCTGTGACAGAAGGTCTAGACAATGGAACATAACAGAATATCTAATAAATTTGAACAAATAAGAGAATCAATGTGCTGTTTCCTGTTTTTGTGTGTCTGTCTCAGGGTGTTTTTATTTTGTAATGTGCTTCTTAAACTTATAAAATACATAAAGATTGGTTTAGGGAGCCCACATTTTTTAGGGGAAATTGGAAAGCTTTCCTGAAATAAGAACTACAGACTCATTGTTTCTGATTATTTCAGGTTGTGAACGTTTTGGGATAAAAGAAAAATGGGTTTTACTTCCAACAGACTTAGATTGTAACTTTAGTTGTTTTATTGTTTATTCTGTATTAATCTGCAAAGTAAGCTGTCAGTTAAATGTAATAGAGTAAAGAGTTCAGTAGTTTACTTGAGTAAATATACATTTCACCCCTACATATTGTATTTATCCATGAGGAGGAAGGAGTTTAGGTATTTTAAATAATTCTTATGTATCTTTAAAACAAATCTGAGGTACTTTAAGTATTATAATACTGTACAAACATTTATCGGACAGCTTTAGTTGCTTTTACTAATTAAGATTTTTGGCACACAAAACAGAGTTTATGAGTTTATTTGTAATAATTTAGAGTTTGGGATTTTTGGTCGGACAAAACAACAGTAAAGTTTATTCAACTCAAGTAATTGTTGAAACTGATCTCATCAAAATGTTTCAGTAACACAAACTCAGTTTTTTAGGTTACAGAAACGTTCCTGATTAATAACTTTTTAGTACGTGTTTTGTTTTCATAAATGTATATTCAGTGCATTAAAATAATAGAGAACAACTGAAAAAACATAAAAATTAGACATTTGGATGAATTTTCCTGATATTTTTATACATTATTTTGTATTCTGTATTTTTTTAAAATCATTTTTAACAATCATATTCAGGCATAATTTCTTTTTTTTACATTTTCAGTGTTTTCTTCTCATTGTTCTATCAGCTCTTTGGTTGTTTGAACTTTTCTAACGCAGGACGAGGCTTTTTATCAGAGACTGAAGCTCTGTGAATGTTCAGCTCTGATAAGTTTACGTCTTCAATAAAAAATCTAACCTTTAAAAATAACAATTTAATTTAGTTTTCTACACAGAACTGAATGAAATGCAGAACCTCCCCCTCGTGAAGCTTCGGTGACCCCTGGTGGGACCACTGACTGGACCAGGGGTTGGGCAACCTGTGGCTCCGGAGCCACATGCAGCTCTCTAGCCCCTCTCCAGTGGGTCCCTGTGGTTTTGACAAGTAAATACATGGAAATTAGTAGTTAAAGTATTTAATATTTTCATTTATCATTGTTGTAGGTCTCAAGTGATTCTTACATGCTCCAGTAAAATGTGCGTCATACGTTACATCCTGACCTGGAACCTTTCCAATCCTCAGTGGTGATGGCTGCTAGTCTTCAGTCTCCCTAGATATAATATTATGTAATATATGTAATATTGTGTGCACAGATTTGTTTTCTTTCACCACCAACGCCGCTGGTTTGCTGGTATACTTGATAGTGCAGAGAAAAATTAGCATTATAAAGCTCAAATGAGTTTTGCAGCTCCAGAAGATTTTTATATTTAGCTTTTATTTTATAAGAGTTGCTGACACACCCACACTTACATTTCATAAATGTGTGTTTTTTAAACTAATCAGAATCAGAAATACTTTATTGACCCCGGGGGGAATGTGTTTGTTACAGTTGTTCCACTCACACAAAGTTAAAGAAATAGTACTTTTATACAATATCTAACACAATATACAGAATATAAATGAATGTATAGGTATATACATAAAGGAGCCTAAGAGATATAATACAATAATAAGAGTCTATATACTAAGTAAATGTAAATCTAAAGAGTTTTAAGATCAGATTCACTTTTATTGGCCAGGTATGTGTGCACATACAAGGAATCTGACTCAGGTTGTTTGTGATGTTGCAAAAGTTATAGATAACTACAAGTCTACTTTTCTTTCTTTTTTTCCTACTTTATTTTTAAGCTATTATTATTAGTTGTTATTTCATTCATTTTTCTTTTCTTAATCTGTATATACCTATATTAACACTTGTTTCCCCATGCCAATAAAGCCCTATTGGGTTTGACTTTACTTTGAATACTTTACGTGCAGTTTTTATTGATCATACATCATTATCCCTGAGTAAAGGACCTGAATCCGTCCTCCATGCAGTTACTCCTCCTGGGGACGCTCACTGACAGCCTGCTGCACTCAGCGACAAAAAAAAAAAAAAAAAAAAAAATCCTTTAATCGCTCCTAGTGGCGGCTCTCAGCGCGCATGCGTGAACATTTAACCCAGCAGGTAAACTCCACCATGGCGGCGAGAGGCCATGTGCAAGATCCCAACGACAGGAGACTCCGACCGATATACGGTAAGCTCTCAATGGGGGAAGCTGTGTATGTACGTTAGAGTGGAGGCAGGGCGAACATTATCAGGCTGTGTACCGGTGAGTGTGTGTAAGGTAGCGGCGGGGTGGTGGTGGTGGTGGGGGGGGGCGGCAGCAGCAGCAGCAGCGATGCGGCCCCACCAGCTCCAACCGCGGACTGTGCTGCCTGCAGCGCCCGATGACAGTGCACCTTCCCCGGGGGTCGGGACGCGGCTGCCACCGGTGGTCTCCGGTTGGAAACCCGTGTGTCCCCGCGTTAACATTAAAACGGGGGTGTTCGCTCACGGCGGTGTCACAACGCGGAGACGTTTCCTGTCGTCCGGTTGTTGTTTTTTGTTTTGTTTTTTGTCGGTGATTTTTTTTTCTGCTTTTCGGGCTAACGGTCGCTATTTGACAGCTAGTTAGCGAGCTAGCATGCTAACGTGTCAGCTAGCCAGTCTAGCAGCGACTGTTTGTGTTTAAAAATAAAATAAAAGTTGTTTATTTGTGCTGGTTGTTTGCTCTCGCGTTAACCAGTCTGAATATATATATAAATATATGCGCTGTCAATGGCTTTTTGTGTTATATTTAAAAAGCTAGCTGGCTGTTTCACGGTTAGCTCCCAGCTAGCATTAGGTTCATAGTAAGTGGAAGGACAATGCTTCATGCTAACTCCAGCTAGCCGGCTAGTTAGCATGGAGCTGTCAGAGCCGCTAAATAACGGAAATAATGGACATTCACAGGAGTCCCACCTGTTTACCTGTTGTTTTTATGCTTTGTTGTTATTTATTTTTTTATAATCCAAAATTACGTGTACTCCATTTCCAAACAGGACCACATTTTATTTATTTATTTTGGTTTTTAACGACGTAAACAGTCAAACAATACTCAACACAGCAGCACCAACAAACACAGGATGACATGAATACACTCATAGTACTTGAATGTTGTTAATAACTGAGGAATCCCACCTGTTTACCTGTTTGTTTTACACTTTAATCTGAGGTGTAGTGTTGTCTGGAGAAGCAGGTTTTACTCCCAAAGTCAAAAAGTCTCTCAGGATTTTCAAAATAAATCTCCTAACAGCAGGAGTCACAGCTTTATCTACACAATACACAACAAAACAGCACAAACAAACACTTCCACACCATCAGGATGAAGCGAATATACACTCAGGTACTGCGTTAGGCTGTTATCAGATCCAATATTGTCAATGACGTAGTGCAAAGTTCAGTCTATAGGAGGTCCGCTGTGTCTCAGACCTGCTATATCTTGTATTTTTCTATTCTTTCGTGCTGTTTGTATATATAAAAGCGTCTAGTTTGGTGTTGCAGTTGTTCCTTTCACTGTCCACGTTCGCTCCTATAACACACCGAGGAGGCAATAACTCTGAATCCTGTGCCATCAACATTGTTGTACCTGTTTTTGAATTGTGTTTAATATATTTAGGAGAACTCTTTACCCCTCAGCAAGGGTGTACAATGAAGCCTGTGTAATATTTTAAAGTGTCTTTATTCGTGTTACAGCTCAAAATAGGAGGTGTATTTGCTTTTTTGTATTTTGGGCACCAATAGAAAAAACTAGCTAAACTAAACTCTATAGGATTTTTAAGAAAGATAAAAGATAAAGATAAATTTTCTTTTAAGTGGAAGATAAAGATAAAGAAGATAAACTCCCTGTGTTACAAACTCTTACATGTATAGCTCGCTCAAAAATGGGCCGGCGGTGTTTGCACTTTGTTACTTAACGTCTGCAGCTTTACTTTTATTTAGTCGGGATCATTATGGAATTAATATTAGCCACAGAAGAGGTGCAGGTTGTGCAATCAATACCCGTTCACAGACGGGCGGGACAACTACATAATTCATAACGCTTAATGCATTCCTGCATTATGCATCCACTCCTAAAGATTGTGCCACTCCTTCTCCATCCTATTACTGAATGATACACATATGAGAGGGGGGTTTGGAAGTTGGTATAACCCAATGCTGACTGAAAAATAAAGTGCACTACACCACTAACTTTATTACTCTTCACTGTGTGCGTTGTATTGAGCGTAATGTAACCGTGTTTCGTGGA
This sequence comes from Dicentrarchus labrax, assembly GCF_905237075.1. Classification (NCBI taxonomy): domain Eukaryota; kingdom Metazoa; phylum Chordata; class Actinopteri; family Moronidae; genus Dicentrarchus; species Dicentrarchus labrax. The sequence goes on along the minus strand of NW_026136710.1, from coordinate 2,640,722 downwards.
CCTACAGTGAAATGAAGCTGTAGTGAAAACCATAAATAAGTAAACTAATCTCTCTTTCTGTGGCTGTCTTCTTCCTCCGCTGGCCGGAGCTTCAGGGCTGCTTTAGTGTGGCAGCGGAACATGAACTTGTGATAGGAAAGTGATATGTCAGTGTTCCTCACAGTTCAGTAGGCTTTCGTCAACTTTTTGGCTCTCGTGTGGCGACAGTTCGAACAGAGAGAATAGACATGACATAATCACAGTGCACTGTCTGGCACGGTTAATTTCGGCACCCAGCTGTCCCGAAGGGGCTGAGGTGTCTGTGTGTGCGACTGCAGTGCACATAGTTCAACACAATCACTCGGAAAGACGTGTATAGTATCGTTTTCTCAATTTATAGGTTAATCGTTTGGTCAAAAATATGCTTGAAACTAGCAAAGAAATGTCTGTTACCGGCTGTTTTGATCATTAAATTATTGTTTTGAGTCATTTTCCTAAAGAGAATATGTCGAAATTCTCTTATTTCAGCTCCTCAAATGTGAATATTTTCTGGTTTCTTTAGTCTTTTATGACTGTAAACTTAATATCTTTTGAGTTGTGGACAGAACAGACATATGAGGACGTCACATTGGACTTCAGGAGACAGTGATCAACATTTTCTCCATTTTATGATAAGTTAATGCTTTGAAATTGCTTGTTTCGTCGGACCAGCTGTCCAGTCTCACACGAAACAAAGAAAAGCTGGAACTATAAAATGTTGTTGCACTGACAGATTTATTATCAAAATACTTTCAGAAAAAGTTTCTGTTGTTCAACTTATCCATTAATTGACTAATTGTTTAAACTCCAGCAGTATTTAGTCACTATTTCCCATTGAATTCAAACTCTTAATAAGATGAATTCTAGTCTATTAAATACAACCACCATCATTAATGTTGTCTCTTGTGTTTCTTTCCCAGATTACCTTGATAATGGCAACAATAAAATGGCGATACAGCAGGCAGATAAACTGCTGAAGAAACATAAGGACCTGCACTGTGCCAAGGTGGGTAACTAAGGAACAATTCTCCCTGAAAATGTTTGTTTTCTACCCCAAAACTCGTTTCTTTTTTACAAGAAATAGCCTTTTTAAAAGTCTGCATCTCTCCATGTATTATTATGGGACACGTCAGCTGTTGGGTCACACACACACACACACACAACACACACACATTCCCAACACACCGGTAGGAGTGCAGCCGTTTGCTCAAGGACACTTTGACAGGTATGAACACATGCTGCTGCCTCAGGGGTCAAAGCTGAGACCACCCTGCTGTCACCAACACCTCACAACGTATTTAAATGTTTATTTATCCTCGGTAACCAGGTGAACCTCTGCAGGTTGCCCCGTGTTGTCAGATATTGCCATTCATGACCTAAAAGAAACAAACTGTTCGTCTACCATTCGTCACATGGACAGTTTAACCTGTATTGCTTTCACTGTCCTGACAATGAAGGTTTATTGAACAAGGTCTAGAAAGATATGGCTTTTTCTTTGTTGTCCTGAATTTATTGAGAGCCCTAGTTCAATGGTTTGCCCCATTTTTGACTGTATGACATGATAAATGTCTACTTGTGACCCCCTTTTGTTCAGGTTGCATATTTTGAGCTAGAGAGTTCTCCTCTCACAGTTTTTAAAGAATAATAATAAGTGAGTTTTTGTCATTTTGGGAGCAGTTTCAGCCGTCCTCACCCCCACAGGGTGTTTTAACCTCTTACTCGTTTCAATATATCCTACATTACCTGCAGATGTAATGAGATAACAGAGGCCATGAGGTTGTTATTCAACCCTCTTTGTAATATTAACGACTTTAATAGTCATAAGAAATGTGAAACAGAACCTGTCTTTACTTAGATTATTCTATTATAGCAAACCAAAAGCGTTATTAACTAATGAATTTGTTAAATTAATGTTACTCGGCGTCATAATCTACCAGTTCTACTGTGAGGACAGAGAACGTTGTGCAGTGGTGTATTTAATACAATTTAATTATCATTACCAAGGCAAATGTGGCAATTTATAGTGGTATTGATTTTTAGATGCAGCCCAACGTCAGACCACACAACCCACTGAGGGAAATTCTATAAAGTATTAAATGTGGGGATTTTTCATCCGTCTCATCCGTCTCTGGACTCGCAGGGAAAACCATTGATAATTTATAACGCTTTAAATAATTAGGTGGCAAGGAATAACCCGACTGTTACACAGAACCATATGGGTAGTGGTCGTTGGAAAGGGAGGAACTTTCATAAAGTACTCGGCAGGTGATTGGATGAACCGTCTGTCTGTCACAACTTCAACAAATCTCAATCTCACATATAACCAACATCTTTTCCACTTTCAGTGCCGTTCTTTACTATTGTAATGAATAAATACTCTCCAGTTCTGATATAACTAATGCTAACCTCTTTAACATTACAGCTACACACACAACCAGATTCACACTCAGATTTTGCTGCGATTACCTGAATATTTCCCTCCAGGCATCATCTTGTCAAACATCCTGCGTGAACTTGATTTCCTGCAGAGGTCAGGCTATCGACAACATCGTCTCACTCTGTTGTTTGTGTGCTGTAACTCTTTATTTTTGTCCCTCCTCCTCCCTTCAGGTCCTAAAGGCCATCGGCCTTCAGAGGACTGGGAAGCAAGATGAAGCTTTCACTTTGGCCCAGGAAGTCGCCACTCTAGAGCCCACGGATGACAACTCGTTACAAGCTCTGACTATACTGTACAGAGAGATGCATCGTCGTGAGTACACACACACACACACACAGAGAAGCTGGTAATAATACTAGAATGACTGCATGTTAGAAGTTGCGCCTGTCGTCCGCAGCGGAGTTGGTCACCAAGCTGTACGAAGCTGCGGTGAAGAAGGTTCCTCTCAGCGAGGAGTACCACTCTCACCTCTTCATGGCGTACGCTCGCGTGGGCGAGTACAAGAAGATGCAGCAGGTGAGAAAGCTCTCGTCCGCACTTGCATATAAACGTGCAAACACACGTGACTAACAGCTGTGGCTTTTGTGCTCCATTGGTAATTTAAAAAGATGGACACTTAATCAGAATAATGAAGAGGATGTTGACGACTGCATCTTCGCCCCTTTACAGGCAGGAATGGCCTTGTATAAAATCGTCCCCAAGAATCCGTATTACTTCTGGTCCGTCATGAGTCTGGTGATGCAGGTATGGGCCTTTTTTTTTTATCTGTTCATGTTCCTAAAATATTATTTTTCTGAAACTAACACACGATGCTGCGTTGGTTGCTGTTTAGGCCATCTCAGCACAAGATGAAAGACTGGCCCAAACCATGTTCCTGCCCCTGGCTGAACGCATGGTGGAGAAAATGGTCAAGGAGGAGAAGATTGAGGCAGAAGCTGAGGTGAGGAAGATGTCTATGTGACCTGAACAATTGCTGTTAGTTGAGTCATGATAATATATATTAAAACTTAGATTAAAATGTCTTGTGGTGCTTTCACACATAACTTGTTTGGTGTGGGTAAAACAGGTCCTGGTGCGTTCGTTTGGGACCATGCAATCAGACACATACGGGTTCGTTAGGGCTGCACAATTAATCTAAATATCATCAAAAGTACGTCAAAGAATTTTTTTTGATGAAGATAAAATTATAAAACAGCATTATGAGTTACAGTAGTGTTGAAGAGATTCCCTGACCTACAAATCCTGTTCTCCAGATGTAAGAAAACATGTTTGTTTGGTACAGAACCTTAAAAATTGGTTGGTAACCACAGGACTTTATGACAGCAGATATATTTTAGCATGATTTCAAAAGCTACACTACTAATGAGTCATTGGCCAACCATGTATGCACGTCAGTGCTGCTATTTCCCCTGATTAGTAAGTCAAAAGCTGTTGAAAGTGCTGTGCTCGTATCACTCTGTGTTCTTTCAGTTCATTAGGTCCTTTTAAAAAGAGCGTGACAGCCACAGTAATAAGCCCCGAATCATTACTGTACGAGACGCTTCCTTTTTGTCCTTTTTGTCAGATGTGTGAACAAATACACACTGAAATGGGGCTGTACATTTTGTTTAATTTTCCTCATTTTTGAAGTTAGTCAAGGTAAATTTAAAGGCTTTACAATCTGTACTGCATACAACACCCTCTGTCCTTAGACCCCATGATTCAGATAAGGAAAAAATAGCCCCCCAAAAAACCCTTTTAACAGAGGAAACCTAGTAGATACCTCAGGAGGAGCGACTGTATATAGAATAAATTATAAAACCAATACCGTATGGACAGTCCTGATGACAAAATTATACATTGTAAGCTTGTGAAAGTTAGGGAATGAACATATTGGCCCAAAGACAAACGTCTTTTTGAAGATATATAAAAGCCTTTCAGAATAATCCTGTTGGAGGTTTCTCTAAACTTCTGTTTGTTCAAAGAAAAGAGTCGTTAGCCTTGAAACCTGGTAAAAGTGAAAACATGAAATACTTCCCTTAAAGCATAATATAAATTCCTCTTTTGTGTTGCCTGTCAGTCACACATTCAAATTCTCTCCTGTTAAGCTGTTGAAGCAGTCAGAATGAGGGTTTTATGTCTTTTTGAGCCTGTGACAGCAGTAATTCTCGGTAATTGGTAGCTTGACAGATTATTCGGTCTGTGTCTGCAAATGTCTGATGCTTTCAATTTGTTTTAATTAATCAGGAATGTGTTTCTACCATGTCTCACAAGTAGCATGTCAGAACTTGGCTTTATAAACACTAACAGGGCTGATTAACTCACAATAAACAGACTTAAAGACGCTGACCAGCCTAGAACAGTCGTCTGTAGACCGCTGTTACACCCGCACACTCGTGATAGCTTCTTACATTCGGGTTGATACAGTAGGTCGAGTTTTATTTCTAACTACAAGACAAACAGATGTAACAGAGTTGCTGGCACTAATTAAATGGCTTTCTGGTGTTTTTATGTGTGTCTGTAGGTGCAGCTGTATTTTATGATCCTGGAGCGCCTGGGAAAGTGTGTGGAGGCTCTCGAAGTGATCAGGGGTCCACTTGGGGGTATGTATATGTGTGTTTTTCTCACTAAGAAAGGGTGTATTGGTGAATAACATGCCTCATTTTCACTGCCTGATCCAGCTCAAATCCTTTTGAACTGTTCTTACTTGGTTTTCCATTTGTTCAAGTAGTGGATGGTACCAGGTACTTTTTAAGCTTTACTTCAGGTTGTGGTTCTAAGATACTATAGTATACTATAGATACTGAAAGGTGGAGTGAAAACCCTGCAGACCCGTTTGACACAGGACATCCTGCATCCTCTTGTGTTTGCGTCGAGTTGGAGACGATGTCGTGGCAGTTTCACGTGGCGTTGCTATGAATATACTGTATCATATCAGTTTATTAATGAGGTCAAAGCACATTAATCAACGTCTCTGTAAATGTGCCTGTTGTTAGCCAGGAGGCTAATTTTAAACAGTTGTCCTTTTGCAACATGTTCTAAAATCTGTGAAGTGGCAGGTTAAGAAATACAAACAAGACAGGAAGACAGAGCACTGGTATGTGTATTGATTTCATTAATTGGATTAGTTTGTCTCCCTGATCAAAGACTATAGATGGAAATTACCTTGTAGCTAAATCTGGTAAACTAGATCTCTTTGTATGAGATTAATGTTTTTTCTACATGGTCCTAAACTAAATTAATAATATGTCTGTATCTTCCCACAGAGAAGCTGACCAGTGAGCTGCAGAGCAGAGAAAACAAGTGTATGATGCTCTACCAGAGACTACAACGCTGGCCGGAGTGTAACGCTCTGGCTCACAAGCTGCTTCTCAAAAAGTGAGTTTAGTCCTCAGACCGGATGTTCACGCCTGTCGTCTGTGATTGTGAGAATAAACCACAGACAAGCACGTAAGTTACAGACCTGTGTGTTTCTGTTTCCAGTCCTGACGATTGGCAGTTCTATCCCTCCTATTTCGACTCGCTCTTCCACCTCATCGATCAGTCGTGGAGCCCGCCGGAGGAAGGCGACCAGTGAGTACAGAGTTCAATATAAGCCAACAGGAACACACAGATTTTTACAGTTTAGTTATTGAAGAGCTCTGACCAATATATGTACTGAGCAGGACATTGTGCAGTTAGGAAATAAAGGTCAGTCTAGCTGTAACAGAGACGTTGTAATGAACCTGATGCACTTAAAGTCAGTGCTAGGCTTACCGGGAAATTATATGACTGTTTGTGAGCGAGGGCTGTCCTGAAGTGTCAAGAAAAACTTGAGGTCCTGGAAAAGGATTTCTTAAAAAGAGTGGGAAAAGGTGCCATCTTTAATGATTCAGTAAACTTACATATCACACAGTTTCCACACATCCTGGAAAACCTGGACATTTAGAGACTAGTTTTACATGAATTTTCTGTAAAATAAAACAAGTTCTACGTGATTTGGACTGTTACTTACAGGCTGTGGACAGATGAATGTAGTCAATTTGTCTGAAACCTGCAGCTTATATGACCATGTGTAAGTACATGCTGTTCTGTACTGTCAAGAAAAAGTCCTGGAAAATGACTTGTAGGTAGCCTTGAATCAGTGACTAAATGCTGCTGTAGAAACAAACAATGAGAGCGAGGGCACCGCTGAGACACGTCAGTGACAGAGAAACCTGATTCAATGTGCACACGTTTATTTTTAGTCTTTACCAGTTCTAGCCAGCTGTTTTCAGATGTTAATTGGGGGGATTTGTAATCCTGGAAGGGTCATAAACACTGATCCCAATTTATCTGCAGTAAGATCTAATATATCGGTCAGTACTCTAACTTAATCCCATGATGACGGCAGGCGAGGTCGCGCTGAATTATGACAAGTGACTTTATTTAAGGACAAACCCTTTCACCCATTCCTGCTCACAGCATTATGTTTGGATGACAAGGTGGCTAACTAACAGAGACCTCATCCTTCAACCAGACAGCCCGAGTTTAGAACACCTTGTGCCTGCAAGAGTCCGACCTGCTGAGTTGTCCTTGAATCTCTGTGAACTCCTTCAGTCCTGCTCTTCACTTTGGAGGGCAGCACATGGTGATACTATCCAGCACTGATCTATCTGTCTCTCTCTCTCTCTCTCTGCCTGTCTGTCTACAGCTGTTCGGAGGGTTCGGTACATCACACTGTGGCTGAAGTGGTGAGGTTTGTGGAAGACAGAATCAAAGGGGAGGACGGCAAAGACTCTCGTTCACTCAGAGGACCCTATTTAGCTCGGCTTGAATTAATCCACAGACTGAGGGAACGGGGCTGTCCTGAGGAAAAACTGCTAGGTAAAACACGGATTGTAAAAGCACTTTCTTTTGCCCTGTTTTACCCCCGCTTTAACATTTGTATGTGGCTTTGAACAGGTGAGCCTTTAGAACTAATGGTGCAGTTCTTTGCAAAGTTTGGAGACAAACCCTGCTGCATCACCGACCTAAAAATATACCTCCACCTGCTCGCTCCTGATCAACACGTTCAGGTGAGTTACAGCCCCTGTTGTTAAACTCTTGTGAAGTGAAGTGAAGGGCTGGGCTGTGAGACGCCTTTTCTCTCCTCGACTCTTCAGTTCACTAACCGTCTGAGTGAAGCGGTTCCACTGGGGGAGCTGGGAGAGGAGGGATTCGCTTTTCCAGAGGACACCAAAGCGCTACAGAGGCATTTGTGTGTGTGTCAGCTGAGTCGAGCGCTCGGGCTGCATCACTCCCTCGACGCGGACGGAAAACTGCGGCTTATTGCGGAGCTCAAAGCTCACTATCGCCATGGACTCAAGTTTGGTAAGAACACTTCTTTATTCTTATACTTTATGGCATTAACATTTGTTCAGGATAATCAGATTGTACACAGAGCAAAGAGACATAAAAACTTGTAGATGCAGCATGTTTCATGCTCAGTGGCCAGAAAATTGGAAGCCCCGCATCATCATCATTTTTCTACCAAATAATCCCAGAAACTAAAAGTCTTTTTAATTAAAACAATTACAAAAAACAACAGTGGCATTTAGCCTTCAAGTAATAGGTAAAAAGAACAACTCAACATATTTTTTTTTTTTATGCCTTGACAAACTGGCACAATGTTTCTTTTTGGGAAAGAAAGAATTCCATGTATTGCACTTAATGCCGAATCTACAAGAAGTCCCAAATAATTAAGAATGTGTTGCAGACGTTGTTTTGCAAAGTTTATAAAGAATCTCTTAACTCAACTACTCACAAAATTGCACAATTTTTAAAGGGAGGCTGGTAGAAGAAGTAGTATTAGTACAATTTGACCTGTTTATCGTCAATAAAATGTCGTGTAAATGGTAAAATCTGTTGGAAGAGTGTTTAAACACTAGCTGCTAAATGTTGGCAGGTAAGACTCACTTTACATACGGTTTAACCACCGGTACAACGACAAACTGACACAAACCGAAGGAAGAACTTCAAGTATTGCACTTAATGCCAAATTTACAAGAAGGCACTGACTTAATGACTTGCCGTATCCATTTCACAAAGTTTATAGAGTTTCTCCTCACTCAACAACTCTAAAAATTGCACAATGTTTTTTTAAGAGAGTCTGGGGATATTGCAGTTACTAGTTCAATAGTGAAATCAGTGGAAACAGTGTGTTCACAAACATCTGCTGCTTATCTTGGCAGGTTAGATAGCCCTAACACGTCGTTTGCATCACAATGAGCCAAATGGAAATCAGACAGCGTGTTTTTCTGTGTAGTTGCAGGATGTCAGTTGAGTAGGCGGTCCTTCGGCGTGCCCCAGGACGCGTTCATATTCACACTGATGAGACACAAGAATGTGGTCACATGTGGATCTCAGTGTGTAATAGATGCGTCTGGGCTGCATTCATACCTGTACATAGAGCTGTCCTATCCTCTTGTGATCGGATCACCCAAACTGCATGTTATTGCCAGGTGTTGGTCTGCAGCCTGTGCTTTATCCATGCATGACGGGTTCATTACCTCACACTGCTGATGCCGCACCATAAATCTCCCATTGTGGTCGCTTTGTCCACTGCTTTCAGTGTATGGAAGTATGGTAGTCCACCATGGAGCACAGAGGTATTTGCAGGGTTGTGTGCAAACCAACTGGTCATTATATACGATAACTATTCACCTGCCATTTCCCATCAGAAGCTTATCAACTCATCATAAGGTTTCCAATAAGCCATCCTCAGTAAGCCGTTCACATGCAAAGCAAATTGAAGTATTGTTCATGTGCATGTACTTGTTTATGTAGCGACACATTTGCATATGGAAAGGACAAAGCAGGGGTTCAGCCTTCCTGGTCACTGAGCATATGGCAGCATTAGCAAGATTTTTAAAACCTTGTTCCAAACACCAGTTTTAATGCAGGTCGGCTGGCAGCTCGAGGAGGTGTGTCTGTGTGTGTCTGTGTGTGTCTGTGTGTGTCTGTGTGTGTCTGTGGGTGTCTGTGGGTGTCTGTCTGTGTATGGGGATGAAATCTGTTTTCAGTTAGTCACATTTTGAGGATTTAACCTCTGATCTGGGACTAAAAAGCTATTCTCTCCCCCTCCCACACACACACACACACACACACACACACACACACACACACACACACACACACAAGGTTAGCAATTTGTTGTAGAGTTAAGACTTGGTTTGTGGTTAAGATTAGGGTCCAGCATTAATGAATGTGACAGAAAGACAGATTCAGGCTGCTAACATGGAGACCAGCTGTCTGGATTTTAAAGGCATACTATGCAGGATTTTCCTAAAGATCTCATACATACATAATCCTTGAGATCAGCACTAGAAGTGTGTGGCAGTGTGTATCTGCAGAGGCTCTGCCTTCTTATTTTGTTGTGTTTGGGACATTTTTTGGGCGTGCAGAGGTTTCTGTAAAAACCCAGCGACGAGGTTACATCTCCGTCTCCGTCTGTCTCTGCTCGCTGTCTGTCTGTTGGATGTATAACCTGGCTGCAGTGTGTCAGTGTCTTGTTTTGGGGGCGGACAGGATGAAGCTACTTCTTCATCTGCATTCACACAAAAATCCACAAATATGGCTTCTTCCTGCAGGGTTGTTCGGAGGTGTGGCCCCGTGTTTATTTGTGCTGTGGAACGTAACCGCTGTGAAACAGTCAGAGAATGACGTTTTATTTCTCTGATTCACTGCTTTGTTCTCCCTCCCCCTCATTCATTCTCTATGTAGCTCGACCAAAGGTGCTCTCTCTGGCTCACTTGAGCCGGGGAGGAGGGGCCAACTTCGAACGGTGCGTTTACAAGCAGCAGCGGACAAATCCTGCATAGTATGTCTTTAATGAGTATAACACAAGTGTATTTTTAGTTTTAAGGTGTAAATGATTAGAATCATACTTCGATATGAGTTGGATACAGACGTGTCTGTAGCAGCAAGCTTTGAAAACATTTAAGTTGTCACTGAATGCTTTTATTTGAATCTTTTTGCTAATTTTATAATGTTTCATGTAGGCAAAGTTCTTGTACTTGTTTTGTGTTGAGGGACAATTGAACAGTGACCTTTTGGCTTATTTTGTTAGAAATAAAAACCGCCTGTCACAATAACTACTTTTGTTGGACGATATATTCTCTATAAACAATATTATTGTCATTTTAAGACCATTTTATGCTGCTAATATAATAAGTATAATAATGCAAGTCCACCCTTTCAAAGAGCAATTAACTTGTAGGTATTAAGAAAATTCAGACATTAGAATTGTAAGGTAAAAAGTATTAAAATATCCTTGACAAATAAAACATAAAGACATAAATAAAATTAACTCTGTTAACAAAAATTATTCCTTAACAGACAATATAAGTGAAGGAAAAACTTTAGTATTCTGGGTTAATGTTGACTAAAATGTTCTTAGACAATAAGTTGATATTGTGACAGCCTATAATTACACATCATATATATTGTACTTTACCGTATTATCACAGGGTTTATTACTCAGTAAGGTTTGTTATTGTCTTGGTGTTAAACTTGAGTATCGTATTAGCGCCGCTATAAGAACAGTACGGTTGTATTACTGCTGCCTTCCTGTGAACATTTACTGTATATTAGTTGTGACTGGTTGATCTCTGTGTTTAACAGGGAAGAACGCTCTGAAGACGGAGCTGCAGTTCTCCGATATGTATTGTCTCATGGTAGCTCACGTATACGTCGACTTATGGACGGAGACTGGTGAGTTTCCTTTCTCTTATTCCACATCCGTCTCTTGTTTCCGTGTCTCTAAACGTGTCGTCGCTGTGTGTGTGTTGTAGGGGATGAGAACATGGTGTGGCAGGGTTTGGGCGTCCTCCAGGAGGGTCTGTCTCATAGTCCCTCCAACGCCCAGTTCAAGCTGCTGCTGCTGCTCCTCTACTGTCACCTGGGAGCCTTTGAGCCGGTAGTGGACCTTTACTCCAGCCTGGACGCCAAACACGTGCAGCACGACACCATAGGGTCAGTCCATGAACACAGAGACACTTTTAATGACATCTGTGTTGTGTTGAATGTTACTTTACAACAATCAGCTGCAGAGATTATAAGACATATTATAGTTTTCTTTCTCTTGTTCAAATCTTACATGTTGTGTGTTTTTGTATTTGTTGGGGTCCTTAAAGGGGTTCCAGGGGTTTTAATCTCACTATAATTTAATTAACTAACAGTTTCAGCCCAGTGAAAGAATATATAAGAATGACTAATGTGTTTCACACTCAAACAATTAAACTATTATGTGTAAACTCTATGTGAATAAACATATAATATACATGCAAAGTAAGTAAGTACTGTCAGTGATTTAAAAAAAAAAAATACACATACAATTAGTCAATGAAGTGGTGAAATGATTTATTTCTCTGCCACCCAGGGCTGGAAAATGTACTATAACAAAGAACATCCAGTATCTCTTTAACAATCCATCTGTAGTGTTCGTTAAATAAATAAGGAGAGCAGTAATAAATAAACAAGCAAACGCATAATTAAAGTTTGGTTTCTTACTACTGAAACTGTCAGTTGTGACAATTGTGTTTCTATGTTTTATAATAAGTTACCACAACTGTTCAAGCTCTGTCAAAGAATGATTTAAAAACTGATGAATACTGTTTTTACTCCTGAGTCTTAAAGTAGAACCAAATTTGTGTTAAACTGGGAGTTATTGACCAGCTAAGACTGATTTCCTTCTCAGAGACACTTAATAGATACAAGCCCAGACCAGTTTATAATCATTAAAAATGCTTTTTCCTTTTTACACTTGCAGCTTTCTGTTAACGCGTTACGCTGAGTCACTGGGTCAGTTTGCTGCAGCCTCCCAGTCCTGTAATTTCTCCCTCAGGTTTTTCCACTCTAACCAGAAAGATGTAAGTCAATCCCACTTTGTGATTTAATTTCTGACACATTAAACACTCTTGAAGCCAGATTCACACGTTCTTACGTTACCTTGTGCGGCTCATTCCTTTAATCAATCTCTTCCTTCCCTCTTTTCTCCTCCCACCAGACCTCAGAGTATATCATCCAGGCGTATAAGTATGGAGCGTTTGAGAAAATCCCAGAGTTCATTGCTCTCAGGAACAGGTTGAACCAATCGCTGCACTTTGCCCAGGTCCGCACTGAGCGGATGCTGCTGGACCTGTTCCTCGAGGCCGATATGTGAGAAAAATCCTCAAAACATAAAGCTGAACTGTATCGACTTGTGTTGTTGGAGTTGAATTCTTCATTTAGATTTCGTCTTTTTCTCATTTTGTCTTCCAGTGTGTTGAGTCTGGAGGAGAGTGTCAAGGCCATGTCTTTGTCTGCAGAGGAGGATGACATCCCCTGGGATAATATGAGGGACAACCGAGACCTTACAGTTTTTACCAGCTGGGACCCTAAAGACAGGTGTGGGATTATTTTAGGTCAACAAAACCTAAAATACATTTTAATCTAGTTTTTGACAATAAAATTGAAGCTTTTTAACTTGCCATCTTTGCTGTTACCATGGTTACAGGTGTTGTTCTGTGTCTCTGTTGCTAGGATAGCGAGAAAAAGGCCACTGTTAACCTGTTTATACCAGACTGTAAAGTCTTATTCACATATAGTGGAATAATAAAAGCTCAGCAATTTCTGCTTCCCCACCCCCAAAAAGTAGGAAAAGAAAGTATAAACTTTCTTACTGTTCCTGATCCGTTCTGAGTTACCAGGCTCCAGGTTACAATATGAACTAACAGTAGTTATTATCACTATACAGACTTCATACTGAATCTGAAGGCTGATATTTCTTTCAGTTTGCTCTCAGTATTATCAGAGTTGTTTTTTTATCATTACATTTAGAAACACTCGCAGCACAAGCAGCATCCTTCTGCCACTGACTACACTCACAAAACTGCTATAACGTTGGATAACATTTATTCTGTTAGCAGGCGTATAGGTGAAGCTTTGAAGATGGTTGACAGCATACGTTTCTCCTGCTGATAATTAACATAAGAGACAGCTGATTAATTGTGTAATTTCAGTGAGACTGAATGAATTTAATCCATTAATCTGTTATTTTGGTAATGTTGGCTCACTGGTAACACAAGCTTACATCAGTGACAGATGTAATGTTATTGTAATACAGGATTCAGCTCTTTAGTTCAGGTCGAGCAGCTAAATCAACTTCTGAAGAGGAGATATGAACGTATTTATTTTATTGTACCTAATGAATTGTAATTTCATTCGTATTTTTTCTTGCTCTTTTTTGTTTTTATCTGAACGCGTTGACAATCATCGTTTCTGACATTCATGCCGTTAAAGAATAAAGTCTGATCATTGAATATGAATATATTTATAATATTCATATGTTCACTGTTCCATCTGCCATATTATTATTTTTAGTTTTCAGTTGGTGCCTTTTTATTTAGTTTCAGTCTGACTTTCATTGTGGAATAAAAGGCAGTGAATAATCTTTCCTCTTCCTCTCACAGAGAGCTGACTGACGAGCACCGGCGTCGATCTCTTGACGAAGAGGCCGTCTGGCTGAGAATACGCTCTCTAACTCTTCGCCTCCTCGCCTCTTTGGCCGGGTTGGGACACACACCCTCCCAGCAAAACTCTGTGATGGCCAACGAGAATGGGATCGGAGACAAGACCTCGATCCTCAGCAGCCTGCTCTCGCAACTCAACCAGACTCTGCAAACCGCCGCGCAGATAGCAGAAAAACGTGTACAGGTACGTAGGGGCGTGGAGTTGTTTAAAAAAACACATCAGGCACACGTCAAAGGTTAAAAAATAACTGTGCCACATACATTTCCTCTGGCCTGGCTCTCATCTGTAATCCTAAATAACTCTTATCTACTCCTGGAAGAAAGCTTCTCCAATCTACTGCTGGTCAGACTTTAGTCGCCTGTGTCTGACGCATATTAATGAGGAATGAACCAGCAGAACAACTACTGGCTGCCAAGACATTTGTGAGCCTACTTCCTCTTCCCATTGCCGCTCAGCATAGACTCAGGAAGGAGGTTCAGCTGCATGAATGGTCTCATGTAAAATGGACGCCCAAAGAAGTTAGACTGGAGACTTCCAGACTCTAGTTTGAGGGAGATAACTAAGCAAAAGAAAAAAGACGACAGGATTGTTCATAAATGAAATATCTTCCTCAGGTTACAGAGAATATGGGATTGCAAGAATATAAACAGCCAAACTTTCTCCTAATTAGGGGCAAATTTTCATTCCAAACTTCAGTGTGTTCGTTTAACTCCATAAAAATCACGTTGAATGATAAGTTTCAAATAAAAATCTCAGCATAATCACCCAGTTTTTAACCCTTACAGTCCTGCTCAGGGCTTCATTTTAATTGTTTGGTTAAGTGTTGTGTATGTGGGAAACCTGCCAACTGGGCTGCAAAAATAGGACAGATACTTACCAAAAAGCAATAACTAGGAAATGACTGAGTAAAGAGTCTCCAACAGTGAATGGATAAAAATAGTTCAGGAAATGTATGTGGTTGTCTTTATCTTCGAGAAAAGCCCCTAAAAAATGTGAAAAATAGTGTAAAACCTATTTGAATCTAAAGTGATTGTGTTACTTTATAATCTTTAGCGCCCTCTGCAGTACATTAGAACGACTCAATGATAGAGCTGTGTGGGGTTTGTTGCTGTGATGGCTCTCTGTGTCGTTCCCTGCAGTATCCATTCTTGGGACCACCCTCCACCCGCCTGGCCCCAGCTCTATCCAGCGGGAGCTGTCAGTGCCAGGCCGCAGCCCTACAGCTGTCTGTCCACCTACAGGAGCTGGAGACTGTCGGACTCGGTGAGGAGGAGGGGCGGCGGCGACGACGTGAAGCTAACTTTTTAATTAACGCTTTTATTAATGCTTACCGCTCCGGTCTCTTCTTCCTCTCTTTAGACGAGTCGTCGGAGCTTCAAACCCAGATCTGTAACGGTTTCAAATCATTAGTAGTTCAGCTTCAAGGTGAGTTAGCAGCTGGATTCTAACAGTGAACTGCTCTCCTCCTCTGTGTTCGCTCTGCTTCATGTTTCCTCTTCCTCTCCACAGACATACTGAATAAATGCAAAGGGGATTTATTGGAAATGAAAGAGGGCAAATTAAAAACCTGGCCCTACCTTTTAGAAACCCTAATCTTCTTTGTTGAGGTGAGACTGCTTCCACACACACACACACACACACACACACACACACACACTCTCTCTCTCTCTCTGATGTGTTTAAGTTGTAACCCGTTAATGTTGTTCTGCAGACGGTGTGCATAGTCTTGTGGATGGCTAGTCACTGTGCCAAGATCCTCCGACCACTCAAGACTAGTCTACAGAAGAAAAAGAAGAAGAAAAAGGATACAAACACAGCCCTGGTACGGTTTGAATCCTCTCACACATCCAGTATACGTAGTTCAGTCTGAGCTGAGCAGCACGTTTTAATGGGAACCCTCCGCTGATGGTTTGTGTCTCCTGCAGCCAGCGGTGGTTTGTGGGTTCCAGGAGCTGACGGGGGGCTTGCAGGACCTGCTCACCCAGGCTTTGGACCACATAAAGGGGCAGGAGACTGGCGTGACGGCCCTTAAACTGGCCAGTTTAAGCTTGGAAGGATACCCACAGGTTAGTTTCTCTTTTCCCTTCCTCCCTTCAAATCACCAAAAGTACACAGAGTAGAATATAAATCTTCTGTCCATCTTTGATTTTTTTGGCCAATTAACTTTATTTACACTTTGATTTAGGGATGTCCCAAACTAATATTAAATATCTTCCAATACAGACTCCCAAACTGATACTTAATCAAATAACTTAATAATAGTAATGGTGTGCAGTGTGTACTTGAAGTACGTTATAGTTGTTAAATGAAATCCAGTGTATATGCTTGCCAGTTGAACAGCTCTGCACTGAAGCTGTTCCTTAATGTTTCTTGTCGCTGTCTGGAGGGAGTTTCTCTCTCCAGCTGATGTGCAGCTACACCAGAATTTGGTGTGATATCGATTATCTGACTGTGAGATTCCCTCTTTGCTCTGTTTCAGGATGAAGCTTCGTTTATGAAGTCTGCTATGGACAAGGTGCAGAGCAGTTACCTGCGCTCACTACAGGAGGTGGGAGATCTGCTCAAGAAGAGAGCGGAAACTATAAAGAACCTCAAGATCTGAACACCATCACACGCCCCAAATAAAGACGACTATACCCCCCCACACACACACACACCCATCAGCCCCCCCAAACGCCACCGTCTGTCAGCCCACCAGCTAACCCACGAGTCCCCACTGTCCCCCGCTGCTCCGACAAACCCCCCCCCCCGAGCGCACCGCCGTTACTGACGACCTCCCTTCCTCCTGCGTCTCTCTCACCCAGTGTTTGTGAGCTCTCAAGTCTGGAATTTTTTCTTTTCACTTTTCTTTTTCACTTTTCAACACACACCTCTGGGACATTTGCAACTCTTATTATAATAATAATAATTATAGCACACAAGCTTGTAAAGTAAAACTCATGAATTTATACAGCAGCTATAAGTGGAAACAAGGAGAGGGGGAAAAAAAAAACACATACAAATGCTCATTTAAATATAAAATTAGGTAAAAATGAATAAGCAGTTTTAGATGAATCTAATAAATTATTGTATATAGTAAAGAGCAACTACCACAACAATATAAGACAATAAACCACTATTCTGTTCAGTTATGTTTCCTCTTTATTCCTCAGTTTGTTTTTCTGGTCAACACACACACACACACACACACTGGGACTGTTAACACTAAGGAGGAAAGCTCTTTCAATGTGCTGCTTTTCCAGCTGTTTCTCTCCGTCGAGAGAGAAACGAGCACAACCTTTTTGCATTGAACTGACGCACTCTGTGGAAACATGGACTCCTGCAGACTGAAGTTTCTCCTTCATTCTCTAGTCTTCTCCTCTTTTCTTTTTTCTTTTTGCTTTGTGTATCTCGTGTGTCGCTTTGGTACTGAAAGTGGACCCACCTCCTGTAGTTGCAGTATTATAAAGAGCAGCGGTGGGATGAGTTAAATAACCAGGACTCTTCTTTTTTTTTTTTTTTTTTTAAATATGAATTATCTGCCGCTATTCTTTATTTTCTTTTCCTTTTTTTAAATTACTACTAGTAGAAGTGGTGCTTGTAAACATGTCTATTAATGTGGAATCGGGTTGTTCCAGCACACGTATATAAAAACATTTTAAAAATCAGGCATGGATCAAATAATCAGAATCCTTTAAGGCTGAACTGATTGTAATTATTTAAGTGCGAATATCTTTAAAATGGATGTTCACCAAAAGCAACTCCAATCACCCACGATGCTCCTGGCACTGCAGGCTCGGAAAGACTTTCTAGCAGCCTTAAAATCATAACTTTTTTCATGGATAATCATGTCTGTAGGTGGCGAAATGACACTTTACAGGAGCTAGGACGCGTCTTCTGGTTCAATCTAGAGCAGAACATTGAGAGGATTTTGTTTACTTTGACCCAGATCTGATTGTACAGGCAGTTATTTTCAGCCAAGAAGCAGCTCTGTAGAATATATTCATGGTCTGGGGGGGTTGGCGAACCCAGACAGGTTTGTGTTTCACAGACAAACATTGGACCTAATTGTAAATAAAATAAAAAGTTGAGGCAGCCTTTACAGAAAGTACGGTGTGAACGGACATTAGTGTGTTTTTAAAAAGCAGCTGCAGTAGATATTATGAGATTTGTCCTGTGTTCATGTTTTTGTCATTCCCGCTTTATCCCCCCCTTTTCAAAGCCCCGCCCACCCCCAGAAACATCTAATGAACCAAAACAATTTCATCAGCTTCAGCATCTCCTCAGTTTGTGACAAAAAGAGCATCTTCTATAATAACAACCAATGAGGAACTGACCCAGAGAGACGAGCGTACAGTGACATAGTTTACACAGATCACCACGCAGCACTGATGGACGACTGCTGGCACTGCAGGTAGTGTGCAGTTGGATTATTTTTGTTTTTTTCTTTTACTATTTTATTAAGAATTTGGCAGAGCAATGTGAAAATGTGAGTGAACGGCGAGTCCTGTTAGTCTTGTATACAATCGCACACACTTACTGCTAATAAATGCCTTTTTTTTCCTGAAGACTCGAGCCCGTCTGTTTGAATGGATCCGCGGCCGGAGAGAGAGAAGATGTTTGTGATCTGACTACGTGTTGTTGTTGTTGTTGTCGATGTTGTTGTTGTTATTGTTGAGGTTCAGAATAATGGTTGACAATCTGGAGTGTCATCTCACCACCTTCTTTTGTTAGAAAATGGAAAACAGAAACACTGGAATGTCAAAAGCTTTTTTTAAATAAAAAAAAAGTAAATGTGAGAATTTGGTTTGTGAAATGTTTTGATTTGTTTGTTTTTTCAGGTTGTCGAGTCGGAGTCTCAAACGCACCAAACAAACTGTGTATATGAAGGGTTAATTTATAATAATATGAAACAACTAGAAAATAAATGAAATAATCTAATATTTATATCTAATATAATTATATTATATTTGGAGGGCTGGAAATAGTCCCTGGGGCAGCAGTTTGAGACCCCTGTTGTTGAGCTTCTTTCAGTTCATAGACAGAAAATTAATCTTCAGCTACATCAATAATTCATGAATTGTTTCAGTCCAACATTGACTGCAGCTGCTCCGATGTGAGGATTTGTTGTTCTTTTGTCGTATGTGATATATTCACTGAGCTTTAGCTGTTGGGTCAAACACAGTAATTTGAAGAAGGCGTCGTGTGCTGAAAAGCTGTGGGAAGTTTTCACTGTTTTCTTTCATTTTATTCACAAAAACGGTTGATAACGAGACAATAATTGTTGATTTCAGCCACAGAAAGTTATGTTCTTAATCATTTAGTTTCTCTAGTGTGAGGAACAGAACATATTTTGTCAGTTGGTTCTGATGTTGCTGTTGACGGACTCCCAGTTATACAGAAGTGAATTAATTTATTTAAGTTTTGTTGAAATTTCGCCTTTCGCTGAATTTATAGCACTAAAATAGGGCTGCACGATATGATTGAAAACAATCATATTGGAATGATTTTGACAGATATTGTGATTACGATATGATTCACGATTATTGGGAGTGATCAGTTTTGCATCACAATTTAAATTTTCACATAAATACAACATAAAAAGACACATTAGATATTAATGAATCTCGTATTAACATCTTAAAAGCTTAAATATGTGATTTATTTGTTTGGGTCTGTACCAAACAAACACGTTCTCTTAACATCTGGAGAAGATCTGTAGGCCAGGACTTCTCTACAGAACCACAGTCCTTCATTAAAATGTTTTTTAAATTATCTACTGCACATTTCAGGGAATTAAAAAAAAAACATAAATTCATATTGATAATTTCCAAAGTAGAATATGTTGATGCTATAAATTCTGTTTAATTTAAATTCAATTTCAACAATTCAGTTGCTTAAGTTTAAAATTCTTTTGGCCTTTCTTTGCTTCCATACATTTATCTGACCAACAACTAAATAACAATGTACTTTAATTTATAGGTAAATGTATGTCCTTAATACGAGAAACCTATTATTATTATTATTATTATTATTATTAATAGTATTATTATTATTATTATTAGTAGTAGTAGTATTAGTATTATCATTATTATTAGCAGTATTATTATTATTATTAGTAGTAGTAGTATCATTATTATTATAGTAGTAGTAGTAGTAGTAGTAGTTAGTATTATCATTATTATTAGTATTATTATTAGCAGTATTATTATTATTATTATCATTATTATTATTATTATTATTATTATTAATTTGTTGATTTTAAATGTATTTTCTAATAATTAAACGGGTGCAGTACACACTGAGTGCCTGTAGGCGGCAGCAACACACCGGAAGGTTAATAACCGCTGCTTTCATTCCGCCCACGAAGAAGAGCAACAAGCTAGAAACAGCTGTGAGCAGGTAGCGAAGGTAGCCAGCTAGCTCGTAGCCTCCCACAGAAACAGTGCATTAACTCTCAAAACACAAATATAATGTTTGTGTTTGTGTTTGTGGTCGGCGGTGTGTACGACTGACACACTGCCGCCACCGAACCGGGACTGTTTGCTCTCACTGCCTCTAACGGCTACCCGTAGTCAGCCGATAGCCGATTAGCCTGCTAGCTGGACGTGCTAGCTGTCACACCGGGTTGTTTGTTTGTTTGTTTGTTTGTTTGTTTTTGTTTGTTCTGTGTACACATGAGTGTGTCTCTGGTCGTTATCCGTCTGGAATTAGCCGACCAGTCTCCGTGTCCTCGGGGTTTCCAGTATTCAGCGGGTGAGTTTAATAAACAACCCCCCCGATTGATTGACTTATTGATTATTGATTATTGATTATTGATTATTATTGACTGACAGCAGCTGTGGGGAATGTGTGTCCCTGATGTTGAGACACTCTTCGGCTCACACACAATTCAATTACAACATTACAAAGTTAATGTAACAGCAGGAAAATAAAGACATTTATTTTATTTTATATTTTGTTCTTACAATCTGTTACTGCCTTTATATTTATAAATATATATATATATGTTGTTGTTTACAGATGTATTCTGGTTCTTTTCAATCTGCTGTGTGAATAAACTTGATTTGATTTTAATTTAATAACTTAAAATAAAGTAGAAACATAAGTGAGGAGCTTTTGAAGGTGTGTAATCGATTATTATATCATGATATTCGGTTTTATGATCAGATTGTTTGTGTTGTTGGATGTTAAAGCGACTGTAAGTAAATGTTTTTAAACTTAAATATGTGTGTTCCTTTATAATGTCACAGTTTTCCTAAAATTACAATATTTTAAATTATAACTCCTGTGTTACAATACGACTTTATTTAAGTGTTTCCTTCTCCTAGGGTTATTTTTAATTGTGAGTCGTCATTAAATTGGTTGAAATCTGCGATTACAGAGTTTAATTTGTTAAAATAAACCACAAACAGTGACCACATGTTCTTTTGGTTTCAGTTTCCAGTTTGTTGTCGGTGAGATTTTACCTGGTTGGATCTTCTTTCTCTCTCTGACAGTTATAACAGAGATATTCTGCCCACTCATGATCTCTCTTTAGGTTCAGATAACATTCGGATCGACTTTTACTTTCTTCTTTCCAGTGTTCCATATATGTCTCTTTACATTGCTTTACAACGTGTTTTACTCTGACTGCTGTCTGAGAGGGGCACTGGGATTAACTGACACATGTGCCCTGTCTCTGCAGAAGGCATGTCAGATGAGGAACTACAGGAGAAAGCTCTGTGTGTAGCCAAACACACTCTGAGTGGGAAGACGGATCTGGAGAGAGCGGCTGTACTGCACCAGCACATCGGTAGCAGAGCAATGGGGGACATGGTTATAGAAACCTTTGAGCCCAGCCCAGGTAAGGACACACGCAGGTCGCAGGAGCTGGAAGGGATCGATCGTGTGGCACTTTGAGACGTTATCAGATTATAGTCTGTCTGAACCCTTCGAACTCAGTCCAGCCGTGTCTACACTGCAACGTGCTTATTGTGACGTCTTTATCTTTAAATGATTTATATCCCTGAAGTCTGTACAACCTGGGCTAAAAGGTTATATAAGCAATAAACCATAATAACTAAAGAAAGCATTGAAATAGAGTCATAAATAAAAAAAGAAACTACAACAATTGGACCTGTTTTTTCATCAGATTTTATTAAATAAAAACAGAAAACATAGTTTTTCACGTGGTGTAACGTAGTGACGTCACCCAGAACGCACAGCGTGAAGGTGTTAGCCGCCTGCTGTTAGAGGGTTAACGGATGAGGCTGTCAGTGCTTCATGTACGACTCGGTGTCAACAAAATCTCATGAAAAGACAAAAAACCAAGAATGAATCTGTCCTACTAACTGCTATTATCTATGCATATAAAGCCTATATTATATATATATCTCAGCCTTTGTTGAATCAAGATCTAATTTTCAAGAGAGACCTGAATACACACGTATAAAAACATCAACAAACATTTTAAAATGTACAGTATCGATCTTGATAATTACAACAGAGCCATAATAGTAACAGTGTTACTATGAAAATAATAATAATAACGAGGAATAATAATAGTAATGTGATATAATAGGAACAGTCGCAGCTAAAATCAATCAGAGTTTTGATTTAAATTTCTGACCCACTGGAACTAAAGTCGTTAAATAAACGGTACAAATAATCTGACAGCCATCTTTCCCAGATGAGCGTTACTTCCAGGAACCGGCAGCAGTCGACAGTCTCGTGGGTGGCGTCGAATGTGGGGGCAGTTTTTGCCCTTTTTATAAATGCAGAAGAATAAATGTTGGCGTCTTCTAAATGCAGAGAGGAGGCAACACACTTTTATATACAAAATACAGAGATGAGTGCCGTAGCTTCGTCCTCTGTGTAATAGAGCTCAGTTTTTATTCAAAAACTATTAAAAGCACGCCACTGAGCCACCCTGTAGTTTACTTTGTTTGCACTTTACCTCATTTTTTATTGTGTGATCTGTCTGGTTTAAATGAGTTGCTGCTTTGATGGAAGTTTCAAATGAATTCTTACATGACTTTGTTCGTAAATATTTCATGAGCATGGGTTTGGATCTGAGAGCCACAGACTGGCAGGAAGTGTTGAGAGACGAACCGTCACGTTGTTGGTTTGAGTCTTTTCATAGGTTTTATAGACCCTCAAATACAGACCATCACTTTAAACACACTGAACTGCTGTTTGCACTGTGACTGCAGATAAAGGAGGAGGTGAAGACCCCGGTGGTGAACCTCAGGCTGCAGGGACGGAGGCAGACAGTCAGGAGGGCACCGAGGGAACCGAGGGCTCACAGGACGGCAGCGAGGCGACCGGCGCTGCCCCCGACTCCCCCTCCAAGCAGCTGCCCGACCAGATCTCCTTCTTCAGCGGGAACCCCTCAGTGGAGATCATCCACGGTATCATGCACCTCTACAAGACCAAGTGAGTCACAGGGGAAGATCTGTATCCATTAGCTTCAGCGGCGACCTGCAGCTTTATTACGGGTCGTGTGTTTTCTGTCTCGCTGCAGTAAAATGACGTCGCTGACTGAAGACGTGAGGCGCAGCGCGATGGTGTGCATCCTCACCGTCCCCGCGACCATGACCAGCCATGACCTCATGAAGCTTCTGGCACCTTTCAATGATGTCATGGAGCACATGAAGATCATACGGGACTCCACCCCGAACCAGTACATGGTTCTGATCAAGTTCTGCACACAGGTAAGACCTCGCTGTGGTTTTTTTAATCGCCATCTGGCTGCTTAATAGCATCACATTCAAAGGATATTTTCTCTGATACAGCAATGTTAGTTTGCTGCTTTATAGTCTTTGTGATGTGTGTGGAGGATGTTTCTGACTTAATGCTGCTTTTCTTCTTTTCTGTCTTTGTTCAGGCAGACGCAGACAGTTTTTACACGGCGTGTAACGGCCGCCAGTTCAACTCCATCGAGGACGCAGTGTGCCAACTGGTGTATGTGGAGCGGGCAGAGGTTATAAAGTCTGAAGAGGTAAATATACCCGATATTCTCCACCGACTCAGTTCTTAACATTTACAGGTTTCCAACAAGTCCTGGAAAACTTGGAAAACCCGAAAATTTAGAGACTTGTTTTCCAGTCGTGGAAGCACCTGGAAACTGATTAAAATGACCAAATATCCTGAAAAGAAGTCACACTTTTAAAACAATTTAATTGTATTTAAGCCTGTGTTAATGTCACTGTAGTCAATTTGGAAAGCAGAACAATTGGTTGTGATGAGAAAAGCCAAGTGGATCACGAAAGCGTGTCTCTTAAACCATGAACCATTACAGTTTGTTAGACAATAGCTGCCCTGGAAAACTTTTCCCTGTCCACAAAAAATTATCTATTTTGAAAAACTGATTAATTGAAAAAGTAACTTTTCAAGCAGACGTGTGCTAATTTTCTCCTTTTCAGTTTTTTTATCGTTGTAAACTGAATATCTTTTGTAGGTCAAACACAACGACACATTTAAAGATCGGACTCTGGAACTTTTTTAGGAAAAAAACGAGACATAAATTCGCTTTACGCTCACTAGAATGGTCTTTTTATAACACTGCTGTGGTGAAAATAGAGAGACCGTGCAGACGATGACTGAATCATGTGAGATGGGAAATTCTGCGTGTAGTTGATAAAAGGTTTTATTCCTCAGTGAGAACGTTATCTCTTCCAGAGGTGAACTGTTCACTCCTGATCTTTATTATAAGATAATTACACAGGATAAAACAAGAGGAGAAATGAAAAGGATAGAACATACAATGAAAGGTGAACTGAGCCTGTGGGGAGGAACAACTTTACTGTTTATGCCTTTTTTCTTTGATTTATTTATTAACCACTTTTAAAACAATCTTCCTTTTATCTTTGATTCTCCATCACTACGATATCATCCACAATAGTCAGCCATTATTTGTAATCTATCACAATATTTTATAACATTTTATAGATCAGACAATGACTCAAATAATCAATAATTAATAATAGTTAGTTGCAGCCCTAATGTTCATAAAGCATACAGTGGGTGGTACAATCCTGTCTGTGCAGCACTTACATTGATTATCATCTTTCAACCAGAACAAAGGAAGAAATGGTTGAAATTAAACCTCCACATTGAAAACCTGCAGACTTTTGACCTCTAATAGCACATTGTCTCCTTTCTCTAATCCCCTCCCCTCTGTCTCCCCCCCTTCCCCTCTGTCTACCCCCTCCTCAGGGAGCCAGCCTGCCGGTGATGGAGCTGACCGAGCTGCCAAAGTGCACCGTGTGCCTGGAGAGGATGGACGAGTCGGTCAACGGCATCCTCACCACTCTCTGCAACCACAGCTTTCACAGCCAGTGTCTCCAGCGGTGGGAAGACGCCTCGTGAGTGCTGTAAAGACACACACACACACACACATATGAATGACCACACTGTCCTGCATAATGATGCATTGGGCTTGTGTGTGTGTGTGTGTGTGTGTGTGTGTGGAAATCCCTGGCTCTTCCACTTACAGTCATTTACAGTACTTGATATTTGCTCTCATGAATTACTAATGGCGTAAATAAGCGGACAACACTAAAAGATTTAAAAGATTTTTATCCTGCAGTACCACAGAAATGAGTTTATCCTGGACTTCTTTTAGGGATGTGACTAAAATATACTTCAGCAACATTTCATTAGATGTAGTTTAAATCTGTAGATAAAGGAAGCTTTCTCACTGATGGCAGAGTCACATGCTCTCTCACCTGATCCTTCGTCCACTGGTTATTTCTCCGGGCTTCGTGTCATGTGTTGTTTGTTGTTTTTGTCCTCCTCTATACGTTTTATTCTTCTGTTTCACAAAGGGCCGCCACACAGGTGTGACAATAGATGAATGTGTGCTTCTGTTTCCAGGTGTCCCGTGTGCAGGTACTGTCAAACACCAGAACCAGTGGAAGAGAACAAGTGCTTCGAGTGCGGCGTGCAGGAGGTAATTGACGTCCGTCCGCCGCTCTATCTTCCACCGGATCTTCTGTTTCTGATTCTCCTCCACGTTGCTCTTTTCCTCTGCAGAACCTGTGGATCTGTTTGATCTGCGGCCACATCGGTTGTGGTCGCTACGTTAGCCGGCATGCCTACAAGCACTTTGAGGAAACACAGCATACTTACGCTATGCAGCTCACCAACCACCGGGTCTGGGACTACGCAGGAGGTACTCAGTTTGTGTGTGTGTGTGTATGTGTGTGGAGTTTAGGTAGGTGATAGTAAATTAAAGAATCTATGGCTATTAAAGCTGCTTTAATCAGTTTTGGCCACTAGAGGGCAGAATAATATCAAAGAATCGAGGAAACGTATTTATAGTCTACTAAACCTACTTAAGGCAGTTTCTTCATGCTGCACACGTAGAATAAGATAATTAAAATAAACCAATATGTACAGATATTTATAAACATATACATACATGTATACAGCCAGGGAATAATTCTGCAGTGCATGCTTTGAGTTTGCGTCTGGGGGAATGCAGTCGGCAGTAACAGGATGCTGATGATTGATAAACGAGTTGATGAAAACCCCCTAATGAAGTCGTTGTGGCTGATGTTTTAGCAAGCAGTTGACACAGAGCAACAGTCCGAGCACTACATGGTCTGTTTAGTAGTACTTGCTCAGCTGTTATGGAAATGTAGATTTTTAAATGTTTATTGAGGTCTTGGAGGACTTATTTAAAAAAAAAAAAAAAAAAACATCAAAAGCAAAACTTAACTTATTGGGAAATACTCGACATTCCCTTGGATCTGCCAAATCTTCTCTTTGTTTATCGCCCTTTACATGTCAGAAAATAACGACGTTATAATTTCCCAAAAGCCAGATGTGATTTATTCAGATTGCTCATCCAACAGTCCGAAAAACCCAAAAAATATTCAGTTTACAATAATATTTAACAGAGAAAAGCTGCAGATCCTCATGTTTGAGGAGCTGGAACCAGTGAAACAACAGAACAGTCGCCAATTAATCTTCTGTCAAATGATTGCTTAATAACAAACTTTATTTCTGTAACGCCTCTCAAAAGTTACAAGGTTATTCACAAAACACAATATGTGCAAAGGTCATGTGCATATGTAAAGAGAGAGAGATGAAAGTAAAACAGAGTAAACAGATTGAGTGCTGAACACATTGAGTGTTTCTAAACACATTTTATTTGTGGATTTCTTTTTGCTAACTGACCCACGCGAGCTGATCTTTGTGGTTCCAGATAACTACGTGCATCGGCTGGTGGCCAGTAAGACCGACGGGAAGATGGTGCAGTATGAATGCGAGGGAGACACCTGCCACGCTGAGAAAATTGATGCTCTTCAACTAGAGGTAAGTATTTCCTTTTCTCTCTTTTAGATTCGTTTGCTAAACGAACAGAGAAACGTTAACGTAATGAATTCTCCGTGTGCGCAGTACTCGTACCTGCTGACGAGTCAACTGGAGTCTCAGAGGATTTACTGGGAGAATAAGATCGTTCACCTGGAGAAGGAGACGGCCGAGGAGGTACTGAGTGCTAAACGCAACACTGCCGGGTTTCAGTGGGTTTTCTTTGCTGATATCGACCATATATTTTCTCATTTGTGTTTTTTAACTTCCAGATAAACAACATGAAGGTTAAATTTAAGGAGACCCTGGAGCGCTGCGATAACTTGGAGCGGCGCTTCACAGAAATAAGCAAAGATAAGCAGAGCATGGAGAAAAAGTAGGTGAAGGCTCGTTAGTCTCATCGCAGTTATTCGTACCTGTCACACCTTTTCTGTTTTCTTTTGTTTCTGTCATTTACAGACAAAGGTTGAAGGTTTTCCTGTTTTAATATTATTACTGCCTATGAATTTGACTTTCAAATTTTCTGACGTTATTCTTTGACCATGTTGAATTTGATCTTAATTTTTGTGAACTTTTAAAACGTATTTACTGAACTGTGATCTACCATTTAGTGTTAGTTATGTGATCATGTTTTTCTTAAACCAGTGATAAACTTAGCTGCAGCATTTTGAACCAACTGAAGGCGATGGAGGGAAGTTATAATACCTCTGTACCTACAATACGTATCATAATACAGGGGTTACAATTCATATATACATATATATGATGGATATATTGAAAACTGCATCAAATCTGAGCAAGAAATCACATCCAACAGTTAGTTAATAACCCCGGTTACATTCATAGCACCGCAATACGATAGTTCCTGACACCCCTACCTGTGCAGAGGGCATTAAAGGGCATTAAAGGGCATCAAAGGGCATTAAAGGGCATTATAGGGCGTTTGAGGTCAGACCGCAGCAATAAAACTTACATAAATGTTAAAGACGTTTTTACAAAGCTTTCTAAACAGCTAAATTATTCAAATGCATTTAGAAAGTGGAGGGAAGTGAATCAATAAGTGTGCTCCTGTACATAAAGGCTTAAACAAACACACAAGCACACCATTAGTATTTTACCCCAGAAACATCTTAATCCTCAACTGGAATCTCAACACCCAAACCACAAAACCAGTTGTGGTTTGGGTGTTTAAAGTCAGTGTGTTTAAATGTGTATTTCTGGGCCTGGTCACAGGTGCATTAACAGACAGTTGGACATGTTAAACAGGAAAAGCACAGGTGTTATTAACAACGTTGATTAGGTGTGTCCAATCCAGGTCTTTATGTCGAGCACACTGGCTCACATTATTAACCTTACTGCTTGTTATTTACCTGTTGTGACAAGTCAGAATATTTGTTGTTCAAATGTCCTTCTAAAGGAAAAACTTCCTTTCCTTTAAAAGCCAAGCTGAGGGTCAGGACCCCCAGCAGGGGTCGCCAAAGCTTCATGGTGGGTCACGAGGGCTTCTTGATTTCAAGGGGTATAAGAAAACTTTAAAAATATACAATTCTGTAAGGAAAACTATGAGAATGTCTTTGTTAGATCGAAGTTATGATTGTTAAAAAATAAAAAATACATCATACAGACAGAGAATTGTTTAAAAAATTCCTAAAACCATCAGAAAACTCACCTCTGATGTAATATTTACAGGAAATATTTCATTCATAACTGCACAATTTGGGTTCATCCTACAGTTTATCAGTTGTTTTGTGCTGTTTATTATCACTAAATATATGTCACTTAGTCCGGTGTCGTCAGTTTACTCAGGGATAGAAAAGGAGTCCAGTGCATTTAAAGAGTGTGGAGGAGTTGTTTTTGTGGAGAACTTTGCCAACAGCTCTGTGTTTGTACATCCAGGTGCACTCAGCTAACAACTCGCGTGACGAAGTTGAGCCAAGAGCTGAAGGAGGAGCAGGAGATGAACCGCTGTCTGAGAGCCAATCAGGTCCAGCTGCAGTCCCAGCTGGCCGACGAGGAGCGCAAAGGAAAAGAGAACGGTGAGTGAGGAGGAGGCGACGAAACGAAACCTAAACCATCCAACATGATGTAAGGAGTCTCTGTTGTAAATATGGGCAGCTTCACACTGCAGTTGCATTTGTTCTGATTACATTCCTTCTAAAATCAGGGAGTCAACAACCAGCTCTCCCCCCGGTGCTCTCACACCCAGTCCTAGGAGTCCAGGGCGGTACGGCACCGCTAACTAGCAGTTACTTTACTGTCCGTCAGTTAAACACAGAGAGGGAAAAAGCAGAAAATATCAAATCTGATCCAGTTTCAGTCAAAGTCAGTGACATAGTTGGAGCTGGTGGTGTGTGACTCACTTTATGAGAAGCTGTTATTTTGAGGTAGAACGGTTAGACGGTGGGGATTTAACTGTTTTTGTACCTACTTCTGCCGAGATGATATATAGACATAGATCATTTTAACACGCCCATATCTTCACAGTGCCAGGAGGGACAGCCCGGTCAAACCCAAGTCCTCCGTGTATCTGATCCAATACTTAAAAAATGTTTAGTAAATATGTATCTGAGTCGTCTACATTTGCCCACCCTGTTTGTCACAAACTAACTGACCCAAATACTGAAGGTCCTGGGTCAAAATACAAAGTTATTAAGCTGAAATTATTGATAGGATATGATGGAGAGTTTAACTCAATCAGTCCGATCCTTTAACTGGAGAAAGGTGTAGCTCCCTGTTGCAGTCGTACAGCGGTGGTACAGGTTCTGAACATTGAATGCAGTTATTCTCCGGGCGGCTGCAGTTTCATTCTCACCCCGTTGTTTCTCACAGAATGAACACTAATTAACAAGAGCTGATACGATCTGCTGCCAGCTAAGAATAAGAAGCTGTGATCAGAGTGTGATGTACACTTTGCTGATAAGAGAGAGAGAGGAGAGAAAACACACTGTAGAGTTGCAGCAGTTGCAGTCTGAGGTGGACAAAACATAGAGTTCAATAATTTGATCTGGTTTATTTTAGCCAGTACTGATCCATCAGAATGTGCCCAGAACGGCTCGGCACATCTCTACACACCCCTGGTCTCATTAGCTCGTCTGCTGCTGGCAGAAACAGGAACAGAACATGGCCGTACCCCCATATAGCAGCGGCCCTATGCACCTGAAGCTAGACAAGTTATTTTTGTTCTGCTGTAGAGTACTTCCTCATTTATACGGTAAAATATGCAAAGCATAAACAAATTGCCCCTGCAGACTGTAGCGCGTGAAGGACGGAAGAAATCACACGTCAGCATCAAGAACTTTCTGAGGAGTCTCTGAACCTTCAGTCCACCGCTGCAGAGTCCTCGGCAGACAACCCTGTTTGTGTGTGAAGGCCGACAGGAAAAGAGATTCTTCACTACCACTTTAAGTGTGTGTTTTTATACGGGAACATCACGAGAGGCATGTGGACGTTTGAGGCCCCGCTCTGCCCGAGGGCAACATAAATGTCAAGTCGGAGGTTTGAACGGAAATTTTAGGACTTCAGTTTAGACATACCTGTATTTTTCCTTCAGCGCTCAGCTCGGAGGATGAGGACTGTTTAAACAAATGTCCCTCAGTGCATGTGCTCTCTGTTTATGTGGAAGACACACACACACACACACACACACACACACACAAGTTTGTGCCATTTCACTTGTTATGATGAGCAGCATTCAGACGTTTAATCCACATCTGCAGCTCAGCCACTATATGTGCTTTCCTGTTGGAGTCTTTTTAGAATCACCACAAGTTTCCTGTTGACGTTTATTAACGTGACCCAGTCTTATCTAATTTGTGTGCGTGCGTGTGTGTGTGTGTGTGTGTGTCTCTGTGTTTGTGTTGTTAGTTTAGTTTAATGATGTTATGGTTTCACTCATGCGTTTGGCATTTGGTAGTTTGCGTGGTTACGACACTCAAGCTAATACAACAATAATAAAAAGCTTTATTTCTAACTAAGATAACGACTTATAGAGAAATAAAACATACACTGACGTCAGCATGCTAATATTCTCCCAATCATAATGCTAACATGCTGATGTTTAGCAGCTATTATGTTATAGAGTCTGACAGCAGCAGGGATGAACCTCTCCTTCTTACACCGAGGGTGTAACAGTCTGCTGCCTCTCACCCACTTCCTCTACGGAGTCCAGAGCTCGCTCTCCTGATCAGATTATTGAGTCTCTTCCTGTCCCTGTCCGTACTGCCCCCTCTCCAGCAGACCACAGCATAGAAGATGGCTGAAGCAACCACAGAGTCATCAAACATCCTGAGGAGAGCCCTGCTTACCCCGAAGGACCACAGTCTCCTCAGCGGGTGGAGGCGACTCTGGCCCTTCTTTAAGAGCTTGTTGTGACTTGATGGGTCGTTATTAGTTTTGCATGTATTATATAACTAAAATTAAACATTTGACCAGATGGTGGCGCTAGATGAGAAATCGAAGGATGAATCAAGTTTTTACAGTTCATAATGAACATCAGTGTTTGTATCAGATTTCATGGAAACCCATCCAACAGAGTTATTTCAGTCTCAGGCAACCTGCAGCTTTTTTTTCTCCATTTATCATTGTTGTATATCGTTATCATTATTAACATTCTCCAATTGTAAAAAATGTGCAAATACACAGAGAATTAAAAAAATATTCTAACATTTCCTCAACTAAAATGTTCATCATGTTACCTCCTGACCACCTTTCCCTCTATATTTTGCTGAAACTCCGTATCGGTGTAGCTAGAACTTTCTTTTTTTAAATCCAAAAACAAGAAGAGAGAGAGAATTTAACAGTTCGTGGACAGACCAAAACAGAAATGATCACATTTAATACGTTTAACAGCTCCTGACAGATTTTCTGTCTTTTTTTTTTATAGTAGAAGTTGCTGATCCCTGGTCTGGACTAAAGTGCTACCAATATTTCATCCCTTCAGCCAAGCTGCTAACATTGTCCGTGCTCTCTGTGCTGACGTTTGTCTATCTCACATCCTGTGGCTGTCTGACAGTCAACAGGAGTGTGCAGAGAAACTCTACACCAGCTCATCTGTGGCAACCATTTTTATTTATTATTCATCATTATGAAGATGAAGATGAGGATTGTTATTGCTTGTACGGGGTTTCTTCTCCCACACAGCTTCAGTCCTTGTAGGTCTAAATGTTTATGTCAGTCTCTGGTGTGCAGACAGGAAGTTCACACAGCTGTGCCCTGAGGCCGCCAGTGGTTGTATACATCCTATAGTACGTTACACACTGGAGTCTGGGAGCATATCTTTGGTTTACAGGTTAAGGGAGCTGTGCATCCATCAGTGATTGGCTGAGGCTTCGTTATGATGCGTTAAAGGGTCTATAATCAATATCGGTCGGTTAGGGTGGAAACACTTGTTCAGATACGTAGCGAACATTTAAATCTCATGACTGATGACTTCTGAGCGACTGGTTTTGTTTCTTCCTCTCTTTGAGGTTTATTGGCAGTTGGCGAACGACTGGTTTTGCTTCTGGTTGACCTCTTCTTCTTCTTCTACTGTTTATTACTGTCCAAGGTTCAAGGGTAGCTTTATTATCCCTAAAGGGCAATTTGTTATACAGCCAGCCGTATATACATCATCAACATCGGCGGACAGTAAACAATAGACAACTAAATAAATAAAGTACATAAATACAAATATCTCATAAAGTTATAAAAAGCTGCTGCATGTCGCCACTGTAACGGAGCCTGTAGTGCAAACGTCAGAGAAAACGACGCTCTATTCTAATGTTCACTTCAGAACTGTTTTTTAGTGACATTTCAAAAGTTTGCTTCAGATCAGACAGTTAGATGGAAACACGACTATTGTTTGTCTGTCTGGTTCCCTCTCACCGCTCTCATTGCGTTGTTTCAGCCAGGTAGCTGCTTTCAGAGAGAAAGCTCTTTAAAGCTCACCGGTGGAGCATTTAGCAGCTAAAGATCTTTCTCTCTGTTGGATTTAAATTCATCAGGTGGACACAAAC
Organism: Dicentrarchus labrax; assembly: GCF_905237075.1. Taxonomy (NCBI): domain Eukaryota; kingdom Metazoa; phylum Chordata; class Actinopteri; family Moronidae; genus Dicentrarchus; species Dicentrarchus labrax. The sequence continues at coordinate 2,607,503 of NW_026136710.1, read as the reverse complement.
AGGACTGCAAGTGAATGATCATGTCTCTCTGTAACTGCTGGATGTGGAAATGAGTCACTGTGTTTAAAAGATTTATTATTCGTATGTGGAAGTTAACAAGCTTCTTTTAAAGTGTGTTTAAGACGTGTTCACTGTGCGGTGTTGTGCTGCAGGCGAGCGTAAGGACATGGCGATCGGAGAGCTTCAGGAGCAGCTGAGAGACGTGATGTTCTATCTGGAGACGCAGCAGCAGATCGAACACCTCACTCCGGAGGCCCGCAGCGAAATCCAAGAAGGACAGATCAACATCGGGGCCAGCCCGTCGGACAACCCGGCCGGAGCGGGCCCGTCCTCTGGCAGAGGCAGGAGAGGCCGGGGCAGGAAGAGGAAGTAGGCAGCGGGTTACAATCTCCTGGAAACTGCTAGAAACTGTCGCTGCCTCAGGGTGGACACGTTTATGGCACTCCTTTCTTTCTGTTAAACGTGTGTCTGCATCGTTGTGGCTCTCCAGAAAGCACTTGAAGAAGGAGGAGGAGGAGGAGGAGGAGTGACGACGCTCAGCTTCTTGAAGAAAGCGTAAATAGTGATGTTATTTACCTGCACAATTTCCCACCCTAACTCAACGTAGCTTCCACGGGAGGAGACGAGGAGAATGTGGGTGGATCGCTGAATCTTTAAAGACTGCAAGCTTTGTGCTTTCCAAATATTTCCACCAGTGTGATGTAAATCTATTCTGCTATTTCCAAATCTAAAAACAAATCTATTTTGGTCATGAATGATATTTATTTGATCAAAATTCTGTTCATTTGTGCCGAGTCTAACCCCTGTAATAGTACTTCTTCTTATCAAGGTCTGTCTGACGTCTTTATATTCCTTTAAAATGTAAAAGTTTTCCTTTTACGTGAGAGACAAGGAGAAGCTGGTAGATGAATGTTTGCTTTGTGTAAAGGAGAATTATGACCAAGTTTCGTCATAAATCCCAAAAACTAAATTTTTGTCTATTCTTAAGTAAAACGCTGAAACCTTTGTCTTCCTTTGAACGTTATTTCTCCGAGGCACTCAGTGAGCGGGAGGGAGGGGAGGTGTTGAGCCGCCCGGTTGCTCCGTCTGGTGTTGGAAAGTCCAGAGACAGGGAGGCCTTTTAGGGAGGAGCAGGAAGCATGTTTAACTTTCGGTCAGAGGTTCCCAGCCAGGGGTACGAGGACCACAGGGTGTTACTGTATCTGCCAGGAAGCAGCTCCACTAAAGAGAACAAACAGTAATTATGAATCGGATACAGAAATCCACACATTTGCGTTTAGGAGGAAAATAAACACCATTTGGTTTGCAAATTAAGGCGGAGCTTCAGTGTGTAATAAATAATCTACGACAGACTGACAGCTGAGGACTCCTCCCCCCCCCCAACACCTGAGGCAGCTCTTCACCTGAACGCTGGACTGAAACCGAACTGAGCATCAATCCATCACGTACATAAAGATAGCACTTATAAATAATAAGATCTAATCTATTTGTTTATATTATTATTATTATAAAGCTGTTTATTCTTGTCTTTAAATAACAGAAAATGAAATGAATAATCTGTTTAATAAAGTAAACAGAAGCTTCTGCTGTCGTACCACCAGACTAGCTTTTTTAAAAATAAGTATAAAGGGGACTATATGTGAGTTTTATCCTGCAGCGTTTCATTGTAAATAAAATAACCTTAAATCCTTGACTATTGAGGGATTTTCACCGTGGGCTCTGAGAAATGGTGAAAGGCTTTTATTAACTGTTTTCTGATTAATCGGTTATAAAAATAATAATTAGTGGCAGCCCTAGTTATACACGGTTATATACATAACCATATTGATCAGCAGCAACATTAAAAGGCTCCTCCAACTACACTGAACAGCATCTCGAATCTGCCTCTTGTGGATGAAACCAGGGTTCCCACATGACCTGGAAAACCTGGAAAATGATTCAAATCACTAAATATCCTGGAAACATTTTATGAAAGAAAACAAAACCCTGCTTATGTAGCTCATACAGAGGCTTCAGTATTAGACTGAGACTGTTCCATAAGTTAAAGATCTACTGATCTAGGTCACGTTCTCTGACCTCTACCTGTGTGAGTCTGTACATCTGTCCTGTATACAAAGCAACGATCTCACAGCGTATTTTGAAAACACTGCAGTGACCTCTGACCTTCAGTTCAGGGACTTCTGCCAATGTAAACTTGGATATATATTTAGACTGTTTTTCTGCTATCGATCTTCATCAGTTAACTTCAATCATTTCTTCATTGAAGCCATCAACCTGTCTATTAGACCCGATCCCAACTAGGCTGCTTAAAGAAGTTGTTCCCTTAATTGGCACTTCTTTACTGGATATGATTAATCTTTCTTTATTATCAGGATATGTACCACAGTCCTTTAAAGTAGCTGTAATTAAACCCCTTCTTAAAAAGCCCACTCTTGACCCAGGGGTTTTAGCCAACTATAGACCGATTTCTAACCTCCCCTTCCTCTCTAAGATTCTGGAGAAAGTAGTCGCCAAAGAGTTGTGTGACTTTCTACATAACAATAGTTTATTTGAGGATTTTCAATCAGGATTTAGAGTTCATCACAGCACAGAGACAGCTCTGGTTAAAGTTAATAATGACCTTCTGATTGCTTCTGACAATGGACTTGTCTCTGTACTTTTATTAGATCTTAGTGCTGCATTTGACACCATTGACCAAAATATTCTTTTACAGAGACTTGAGCATCAAATTGGCATTAAAGGAACCGCACTAAGCTGGTTTAAGTCATATTTATCAGATCGCTCGCAGTTTGTACATGTTAACGATGAATCTTCAATAAATACTACAGTTAGTCATGGAGTTCCACAAGGTTCTGTACTTGGACCAATACTATTTACTTTATATATGCTCCCTTTAGGCAACATTATTAGGAATCACTCCATTAACTTTCACTGTTATGCAGATGATACGCAGTTATATCTATCAATCAAGCCCAATGAAATTAATCAATTATCTAAATTACAAACATGTCTTAAGGACATAAAATCCTGGATGACTGAAACTCAGAAAAAAACGAAATTCTTGTTCTTGGCCCCAAAAACCTTAGAGACTCACTGTCTAAAGATATAGTTACTCTAGATGGCATTAACTTGGCCTCTAGCACCACTGTCAGGAATCTTGGAGTTCTCTTTGATCAGGATTTGTCATTTAACTCCCACACAAAGCAGACCTCTAGGACTGCCTTCTTTCATTTACGTAATATTAGAAAAATTAGACACATACTATCACAGACAGGTGCAGAAAAACTAATCCATGCAATTTGTTACTTCAAGGCTAGATTACTGCAACTCTTTATTATCAGGTTGCCCCAATAAGTCCATTAAAACACTCCAATTAATTCAGAACACTGCAGCACGAGTACTGACAGGAACTAGAAAAAGAGATCACATCTCTCCTGTACTAGCTACTCTGCATTGGCTCCCTATAAAATGTAGAATAGAATTTAAAATCCTCCTCCTCACCTATAAAGCTCTTCATGGTCAGGCCCCTTCATATCTTAAAGAGCTCATAGTACCCTATTAGCCCTCTAGAACACTACGTTCTCTGAATGCTGGGCTACTTGTGGTTCCTATAGTCTCTAAAAGTAGAACAGGAGCCAGAGCCTTCAGTTACCAAGCTCCTCTCCTGTGGAACCAGCTTCCAGTTGTGGTTCAGGGAGGCAGACACCCTCACCACATTCAAGAGTAGGCTTAAGACATTCCTCTTTGATAAAGCTTATAGTTAGGGCTGGATCAGGTGAGTCCTGAACCATCCCTTAGTTATGCTGCTATAGGCCTAGACTATCGGGGGATTTCCCATGGTGCACTGAGCTCCTCCCCTTCCTCTCTCTTTCTGCACTCATTCATGTCCCTTTAATGCATGTTACTAACTTCACTTCTTCCCCGGAGTTCTTGTGCTTTCTCGTCTCGCAGGTTCTTGTCGATCCTGGTGGAGCCTCCTGCCATGGTCCTGCTAGATTGCCATTGCCAATACTGTTGTTGCTGTGCACCTGTCTGTCTGTCTGTCTCTCGCTCTCTCTCTCTCTCTCTCTCTCTCTCTCTCCCTCTCTCTCACCCCAACTGGTCGAGACCACCCACCTAGAGCCGGAGGATCTGTCCTAGGTTTCTGTCTTTTAACAGGCAGTTTTTCCTTGCCCTTGTCTCCAAGGTCTTGCTCATGGTGGTACTGTTGGGTCTCTGTAATTAATGTTAAAGAGTTCGGTCTAGACCTGCTCTATTTGAAAAGTGTCCTGAGATAACTTCTGTTATGAATTGGCGTTATACAAATAAAATTGAATTGAATTGACCTTAAAGGTACGAGCCTGGGGGGGGATCTGGGGTCTAAAAGAAGACGAGATGAAGCAAATTCATTCACTTTTCTTTTAAGTATTTGTGCTTTTATTGATCATTAACAGTAGCTCAGAGGATCAATGCCACTTTACTGCAAGGGTACAGTTAGCTTAGCTTAGCATAAAGACTGGAAACGAGGGTAAACTGCTAGCCTGGCTCTGCCTCCTTGTGTCTGCTCTTTATGCTAAGCTAAGCTAAGCATCTCCTGGCTGTAGCTTCATTTTTAAACCGACCGATACGAACGAGGGATCATTTTTCTAGAACCTAACTCTCGGCAAAAAAAGGAGAGAGAAAGAGAAAGCAGTTTGTGCTTTTACAACAACTACACGAGTGAAAAAGGATGTGTGTGTCCACAAGCACGTGTGTGTGCAGCTGACTGATAAACATCCTAACTGGACAGCACTATTTCTAGTTTTTTTGGGGTTTTTTTTTTTTGCTATTAAATCTCAATTTCAGTTCAGAGTCGTCCTCCAGCCTTCCATAATGTCGCTGGGTTGTCAGATTGCTGCTGAATGACGCAGTAACCTGCACCTTCTGCACGGTGCTAAAAATACAAATTTACTATATCTGTAGCATCAAAGGGCAGCTTTCATTGTTAGTGTAACTGCTGTAGTCACAAACTGCCACATCTGCCCCGAGGCTGCCGTCCTGTGTGTGACTAACCCCCCTCTTCCTACTACATTAACAGTTTACTCACAGCAGCTTGTTGGAAGTAAACTGTGTACAGAGAAATACGCTGAGGGATGATTCAAGCTCTTGTCTTCATACCGTCTCATCCTTTTCACACCATGGAGCATTAGTCACTGTCCGTGAAACACTGAGGCAGAACTGGAATATGATATTAATACGTACGTTTTTATTAGTGTTTAATCATGTTTGGCCACCGTAGTTTCTCCTGCACACTTGGAACGGGAGGGTGAGACGAGAGGGTTGTAATCTGCAACTGCACCACTAGATGCCACTAAATCCTACACACCTCCTCCTATGTGCCTCCTGCAATGTTTGCTGGTCCTTTAATACCAAATATGAGGTAATCTGGTTTTGGTAGGTATCAGTTTAATCATGTATGTGAGGTACAGCGTGTAGTAAGCTTTATTTTAAAATATTTAGTCGCAGTAGTGGAAGCAGTACTCAGATCTGTTACTTAAACCTACAATGAGTTTTTAACTGGTTATAAAACAGTCTCAACTTCATCCTGATGCCTCAATATGAGCTACATAAACAAACAAGACCCTCAGAGAGAAGATTGTCTGTTTCTATACAGTTTGATTCCCCTTTAAATCAATTACAAACACTACCACTTCTGTCCACAGGGGGCGCCAGAATCAACACAAGTAAAAGTCCTGCATTCAAAATCATCAAAATATAGTTGAAATATCCAAGGGTTCATTATACAGAATGGCCCATATTATATGACTGTATTATATAAGTATTGACTTATGTGAGCTACCAAGCTTGATTGAGCCACATCAATATGTTTCGCATTAATAATCTGAATCTACAAAGCAGTTAGTAACTGAGCCTAATCAGGTAAATGATCAGTAGTAATCAAATGAGTATGCAAAAACCTCCACACCTCTCGGTTTTCTATTCATAACTTTATATGACCTTTACAGTCAGTCGTACACCCACACAACTGTGGTATGACATAGTATGACAGCTATTTAAACAATGTCACCGTTTCCTGTCGTAGAAGACAAACTCCTCACATTCAGTCTTTTTATTAGGGTTGAAATCATTACGCTACAAAAGTCTATATTCAACTCAATCTACAAGACCCAGTTTCTTAATTCTGTCACATTTTAACATGCCGATGGCACAATATCAGTGTTTTTACTCTAATTACATTCATTAGGGGGCATTCAGCTCACACACACACAACTAAAAGCAACCATACGACTGTAACACGATGAAGCAGCTCTGTGAACCTATAGCCACACACCAGCATGTTAGGTATAATGTTTACGGTGTTCGCAGTCTTAGTTTAGCTTTAGATCTCGCCTTGATACTTAATTATTTTTTGTTTAGTTGTGTACTTTCTGTTGTTGAGGACCCCATTGAGAACGAGATGGTTCATCCCAAATTCATCCCTAATAAAGAATTCATTAGCAGTAAACAAAGTGCAGCTGAGGTTGTCATTCGTTTAATTGGTCAAATATTGGACAAACTCAGTGTTTACCTGATGAATCTGGTAGATGAAGAGTTTATAGTTCATCCTCTGAGGAACATGAACCTCTGGTGACACAGCTAGCATGCCTAAACAAACCCACTCCATTAAAAAGGCCCCATGATACATAAAACGGATATATTCGTGATTAGATCATCCAACCTGCTTTTGTGATTAATCATGTCAATTCAGCGACCACAGCGTCACATCCTTTGATTAGCATTGTTTCTGCAGGTTTGACCTATTTACAACCATTATGAATGCAGTTTCAGACCTTTGTAGGGGCCATACTGGCAACGACGTACAAAGGATGTGACGGGAAATGGGTTCAGTTTTTACCGAGTGATCAATGCACATTTTATTCCCCAAAACACATTTAATCCAATCAATTTTTAAGTCCTATTGAAATCATATTATAGACATTTTAAGGCCTCAAAACTCTGATGATTGGATTTTAGACCCGGCAGACATTTACACAGATTAAAGGAACATTTTGACAGCAAATAAGAACATTTTATGAACAAATTAAGAATAAAATCAGCTAAAATTAGATCTCAGAACATGACGATACCCTCTTTTGTTCATTAATACGATCATACAGGTACGTTTAATTGTTTAATTCATAAATTAATGTTGGGGGTTTTGAAGTTAGGATTTGATTTCCACCTTTAAACACCATTAGAAAAAGCGAGCACTCAACCTGGATCCGGGCTGTTTTTTAAAAACCCAACACTGAGTGGCTGTGAAATAAACCTGACGTGGTGTATTATGTGTCTTTGAAAAAAGCAGAAACTGGACAGAAGAGTGAGAATGAAGGAGGAGGAGCCTGCAGATGGTTGAGAACAGGAATTGGAGGTAAGATAGACAGATAGGAGGGCCCTTCCTGAGTTGAGCTTGCTTTGCTGTGTGGGGCTGTTCTCTCCTTCCTCCACTCCCAAAACTATGGACTAGACCTACACAGAAAAAGTCTCTTTAGAAGCATTTAAGCTACATTGACGGTAAGAAAACTGCTTTTTTTTTTTTCTTCTTGTGTGTTTTCTCTCAGTTTTCATTCAACCATTTCCCCCTCTCCTCTCCTCTCCTCTCCTTTGCTCTGCTTTGCACACACACAGGCTGCAGGGTGAAGTTATGTGTGTGCAGCTGGGTGTGAGGTAGTAACTCAGTACCTGTCTACACACAAGAAAAAGCTTCATTTATAGACTGTTACACACGCTTTAAACCTGCAACCTGTGTTTCATTCTCAGCTGGAAGTTTTTGAATGTTTCTGCAGCTAAATCAGAGAAGAAATGTTTTTTTGTTTGTTTTTTTAAGCACAGTAAATATCATCAAAGTGCTAAAGAGCTCTAAAATTCCTGGTATGCAACCGGTCCTTCAGGCCCCTGCATGTGAAAAGACAAGATAAAGCACTGATAGTGTCTCTCTTTCTCTCTCTCTCTCTCTCTCTCTCTCTCTCTCTCTCTCTCTCTCTCTCTCCCCTGTGTATGCTGTGCTAGATTCTTTTGTGCTGAAGTAAAAGAGGCTCTGACGTGAGTTTTATAACTTTACCTTCATCTGAGCCAAGAGTAATATCCAGCTCCAGCTCAGAGTCACACAATGCTCAACACTGTGCTCATTTCTCATCGGGATCAAAGCTGTTCTTCCTCCTGCCAGCAACAGAGGCGTCTGAGTATTGATTGTGTTAACTTGAAGTTGTTGACCCAACCTCTGGGTGTAACCGATAGTTCTTCCTTTTTCTTTCAACCTCCTGAAAGTCACACTATGTGCTATAAAACACCCCTCTTGATTTCACATTTAGAGTCTTAAACGGATCTTTTTGCAGACTAAACTTGAAGAATGTGAATCATTTGAAGATGCATGAACTTTAGTGTTTAATTAAGTCAAGAGTTGCAGAAAAAAAAGCCCATAAATAATGTAATTGAAGGGGATTTTGCGTATATGATGCATGCAAAAGCTGCTACAATGCTCTCACTTGTGTGCACATCCACACAGGTGGTGAATGTTCCTGAATGGATCGCACTTCCTTCTTTCTGCACGAACGTTTCCAGAGTATTTTTCACTTGATTTGAATATTTTGCTGGAGGGAAATCAACGTGGTGGGTTGGAAGAGGAGATCTGTGCCTGGAAGGCCGTGTTATGTAAGCGTGGAAGTCTATGAAGCAGCAATAAACTGATCAGATTAAGGTGTAAAATAACAAAAAGAGAAGATGAAACAGAGAGATGTGATATCAGAGATGTTATCAAAACATTATAAAGATATCTTATCAGTTTACCCAGAATCCTCTCATCGTTTTCTTCACTGCTGTCATATATCTGGAACTATTTTCGTTTTGCTTCACTGGCGTTACTTCCTTAATTCTAGTTATTTTACTCCTCTTGCTGCAACACACTGACTTTACCGTCAGACGAGAGGAAATAGCCGCCTCACCGGCAACTATTTCTCACACTCCTCCTCTCTTAGACCCCCCAGCAGCTCCAACCTACGTGCCGAGGTATGAGAAGTCAGCCTCATACCGCGCAGCAAGTGACAGCATGACATCGCAGTTTAACATCTGTCTGTGGTTACAAGTACCAGCCTCACTAAGCGTGGGTGTCGCTGGTGTTGAGAAATTAATGGTTTGATAGCATGAGAGGAAGGAAAGTTTTTCTTTTCCTGTTTTGCAGCTGAGTCTTTTTTTTGGCATCAAAAATAAAGGTGCAAGTTGTTGAATTGTGACAGTATTTATAGATTAACACTGGTACTACAGCAGAATAATATCGTAGCATTAGAAAGTTAAGAAACTTCCAAGAGACAAAAATGTAAAGAAATACATTTAGATACAGTAGAGGGTGAAATATGACACTTTAATGTGGTAAAGCTCAAAAACACCTCAAGTTTTCTGCCCCCAATGGTGCACAGAGGAATCACTGCTATAATTATATAAAAAACACAATATTCATATAAAAATACTACAAAATTTCACATGAAAATGCTTAAATTAGGAGATTATTGAAATGTGATTTACGTAAAATACGAGCTAAACTGTGATGTGCGAGATAGTAAGCTGAGGTAAAATGAATGGTTCTAAAACACTGCAAAAAGACAGATTAATATAAAATAATATATAAAATATATGAGTAATAATCGAGGAATTTTAGGGGCAAGTATTGAAACATTTTTTCTTGACACTCAAAGATTGTTTGCAGACAGGCTTTTGAGTGGCGCAGATTATAAAATTTAAATTAAAATATGGATTATTTTCAGGGTATTGGCTCATTTTAATCAATTTCTCTACATTTCCAGGTGTGTGAACCTTGAAAAACATTTAAATATGTAACAAAAAGTAATGAAATTACATTACTTTAATATTGTGATACTCAAATTGGGTTAGTGATTCATTTTTTTCACAGGTAACAACTGACACACCTGACAGGTAACAGGTCAAACATCCAGCAGACCACAAAGGGTTGAAGTTAGAGCTTAAGTAGCCGTTAAGGTTACACTTTATGGCTGACGGTAAAGGAAAATCAGAAGTGACAGAAGTTAAAGATAACATCTTCTAGCAAGTTATTTATGGTTGATTTCAGTACACATTAAAGTGCATATTTATACTACGATATAGTCTAGCTACTGCATACTACGTGGTAGATTTAGTAGGTGGTTTCGAATAGACCTCAGACACTTGTAGCTAACGTTATAGCCTAGGTAACTAAGGAAGTAGGCTGCCTCATTTAGACTGTAATGTGCTATAAAAGTTATAATTTATTACAGGATTTATTCCATATGACATGTTAATCCTAAAAGAATCCAACAAAACTGGTAAAACAAACTTAACATGAAGGTGACATGAGGTTTGGGAGTCATGTTTTATAAAGCAGCGATGTGAAATAGTTGGGCTGTGGAAGCGGTTTGCTCAGTTCGCAGAGAGCAGAGGTTAACCATAAAGGTAGAAACATCTTGTTTCCAAGAATGTGTATGTGCTCTGCTATAATTTCTCTTTCGGATTTACACTTTGTATTCAGGAACAATCTGCAGTGTGATATAAATATAATTAAACTAGAGCTACTACTGCCACTGGCACTGGTCATTGAGGTATAAAGGTTTCCCTGAAGAGCAGCTTTAATGTGATCTTTGTGATCTTCGTGTTATTAAGGATGGATTTAATTTTCTGTTTCACTGCCCCGTTGTACAATGACGTGAGGAACAAACTGTTTGAAAGAATCCAAATGAAGAAACCTGATTCATTTGTTATGTGGCCATCATGGCTGATGTTGCTTTGGTGGCTGGGCACCATCAACGTTTAAATACCGTACAACTTCCAATAAAAGCAGGGTCCCTAATAGACGCAGGTCCCTTTTAAAAGCCTGGCGTGGCTACACGTTTTGACAAATAAACGCAGGTCTCCAATAGAGGCCTGGTCTGGATTTGGATGAGCGAGTTTTAAATTGTTTCAATCTCCTACACAAATATAAATGTTTAAACTTTTGTCAGTATGTACATCATTAGATCAGTTATAGATTCAATCGTTCAGTATATTCTACGAAAACTATCAACAACAAAGTGTAACGTTAATTCATGCTGACTTACCGGTAACACGGTAAACAAGAGAGACGGAAAAAACCTCTGAAGCATCATAATCATCATGTTAGTTGTCAGATTTGCTGAACAAAATCTCAAGAGAAGCAGCAGTTAGAGTTTAGTTTATTTTTGTGCTAAAGGAATCAAACGCCTGTCCCAAATAGAGGCCTGTCCCAAATAAAGGCCTGTCCCAAATAAAGGCCTGTCCCAAATAGAGGCCTGTCCCTAATAAACGCCTGTCCCAAATAAAGGCCTGTCCCAAATAAAGGCCTGTCCCTAATAAAGGCCTGTCCCAAATAGAGGCCTGTCTCAAATAAAGGCCTGTCCCTAGATAAAGGCGGGGGGGGAGTTCAGTGATTTAAGCAAATAAACGGCTATTATTAGAAGTTTTACGGTATGTAAAATTTAACTAACTATGATATGGCCGACAGTGAAAGAAATCTTAAGTTGTTCATAATAAAGATAACATCTTCTTCTAACAAATTAAACATTAAAATATTTAAGCTATAGATTTAGACTCTAGACTGCAACAGTAACTAACATTTATAGCCTTCTTAGCTAACGAAGCAGGCTAATGCCACCTTCATGTTAAGACTGTAATGTGCGTTAAAAGTTATCATTTATTACAGGATTTTCTTGAATTATAATTAAATTAAGACTTAGATGGAGGCAGAGGTACCTTACGTTTATTTCCTATGAGGTTTAACTAACTGATCATTTCTTTAAGTATTTAAAACCAAGATAAGGAGAAAGAACATCTTAAGGAAACCTTAACTCAGATCTTTTTGTGCAACCGGCCCTGCGTACTACATTTCCCATAAGCCCGAGCACACAGATAATATTGTTATTATATACAATATAAAAAATATTGATTATGACTGGTTTCTCTCTCTCTCTCTGCAGATGAGTGACCAGGACAGCAGCGCCTCGGCGTCTCAAACAGAGGAGGAGTTTGAGGGAGAGATGGATGAAGAGATGGATGAAGAGATGGATGAAGAGGCAGAGGGCGAAGGAGAAAAAGATGACAAACACAGGGCCAGTCCGGTCCCCAGTCTGTCCAGCTTCTCCTCGTCTCTGCGCGCCGTCATACGCATCAAGCAGAAGTACCAGGCCATAAAGAAGCGGCGCCAGGAGCTGGCCCTGGGCCTGGCGGGAGTCGGGACCCTCACAGGGGCCCCGGCTCGAACCAGCCCCAAAATCTTCACCTTCGATGGAGTCACCCCCTCCGCCTTCTCCTCCCTGTCGTCCTCCGTCCCTCAGAGGAAGAAGAGGAGGAGGAGGAAACGGGTGCTGTATCCCAACGGAGGAGGCTGCAGGGCCCCGCCGAAGCAGGAGCGCAGCCGAGCCAAGTACTGCCTCTACCTGCTCTTCGCCATCGTCTTCATCCAGGTGAAATACAATAAGCGTAATTAGCATTAATAATCACTTTAGTGGACAATATTTCAGCCACTGTTTGGCCAGGTTGGACAATATTGGAGAGTTTTTGGGGGTTGTTGAGGTTGCTGAATCCATTTGTGACGCCACAGGTACATTTATTATATTGCTCAAACATAACTCGTAACACCGGCAGTCATGCCCACAACTGTCTGTTAACACAAAAAGAAACCAAAATGAGCTCAGCCCGAATTAACTTCCCCAACCCTAGAGAGGAATTTGTATTGTGACTGTGATGGATCAAATATACACTCAACTGTCTACGTGCTCGGTCATGTTAGTGTTCATTCAGACTATTAATAAAAATAAACAGTTGTTATTCAAGCCTCAGATCATTAACTAGTCTTCAGTGAGAGTCTTGGCTCATTTACAGATCATTTATGCCTCGTGGGTTCTTAATCCGGCGTGATTGTTGTCTGCCGTTTGTTATTTCCAGTTTGCTAATGTCAGCAGCTGAGCGGAAAATAAAACACCGCCTGTTGCCCTCTGCAGTGCAACAACAAAGACTGTCTGTACAGATTACAGAGACAGTTTGCATTAGGAAACAAATGGACTGGGAAATGTAAAAAAGTTCTGAACATGACACTGAAAATGCTGCTTTATACCTCACTAAAGTAATTTTATTATCTTATTTGAGACTCAAATCTTTATTAGGAATAACCCCTTGAGATGTACCTTTTTGTTTTTAAGTGCGTCCTCAGTGACTTAAAGTATTAAATACACAATTACATTTAATAAAATAACAGTATAATTAAACCAAATGTGATGAAAACAAAACAAAAAAACAACAAAAAACTGTAAATATCAGGACAAAATGAGAGGATTATTCATCCGTAGTTTAGAGTCAGTGAAAGTAACAATTACAAACCATGATATTAAGTGTTATTATGAATAAGTACAATTGATCCTATATTTGATCTATATTTATTCTGAAGAGGTTTTTTAATGTGTGATCTGTTCACACAGGAACAGACACACATACTTACTGTGTGTCTGTTTCCGTGTGTCCTGGAAAACCTGGAAATTTAGAGACAAGTTTTCCAGTCATAGAAACACCAGGAGATTATCCTGCAAATAATCTGTGTTCTGGGAAGTTTTTAAATTGTATTTTAGTGTAAATTAAAATTAAAACGCAGTAAAAACGTATCAATAGAAGGCAGCCTACAGCAGCCGGTAAATTATATGAGCGTTTGTGAGCAAGTGCTGTCCTGGAAAAGGTCCTGGAAAAAAAGTTGGAGCCCTGTTCTCTCACAATGTACAAAGAATATCAAGGAGCTGCTCACATCTGGAAAAAAGACCCAAAACAATTGACGCAGCAGCTCCAAGAACTATGAAGATACTGGAAAAACATGTTCAGTTTTATTGACATCTACTGGTTTTCTTTCCAGGTGTACAACGCCATCGAGAACCTGGACGACCACGTTCTCAGGTACGACCTGGAGGGGCTGGAGAAGACGCTGAGGAGAGAGGTGTTCGGGCAGCAGGGAGCTGTGGAGGGTCTGCTGTCCCACCTGAAGGACTACCTGTCCACCTACGTCCACAACAAGCCCCTGGTGGTGTCCCTGCACGGCCCCAGCGGCGTGGGAAAGAGCCACCTGGGGCGCCTCCTGGCCGGACACTTCCGCTCCGTGGTGGGGGAGACGCTGGTGCTGCAGTACTACGTCCTCCACCACTGTCCCCAGGAGGCCGACGCCCTGCAGTGCGCCCGCAACCTCTCCGCTCTCATCTCGGAGATGGTGGAACGCGCCGAGGAGGAGGAGAAGATCCCGCTCTTCATCTTCGACGAGGCCGAGCACATGCACGACGAGATCCTGGACGCGCTGAAGCAACTCGTGGCGTCCAAACAGTCCAACGAGTACCTGAACGCCATCTACCTGTTCCTGAGCAACCTGGGTCACGCGCACATCACCAAACACATGCTGCACAACTCCTCAAGTATTTCAGCATCCGGTCGCCATAGTAACCTGGTGAAAGAGCTGACTCCCATATTACGCAACACTCTGGAGAAGCTTCACCTCCTGTGGACAGAGGCGGACATCTTACCTCTGAGCCTTTTGGAGAAAGGTCACGTGATGGAGTGCTTCCTGGACGAAATGACTCGAGAGGGGTTCTACCCGGATCATACCAACATAGAGCGCCTCGCGGGGGAGATTGAGTATTACCCCGCGGTGGGGGGGCATGAATATTCCCAGACTGGCTGCAAGCAAGTGGTGGCCAAAGTCAATCTGCTGTGAAATCCTCTGCAGGAAATGTTTGGATGTTTCACATTCTTTCAAAAAAACAAAAAGAAAACCCCGTGAAGAAAGAGTGCGTGAGGAGCGAGGGAGGGGTTAAAGGTTATGAAACTTGAATGACACAACTCAGAGTCAGACCACACTTTCAAGAGCAGTTCTGAAAGAGTGAAATAAGACAGAAGGAACGCTGAAGACATTCGGCTCTGTCGTGGGAACTGGCGTGAATCCTGTGAAGAGCCCCCCCCCCCATCCCGGGTCCACAAACAGTCCTTAAAGGGTCAGTTCACCGAAGTTATGACACAAACATGCAGATAGTTTAGATTTTGAGGTATCGGCCTGCATGCAAACACAACGGAGGTGCCAGTGAGTTAGTTTATTACACCTCCAGAGGACCATGTGCAAGAGGTTATCTCCGTTAGCCGTGCAGCGAGTTGGGGACAATATCGATGTGGGGACTGGATTTGAGACCAGAATTAGTTTGGATTTAGGTGAAACTGGATCATATTTAATGTAGAAAATATGTGCTGGTTTTCCCCCTGATGTCGTCCTCCGACTCTGCCTCAACTCCCAGTAAATGTCTGAAGTTCCTGATGGGAATATATAGCTTTACTTTTACTTGCTAAAGTAACCGATAACAGCCAAGTGTTAGCTAAGTTAGCTCTGCTGCTAGCGGTCCTGTTAACTGAGCCCAGTTCTGATGTCTGCTCGCCACCAGCATCCGGTGCTCGCTGCATTAACAAACACATATTCATGGTCCTTTGTGGATGAATTTCCATGACTTCATTGGTCCTCTGACCTTTTCCTGGAGCCCTGCAAGCAAGTTTACATGTTTGGTTTTAAGTGAATAATCTCCACCCGTCAGGATGAAGTGTAATAACTTTGGCGAATGCTTAACGGTGGAGACATCCAACACCCCTGACGGATACCGTGCAACAACGACACAGCACGTAATGCAACATCAGCTGTTGTGGGTTTGCAAAGTGTTGCTGCTGCACAGTTAATGTGCAGAGAGGACGGGACGAGGCTCACCGCTCTCCTGCTGCTGAAACTAACATCAGCAACAACAACAACAACAACAACAACAACAGCATATATCTTGGCAAACTGTCCGTGTCCAAGTAATTAAATGTTACCTGAGACACTCAAACCCTGGCTGGAAGTATTGTGTGGCAGGCAAAGCACAGAAGAAGGTTTTAAAATCTAAAGGTTGGGTTTATTTTCCCACAAACGATTCAACAAGAGGTCAACAAACCAGAATTCTACTGAAACATAAGGCTAAAATTAAAAGTAGACTAACAGAACGAGCTGTCGGATCAAACCAATAAATACACACAGGGGAGGACGGCACACACAGTAACTAAGGTTCCCTCCCCCGTGCTGTCAGCCTCTTGGTTTGGTCCTCTGTTTAAAACCAGGCTCCGCCCTCCGCCTCATCTTTTACTCAAAACCAGGAAGAAGAACTGAGCAGCCAGGTAACTCCAAGCAGAGAGAAATGAATGAATAACTTCATTAAACCAACTAGTAAAATGACAAAACAGTAGAAACTAACACACAGAATTTATTAGAAACGCTTAACCCACCTTTAACTTTTCATCTAGCGCCACCATCAGGTCATCAGGTCATCAGGTCCCATCAGATGTACTTTGTTTAGTGCTATCGTTCGCTCAGATGGTCACAGTGGGCGTGTTCATGATCTGGGTGAGCTGACCCTTTAACCTCTCTCAGACAGAACTACTTTATCAGGCAGCTGAAGCAGACACAGGAGTGAGACCGATATCGGTTGATCAATAAGTGGAAGTTTCGATTTTTAGAATTCATCAGATACTAACACATTTTAGAAATGTCTTTTATTAATGCTAGTGCAAGTCAGCAGATTGTGACGATGTTTCTGCAGACACCGAGCTGCCGCCTCGTTCAGCTACAGGATGAAGCTCGCCTGCGTACGTTTCTTCTTTTCATTGAAGAATATTTGGTCCCTGCCAAGTTTATTTATTAGGGGAAAGATATTTTTTGCATGGATGTACTTTATGTTCAAAGAGAGCAACTTTAAGTAGACACAGACTCGCACTAGCATTAAGATTTCATTTTTGTTACTGACCTGATGAGACTTAATCCGTCTTGTATGTTAAATGTTAAATGTTCTGTATTCAGTTTATATTTCTAATTTAAACTTCAATGTGTAATGAGTGCCTTGGAATTAAAGACACCATTTAAACATGACTGTGAGATTTTATATGGGTTTTATTATTATTTAGTTTGCAATATGAAGCGCTGTTTAGCTTAGCTTTGCAATAAGACTGGAAAAAGAAGGGAATCAGTTCAGGAAGTCTCTGCACCAGGAAGAAGAAATAGTCCCGCACATATTAACCTGCTCGTAAACCAGGAGTCATTTCTACACTTCTGTTTCTGTGCAGGTTAAATAAACAAGAAATGAGTTAATCAGTGAGCTTTTAGGGAGCAGGTAGGCAGCTTTTGTTAACTTTGAGTTGTTTCCAGTCTTTATGTTGTCTATAGTTTCATGTTTAGCAAGCAGACATTAGCATCAATTCTCATCAAACTCGGGGGCTATTTCCCAAAATGTTTCAACTTGGGGTCCAGTTACTCTTTTTCTACTCAGATGGAGATTTTTTAAGTCAACAACTGAGCAAAGGAAGACCCTTGAGCTACAGAAAAGGCCAGTAAGTGGACACTGAGTTCATGTTTTTTATGAAATGATCAAAGGATAATTATCGTCTGAAGCTCACAGAGCTTTATGGCGAGTTTCAGCTCACCGCCCTCATCGTGCCATTTTCAGGCCCAAAGAAAGCAGTAAAAAGCCACCGTACGCCGCCTGCAAACAGCGGTTAGCAGCAACTAGCTGGCAGTCGTGATAAAGTACACATTCATCACTCAAGTTGAAGTATAGAAACTGTAAAACTTCAATAACAGCCCCCTGAACTCAACATGCCTTTAATTTGGGACAGGCCTTTAGTTCATGCTCAACAAAAATGGAAAATACCGTCAACCCCGATGGGTTTTAAATAGTGCTGTCAAACGATTCAATTATTTAATGGCATTAATGTCATAGTTAACTCGCAATTAATCGCACATTTTTATCTATTCTAAATGTTCCTTGATTTCTTTTTGTCCCATTATGTTTTCTCATTTTAATGCTCTTATCAACATGGAAAAGTTGATCAGCTTGCTTTGTGCCAATGTTTTTATTGAAAACAACATTAGCATATACTGTCGTGTTCAATTTCACACTGACATTCTCAGTTGGAGTCACAAATAATCTCACACACAATGGCAACTTTTTTAAAAGGAAACTTTCCATTCAGAATATTATTGGCATCCATTTCGGCGTCTCGCGCTCGCCATCCACTCAAAACGTAACGTCTGCTACTCTTAAACAAGTCTTAAACTGTTGTTTTGTTTCCGGTCTAGCTAGATCCGGGGTGGTGTTGTAGTTTTTCTAACGTTACTAGTTGTTGCAACAGCATGTGAAAAAAAACCTACAAAGTGTGCTAGGCCAAAAAGAACGTTAATCTCACGATAAAAAAATTGACGCCGTTAAAATGGGTTTATGTTAACGCCGCTAATAACGCGTTTAACTAACAGCACTAGTTTTAAAAGGTTTTATACATCCAAAGAAATAATCTAAAAAATCCTGCTTTGACTCTTTATTGAATACTTACGGTACTTAAAAGAAATAAATACTCCTGCAAAAGTAGAAGTACTGATTCTTCACTCAAGTAAAAGTGAAAAGTACTCTTTGTTTCTGTGAAGGACATTTCTACCGACTCGTCTGTTTCATCCATCGAGAATGCAATTACATAAAAATGTATAATCCCCCTCAAATGCATTTAAAACTATAGTAACAAGGTTGTTTTGAGACTTTCAGGAGTAGAAAGTACAGCTAGGAGGAGCTAAAAGTAAAGAAAATTGTCAGAAAAATAAAAAGTACTGATACCTGTAAAAACTACTAAAGTATTTGTGCTGCATTTAACCGCTAAAGAGTCTTAAAGTGTTTATAACAAAACTCTGTTCTAACATCTCCTTAAATATTCAAAGCAATTAAGATTCATTCATCAGGTGTTTGCTTGAAAGATCATATAAACGATATTTAAATGTGTTCACGACTTGTTTCTTACACCGTACTTGGATGAGAAATAATGCCAACATTCACATTGTTTTTATTTATTTTTTTATTATTAGAATTCCCTTAATTGACATTGGAAAAAAAAATGAGGTACTGTGTCTAAGTGACAAAGAAAAATGAGCCTTTTATAATCATGACAACACAATTAGATGGAAGAAGAAAAAAAAAAACACATTTTGATGCATGATTACCAAAAAAAAAAAAACTAGTCAGCTAGTCGTGAGGGACACAACAACCTCTTAAATAATCCTATTAAGCGTGTCGACTGGAATCACTCGGAGGACAATCAACTGTATATTTCTGTACAGATCTGAGGAGTGTAGGTTGTTTGTAACGAGAGAGAGAGCACTAACAGCAAAGACCACAGTCCCCGAGCAACATGAGGAAACAGCTGGCCGTCAAAGTTAAAGACGCCCGGCGCCGCTGAGCAGCTGAGATACCTACGAGACGGTGCAGACGCAAAGACGTCCCTCACTTTCTTTGTGACCGCCGTGCTGAGGCAGATAGATGAAAACAATATTGTAGAAATGCAAAAACTAAACTACGTAATCTAACCAGAAGATTCCACTACATTGATTTCACCTACCGAAGAAATGAGAAGTCACAAAGGAGCAATCTGCACCGAACGTTGTTCCTGTAAAGCTAACAGTGTTTAATATCCTTCAGTCAGACAATGCAGGAGTCTTTACGTAACCTTCAAACCACCGGTTCGTCATCCAGTCATATGTTCGCGAAATGTGTTGTATCAAAACATGTATATGGATTTAATAGTCCACAGATTGCAACAACACAGCCGAAACAAAACAGACACTCAGCACCATTTTTTTTTTTTTTTTAACCAAGCAAATAAGCCTTCAGCTCCACATCCACGTTTTCATTCTGACATGCTTTTAGGAACAGCTGATTACAGAAGCTTTTAATGAGCTACACGTTTACACCGACGACTACTTCATCCGAGAGCTACAGAGGGGGGGGGGCAATAAATAGTGTCACTTCAGTAACCATAAAAACGGTAATAATCCAGAAACTACGCGCTGCCAGTTTCAGGATCAACACGCAACCTCACGACTCCTCTCAGGGGTGTTAAAGCATGATGCAGAGACTCGACTATTACTGTCAGAAATGCTCATGAACAAGAGTGAACCGGGGGGGGGGAGGGGGGTGAGTCCAGAGAGAAGAAGCTACGTGATGGTGGTGACCTGTGTGTGAGGAGGGGGGAGGGCGGAGGAGCTTTTTTTGTTGTTGGTGGGTCTGAGTTCTCCCGCTTTATGCCTCCAGCTCGAAGCCCATGCCGACTTTGTGTCCTCCGGCGTTGAAGTTCTTGCCGTCGATCAGGGCTGAGAGAGTCACCTTAACACCTGCAGACACACAAAACAGGGTTTCTGCAGAGCTCACCAGGATGGATGTTAGACTGTTCTACCCATTAATGATTATATTCAGTACGTTAAAGCAACTTGTTGACTCTGGCGGCCCCTGTGGACAAAGGTGGTATCAAACTGAGACTGTTTATAACCAGTTAAAAACTCCTTGTACAGAACCTTTTTCTGTTAGAGGTGAAAAGTGTCGATGTGGATACACAGGACACAATCTAAATGTTTAATGCCGTATAGTTATCATGACTTAAAGCAGTGGTTCCCAACCCCACAGGGGGGGTCGTGAAGCCTTCTTGATTTTAAGAGGTGGAGGGAAACTTACACAAAATACACATAGGCTTTATTATCAGCATTTCAAACACTGAATGTGTCAGAAGAAGCCTATTATGTATGTATGACTGTTAAAAACTAAACAAAAATACATAATACAGACAAAGAAGATCGATATTAACAGGAAATAATCTGCTCAAAATTCATCCAAAACTCTTGTTTTACACAAACTTCCTGAAGTTACTGTGTCCACTGTTTGTGTCCACTGTACAGTTCCAGTTGTTCTCTACCGTTACTGTTATAAAATACGTCCCTTTGTTGGGGGGTAATCTGTTTACTCAAGAATAGAAAAGGAGAATCAGTGCATTAAAAGGTCCAGTGTGAAGGATTTAGTGCTAAACTGAGAAACCAGTTCCTGTATTCTAAACATTACATACTGGACCTTTAACTGGTAAACCAAGTGGATTATCTTTTTAAAAAAAAACAGAAAAACAAGTTTAACATTAATTTAAAATGTTAAATATCCGATTTAAACTGGATCAGAGCACATATTTCTGAATGCAGTGGCATCATTTGATATAACTAACTCTATATTAAGCCATTTGTGTATCATTGTGTAGCAGTCAGTCACTCATTGTATCCTATAGGAATACATTATAAAATGTCTTTTACTGTAACTGTCATCAACCCTAACCTGTTTGTTCTAGAGGAGTTTTCCTGGAAAATAAAAAAGCAACCCGTGGTGACTAACGAGTAAAAGGAGGATGTAAAAAGTGTGCTGTAGTCTCATACTAACGATGAATGGATTTGTGTTTAGCTTAGTGAGTACTTAAAGTGCTGTAACAGTCATTGTGGATATTAATGGGTTGTGTTTCCGTATTTCCCAGCAGTATCTATAACAATAATTCATGATATAATGAATTAAAGTGACCAGGAAATCCACTCGTAGATAGTTTCGCTAAAACTGACTTTACTATTTTACGTGATCGAGCTTCCTGCTACTCTAGCTGCAGACCCAAACTCCACCAGCGTCTGGTTTCTGCCTCCTATAACATCTCCTGACACTCAAATCACACACAAAACATTATACATTCATAATGCGCCATCTATGGAACACGGAAATATTTAAGAGAAGTTTAAGATGTTTTAATACCGTTTTTTTTTACCACATTGTCTTATTCATTTGTGTGGTAGATTAAAGGCTGAGTAATGCTGGATGTTTACAGTGTGTTCAGTCATGCAGACGATGTTTGATGGCAGATATAATACTTTGTTTCCTGATTAAAATCTGTGACATCAATCTATTCAGTATTTCGTTTCAACCAATCCCTGGAGACGACGTGAAGAGATTCATTTACTCGATGCTATTCAAAGCAACGAGGTTAACTTTTAGTAGTTCTTTAGTAAAAGTTGTTCTCAGAAGTTTGTGAAAAGGTTTTAATGGGGCCAAAGATTCTTAGTAAAGACTTTTGTTTGAAGATGAAGTGGATGAGAACGACGGCGTTTTGGATCGGAGCCTACCTGGCCGAAGACTCTGGGTGTAGCCTACTCCGATCAGACTGGCATTGTTCACTTTGGCCTGCAGGGGTCAAACAGGATAAGATATCAAACAAAAACAGGTTAAATTCAAGACTTTTAAAGACATATTAAGACATATTTTAAGGCCATCCTGGCACAAATAGTTTGTAGTTGTGGCAGTATAATCAATACGATTTGAGGCCGTGCAGATAAATGATAATAAATATTAAATCAACCGGAGCACTTACAGACAGAGAGGCGTCTTTGTCCAGCTTGTATTTGGCAGCGATGCCGAAGCGAGTGTTGTTACTGCCGGCGGTCCAGGCCAGAGTGACCGCTGTCTCCAGCTCGTCGTTCACCTTCTGGTAGATGGAGCCGCCGAACTCGGTCCCGTCGTTACTGAGAGGGAGAGCGAAGAAGATGCTGGTTCAGAGAAGCTCGTGCACACAGATAGTTTCAGTATGTCGGGACCAAACCCTGCAGAACCAATACTTTAATTTGTTTGCAGATGGTAATTTGATGGTTTAAAGGTTTAAGATATGTTAATGAAATGGGGGGAAAGGGAACTGATGATTAATCTCCATTAACTCCAATACAAAAAACGTTTTTTTCCCTCCAGGACGCACTGGCGTACTCACACGTTGGTGTGCAGCTGGAAGTCCCCGGCCCTGTATCCGAGGGCGAAGTTGTTCTGGGCCAGTTTGGACTTGGCCGTGTCGAAAGGCCATCTGGTAGCCGGCCAGCCAGCCCTCGTAGCCCAGCACGGCGGCAGCGTGGATGATGGGACCCTCGAAGTCAACGTCACAGCCCAGGTTCACGTAGTCGCGCTTGTAGCCCGTCTTCAGCTTGCCGCTCTTCTTACTGAAAAATGGGTTTACAGGGTTAAAGTGATGTTCAGGTGTTTTTCTTATTGTCAGCAAATCCCATAAAAAGACCAAAACCAAGTACTGTGTGTGTATCAAAGCCTGATATCTTATATAAGCTCCACTGTTGTCCAAAAACTTAACTTTAAGGGCTTTAATTGTTGCTAAATTGATTTATTAACTGTTAATAAACCCTTTAAGAAGCCTGCAGACACCCGGCCAGTGAAGTATTTAAAGAATAAATGCGATTTAAAAAGAAGTGAGTCATTTAACTCCTCGGGTCACTCAGAGAAGTGAGGAAAAAAGCAGCTATTATTATACCAGAGCAGAGCCTGACCCACTGTTTAAACTTACATAATTTATCCCCCCATAAAGGTATCACTGATTCATACAAACAAACAGTCTCACCCCGTGTTTGGTACAAAAGACGTATCCAAGGCAACCTTCAGTCCCTCAGTCAGCTGTAGGTAAAGCAAAACTTTAAGTCAACAGTCTATTTAAACACACACCAGTAAGTAAGACTTGAACAATGTTACTTTATCAGTTGCAAAACCCAGTTTGAACACTGGATGTTACCACACACACAAACACACGTACCTGGTCCTCCACGGTGACTTCAGTAGCCAGCGTGTTGTCTGTGTTCCACTTCTGGTTGAAGGTCAGGCCCAGCTCCTTCATCTTGTATTTGGTCTCCAGGTTCCCTGTGGCCTTCCCCGTGTCTGTGTTACTGGAGCCAGATGTGTTGAACTCCTGACAGCCACAGCAGGACAAACCATTAGCGTAACAAAGTCAGTCACACACAGCAAATAAGAGAGAGAGTGTGTGTGTGTAGATTATCACAGAATATTCAAAGAAAATTAGCAAATAAAATTAGACAGAAACGTTAAAGATTAGAAGGACAAACTGTGCAGACTACGACTGAGAACCAACTTATTAAATATAAATGAAAATCAGAGCCATACAACACTGTGGACACCAGACAATCCCGGACATTAATCCATGCAAGACACCAGTTGACACACACGTGAGGGACAGAAAATGGACAGAAGAACACACTGTGGTGGGTTTAAATACTGCTGTTGGGATTTTAAGGTCTTATAGTATAGTTACAAAGCAAAAAATAGAAATGGAGAACTTTTCATACGGCGGCTTTTAGTCATTTTTTTGGTATTAATTCACATAAAGTCAGAACACGCTCACTTTCTTTTTGTTTTCTACAGAGACTCTGAACAGCTGACGTAACACAGGATGGTTGTAAGTATTTGAATGAAGTTACAAAGATCTGTGAGGTAAAAATGAGCGTTTTTGTCTCTGGAGTCTGGTGGACAGTGATAGTGATATTACGGCTGTTTGTGGTTAAACTAAAGGTCTATCTCTGTAGGGATCCTTTCCATAATGCTGTCAGACACTGACAATAACAACCTGAGTCTGTCAGTTAGCTAACGTTGCGCAACAGCCATTGCAGCCATTTTCTTATCTCACTCGATGAATTAAGGGTTTGTTTAGGAATTAAAATGTTTACAGCTTCACAACAGTTCTTCAAAAACCTGCGAGTGACTTTAGAATGACAACGTCCATGTTTCATTACACCGTCTATGCTCACTACTGAGTAAACTATTGACCGTCTGTTATATAAAGAGTAGTGAATGAGTAAACAAGAGGGTTTAGGAGACAGTCGGCAATTTGGGGACAGCAGGACGACAATGACAGGGCGACAATTCCTAAAATATTCTCTGTATCTGGATATAAACCCTCAAATTAAAGCTGAAAGGAAATCTGCTGCACTACAGAGAATGACTGAGTGTCTAAATACTAGAGGACAAAATGTTTTATTATAAAATCACATTGCTTTGTTGCTGTTCTTTATAATAAAACCCGCTCTACCCTGTGATGTGTAGAAATAAACTGAATCCTCAAAATCAAAAAGTGAAAGGCTCATGTGGAACCAGAGGAACTGAAACGAGACCTTTGTTGCGTGTCGTTCTCTCTCCTCTCGTTTCCTGTCGTCTCTCTATCGCGTCTCTCTGATAAAAGGTTAGAAAAACGCCCTAAAATATGTAGTTTAAAAAGAAAATCACAACTCGGACCCTCCTGCAATTAATGATTCATTCATACAGAAATTAATAATTGAATTGGAGAGCTCTCCGGCTCTGACAGCAACGTGTTAGTTACTCAAATACCTGAAACGCAGTAGATCTAAATCCAACTTAAGGAGACACTAACAACAGAAATATCAGCACCACTAAATGACAGAGAAACTAAGAAGACTACCGTAAAACTTCCAATAAAAGCAGGGTCCCTAATAGATGCAGGTCTCTTTTAAAAGCCGGGTGGCTAAGTTTAAAAAAAAACGCAGGTCTCAATAGAGGCCTGGTCTGGATTTTATAAATTATCTTGATGTATAAAACCTCTTTAAACCCACCGACGAGTTTTAAGTCGTTTCAATCTCCTACACAAATATAAATGTTTAAACTTCTGTTAATATGCACATGCTGCACATCATTAGATCAGTTATAGATTCTCCACAATTCAATCTTTCACTATATTTTACGAAAACTATCAACAACAAAGTATAACGTTAATTCAACAAGAGAGAAGGAAATAAACCTCTGAAGCATCATAATCATCATGTTAGTTGTCAGAATTGCTGAATAAATCTCAAGTGCAGCAGCAGTTAGTTTAGTTTAGTGCTAAAGGAATTAAAGGCCTGTCCCAAATAGAGGCCTGTCCCCAATAAAGGCAGGGGGGTTCAGTGATTTAAGCAAATAAACTCCCGGGCTATTATTAGAGGTTTTACAGTATTATAAGAAATGTGGAAATATATGAAGGTCATCCGCTTTAAAAAGCTTAAACAACGTCACTAAAGTATAGAAAGTCTATTTTATAGCACTCGACCAACCACAGACTTTATTTCTATCTGTTTAACTGATGATAACTTAATGTCTGTTAACGGGACTAACGTTGGGGAAATGTTAACCAAGTGAATCTAGCAAGAGAGCACACTGATAATCCATTAGAAATCTTATAAATAATAAACTAAATGATCTGAATCCCGTTAATGATTAAATATTCCTCCCTTTGCCTAACAACCCTGTTCGGTTTCTCCCCCACATGATGAAATATTAAAACCTGCCTGTCCACTATATCTATTAGAAACAGTATCATTAACTTAACGTACTTATTCCACATATTTGTCAGTTGTCTCTAACCACAGAGACAAGCAGACGCACACACAGGAGGAAGAGGAGCTCTCTCTCTCTCTCTCTCTCTCCTCGCAGACCAGCACAAGATCCTCCTTTTAATTTAATTGCTGCAGAAGAGGCGACACCCCGTCTTATTGGCGAACACATAATTCATGAGGCGAGCACTACGTGTGATACATGCAGAGAAAAGAGTCAATAAGAGTCTGCAGCGATGCCAACATGCTTACAATGACAGTGCCAGCCTGTAGATGTTCAGCAGGTATCATGTTTACCACGTTCACTGTGTTGTTTTAGCGTGCTAACATTAACTAATCAATACTAAATGTGTACAGCTGAGGAGGAAAAGTTTTTACACTTACATCCTCTGAGGATCATGAACGTGTTTCAGCCTATCTTAGCCTAAATCAACCTCATGGTGGCGCCACAGGAAGGCAAAGGATCACCAAAGTTCAGACTGTATCTGTAAAATGATTGTAGATATATTTCACCCTGTATTAACCTCATTATGCTTCTAGAAGAAAAGTCTCTGATCCGATATCACGTCATTTATTAGCCCCAAACCGACGGCGTACTGTTCGCATTTTTGTTTCCGACAGGATGGTGAAGTCACGACCTGCTCCACTCTGACCTGACCTTCCTATCCCTACCCAATCTCAAATCATGCAGGCCTGCCTGTATCTGTCTAAAAAGCTTATTTTATTGGGAGGCTGTAAAAAGGGAAATGTGTTCCAGTGTACACTGTGTATAAACAGCAGTTTAAATATGATTAAATCTGCCTAATTTATTATGAAAAAGTAAGTTATAGTTAAGACGTCACTTTGAGCTTTAGGAAATACCGTCTATTTTTCACTATTATCTGACGCTTTATAAACCAAATGATTAACTGATTCATTATTATAATTACTTGCAGATATACTGATAATTTAAATTCAGATTAAGTGACGTGAGAAAACATGGAAAGCAAATAACAGTTAAAAGACATTAATATTCATGCTGTGTGAATGATTATCACAAAGACAAATAAAAGAAACAAAAACAAACAACAACAATGTGCGAATGAGCGTGAACGTGGTGGTGGTGGTCGTTATGTGAACACACAGCTGTCAGCTCTGACTCCGATCTTACCATCTACATTAGAGCGCGAGCAGTCCGGTACAGACGGCAGCAGCGATGGAGACAGAGCAGCGGTTAGGGAAAAGGCAGGTAGAGAGAGACAGACAGACAGGCCTCTAAAACAAAAACATGTCGTGTTTCTCTAGAACAGAGCGCAGGTTCAGCCCAAAGCAGGTCGGCGTCGGCGCTGCTCGTCAACCTAGAAAACCTTCAAGCTCCGGGTTACAGGGTTCAGGTCAGTCAGGACGTATGGGGGAGCGTTAGGAGGGGGAGGCGAGAGGGAGATGGACCGACGGCAGACAGCATCAGGATAATGACAACAGGTTATTAAAGGAAAGAATGAATAATTAATGTACTTACCACTCCACTTTGTGATTTGGTCTTTAGGTCCAGCTTCACGACACCAAAGCCTGGTGGGTTTCAAAAGCAAAGACATTAAATACAACAAGATTTAAAAAGGAATATTTGGATTAAAAACATATTCTCAAGACCTTGAAGACTCGCACTGCATCGTGCTTCAGAAACTGGCTGCATGAACTTGTTTCAGAGCGTTAGAGCCATTGAGTTATTAAAATTTTAACATAAATGGGAAGATTCTCCGAGTCCTTTTATAGGAATTTATGAAATGAAAATCAATCGTGGTATCGGGGTCAAAAACATCAGTTTTCCTTTAAAAAAGATAATGAAATATGCAGTGTTTTGCATAATTTACCTCAGAAATAAAAACGATTCTATAATTTGATGAAGAAAATCAGAGAAAATATACGTCTTAGATTTTTGTCTTTCAGTCATAATTTGTCTTTTATCTCATTTCTGTTTAAAAAATCATATCATCCCTCCATCTGTATGAATATATTCATTCTGTTTTTCTTTGTTTTGTAGCTGCATGTTTCTGATGGATGGTATTTAATATGGTATAAACGTGGTGGAGGATTCTGTGCTGTTAAGAGCTGCTGTCTCCTGGGATCCTTCTACCTGTGTGTGCATGATCGTGAGTTTAAATCAGAACATATCACTAAAGACAATATTCTGAATATCGCTCCATTCAATATGAAGTTGGAGCCAAAAGATTGTTAGCTTAGCATAAAGTCTGGGCATTTTGGGCAAAAATCTGAAGACAAAATCTCGTGTCAACATGTCGTCACACGTGTGCTTAAACACAGAAGACCAATCACAGAGAGATCAGAGTTGCTAATTAATATTTCTGTTGGATTAATCGACTTATCGTTGCTCTATTAGCTGTCTCTCGGTGTACCAGGTCATCGTGGCCGAGGTTTAAATCAATGAGCAGAACTGATTTATGCCGATATTTGAATGATACTGGATATAACTTCTGCATCGATGTGATAAAGTAACTAGTAAAAACACATTCATGTCTGGATATTTGAGCCATTACTCATCAAAAAATTGTGAGTAAAATGTACGATACCCTAATATATAGAGAGATATTGTAATACAGAGAGATGGAGACTTTAATCCATTTTGCCGACTCCTACCAGAAACAGTTTTGGGTGCCTTTTCAAACATTACAAACCTCCTTTAAAGCTACATATCGCAGATTGCCCCACCGCCACCGACATTAAAACGTTTCCATCAATCTACCGTGCTTCAGGAATTCCTCACGGTTAATAATTTACTCTCTTTGGGCTAAAACTGTACTCACCATAGCCCTTGCTGAATATATCCTTGGCGGCCTTGCCCAGGTCTGAGTATGAAGGAGGGACAGCCATTGTGTGCTGGAGAAGATAAAGTCAGTCATGTCATCAGTGCCTTCTGGATTCTCTCGGTTTAAGTCAATGAACTAATTATAAAGCAAGACGAAGGACACAGTTTCAGTTGATCTAGAAATAAAGTAAAGGCTCTAATCATCAGGGGAGAGAGTACGGCTGCACAATTCATCTAAATATTATCCCAATAAGGTCTAAAAATCTTATCCAATCCAATAAATGTCACATCATCCTGATTCTTAATAGTTTTTTTTCAGTAAAAATTGAAATCGTGATCCCCAAACTAATCATTTTCTACCACACCGTGCAGCCCTTGGAGATTTTAGTCTTCTTGCCACTGAGGCAGACAGAAGCTAACAAAAATCAGAGTCAATGGGGTCTCGTCATACACCCAAACAATGCCGTAACTGTCATATAATGAAGCAGCCACGGCCTCCCAGTGAGCTCCAGCAGAAAGGGAACAGGCTGTTCCCTTTAGAGGCAGCTGGGAAGCTAACAGCACATGAGCTCTGCATCCGGCTGAACCTAGAAGCTACAGGATGGGGGGGAAGAGAGAGAGAGAGCAGCAACCATTAAAAAAAGAATGAATTTAAACCTCCATATGTGAGCAGAAATACAGCAGCTGGCAGAACAAAAGGCTCTGGATACAAAAGGGCCTTCATCCTGATGATGATGATGATGATGATGATGATGATGATGGGACAGACTCAGAGAGACAGTGGAGATGTGTTCAGTGCATGGACAACCCAACAGGTAATGGTTGCTGCTGCAGCTCTGATCAGGGACAAAGGACAGCAGATGGGCCAGAGGAAGAGGAGGGTGTGTGTGTGTGTGTGTGTGTGTGTGTGTGTGTGTGTGTCTCAGCTGGTGGAAGTTTGCTAAAGGTTAGCATTTAGCTCCCAGCTTTGCATCATGCCAAAGGATTAAACCTGTGCATTACCAGGCTGAACATCATTACATAACAGCCCCGGCTAAGTCGCTCCACATGCTACATGTGGCTAACCTTGGAGAGAAACGCACCGATATTTAAAAAGCTGCAGTTAATTTAAGGTAATTTATCGTTTTATAAAGCTCATATTTGAGATTATTTCGCTTCTTTCTTTGCCCCCACCCCCGTTGTTGTTCTCCTTACCGGTGGTGAAAGGTGTTTGAAGGGAGCCTGCAGAGTCCCTGGCGTGATGCTGCTCAGTGGGTTGACAGCTAGCTTAGCTTAGCAGCGTCTATACAGGGCACAATGAAGGAGACACACGGAGCATGCGCGGTGTCAGCGCCAAAAAAGCGGCCAAAGAGTGAATACGAAAGCGAGATGTTAATCCGTCGACGTCATCCAAGGTTGTTTTTTTTTTTTTTTTTTTTTTACACGCGTTAAAGGTTTATTGGAAGAAATTGATCAACACAACACTTATTTATTTGATTTATTGAATACATCCTGTTAACCTTTTGTGTTTTTAGTTATTTATATTTTTATGTGCTCCTGCCCTTTTCTCCAATTGTCTTTTTTCTTCTTTTTCTGTAAATTATATCTTGTATTATCTTATTACGTTATTATTTTGTTGTGTTTTGTCTTGTGTGATACATGGATTGTTTCACCTGTATTAATAATAAATAAATAAATAAATAAACACAAATCAGGGATACAGAAATGTTTCTAACCTGAGAGCCGGGACCCCTCAAAGAGTCCCCAAATAAATCTGAGCCATGACCAGACATTTAAAGGGATTATATAATAAATTACACATTATTTTCTATCTCTGTTTTTTCTGGCTGTTCTAATTTTTGTGTTTTTATTGTGATGATTTCTCCTCTTCCTGCGGGTCATCTAAAAATCCTTCAAACAGTCCAAGAGGGGAGTCGCTCTTTGGTTTAACGGTTCATAGCAATGGGCCATAATCTGTGATTAGGAGTCACAAGAAGACGTTTAATGAGCCACTGGAAACTCGCTTCTGTTCAAATGTAACAGCCGTTTAATATAACACAGGCCCACAGCTCTGACTGACTCAGGTTGAGGCTGCCACTTTGGTGTTTCACTGCAGATTGTGCTCTTGATTTCAGATTCTCAATGAATGCACCCATAAAGGACTCATGTGTAATCTGGTGAAATTGGGTTTTTAATATGAGAATAGAACAATAAAACTGGAGATTTATAGTCAGTGGATTATGTTTGATGTGTGATAGATTTATATGAGTTAGATTCAGGCCTCCTTCTTTCAGTAGTTGAGAACTGAAAGTCAGTGAAACATTTTATTTCTGGGTTTCACCATTAAAAGTCAGCAAATATTAACCCAAGTAATGAAGTACTTTACAGTTCAGAGGCATGTATACTTACATATTGAACTTTTTTACTGCACTCTATCTATTAGATATGGTCAGATTAGATAAAACTTTATTGATCCCTGCGGGGCAAAATTCACAACCTATACGCAGCAGAATATAAAGTGATAAACAAATTAGCTCCACCTTCACCAGCTACAACATTAATATGACAAACACATTGTTCATCAATAATTATAATCGAATAAGCGGATATACATCGTTCTCATTCTGTATAATGAGTGCTTTTATTTTGGTAGGCTAAGTCTGTTTGACTGCAACAATCCCAAAAAAAGATCATTAATGCCTAATTTAATATGTTAAAGCAGGAACTTTCACTTTGTGTTGACTCATAGCTGTAATTATGGAGGCTTTACGTCAGCAAATAATCTTAATAATCTGTTAATAATATACATGCATCAATAACTGCCTAATTTTACAACATGATCCATGATGATAAAAATAGTTTATTGGCAAGATTTTAGACACAAATTGTGTTTTCACCCCTGTATTTATTTACTGTACAGGTAACTTAAAGGATAACAAGTGTAATAACACTTTTATTAAATGGCCAAATAAACTAATTTCAAAATAATTCTGAATTTCTTTAATAAATATATATATATACATCTTTTTAAATGACTTTTAAATTATTTTTCTTATCTCTTAAGTAAAAACCAGCACTGTACAGTTATATCCAATATTCATATTATTATATAACTATTCTGTATAAAAATACTGTATGTAGTACACAAACCTAATTCTATTTTCTTGATATCTTATATTTTTCTATTTTATTTAGTTATTTAATGTGTATTTCTTTTTTTTTCTCATCTGCTGTTTTACATCTGCAGCTGCTGTATCAAGTGAATATCCCCAGTGTGGGATCAATAAAGTCTTAAAATCTTATCTTAAATTATATTCCAGTAAAATAACACAAAGATTTTTGGGAATATTTCACACTTTTTGCTCTTAATGAGTTTATTTTGTTGTGTTATTATATTTATAACCCCCCACAGGTTCCTGTATGTTTAGTATTGTATGTTTAATAAATTAAATAAATAAATAATACAGTAATAAAATGATTGAGGAGTGCAGCAGCGCCCCCTGCAGGTGAACTGTTGCACTTAAAGAGGAGACCGGAAAAGGAGCAACGACAAAGAGCTTGTGTGCAGAGACTAACTCCTCCAGTCCACCTTAAATGTTTGTGACCAACATGGCGTATGTATGTATGCGTGTTGGGGGGGGGGCTGCCCCGCCCTGCAGGAACACTGACTCGACGCTATCACCCTGTGTGTGTGTGTGTGAGTGTGTGTGAGTGTGTGAGTGTGTGTGTGTGCCACGGAGGGAACTCCACAGTGGAAAGTACACACACACATTATCAACTCCAAAAAGAGTCCAATGGTCAGTGTTTGCATCTCCTGCTGCACACAACACCCAGACTGCACCGGGGCTTCAAGGCTGACTGCAGCAACCGAGCACGTCCGGATTCAGCCACAAAAAACAACAACTACCCCCCCCCCCCCACCCCCACCCCCTAAGAGAGAGGAAAGTTAGGCCGGGGTATCGCAGTCATGTCCGGACAACCTGGATTCGTGAGCCCGTTCTGCAGACCGCGGTGTCTCGCTGCTGCAGCTCCGGCGGGGAAAGCCAAACTCACCCACCCTGGGAAGGCGATCCTGGCAGGTAAGAAAGTTTGTGGAGATGAAGGGAGGGAGGAAGAGGAGGGAGAGGTTGGTCCTTGCACACACACACACACACACACACACACACACACACACAGATTCACACATACAAACTTGTAAACAACTTTATAGCAGCCTCCTCAGTCTGTCTGTGTGTGTGTGTGTGTGTGTGTGTGTGTGTGAGATGGTGGTGGTCCTGAGATTAAGCTGTAACATGCACAGTAAAGGTGGATTGCAGGCAGGGAGAGAGTGGAGGCTCTTTAAAGGCACACTGGAGATAAAAACAGTATATGTGTTAGGATGATGTGTGGGAGCAGAAAATGCTTTTATTTTAGACTGTTTAATATATTAAAGCTGTAATTAGGAACTTTCAGTAAGTGTTGATTCTGGCGACCCCTGTGGACAGAAGCGGTAGTGTTTTTAACGCTTTGTGTTACATTACATTACAATAAATACAGAAACAGCCAATCTTCTCCCTGATTGTTTGTTTATGTGGCTGATAACTATTATAATATTATAATTAACTATAATTATTCACATTTATTTACGGTTAAACTCCAGGACAGCAGCAAATATTGATGAGGTGGCAGAAATATATGCTGATTTTAAAACACCAGTTGTGTGGGATTTAATGGCATCTAACGGTGAACAGCTAACTGAACACTGCTCGCGTCTGTATTTGACGATGGCTGTGATAAGTGTGTCTCTGCAACCAGTGTGCAGTTTGTCCGTTCTAGGCTTCTGTAGAAACATGGCGTCCTGCAGCGTCTCATTCTAAGGTAACAAAAGCACAATTATTCTTTTATTCAGGTGATTAAACACTAATGAAAACATACCTATGATCATTATAATCCTCCTAAATGTTACACATGGGACCCTTTTAATGGCAAACAATCACATATATCAATATTTGCTTTTGGGGTGTAAGAAAATATTAAAAAAGAACTATTTTTGTGTTAAATATCAGTGTAGTAAACATAAACTGAGGGCTATGATGTTGGAAATAAACCCCACTTTTCTGGTTTTCATTAAAAAGTGATTTTTTTAAATTCATATAGTGGTGAGTTCTTTATACTTTGACAGTTTTCCTAAAATAAAATGTAAAAAAAATTGCACTATATCGAATCAGACAGCTCTAATTTTAACTAAAACATCACTTTATTGTGACACATTAATAAAGCATTTAATAGAAATGTCTAAAGGTGGCATTATAATTTCAATAAATGTCCAAATTTTCTGATATTTTTCTAAATACATGTCTTGTTTCATAGAACTTCTTCAAAGTTTTCGTCTAAAATGTGGCTGTAACAGACGATTAAAGGTCCAGTGTGTAACGTTGAGGATAATCTATTGTCAGAAATGTAATATAATATTCACAGGTATGTTTTTATTAGTGTAAAATCACCTGAAAATAAGAATAGTTGTGTTTTTGTTACCTTAGAATAAGACGTTTTCTATCTACCTTTTATGTTTCTACAGCAGCACAGAAGGGACAAACCAAAAGCTGTCTGTAGACGGGGGTGTTGTTCAGGTGTTATGTGGCTCCTACACACTGGACCTTTAAATTAACTTCCATTTTAATTCAAATTAATCTAAATTAACGTGTTAAACTGGTATTGCCGCTCTAGATCCGCATTATGTCACACAGAAGCTAATACCTGTAACTTGTGTCTTTGAGGCTGGAGTTTGGACAGTCGGTTGTGTCTGTGGACGACCTTTAACCTTTAATCACACGCGTCCTTTTCAAAGAAACCCGACTGACGTGAACCCGCTTGTCTCGTTAGTCAATCAGTGACGAGCTCAGCTCAGCGTGAACCACAGATCAATGATTATTGGTGATATTGCAACATCAGTAGGAGGTAAGAGAGAGCCGATTGCAGCCCGATTGTACGGCGCTATTGATCACGTTCGTGTCCGTTTCTGTACAGTCTTCTGTCAGCAGTTTGGTGGGTGTTTTCTGTTGCCCCATTGCCCTCATGCTGTGTGCTCAGAGGGCCCCCGGGGGTCCATGTAAAGTTGCATGAGCCACGATGACAAAGCACATTGCTGCCTCTGTCTGCACACGCTCACCTGCGTTACAACATACGTGTTCAGTCCACTGCAGGACCCTTTTTTTATTTGCAAAGGGGGTCAGTCGAAGGCTCGACCTGTATTAAAGCTAAATATAGAGGTATGGGTAGCGTGAAGGGACAAAACCAGATGCAGACAAATGATCAGGGCTCACTTTCATTGAACTAATGACAAAGCATCTATCAGCAAGTCACAAGAGAATAATAAGATCACATGCTTAGGCTTTATGCAACCGCTAATCCCCACTGAAACATTCATAATGTGGGTGAATATCTCTGGCTGAACGCACCAAAAATGCCAAAAACAACAAATTTTAAGGAATAGTTTTGACATTTTGGGAAATACATGTATTATTTAATTAATATCTTATTGTTGTAACATCAAGTTCTACTTTTATTGTCACAGTTTTTAAAGGAAAACTTCGGTATTTTAGGACATAATTACCTTTTTTGTTGACAGATGAGAAGATCGATACCGCTCTCATGTTTATATGTGAAGCTACAGGCCAGCAGACAGTTTGTTTTAAGTTAGTTTTAATTATTAGAACATAAATGAACAGATATTGTGTGATTTATTTGGAATATAACGCAGGTTGATGTAAAATATTACATAGTAGAATAACATTAACGATGCAACCATATTCCCGTATAGGATGACGCCGCGTTGCCGCCACTGAACCCTCGTCGAGTTGTTTTGTTTGAACTCTTTATATCTTTAAAATGTGTTTAATATTTCCACACATGTATGAACTCGATAAACTGGTTCTGTATCTATTTCCAGCCTGAATTACGGAGACATACACCAGGTACTACACGCAGGCTTGTTTCCCGAAGATGATGATGATGATGATGTGGACTGTGTTTGTTTGTGATTCAAGCTTAATTTGTAGGTAGAGCTGCAGCAGTAAATCCAGTCTCTAACCAGAGGAATGCCTGGGTGTGTCATTACCAGCACTTTTAGAGCCTCAGTGAGGTCGCAGAAATGCACTTGATGTTTTTCAGCGAAAACACTGATCCGTCAAGCTGTGATCTTGTGATGCCTGACTCGCATGGAAACCGGTGGTGTGTTGGATTTCTCTGCATGGCGGTTTGGTAGAGAGAATGCATGTTGAAAGAGTGAACAAAGAGGGTGAATCTGCTGTTTGCTTTCCTTCAGTTTTTAGTTTTTTTGACACATTTTGAGCCCTGTGTTGAGCTAACAATAAGTAATTTCTGCACAATAACATAAGACAAATTTTGATGAGGTGGCGAAGCAGCGTGGGATCATGGGAGTTGTTGTCTTCACCACCATTGGCGTCATTGCAGTCAGCTTCTCCCGGTTAGGATTCCTTCAGGGTTCATGGTTCAGGAGGTTTCTACCGGGAGCCCAATGATCCACAGATCCAAAACAAACAGACCCGCTGATTAAAAACTGATTTTTTCTTTAAATTCCCTTCTTCTCGGACGCTCTTCTGTAGACAAAGGACGTCCCGGAGGGGCTGCGAGCCGAGCTGCTGCTAACGTTACGTCAGCTTGTTTCTCTGATAACTTTAGATCCAGACGTCCGATGACTAAAATCCTTCATCCGGTTCAAATCTAGAGTTAAAAAGCACCAAGATCTAAACAGTGGATGGTAACAATGTGGCTTCAGACTGGATAAACAGTCAATGTATGACAGCTTCTGACAGACAACCACAACGCTGACGCAGGCACAAAGGGGATATGACGCCATCGACAGGCGACCGGTGAAACGCAGTGTTACCTGAATAAAATGACAGATTTCTCTGAGTTTGAATATTGTTGGAAACATTTGGGATAATGGAAGAACTCAACTACATACAGAACATAGAGTTTATACACTTTTAAATGAGGAAATGGCACATATTAGAGCTTTAAGCATTCGTAGCTGAGCTGTTTGAGTCCAGGCAGATTTTGGATTTTTCAGTTGTGGGATAACTGGTCAAACTTGTTTTAACTGTTGCAGACTCAACAGAAACTTCCCTTCACTTTACTTTACTTTACTTTACTTAAAGCTGTCACTGCTGAACGCACACTGTCACCGTCTGATATGGTGTTGCTGAAAGGTGATGATGTGGTGAACAGTATGTGCTCTGTAGGTACACACCCCCTCGAGCTGGACTCACGCCAGGGGGGAGTAACTGTAGGCCGAATCACACTGAGATCAGCCGAGCCAATCAGCTGCCGGCTGCGTGTTCGCTGTTGAACGGCAGATGTGTGACAACCAGGGTTTTAAGGTGGAGCTGGGAGATAAAGCTCTGGGGAGCAGACGTGCATGATGCAACAGTGAAGACTTTCTCCGAGGATTTCTAATCTAAGCTAACAACTATTAAATCCTATTTAATGATCCTATTTCTTGCATCATGTTTTTATTTGTATTTTTCACGTTTTGTGAAGCACATCTTTGTCTGTGAAATGTGTTTGTATAAATAAAGTTTTATTATTTTAATTATTGTGAAAGATACTGTGGGAACATGCAGGACAGTGTCATTGTATTTGATTGTAAAAGTATAAAATGTTCTCATTAAATCTACTGGATATTAAACAGTATTCAAAGTAACACATATATGAATGTGTAAAGTAGATTAGATGAAGATAATTGGTTGTGGTTTGCTGTGTTGATGCAGTTTGTGTGTGTGTGTGTGTGTGTGTGTGTGTGTGTGTGTGTGTGTGTGTGTGTGTGTGTGTGTGTGTGTGTGTGTGTGTGTGTGTGTGTGTGTGTGTGTGTGTTGTTAACGGAGGAAACGTTCTGACTCATGGAGTGTTTTCTCTGTTATTTCAGGAGGGATAGCCGGAGGTATAGAGATCTGCATCACCTTCCCCACAGAGTACGTTAAAACACAGCTGCAGCTGGACGAGAAGGCAAATCCTCCCAAATACAAAGGCATCAGTGAGTTTGTGATCGCTGTCTGTTTGGATTTTACTGCTTTTACCACGTGTGACGATAATAAAGTTTCCCTCTGTGGCCTTTTTATTAAGTTCACCTGTAAAAGCTAATTATATTTTACTTTTTAATACACAATATCTGCTCCTTGAACTATATTAACAACGTTTTAAGTAGTTTGTACCTCATGTTAACCTTTGTTAAAGAGTTAAAGTACATAAGTTTAGAATCGTTCTAAATCGGCTCCAAATGTGCGTTTTTCACACATTTGGAAAGGGACGGTGAAGCGAGGGAGTTGCAATCTGCAACTACACCACTAAATGGCACTAACTCCCACACACTGGACCTTTTTAAATATACTTATTTTCTAATATTTCTTGAAAATGTCAGACATTGACTGTATAAACACACCAACGACAACAGTGGAAATAAGTTTAGGCCTTTTGAATGTTCTAACCCGGACAACTGTGATGTATTTTATAGATATAACACATTTCCCACACGCCCTGGAAAACCTGGAATGTCTGGAAAATTAGTGACTAGTTTTCCAGTCATGGAAACATCCCGTCAGTCAGATTGCCTACAGCAGTGGATCCTGACCTTTTTCCTTATAGGGACCCATTTTCTATAATTAATAAACTGACAAGTGACAGTAAAAACTGAACAATGAACCCAAACAGTGAACTCAGTAACTGCAGGAAGTTTGTGTAAAATGAGAGATTTGGATGAATGTTGAGCAGATTATTTCCTGTTTAGGGAACTTTATATACAATTCTCTGTCTGTATTTTGTATTTTTCATCATTTTTAACAATCATACAGACTTAAAAGGCTTTTTTTTGGACAAATTCTGTGTTCCCCTGACACTTTCCTATTGTTCTATTAGACTATTGACTTCACAGAAGTAAACCAAATGCTGAAATGTAGGCCTTCTGCGTTACACCCCTTAAAATTATAACGGAGCCAAACTGCTAAATTATATGAGCGTTTGTGAGCAAGTGCTGTCCTGTATTGTCAAGAAAACTCCCTGGAAAATGATTTCTTACAAAGAGTGGAATCCCATATAACAGAACATCATCAAACCTACTCGGTTAAAGGTATAACTCAAACATTGGATGGTTTATGTTGATTTAATGAGCCGCTGTATCGATGCCACCGCTCCCTTTAGAGTCCGCAGTAAGTCTCTCAGATTTGAGCGCGAACATGAAGCAACAGATTGTGTATTTGTGCAGTGAGTTAGTATTTGTTATCTGTTCAACCGGAGCTTGTGAACTTTGGCACAAACCGTGTTTGTCTGTGGAAACTCGTTGTTATGAGCTGCAGAACGACATGTAGCGCCCGAAGATCTGTCTTTTAACAACTTTCCTGTTTTTTTAAAAAAAAACAAAGCAGCAGCTGATGCACCAGTGCCAAGATAAAGCGTACTGCGATGACACACAGTACGCTTTATCTTGGCACTGGTGCAGTCTTTTGATACTGGTGCGACATTAAATCAGTGTTTCTTCTTCCCCTCTCTGTCTCCTGCAGGCGACTGTGTGAAGCAGACGGTGAACAGTCATGGGGTGAGGGGTCTTTACAGGGGGCTGAGCTCACTGCTGTACGGCTCTATACCTAAAGCAGCTGTCAGGTACTGCAACCCTCCAACCTCACACACCTGTAAACGCCTAAACACACCCTTTATAAAGTGTTTGTACTGTAAGTTGTGGAGCTAGAGCAGAAAAT
This sequence comes from Dicentrarchus labrax, assembly GCF_905237075.1. Taxonomy (NCBI): domain Eukaryota; kingdom Metazoa; phylum Chordata; class Actinopteri; family Moronidae; genus Dicentrarchus; species Dicentrarchus labrax. The sequence continues at coordinate 2,567,872 of NW_026136710.1, read as the reverse complement.
GTCAGTAGTTGATTAATCATTATATCATTTTATATCATTATAAATTGAATATATTTTTTGAATTTTTGGACTCTTAGTCTGAAAAAAAGCTATTTTAAAACATTTTTCTCTATTTTCTGATATTTTTTAACAGCCGATTCATCTAAAATAAATTCATAGATTAATCAATAATTAAATTAATTAGTTAATTGCATCTCTAACAGTTTATAATTGGAGAAATAAATCATTTACTGATGCCTTATAGAGGAGTTATAAGTCAAAGAACCAGAGCAGCAACTAAACCTCAATTAATCAATGAATTGTTTGTTCAGTAAATATAAGGAAAGTAGCATAAATGATTGAATCAATCAATTATTATTTTTTTGTTCATCCTTCCTATTTGGTAATAATGCTGTTCAGAGCTGCAACTAATGATTATTTTCATTATCGATTCATCTGTGGATCATTTTCTGGATTAATTGATTAGCTGTTTGGTTGATAAAATGTCAGAAAATTGTGAAAAATGTTTCATAAAGCTCAAAGTTTTGTCCACAACCCAAAGATATTATATAGAAACCAGAAGATATTCACAATTAAGAAGCTGAAAGGAGAGAATTTAGACATAATTTCTTAAATAATACTCAAAACAATTAATTGATTATCGAAATAAATGTAATAGTTGACAACTAATTGATTAATTGATAAATCGCTACAGCTTTAATGCAGTTAGAAATAATGTAGTTCATTAGTAGATGGGTTTATTACTTGCTTTCTACTTAATAAAGAGGTTTTAATCCATCAAGTCTACAGTTGGAAATGTTAATAATTTATTAATAAATAGATTTTTTAATGGTCCAACAACTCCACAACCTGGCAACCCAAAAGCTATTAACGTTATTATTTTATTAAGGCTTACACATCAATGAAACCTCAGCCAGTTATCTATTAACCGTAAGCAAAGCCACAACAGCAAGGATCTTTAATAAAGTGCTACTTTATAGTACTTTGAGTCATTAATATTTGTTTTACTCTCCATTAACTTCTGCAGATTTGGGGTGTTTGAGTTCCTCAGCAATAAGATGAGAGATGAAAACGGTAAACTGGACAGTAAGCGAGGATTCCTCTGTGGCCTCGGCGCCGGAGTGGCGGAGGCTGTGTTCGTCGTCTGTCCCATGGAGACTGTTAAGGTATAAAAAAACAGACTTATTAAACACACATTCATTAGTTTATTTTGTATTGAGCCTGACAAACATTTAAACATTTCATTTTAGGTCAAATTCATCCACGATCAGACGTCGGCAAACCCAAAGTACAAGGGGTTCTTCCACGGTGTGAGGGAGATTGTTAGAACTGAAGGTAAAGAGGGTTTCTCCATCCGTCTGTTGCATTTTACTGCCACCTGCTGTCCAACACATACCGAGCCCTGCACCATTTCCCATGTATCTGAGTCATCGCATGCATTATTTAGAGGATAATATTCTGGAAAGGTTCATTAATCTGTTGCGTCTTCAGGACTGAAGGGGACTTATCAAGGCCTAACAGCCACCGTGTTGAAACAGGGCTCCAACCAGGCCATCCGCTTCTACGTCATGACCTCCCTGAGGAACTGGTACAAAGGTGTGTGAGTGGATGAATAATAACATAATCACCACAAACAACCATTAATGCAGCCAAAAAATAATCATCTCTTGTGTTTAACATTAAGGTGATGACCCCAACAAAGCTATTAACCCTCTGATAACTGGACTGTTTGGAGCTGTTGCTGGTGCCGTCAGTGTGTTTGGAAACACTCCGCTGGATGTCATTAAAACCAGAATGCAGGTCGGCTGAATGTCGCGTTCGCAGCTCAGAGTCTCGTAGAGTTTAACTCCCGAGCAGGTGTAACTAACGTGTGCGTATGTGTGTTATTATCAACAGGGACTCGAAGCTCACAAGTACAAAAGCACAATGGACTGCGCCGTCAAGATCATGAAGCACGAGGGACCGAGGGCGTAAGTTTTATTTGTTAATAATAATAATAATAATAATACAGACAGTTGGAGCTCATATACCTTTTTAAAGAATTCACTTTCACAAATGGATAATTGAGCAGTAATATGAATTGTCTATATGTCAACTAGCTTAGCATAAAGACAGGAAGTCAGTGTTTAACTGATATTAACTAATCACAAATATATCGTTATTGTCGGTATCGGCTGAGATTATATAAACAGAAATATCAAAGATATGATCATTTAGATTTAGTGTCATTGTTACATAGTTTGTCCATTAAAGACCACTGACAACTTTAGCTGAAATGTAGTTAACTGTAATTAATTAACTGTAAAATGTTCCATTAAGGATATATATAATAAAACTGGCTGGTTATCAATGTCACCTGCAGTCGTGTGCCTGGCTGCGTGAACATTCACTCTCTCCCTTCGTCCCTTTCAGGTTCTACAAAGGTACAGTTCCTCGGCTGGGCCGGGTGTGCATGGACGTGGCCATAGTCTTCATCATCTACGAGGAAGTTGTGAAGGTCCTGAACATAGTCTGGAAGACGGACTGAGACCCCCCCCCCCCTCTCCTGGTGCTACATGAGCAGGACCAGTTGGGACAAGGCCGCTCACATTATTAACCAGGCCCAAAGTCCCAAAACCATAATCTCCTTAAAAACAAAAAAACCCTGCTTCTAGGTTCTAATATCTACCTCTAAGTGATCTTCAGAGAGACCGAAAGGGATCGGTTTGTTCTTGATTTTATTTGTACCACAGCTATTACAGGTGGAAGCGGCCTCCAGATTGCAGTCAGTGCTTCACACTTTTTTTCACACTCTTTTTGTTTTCTTTAATTCCAGAAAAAGTGGTGGAAGTTCCTTTAAAGATCTCAGGGAAAGGAACACGGGGGCATTTTATTCAGATCTGATTGACTAGAGATGCTGTACGTACTTAATCAAAGAGAAACCAATGCCCAATGACCCAACATAATGTGATTTAGACACTGTAGAAAGAGAAATTATACTTGAAATGAGAGATTATACCAGAGATCTAACATTTTAAACCCCTTTATGTGCAAGTATTTGGGTTTTTTTCTTCTCAAAACCATAATTTCATTCACTAGCTGAGAAAATAATTTATATTTAGATGTCACGTGCTGCAGAGGCTATAGGTACATTAACAACTAAATGCCTTAAAACACATTAATCAAGACTGTGGTGACCCACACAGATGCAGTTTTCTTTTCTTTTTTTAATTAAGTTGCATATGAATTATTTAGAAATGCACATTTTCCACAGAAACAGTGGTCGACTGCAGAGATGTTTAAAATCAATTAACGTTAGTAGATTTGTTGCTATAGAGAAAAAAAGTGCCTATGTATGATATGATTCATTTTGAGATCTTTTGAGATTAAGAATGATTGAATGTTGTGTGTACTTAGTCACTACAGATATTATTTTTTATTAATGTACTCAGTTGCACACACGTGTTTAATTCCAGGCAGTTTCTGAGGTATTTCTGAGATGTTCATATCTTCTTTTTTTTTGCTTTTAAATTGCCTTTATTGCGTAGAAATGCCTCTAATAGTGCCTTCCATCTCATTCCATGGAGGACGAGTGGGTTAGGAAAGCTTTTTATTGCAGATTTGTGTTTAATTTTTAACTATGTAACATGAATTGCCTTTACTTTTTACACCAACTGATGACCCAATGTGCCAACTGCTGCTCATATATATATATATGTATATATATATATATATGTATATATATATATATATATATATATATATATATATATATATATATATATATATATTGCCATGTTGTAGACTGAAGTTTGTGGCTTGTGAGTCCGGCACGTTTACATGCAATGCAATTAATTTGTTTTTACAAATGTTTACTTTTGAGCTTCAAACCCGACCTAACGTACACGTAAGACCAATGTAATAGCTATTTAAATATCTGTGGAGTTTTATTATTAACACATGACAGATTTCCAGTAGTTAAAGCTGCAGGAGGGAACTTTTATAAAAAAATAACTTCACTGTTTTCTGACAGGAGAACATGAGACAGGTAATATCCGGTTCCTCTGGCTCCTCCTGGTGCTCCTGATAGGATTTACAAGAATGAGACTCATTAATAAACTATCTTTCATGGCTCTGATTGGTTGTTTTTATTCACATGCAGTGGATTTTTGTAAATGCCGTTAGCAGTGTTTCACAGATTATCTGTCTCATGTACTTCTGTCAGGTATAGAAGTCCATTTCTGTTAATAATATGGGGGGGGGAAGTAATTACAATGAGAAACTTTACCGAAATTATAACTTAATATCAATATTTTGTGAAAGTTTCTCATTAAAATGACTTATTTAATTCTTTTTTCCCCGTTACATTGGTGGAAAAGTGCTTCCATGGTTCAGGATATAGTGAAAGTTTCAGCAAATATGAGAAAAGGTTTTTTTTTTTAAATAAAAATGACCTGCTGCAGCTTTAAAACCAAGTATTGTGCCTTCAGTCTAATTAACTCTAACATGTACGCTCACAAATAAAACCTTGGATCAGACTGTTAATATTGTCGTGTTCATTTCAGCTATTATCCTGCTGTGGTTTGTGTTTACTTTAAGGATTATAATCCTCATGGTTTGCGTGTGGATCTTCTCCTCAGGACGGATGAAAGAAGATGTTTGTTGTTGTTGTCTTCACATGCAGTGGGTTCTTCTGCTAAAGTACAATTACAATGAGTGCTAGAACAATTATTATCTATTATTTGATTATCTGTCTCATGTTTTACTGTCAACGTGATTAAAAAACAAGGTCCAGTAAGTCATTATAATGAGAAACTATACTAATAATGACTTAATATCTCAAAATAAAGTGAAACTTTCTTAATATTTTGACATAGTATCTCAAAATAATCACATAGTATCTCAATATAGAGAAACTTTATGAAATCTTTGGCTTAGTATCTTAAATAAACTCAATATTTTGATTTAGTATACTTAATATCCCAAAATATAGAGAAACCTACTCATTATTTGGACTTAATATCTCAAAATATTTCTCAATTATGATTCTAAGTCAATATCTCAATGTAGAGAAACTTTCTAAAATTTTTGGCTTAGTATCTTAAATATACATCAATATTTTGATTTAGTATCTCTAAATAATAACCTAATATCTTAAAATAATTACTTAAAATCAAAAAATATAGAGAAACTTTCCTAATATTTTGACACGGTATCTCAAAATAATCACATAGTATCTCAATATAGAGAAATCTTTGGCTTAGTATCTTAAATAAACTCAATATTTGGATTTAGTATCTCTAAATAATTACCTAATATCTAAACATAATGACCTAAAATCGCAAAATATAGAGAAACCTTCTCAATATTTGGACTTAGTATCTCAAAATATTTCTCGATCATGATTCTAAGTCAATATTTTGACTTAATATCTCAATATAGAGAAACTTTCTCAAATCTTTGGCTTAGTATCTTAAAGTAATGACTAAGTACCTCAATATTTTGATTTAGTATCTCTAAATAATAACCTAATATCTTAAAATAATGACTTAAAATCGCAAAATATAGAGAAACTTTCTTAATATTTTGACACGGTATCTCAAAATAATCACATAGTATCTCAATATAGAGAAACTTTCTCAAATCTTTGGCTTAGTATCTTAAATAAACTCAATATTTTCATTAAGTATATTTAGCATCTCAAAATAATGACTTAATATCCCAAAATATAGAGAAATCTTCTCAATATTTGGACTTAGTATCTCAAAATATTTCTCAATCATGATTCTAAGTCAATATTTTGTCTTAATATCTCAATATAGAGAAACTTTCTCAAATCTTTGGCTTAGTATCTTAAATAAACTCAATATTTGGATTTAGTATCTCTAAATAATTACCTAATATCTTAAAATAATGACTTAAAATCGCAAAATATAGAGAAACCTTCTCAATATTTGGACTCAGTATCTCAAAATATTTCTCAATTAAGATGCCAAATCAATATTTTTAGATAAATGTCTCATTATAATTAGACACAGGGATCTCTCTCTCTCTCTCTCTCTCTCTCTCTCTCTCTCGTGCACTAACTTCGCGTTTTGCGTTGTGACCTTGCTGTGCGCCGTTTGGGACGTTGCGCTCGCCGTAGTTGCCAGTGCGGACTTTCGTTGCTCCTCCTCGGGACGAACGGAGGAAGATGTTTGTGTGGCAGCATTAAAGGCTTCATATAAAGCAGCCATGTCTCTGGATGGAGGAGGAAGCAGAGGATTTTACTTTAACACCGTGCTGTCTCTGGCTCGGTCGCTCGCGGCTCACCAGCACGCGCCGATAGAGAAGGTAACGTGCACCCGCAGCGATGCTAACGACGAGCTAACACCTGTCAAACAGTCTCAGGGCCCGTCTGTAACTTCTCCTTCACACCTGTGTGGGTTTTATTATCGGGTTAAAAACACACCAGCGTGTTTTTTTCACTCCGCTGCTGTGCGTGGTTTTGCGTGGTTTTGCGGTTTATTGTGGTTTAGTAGCGACTTTAAAGCGAGCTAACGCCGGCTAACGTCAGCTGGAGTTAATCTCTTGTTGTTAAAGACTTTACAGGTAAAAGGAGGCAAAGCTGCAAACAATCACTCAAATATGTGCAGTTTCCTCTTCTTATGTGCCTTTTATTATATTTTATCATTCATACAGGAGGGCTCAGTGTCAGCTGTTAACAATAATAACTCTTTTATTCTGTAAACAAATGAATGAGAAGTTATAGAAAATGGGAAATTAAAGGCTATGTTCCTGTGTTATTCAGTTATCTGTGTACATTGGACTGCACCACCCACAAACCACTAAATATTCCCAAATAATGGAGTCACATATAGTTAAAAATCAGCAGATTATCTTTATAATTATCCTTTAAATGGAAAATGTGAAGTAAAATGTAGAATTTGCTGCTTATATAATAGTAAAATGTATAGTTTTGGGCTGTTGGTTATCACAGTTTTCTAATATTACGCTGAAATATATATGAATAGAATAGATCTAATGTCTGGTTTAAGGTTTAATGTGAATTTAATGAAGGCTGCACAATTAAAAGAATCTAAATGTTTGAATGCAATAAGTGCAATATGTAAATCACAGAAGCTGCAAATTTCTGATAAAGGTAAAATAATAAAAATATATTATAATAAAGTAGTGTAGAGCTGCAGACTCAAAAAAATGTCACATCATCCTGATTTTAATGGCTTTTATCGGTGAAAATTAAAACTGTGATTGTTAAAAATAATTCCTATTAATCCTGACTCATACTGAAATTGCTATAATATGTTTTATTACCGAGTCCTGCAGCCATACGTTTGATATCAAGTCTTATATCAATCAATCATTACCCGTTTAATTCAGTTATTGTGATTTCCACTTTTAGAAAAGTGCTGCAATCCATAGATTCACATCCGGTCCGTAAACAATTAATCAATCACCTCTAAATTTAAACGCACTGCGTATTGATACGGCATGGATCAATATATATCTTTGAACTAACTGCAGCGTTTTCTGAGCGTCAGTCGAGTTGTCGATGTGTCTGTGTGGAGCAATCGATGGTAAATGAGGCTGAATCACCAACAGCAGCAGCGGCCACATTCACTGCGTGCCTCCTTCTTTCTGCTCGTTCTACCACCTTTAATATTATCTGGGAACTTCCACCACTAATGTACAATGTCTACGTCCAAATCTGAAGTATATTTTTGATTATATATAGTTAAATAAAGTTGTTTTTCTTTATATTACCTTAAACTAACTGACACACAGAGACCAGGCAGTTGGTTTCTGAGTCTTAACTTTATTTATGTAGCACTTTAGACACAATACAGTTGTTTTCACAGAGGAAAACAAGAACTAAATATAATAAAGCTGTTATTTATATTGTACAGCTTCATTGTATTTGATGGGAACAGGAACTGGTTAAACTGGCCGTGACGAGCAGGAGGAACCCTAAGCTCCATATTCCCTTTGAGATGTTTAACTGCGTTGGTACAAGTCAGGACACGCAGTCACAACAGGGAGGCGACCGACTTTAAGTCCCACCAGAAGATTCAAACATGCCTGAAACGGGATTTCATCTCCCAAACACATGTTAGATAAAGGTATGAGATGTTAAATGGCTCTTGAAGTAGTTGCTGGAATAAAGTGGTTGACTCACTCAGGAGGTCAGGAGGTCAGGATCTGTGTTCGGGGGGATTACAGTGAGGACACAAGGCAGCTTCTGGAGTACTTTAAAGAAGCAGACAGAGTTTGATTCCACATTAAAACCCCACTGAGATTGCAGAAATGTTAAACATAAACAGGAAGTATATGTCATGATGAAAGAGCTGCGGTAGCAATAAGACAGCGGTTGTTGTGTAAGTAGAGTCCAGTCTAGATTTCCTTCTGCCTTTTTGTGTCTGTGTAAGCTCTTCTGAAAGTGTGGTTGTTATAAAGGGATGTTAGTACACTTAAAGAGCGTATCTTGTTATCGATGTCGGGCTGCAACGAAGGAGGATTTAAATGATTTGAATCATGTGCTGGTTATTTTCTCAGTATATAAATGAAACCTTTAGTCAGTTACAGTGGATCTCAACCTTTTTGGTGTCTAGAAACCCCGGATTGATACACATCAGGCCCACAGACTCAGTGTTTGATAAGCTGTAGTCTTCCTGTGTAATAAATCTAATATACTGTAGATTAACCTACAGATAGAATAATCTCTCTTATACATTCTCTCATTGGGTAACTTCTAATCAATAAAACACCCCAGGTTGAGAACCACTAGTCGGTAAAAATGTCAGAAAACTGTGAAACATTTGCTGTTTTAATTCCCCAGAACCCAAATAAACACATTCACAGTGGTTGTTTTGTTCGAGCGACACTCTAAAACCAACAGATATTCAGTCGACTATCAAATACAACAAAGAACAGCAGCAAAAATCCTCCCGTTTAAGCACCTCGGCTCCAGCAAATGTTTCAATATCGTCGATGAACTAACTGCTTTATGGACTGGAGTGTTGGAGCTGTGAGTGTTAGCGCGTAGTTCTCATTGTTCGTGTAATAATACATAATAAAGTGTCAGAACAGCCTGTTATTGGCTTAAAAATCAGCTTGTGTGATGGAAGAATCCTGTTGGTTCGACTCCAAATGTGTTTCCATGAGCACGACTCACTGAAGGACTCCAAGCACAGCATGTTGAGCTTTGGCATACGACCCAAATCCACCCTTTTTTTTTTTTTTTTTTTTATTGCTCTTTTGGCACTGAAACACATAACAGAGGTGTGATTATCTGTAGCCTTTTTAAATCCAGTGTGTTTTTTGAAGCAGGGTTGTAATGAGGTACTTACAGGAGAAGTGCAGGAGTACCAGCATGGAACAACAATGCATTGCTGTGAAAACATAAAAATCAATATCAGTTTAAGCTACGAACCATCAGGCAGCCCTCTTTCTGACGGGAACCTGAAGCTTTTATATCGCTCTCACCAAAGCCACCAGACTCCTGTGACACAAACAGCGATTTTACTTTGGTATTTATGTCAGGAAAGAGGTTTTTAAAATCCATTTTATCCTCTAAATAGTTTAAAAATTTGTATAAAATGTTAATAACTCTTAAATAGACTATAAATTATCGTGGCCATTCAGATTAATGTAAAGACGACCTCTGGTTAAATATCATTTTATAGATATTTCATATTCTATTCAAAATCTGAGCAGATTATTTCCTGTTAGTTTTGATCAGAGATGAGTTTTTCTGATGTTGTTTAGCAACTTTTATACAATTCTATACTATCTAAACAATCTAAACTATCTAAACTTAAATAAAAATAAAATTTTATGTAGTTGTCTTCAAAGAAATGAGCCAAACTCTGACTGACTCCCAGCATCCCCGGTGTAAATTCACTGCTGACTGGAGGCTTTTAGGAGAGCACAGATGGGTATACAACAGCTTCAGTTCCCTGTTGAAACATTTCCATAATCTTTCTCCAAACTGGGGATGTGCCAACTCCCGTCTACTGTAGATAATACACTGACTGTGAATAAGCACTGCATGCAAACCCACTTCCAAAAATCTGACTTAATCTTTTAAGTGAGTCCCTTTAGCATTAGGCTAATTAGTGCCAGAGGCAGGTTTGGCTCGATTCCTGAAGCACATTTAGGCCAACGAAATCATTAACGCTAATGGAACCAGACATGATTGATGTGTCTGATTTTAAGCCCCCTGTGGGAAGGTAAATTCTCTGCTTTTTTAAAACATTGTATTATCCAAGTAGCTTACAGCTCATCTTTAATGGAAACCGCAGCAGTAGACGTGATCCATGTGCCGTTCCTCACGCAGGTCCAGAAGCTACAATGCATGTGCCCCGTGGACTTCAGAGGAGTCTTCCAGCTGGATGAGAGGAGGAGGGACGCCGTCATTGCACTGGGAATCTTTCTAGTAGAGTCGAACCTGCAGGTAAACGCTGTCTCTGCTAAACCTCGCCACCTCTTTGTGCTAACAGTGAGTTTATAAGAAGAATACTAAATGAAATGCTTCTGTTGCAGCACAAAGATGCTATCGTCCCCTACCTTCTGGGGTTGCTTAAAGGGCTTCCTAAAGTTCAGTGGATTGAAGAAAGCTCAGAACGCAAAGGACGAGGTAACCACACAGATTCTACTAATATGTCTGAGAAATGTCATATGATATATAATCTATAATTGTCTTTGAAGATGGATGTAAGGTGCAGTTTTTTTAAATATTTGGTGAACTTCCTGTCTTGCAGAGACTCTTCCTGTCGCAGAGATCTTCAGCTTTTCTCTCGTAACACTACTGTCAGACGTTGCCCAACGTGATGAGACCCTACGAGGACAGGTAACATGCTGAAACCTCATATTGGCTTCAGCTGCACAGGCCAAGGGCCGTGGATCCGTCCCCCATCACTTTAACTGGAACTGCATTTGTATAGATCAGTGGTCATCAAACTTTTTCTGTTCACACCTCACTCCCCACAATTTTGAGCAATCATTAACAATGACAGGGGAACCAAATCAAGTTCAAACAGGATCTAAGTTGAATTTTAAGCACAGTATCTATTGTTTGTAGTGTAGACAGGAGGAACTACAGTGACCATTTTTTAATCGTGGACAACATTAAATTGGCAAATTTGTTTATTTCTGTTGTTATTTTCAGCCGTAGCTGTAACATTTAAAGTTATGTAACACGGTGGTTTTCTTCTGTGCTTATTTTATGTACTGTGTTGCTTTGCTAGCGTCTTTAATAAACCAATAGCCACATCCAACCGCTGGTCGGAGTAACGTTAACTGCTAATTGTGGGTAATTTAGTCTGTGGCCCAGCTTCAATCCAGCATTTGTGGAAGTGTTGTTATGAATGAGATATAAAAAGCATAAAAGAAACATATTAGATGAATGAATTTAACATGTTGCTGCCATTGTATTGTATGTAGACTATGCAGAGGGTTTTCTACCTGGAGATTATTGTAAACAAACGTTGTGATTGGTTCTTTTGCCCTGAAAAATGCTTTAGATGTTATCTTGTTGATGTGGAGTTGGGTATGTGATCATGTGATCATCTTTGTCAGATCCTGGAGGCGGTTATGGACATCATGCAGGTCCTGCAAGATATCTGCAAGAATCCAGAGGCTCATGATAAAGGTAAAAACACTCCTCACTCTTCCTTCGTATGCTCGTATTTTCATCTGCTCCACCTTCTGTAAATCTTTTCCTGTCCAGACTACCTGTGCAGGTACACCGTGCCCACCCTGCTCGGTGTCGCCCGAGCATTTGGCCGATACAGCAACACTGACGAGCCGCTGCTGTCCAAGCTGTTCCCTCGACCAGTCGCTCCTGTGCTGCCTACTGAAAATGAGAGCGACGCGGTGCACCGGCGGTCCTTCAACGACTTCCGCTCCATCCTGCCGAGCTCTCTGCTCACGGTGTGTCAGGGAGACACTCTGCGACGTAAAGCCTCCTCTCTGTCCAGCGTGTCACAGCAGGTCGGGATCAATTTGGGAAAAGAAAAGTTGACAAGCCTACCTTGTTAAAAGCTTTGTATTTTCACAAACTCTGTGTGTAAATGTTTTTCTGTGTTTTCAGGCCAGTCCAGAGAGAGGCTGTCTGACCCCCATCTCACCTGCTGATCCCTCTGCACAGTACTTTGAAGGTCAGTACCCAAAGCAGAAGCAGTTGAGATTATTGGGCTTTCAGCAAATATCAGAAACTATGTTAACATGCACAAAATGTTCAGTTTTTTTTGCCATAAGCCACTAATATTCCCGTTTAAATGGGAATTTCTTCTTTCCCTTTCCCTCCTTTTCAAACTGCAGTCATGTTTCCCCCGTAGTCAAAGTTGCCTCTTTGCGTCAAAAAAGATCTTCTTCGTCTCTTCTCCTTCTTTCATTAAATCCACCTTCCGACCAGAAATGCAGGCTTTTCTTTAGTGTGTTGTTACAAAAGAAAGACGACAACCGAGTCAAAGTAGTGACAAATAAAGGTGATTTATTTCCAAATTAATACTAATAAACACACACAACATGTGAGGGAGGATTGGACAAGGTGGTGGTGCCAAACAAAATGGAAAACAAAACTATGCCTAACTAATAATTATCTCTGGGAAACAAAAATACAAACAAAATACTCAACTAGCTTCACCAAAACATACAGAGGTTGCTCCAACCAATAAACCTACTGTGTCTAGACAAAAGTGAACTACGTGAGTGAAAGAGATGTTGGCATTTAACAGTAAGTTAGTTGGGTTGTTTACAAGGCACAGAGCTGACTGTAAACAAGCTGTGTGTCAGATTATCAGCATAAGGCCTAATTATTTTAATATTCTGAATAATGGTGCTTTAAATAATCCTGCTTTCTCTCTTCAGGGTCATACCTCCCTGACGGCAGCGCAGTGGACCCCAATTACTACTTCTCCAACATCAGCTCCAGCTTCTCCGTCTCCCCTCTTTTCACTGGCAGCAGCTCTGGAGAGTTTCATGTCCCGCTGGATATGCTCAGACAGCTCCTTCACATGGTCAGCAGTTATCGCAGCACAATAGATGCATTCGATTTAATAAAAAGAATTTGATGCGAGATGCAAAATTTGATGTACAAAAAGTGAGATTTCATTCACTTGTTTCCCTCGAATAGGTTGAACAATTTGTGTCCGAGTCGTTTTTAAAATCACTGGATGACTCCTTGGCAGAACTTCTAGAGGTATGACTCTTAAATCCCTGCTGATGTTTGTATATTGTATTCCTCTGACACTACTGGTTCGTTGATGCATTTCTTCTCCTGTCTTGACAGTTGAGTCCTGGTCTTCATCTCTACTATAAAACCTTCAGTGATCCTCTGTATGTAGCCATTTTTAAAATGCTAAGAGACACCCTGTACAATTTAAAAGGTAAAATTTTAGCCCAATTTTTCACATTTAGCCCAGTATCTTCTTCCAAAATAAGACAGCAGCAAATAAGAATGTGTTTTCTGTGTTCACCAGACCTTCAGACAGACTACGTAAAGGAGGTTCATGACTTTGTGCTGGAGCAGTTCAGCAGCAGCCAGTCGGAGCTGCAGAGGATCCTGCACGACGTGGAGTACCTCCAGAGCGAACTGAGCCCGCTCAAACTGCGCTGTCAGGCCAACGCTGCCTGCGTGGACCTCATGGTGTGGGCCGTGACCGAAGAGCAGGGTGAGAAACGGCCTCTTTCAGACAGATCATTCAGAGATCCGTCTCAGAAGTCACCTCTGAAAAACGTCTGTCTTTTTCACCAGGAGCGGAGAACCTTTGCACTAAACTCTCAGAGAAGCTGCAGTCAAAGACGTCCAGTAAAGTCATCATCGCTCACATGCCCCTCCTCATTTGCTGCTTACAGGTGACAGTTAACTGCTTGTTTTTTTATTCACCTTCCTCCTTCTCTTTTCATCCTCCTTTTAAGAGCCACATAAAGACAAATAGGAAAGAAGCTTAATGTTCACGTATGTATAAAATGTGTGAAACTGTCGGCACAGATTTTGTTGGAGTTAATATAGCGCTGTTTGCTGCCACTGTTTATATTTGAATAACTGTGACCATGATTCATTCGCTGTCAGACAGAGAAAGAAGACACAGTCTACAGTCATGCTAGCAGCTCAGTGAGCCACTGTAGGCACAGGGGTGCTTTGAGATAAACAGAAGTTACCTAATGTTGCCGTAGTTGTTAATTTGCACACACAAATCCATACATGTATCTATTTTTCAGGGTTTGGGTCGTCTGTGTGAGCGCTTTCCTGTGGTGGCCCACTCGGTCACCATGTCCCTCAGAGACTTCTTGGTGGTTCCCTCTCCTGTTTTGGTGAAGCTGTACAAATACCACAGCCAGTACACCACAGGTAACAGCCCAGCAGCTCCATCATCCCATAGCAATACTACCTCCACTTCAGTGTTTACTTACCAAAAACCTGATGGGTTTTTTTTTTTTTTAAGGGGCTGGTGAGATAAAGATCCATGTGACCAACGAACATTCCCAGTCGACCCTCAGCACCCATTCGAGCAGGAAGAGCCAGCCCTCCATGTACGAACAGCTGCGGGACATCTCCATAGACAACATCTGCAGGTAAATTCACCCTCACACACACACACACACACACACACACACACGCTTGTACAACACATGCACACACACTAGTATCAACATAACCTTCACGTCTCCCTCTCTGTCCGTCCTCAGGTGCCTGAAAGCCGGACTGACTATGGATAATGTGATTGTAGAAGCTTTTCTCGCCAGTCTGTCTAACCGTCTCTACATCTACCAGGAGAACGATAAGTGAGTCAAGCATCATTATATTTGCTTAATGGACGTTTGAGAGCGTATTTACACGTTCCCCTCTCTTCCTCAGGGATGCTCACCTGATCCCGGACCACACCATCAGAGCTTTGGGTCACATTGCCGTGGCCTTACGAGACACCCCCAGAGTAATGGAGCCCATCCTCCAGATCCTGCAGCAGAAGTTCTGTCAGCCTCCGTCCCAGCTCGACGTCCTCATCATAGACCAGCTCGGCTGCATGGTCATCACAGGCAATGTTAGTGTTTATATCTCTACCTTCTCTGTTGCTTATTTAAGTAAAACTGTGGCCAGTTGCAGCTCGTGTAAACCTATTTAATGTCATAACGTTTTCTTTCTCTTTAGCAATACATCTACCAGGAGGTGTGGAATTTATTCCAGCAGATCAGCGTCAAAGCCAGCTCCATGGTCTACTCCACCAAAGACTACAAGGACCATGGATACAGGTGACCACCATCTTAAATAACACCACTTCCTGAGTTCTGCCCCTTTTTGCTCTGTGCTCCAGTAACAAGAACAACAAGTAAACCAAGAAAGATTAATTTCCTTGATACTGGTGGAATTGTACGGTATATTTGATGTTTGTCTACATTTGTAATGATATTTTAAGACTATATCTACTTCTTATCTTGTGTTTCTTGTATTATTATAGGTATCCTAAATGTCCAAATGGTGGAAATGATGTTTAATACAACTCCTAATAACAGTAACAATAGCAATAACAAGTTATATTTCTTTCATCCCCTGTATTCTTTGTCTTTCACTTGCTTTTAATTAAATTTTACAACTAAAATATTTGACCAAACTGCTGGTGAAGCTGGATTTTTAGCCAAAAGGATGGAGCAGGATTATTTAGAAAGAAGCACCCTGGATGTAGATTAGCTAGTTTAGTTAGCTAAGATTGTGTCTTTCTCTGTAGCAAATTGCTAGCAAATAACTGAGAATAATATAATAACTAATAATAACTTGGATTAGATTCAAATTACTTCACGTTAAGGACCCGTAAATTGACACAAATTAGACCACGGAGCCCCATTTTTCCTAGATTTTCCCGGGTTGTATCCCAGAAAGTATATAAAATCCATGACGACAGAAATGATTCACTTTTTGGTGGGGACCCCCTGGAACCCTCTCTAGGACCCCCGGGGGTCCCCGGACACCACTTTGAAAAACCACTGAGCTAGCCAGTCAGCTAGTTTTTTCAACACAGACACATAACATATCAAAGTACAGGAAAGGAGGAAGTCGACCGAGGTTTGCTCAACTGTTGGAGCTCAGAGCAGAAAAGGGGCGGAGCTCAGGAAGGGTCGATGAGAAAGTGTGAAAATAAGCTTCTCCTCGTGTAGCCAAGTATTATTCACAGTTTGTGGTGAGAGTCTAGTAAATGAATGTCCCCTGTTCTGCACGCAGACACTGTTCCTTGGCTGTGATAAATGCTCTGGGTAATATAGCCGCCAACCTTCAGGCTGAGCAGATGGTCGACGAGCTGCTGGTCAACCTGCTGGAGCTTTTCGTTCAGCTGGGCTTGGAGGGGAAGAGAGCCAGTGAGAGAGCCTCAGACAAAGGCCCGGCTCTGAAGGTACGGCACACACACAAATACACACACATATGCAAACACAGTAGCAATGAGACCGCAGTGCTAACCACAAAAAAAAAAAACACAAATAAGTTACTCTGGCAAAAAGGTTGACTCAACTTTTCCTTTTTCATACTGTGAGCCAATCAAAAGCAAGCAAGTACAATCCAGCTAGAATATCAATGTGTACATTACTTCTTAAAGATGAAAACCATGAACAGCAACGTCCACGGTTCGCTTCCAGTTCCAGTTCACAGAAAGTGACATACAGAACTGAAAGGGAGGGGTTTGAATGGGTGTCAGTGTGTGTGGTAACAAAAAATCCTTAGCTATCAGATGTCTGACTTTTATTTTGACAGAAAACTGCTCATTTTGTAGGTCTTACTTATTTTGTTTTTGAATTTATTCATAAGAATCTACAGTTTCTCAGTTTATTTAGTTTATGTTCTCTGATTGCAGGGGTGGAAATATGTGTATATTTTATGTTAAAAAAAGGTCTCTGTTTATGTGTTTATGTGAAAAATACATTTTCCAGGTTTCTGAATTCTATAAAAATGGGTTGTGACTTAATGACCGTGGGAAAATGTGGGTCCCAAGGTGAGACCAGTTCTACTTTAGACGACTTAAAGGGTTCAGTAGGTTTGAAATGAACTGAGAACTTATGACCTCATATTGTGTTTCAACCTGTTCTGAAAGCACTGCACTCTGAGGCAGGGTAAAAAGCCTGCTATTGTATATTACCCTTCTGCTGATTGCAGCCCGCTGCCTCCCTGATAGCTCTCTCAGGATTCTCTGTCCTTTGTGTTGTAGTCTTGTCGCAGTAAATTATAGAAATGGGGACAATGGTGCACACTTTGGACAGTCTCCTTTGTGTTGTACTCTGTTATATAACATAAAAAGTGATTGAAGTGCTAAATGATGAGACCTTGAGAAGACGCCAGGTGTGATTGTGGGATTGTTTGTTGAATCTGAATTAGGGCGACTCATTCTGACACCCAGATCTACTCTCCTCTTTTCTCTCTCCAGGCATCGAGCAGTGCCGGAAACCTCGGTGTCCTAATTCCAGTTATTGCTGTGGTAAGTGAGGGAACATTGTGTGACTTTGTCCTTGTAGTCTTTTAGTTGCGTTTTTGAATGGGTCTGTGGAAGCATAGCAGGTAAAACTTGGGTATACAGATGGTAATTTGGCCCTCTTCTTTAGCATCTTAAACACATGATGTCCTAGAAGTAATCCTTTTTAATGATCGGTTATATCTACTATACCATAACTGTTATATATACAAAATACACTTGCCACTAGATGTTGCACTAGAGCACCAGCAGCTCAGATCAAAACAAAGGGCGCTACGACCGACCAGACTCCATTGACAAAACCAGTAATTTTACCCAGCAGATAATCGTAAAATACACAGAAACAGAAACAGAATAGACAGAAACTGGACAGAAACTACATAAAAGTCAGCAGTTTTAGTTGCTTTCATCAGCTGCACACAGAGTCTGCGATAGCAACACAGGCAAAAGGAGTGTGACGTCATTATAGTCCTATATATTTAGATAGCAAAAAGATGTTATATAACCTTTAATAACTTATATAAACCTATTTTCTCTCTTCCTCTCCTTCCTATTAGCTGACTAAGAGGTTGCCACCAATTAAGGAGGCAAAGCCACGTCTGCAGAAGCTCTTCAGGGACTTCTGGCTCTACTCTGTTGTCATGGGATTTGCTGTGGAGGGCTCAGGTACAGTCGGTTCAATTATTTTCTGTCTTCACTGCATGACATATTCCTGTTAATGAGGTTTAAATGTACAAAATACCTCACATTGCATCATATTTCAGCATCATGATTTGTTTTCTGTCTCAGGTCTGTGGCCTGAGGAATGGTATGAGGGAGTTTGTGAGATTGCAACCAAATCACCGCTACTCACATTTCCCAGCGGGGAGCCTTTACGCTCAGAGCTGCAGTACAACTCTGCACTGAAGAATGACACCGTCACTCCGGTATGAGAGCACACTCGCACACTCGCACACTCACACACATACGCTCACATAAAGTATATACCTTAGTTCACGGCTCACTGTTGTATTTCAGGCGGAGCTGAATGATCTGCGAAGCACCATCATCAACCTGCTGGATCCTCCTCCCGAGGTGGCTGCTCTCATCAACAAACTGGACTTTGCCATGTCCACATATTTGCTCTCTGTTTACAGATTGGAATACATGAGGTATGCAGATTTATCTACGGAGTATATATGGGCTTATGTGCTGCACCATCTTTTTTTTAATATATATATTCTTTTTATTGAGTTTAAACAAAGAACCCCCCATCCTAGACAGCCACAGATCCAAAAAGGGAAAAAGAAATCTAAAATACAGAGAAATAATTGAATAATATGGAATAATGATAATAATAACAATTGAAGAAAGGGAAAAATAAAGAAAATATAAAAAATAACAAAAATAAACCTAAAAATGCATCAAAAAGTATGTTAATTAATCATATGGAATTGTGTAAAGTATTGTTTCCAGTCCACAATATGTTTGTGAGTTTAGGGTAACCAGTCATCAGGAGCCATATCATGTGGTGTGTCCCATTAATGGGCTTATGAGACGGGTCTTAGAAGTACGTTTTTCAGGTCTGCAGGTAAATAATCTAGAAAACGTGACCAAACCTTCAGAAATCGCTCTTCTTTTACTTTTAAAACAGCCTGTAATCTTTCATGAGGGAGAATGTTTAAAATCTCTCTGTACCAGAGGGTAACATGTGACGGGGAGTCTATGATCCAGTTGTTGATGCACTTTGGAGCAATTAAAAGGAGTTTCACAAGGAGTTTGTAGTGTGATGCAGGGAGATGTAATGTTTATTTTATGTATTATACAATCTGTCAGGATGCTGCGCGCTCTGGACTCGGACCGCTTTCAGGTCATGTTCCGATACTTTGAAGACAGAGCAATACAGAAGGATAAATCTGGTAAGCAGAAGAGAAAATACATAAAGAAAAAAAACATGTGTTGTTACTTGTTTATTGTGTGCACTAATATTCAATACATTCTCCCCAGGCATGATGCAGTGTGTGATTGCTGTTAGCGACAAGGTTTTTGAGGTCTTCCTGCAAATGATGGCTGAAAAAGTAAGTGAGATGTTTCTGTTATCCCTCAAACTAAAGAGGGGAGAAATAATCACAAAAGATATTAGATGTGTGTCTCTTGCGCGAGCTTTACTCGAATGAGAAAAGAGCGAAGAGCGCGAATTCTCCAGGTATGTGGGCGGAGACTAAAGTAATTGATCTCAGAGTACAGGACTGAGACCAGTCTGTAGATCACAGGTTAAGATTGGAAATACTTTGAATATTAGAATTTTTACATGTTAGGATTAAATAACAATGAAAAAATAAACACTCTTAATAAATGTAATAAATATTCAGCTTTCCTTTACCTGCACAACAGTCTAAAGAGTATCAATTCCCAACTTGTCACATTTCCACTGACCCTCTGTTTCATTACACAGTGGGAGATATTTACTATAAGGCTCTTTTTAGGCACCAAACAGTTGCATTTGTCCTTATTTACTTACAGACACTACAGTTTTGTGTCGGTAAGAAGAAAAAGCAGTTCAAAATTGGCTGTTCAAATGCTTTTAATGGCCTCACAGTAGGATTTTCCTCCAATAGTTAGCCTTTCCTTTTAATAATATTCAACAGTAGAAAACTTGATTTAAAACATTTTTTAATGAAATTTTACGTTTTTCAGCCAAAAACCAAAGCCCACGAGGAGGAGCTAGAACGCCACGCTCAGTTCCTCTTGGTCAACTTCAACCACATCCACAAGAGGATCCGCAGAGTGGCTGACAAATATTTGTCAGGCCTAGCTGAAACGTGAGACTGCACTGATACATTTCCTTTAAAATACTACACTCTCTCTTATATAACGAGTTTAAAATGCGGGTTCATACCCAGAAATGTGAACAGTATTTTCTCTCTCCTCAGTTTCCCCCACTTGTTGTGGAGTGGCCGCGTGCTGAGGACCATGTTAGATATCCTGCAGACGCTTTCCCTCTCACTCAGTGCGGTGAGTGACAGTAACCATCATCAATGTAGCATCTATCTTTTATCTTTTATCTTATACTTAATGGATGCGTATATCATTACATTTATCGTGATGTTTATGCTGTATTGCAGGACATCCATAAAGACCAACCTTACTACGACATCCCAGACACGCCGTACAGAATCACTGTCCCAGATACATATGAAGCCAGAGAGGTAATGTTATTGTATTCAGAACAAGTTCTTCATCCAGTTAACTTTGTCAGTACTCACCACTGTATACTGCCTTTACTAACTGTTCTCCATCTGTATGTCAGGGTTAAAAAAATCCAATAATCTCAATTTTAAATTTCTTAAATATGATTTTAACATTACTTGTATAAAGTTGCATTTTCAGACTCACTTTAAATGTGTTTTTGTGAAAGATTTGTATTGATCATGCTGTGAAAATCACAAAACTAAAAAGACGTGGAACAAATACTGATTTTCCTTCTTATCGTTTGATTGTACGGATGTGAAATAGGTCTTCATAATGGTCTTTAAAAAGTCACTAAAAGTCTTAAATTTAACCTGTTGAAAGCTGCAGAAACCCCGTTATGTGTAATTTATCTAAAATGATGAACAAGTGTAAAAGAATTGTGTGAAAAATGCCTGTTTTAAACACATCACACATATAAAACATCTTCAATTCTAGAGCATAGTGAAGGATTTTGCTGCACGATGTGGGGAGATCCTTAAAGAGGCTATGAAGTGGGCACCATCTGTGACCAAATCACATCTCCAGGTAACATTTATTCTACAAAAATCAAAACACACGTAATAAATAAAGTTCATGTGGTGGTCTTAAAGATGGTTTTAACCACTGTACATCATGTGGTCTTTCTCAGGAGTATCTGAACAAACATCAGAACTGGGTGTCGGGTCTCTCCCAGCACACGGGCCTGGCCATGGCCACAGAAAGCATCCTGCACTTCGCCGGGTACAACAGACAGAGCACAACACTGGGGGTAGGTCACATATGCTAATGCTTATAATTGGTTTTATTTAATTGGGATTGTTCTGCCAGAATATCGGTTTATGTCAGGAACAAAAATGGCTCAAGAACAGAGCCTTGTGGGACACCTCCTACAGTATTTAATTCACTGTTTCTTCATGTATGAGATTATAATTTTAGATTAATTTGCCCAAAAAGTTGTGATATACATCCAGAATACATGCAGTAAGAGACCAATGAATGTAAAGCCCCTTTCAATAGTGCATTTGTTACTAAAATGTAGTAAATTTGCACATTTGTCTCTAAACATACGAGTCACTTTACATAAAAGTCATGACAATCTCATTGGAGCCGAATTCTTACAGACGAAGTGAGAATTAAATGCTGTCAGATTAACATAAAGGTGGCAGCAGTATGAAATTAAACATGCAGAGAG
Source organism: Dicentrarchus labrax (assembly GCF_905237075.1). NCBI lineage: Eukaryota > Metazoa > Chordata > Actinopteri > Moronidae > Dicentrarchus > Dicentrarchus labrax. Next base: position 2,546,038 of record NW_026136710.1, on the reverse strand, counting down.
AGAAATTAAAAGTGCATCTTGTTTCTCCTGATTAAAATCAGTGCAATAATGGTGTCATCAAGTAAATAAAATCGGTTTAATAAACTATTAAACACTGCGAATGAGCGGATTTTACATTGTTGGGCAGATTTTTCTCACATCAGCTCAGTCTATACATATTAATTTCTTTCTATACCACAGAAATAATTGATTGCATTGATGAAAGTATGGATATCCAGAACGCTTCACATGCAGCAAACATTATAAAACAGGCAGCAGAAGTCAGTGAGAGAATTGATGAGGAGCGTTAGTGGGAGATTTATTGGACAGTGAGCATCCCTCGTGCCCACAGTGGTCATTGATTAAAGCTTCAATGGCGAAATAATGATAGAAATAGATCACTGATGCAGCCTGCGAGAGAACAAAAAACACTTTCACATCATTACTTTGCACTCTCCGCTGCAGAACAGTGATGACACTGCTCGCTCTCACACACCAGCTGCCAAATATCTCACAGACACTGTGGCTCTTTCTAAAAATGTGCTGTCACATCTGAATAAATCCATAGGGAACGTTTACATAACAGACACCTACAGAGCATCTGAATGACCAAAAGCATCACTGTAACAGATATTTTATTAAACCCTTTTCAGACGTTTTACATAACCTGTCACAGTTCACATGCTTAATTTATATGCTTTCATCTACAGTCCACTCAGCTGACTGAGAGGCCCACCTGTGTGAAGAGGGACTACTCTAACTTTATGGCCTCCCTCAACCTCAGGAACAGATATGCTGGAGAGGTAAAACCACCAAATCATACCGGCCGAATAATTTGTAGAGAATCCAACATATTCCTGAGGACAGACTGGAGGAGTTTGAAAGGATTTGGGGGCCCGGTGATCGCCTTTTGTTGAAGGGACGGATGGTTAAAACGCACTGTGCAAGCTATAATCTTTATCACCCTTCGGTGACACTGCTCAGGGAAGGGGATGTGTACATTCCTGTGCATATTACATTGGTTAAGCCACCTGAACTGTGTTGTCTGTGGTGTTGTTCTTGTTTGTTTTTTCCATTTGTTCGTTAGCTTGTTTTGACCTTTTTTATTCCTTTGTATTGTTTGTTTGGTTCTTTGGTTGTTAAATATCTAAAAAAAGAAGTTCCTGCTTCACAATTATAATTTTTAGAAACATGAATTTTCTAGTAAATATTAGTATGAAATTATTATTTTGTAGTGTTTGCTGTACAGAAAAAAATATTTTATGATCATAATGTTGTTTGACAAAATGAACATACATCCAGATAAACAACAGCTGTACTATGTGACCGGCAGAAACAAAACGTCCTCTTATAGTGTAGCCACAGAGCATCTGATGCCACGACTAAGCTACAATGCTATTCTTGTAAAATAACTTTAAACTGCATTAGAAATATGAGCGCTGAGGAACAATGCTTCGTAATCATTTCTGAATACTTGCCAATGCACTTTCTAACCTCGTTGCAGCGGTAACAGAGGCGTAGCACAACCAGATGCAGTCGGCTACTGTGGACTAATAAAACACTGCTCTACTGCTCCTGCTCACATCTTTTCTCTTTTGTCTGCAGGTATCAGGCATGATCCACTTTGCGCAGGCAGTCCGAGGACAGACTGATCTGGGCCGGCTGATAATCAAGCAGATGACAGAGGCTTTAGACTCTGCACAGCCTGAAGCCTTCACTGAGGCCATGTTCAAACTGGCCGCTTTGCTCATCAGCACCAAAGGTTGGACTCTTTCTCTGTCCTCGTTTCTACTGTTAACACACATATTTTAAAGCAAAAGCAGGGTTCTGTATTCTCTATTTTCTCTTTACTACTCCAGACTGCGATCCTCAGCTGCTCCACCACCTCTGCTGGTCTCCTCTCAAGATGTTCACAGCGCACGGCATGGAAACGTCCATCGCCTGCTGGGAGTGGCTGCTGGCAGCTCGTGTTGGAGTGGAAGTACCGGTATGTAGATGTGTTTTATTATTTTTGCTTTTGTGCATTGTTATTGTATTGTAGGTCGTATCAATCTCCCCTCTGGCTGCCTAGTTTATGCGAGAGATGGCGGGCGCGTGGCAGATGACCGTGGAGCTTAAGATGGGCTTGTTCTCAGACGCCCAGGTGGAGGCCGATCCTCTGGCTGCATCAGAGGAGAGTCAGCCCATCCCCTGCCCTCCAGATGTAACCCCTCACCAGATATGGATCGAGGTCAGACAAAGGACATTCTGCTCGGGTTATTACGACGTGTTTAATCAGTTCAGTTTGACTTTTAGCCTCTTAACACCTGCTTCTTTTTCTCCAGTTTCTAGTCCAGAGGTTTGAGATCGCGAAGTATTCCAGCGCAGATCAAGTGGAGATCTTTGGCAGTTTGCTACAACGCTCACTGTCCCTCAACGTTGGTGGGGCTAAGAGTAGCATCAACCGCCACGTAGCCGCCATTGGACCTCGTTTCAGGTACCTAAACACAAATACAAAGCTTACAGAACGTGTGTTATGTTTTATGATCTCTATTTGTAATTTTTCAGCAGCTTCATTTCATTTTATGTCTGTTTACTTATTCAGAGGTCTTTACAATAAGCTACAAAAGTGCAGAGTTTTGAGCTGCAGATGTGTTTATAGTGATCATGTTTCTCTGTGTTTCAGGCTGCTGACTCTCGGTCTGGCTCTGCTTCACTCTGACGTCCTCACAAATGCAACTGTAAGAAATGTGCTCCGAGAGAAGATCTACTCTACAGCCTTTGACTACTTCAGGTACCTACACACACTGTGCAGGTCAGATCTGCAATGGTTCAGTTAGTCCTTCAATCCATCATCATTAATTGGTTTATAAGTTTAGTGAATAGTGATAGTTTGCCTCGAGGAGCCTGAGATGATGTCTTCATGATGAGTGATTTGTCCAAACAGTCCAGAACCCAAAAGAACAAATGATAGAAAGTAGTATTAATGCTTCCTAAGTCCCGCCCCTTTTTACTTAGTGCTCCAATAACAGTTGAGGAATCCTCGGTCAATTTATGTGTCGATTTTATCTTTTAACCTTAAAAAATTTGGTTGTCTTTTTAATTCAATTCATTAGCAATATTAGCATGCAAACATGCTAAACTAATATGGTGAACATAGTAAACATCAAACCTGCTTAACATCAACATGTTAACATTGTTATTGGGAGTATGTTAACATATTTACATTGGCATTTCTGTGCTTTAGTACAACCTCACAGAGCTGCTAGTATGGCTGTAGACTCTCAAAGAATATCTGAATAGCACAAAGGTTCAGTAAAAACACTACATTTTAAAATAACTTTTAATAATCTAATCTTGTTATTCTCCAGCGTGGCTCCAAAGTTTCCCACCCAAGGCGACAAGAATCTGCGCGAGGACATCAGCATCATTATCCGTTTCTACGCCAGCATCCTGTCCGACAAGAAGTATCTGGCAGCGTGCCACTTGGTCCCACCTGGTGAGCTTGGTACTACCCCAGCCCCGAGCACGCTCTCTGCCGGGATATTTGGATCGCTTATCGTGTCCAGCACTTCTCCGATATCTCTCTTAAGTAAGCCTAACGCGGTGGAGCTCGGACTGCACTGCAGCAGGGGCATGTTCTTTATTTTTACGCGTGTCAAATTTGACGCTGTTCGTCCTCACAATGCTGCTGATAGATCCAGGCATCTATCTTTTGTTGCACACCCACCTTTTTATGGTTTTATAGCTTTTACTCCTCAACATTCCTCTTATATTCTTACTCTTTCTGCCCTTTATCTTCCTCTTCCTCTCACTTTTCAGTATCTTACTCTACTTAAATCTTACTTTTACAATCAGTCTGTATCCTTAATATTTAGCAGCTGTGAGGAAAAGCGCAAATTTGTCAGTTGCGTTAAGATGCATGATAATTCATCATGTCAGCCCACCCGTCTGCCCCTTTCCTAGACCGACTTGGCACCAAAAGAAGAAACTACAAATTTAAAAAGTGTTTTTTCTTCCACCCTAGAAAATCCTCTCCTCTTCATTCCCGACGACCCAGAGAAAAGACATGGTCTCATTCTCATACACATCGAAACGCTTCAGGTAGACGAGTCCTCTAACCGCTGATCCTGGATAAGATTAATCTACCTGCAGCCCCCCTCCCCGCCCGCGCATTAACAGGACAAAATAATAACATCTGACCCAGTATCAGTGGTTCAAGGCAACTTCTACCTACATTAAAATCCCGCTGGATGTCCCTGCTTTCAAATGCATGACCATCACAACAGCAGAGGACTAACTGATCATGTCGCTCTTCAGAAACTCCCTCATCATCAATCATATTGTTGATGTTTTTCTCTGTTTAAAAGCCGATAATATTGACTCCTGAGAGAAGGTCGTACAAGTTGAACTGGATAACGAAGAGCGGAGTTACGGTTTGAAGCGTTTGTGTCTTGGCGATACTAAAACTGTTTGTATGTAAACAGATAATCAGGACCCGTCCTTGAACAGTCTGTCAGTGATGAACGCCGCCGACCTCAGGAGCAATATGGACTCCAGCTCTCGCTCCCAGCAGAGCGGCCAGGGATGGATCAACACCTACCCGCTGTCCAGTGGCATGTCCACCACATCCAAGAAATCAGGTACCGCCTACGCAAGTGTGCAGAGGCTCTTTGGGTGATAAATGACTTAGTTGAGTTGAATTTGAGAGTTCAAACTCCAGCTCAAGGTTATTATTTATAACCAAAACTAAGCTGAAACTTGGTGTGAGAAAACATTTTAATTAACTGAAATAAAAATAAAACCAAAATGAAACACAACTCTTTAATTTTTTTAAAAGTTTTTGTCAGTTTGGTCAAATTTGTCAACACAAAGTATGAGGATGCTTGTTTTGTACAGTATGAACCTCAATGCCTCCTCAATAAACAGTCAATTTTGTTTATATTGTAATTATTCTGAACATTTTAAATCCACTGACAAATACTCCCTACAGTATAACTGGGAAAAAATCTAAAACTAAACTCAAACTAAACATTTCAAAACAATAAAAACAAAAATAAAAAACAAAATAGAAATGAATGAAAAATACAACATTATAATAACAGCTCCAGAGAAAATTTGGATTCAGGATTCTAAGTTTGGAATTGGGAGAAAGTACTTGCTGACGTTACTGGCTCAGCTGGGTTCGTTTCGTTCATTAACTATAAGATACGGTAAGAAACACCTGTTATCTTCCTGTAATGTATAGTATCTTTACAATATACCACATTTATTGTAATACACTATCATTTGTATATATTTATATAAGTGTGACAACATCTGTACATAAAAGGAGCCAAAACTGTCCAATAAAATAAGAAACCTTTACTTTATTCCAAGACAAAACAGTTTTTAACAGCGATATATATTAGATTTTGACTGTCTTAGACTTGCGTTGATCTTACAAAAGGATTTATACCTAATGTTTAAAACACTAAAGAACCATTAGTGCCACCACTAAATGGGCAGTTGCAGGCATCTCCCCTGCTGGATGCTGGGATGTCTCACCTGGCTCGTTACATCTCCTAAAGAACATGAGCTTTAGGCTTAAGAAACTGAAACTAACGCAGTGCTCTGACTGTCTGCGCCTCCTCTCCTCCTAGGCACGTCCAAGAAGAGCAACAGAGGGACGCAGCTTCACAAATACTACATGAAACGCAGGACTCTGCTGCTGGCCTTACTGGTGAGGGCTGATTTACTGCTCATCATCAGCCACTCTTCACGCTCTTTTTCCCTCCTTGCCCTTTCACGTCCATCTGTCTGTCTGTCTGTCTTTCCAGGCCAGCGAGATCGAACGGCTGACGACGTGGTACAACCCCCTCTCCACTCAGGAACTGGCCATCGCCACGGAGCAGTCAGTGGAGACCAGCATCGCCAACTGGAGGTCCAAATACATCAGTCTGACTGAGAAGCAGTGGAAGGACAACGTCAACCTGGCCTGGGGTATCGCCCCCTACCTGGCTATGCAGTTACCAACAAGGTAGCCACTCTTCATTGAGGTTTTCTTATGTGTGGAGCAGAACCAGAGAGTTATGGTTGTACTTTGGCTTTGTTTAACCACTTCTGACCTGATATAAAATAAACGTTTAGGGAGAAAAAGTGACCAGACTATAGATTATTTACTTGTTTATCTTCTTTGTTTCCAGGTTTAAGAATGACGCCATTGTGGCTGAAGTGACCCGGCTGGTGAGACTGGACCCCGGAGCTGTCAGTGATGTGCCTGAGGCCGTCAAGGTAACATCACTTAGTTTAATAAAGCTCAGCTGATGAGCTCTGAAAATTTTTCTTTTTATGTTTGTGAATGATTTGTTTTTCTTTCTAGTTCCTGGTGACGTGGCACACTATTGATGCTGACTCTCCTGAGCTGAGTCATATCCTCTGTTGGGCTCCGGCAGACCCACCCACTGGTCTGTCCTACTTCAGCAGCATGTACCCTCCTCATCCTCTCACTGCTCAGTACGGGGTTAAGGTGCTACGCTCCTTTCCTCCAGTGAGTCACACACTCATCAGCTCAGACAGATTCATTTGTTTTTTACATTAAGCTGCTGTTAAGAAATACAACTTTAGGAAAATGAAGCTCTCTTGACATTTAGTTTTTTTCTCTTCTTAGGATGCCATCTTGTTCTACATTCCTCAGATTGTTCAGGCTCTCCGATATGATAAGGTAAACAATAAAATACTCTGTAGGAGTACACACTTTAATTTTAGATGACATGTGAGATCTGCAGTATTTACATATACCTACTGTTTAAAGAGATAGTTCAGTTCCTGTCCCCAGTTTGGAGAAACAGAGCAATGCAGTGCTGTGGACCCGAGCAGCAGAAAAATGTATTTTAGCCACCTCAAAAAAATCAGTTAATGTGTGCACGATATAAAAATACATTTCCATCACTTCGCCATTAGATGCCGCAGTGGCACTAACCGTAGAACTTCTGTATTCCTGCACACTGTATTACTTCGCAGATCCACTGTTTAGGTCACAGCGGCACAACCCAGAAAAACACAAGGACGAACCCTCTTTCAGTCGTATCTCCAAGCTTTCTGACCCAAACAGCTGATACAATGCGATTATTGCCAAAGAAATAGACTGATCACGAGTAGAGCAGTATTAAGCAAATACTCTTAATAATTACTATTTCTTATCAATAGCTTCACTATATTTAGTTTCCATTAAGGATCAGTAGCCAATCAAGACAAGGGACAATAAAGTAAACTAGCACTTAAACAATTAGTCACCAGAAAAGAACCAACAACTGTGTTGATGATGGTTTGATCGTTGTTTCTGAAGCAGCAGTGATGAGCTCTGATACTCTGTCCTGCTCAGATGGGTTATGTGAGAGAGTACATCCTGTGGGCGGCCCAGAAATCTCAGCTTCTCGCCCACCAGTTCATCTGGAACATGAAGACCAACATCTTCATGGATGAGGAAGGACACCACAAAGATCGTGAGTAGAGCCTTCCACATTACAGCGAACTCTCATGCTTCCATTGTGGGATCTGACATCTTTTAACGTTAATATGTAATTATATTGTCTGCCTGTTGGGAGAACCCTTATCAGGCACTAATTAAATCAAATGAAGCAGATGTAATTACGTTGATCTAATCTGCGTAGCTGACATCGGGGAGCTGTTGGAGCAGATGGTTGAGGAGATCACAGGTTCTCTGTCTGGTCCGGCCAAAGACTTCTACCAGAGAGAGTTTGACTTCTTCAACAAGATCACCAACGTGTCCGCCATTCTCAAGTACATTCATTGCCAGTACTCTACAGATCATTAGCAAACAAGGAAATATTTTGGTGTCAAGTAAAACCTGATTTATTTTTAAATTTTCAGGCCGGTACCAAAGGGAGAGGAGAGGAAAAGGGCGTGTCTCAAAGCTCTGTCGGATATCAAAGTCCAGCCAGGTAACGCAGTGGATGATTGTGCTGCAGCGAAAACAAACGTTTTTGGTTCTTCAAATACAAACTTATATTACGGGTAATAACTAAAACACAGTCCTGTAGTGTAATAACTCTATTTTTAAATATAAAGAGAGAAAAAGAGAGAAAAGCAAACAGGTCAAAGGTCATAGAAAAGAAAAACATGAATAGACATCTATGTGAAGAAAATATATATATACGATATTCTCTTATATTTTGGTAATTTAATTTAAAACCCTGTCGAATACATTGCATCCTTAATTTATCAGTGTGTTTGTTTTGGACATTTACTGTAATGTCTTCAAAAAGAAGCTCCAACTACTTTAAAATGCACCTGTTACTGCCAATAAAACCTGTCACCAGCCCAACACTGCTCTAGTGAAATACGATATGTATCACGATACAGGGGATATGGTTCAATATATTAGGATATCAGCTTACTGTTGTCTGTCTCTACTTGGTGTTTGTTTAGGCTGTTACCTACCCAGTAACCCTGAAGCCATAGTGCTGGATATCGACTACAAGTCTGGAACACCCATGCAGAGGTAATAACTGGTTTAATTATTCCTTCATATCGAGATTTTGCCTCTCTGGACCTCAAATTTGTCCATATATTGTCTCATGGGAGTGTGTTCTCTGTCGTCACAGTGCTGCCAAGGCGCCCTATCTGGCCAAGTTCAAGGTGAAGCGCTGTGGGGTGAGTGAGCTGGAGAGGGAGGGTCTCCGCTGCCCCTCGGACTCTCTGGAAGACGGAGAGGAGAATCCAGACGGATCGCGCAGGATTTGCTGGCAGGCGGCCATCTTTAAAGTGGGAGACGACTGCAGACAGGTACCACTTTTCTTTCGCTCGCTGAACTCATTTACTGGGACATTTGAGGGACGAAGCTTTCACAGAATTTCTCCTGTGACCCTCCTTTGTTTCACTGCCTCCAGGATATGCTCGCTCTGCAGATCATTGGGCTTTTTAAGAATATTTTCCAGCTGGTTGGCCTGGATCTGTTCGTCTTCCCCTACAGAGTGGTGGCCACTGCACCAGGGGTAAGACTTCATGTCCTACTACTCCCTTAAAATCCAGTACTCTCTTATCTACACCTCCTCTGTCCTGTTAAATTATTTTTTTACAGCCTGGATCTTATTTTTGTGGTTTTGGCCATCATTGCCTAATAGTTACATTACATTACATTTTACTCACCAGTTGATCTGTTGAGATATAGAAACACGACAACGCTGCTACAAGTCTGGATTAACACAGTCTGAAACAATGTTATACAATTATTTTGGAAACTAGAGCATCAGCATCTCAGACAAAGACTATGTGTCAGCCAGACTCCAATAACAAAACCACTAATTTTACCTTGCAGATAGATAGAATTTTATTTCCATAATAAGGTATTTATTAACTGATCCTCTTTTCTCAGTGTGGCGTGATCGAGTGCATCCCTGATTGCAAGTCCAGAGACCAGCTTGGCAGACAGACGGACTTCGGGATGTACGATTACTTCCGTAACCAGTATGGCGATGAATCCACCCTCGCCTTCCAGAAGGTGCTGAGGTTTTAACCTTTGGCTGTCACTATTTTATTCAAACTTAATGGTTGTTTCTCAGATTTCAAATTGAGGGTCCACTTATATAGTCTTATTATATAAGGGGAGAATGTGCCAGTGAATGATCTGTAGTAAAATGTTTGTGATCATGTATCAGGTGATCACTTTATTTGGTTGAGCAGCAGAAACATAAGTTAAAAAGCACATAAACATATTTTAAGTACAAAATAGAAATGAGTTACAAGTAAACAAGTGAAAACACTGAAAATAAGTGGGGGAAGCAGAAGGCAAGAACTTATACTGATGGTAACACAGGATGGACTTTGCTCTGTTGTTTGTTTTACAGAACTGTTGTGTATCAGTGATTATGCTGCAGACATTTACGTCTATGTAGTGCATGTTTCTGTTTGACAAGGAGAAAAGTATACCACCAGACCTGATTCAATAAAAGATCAGTTAAACAGTGACATCGAAAGATATGTCGACATAAAACTAAACCTTAAAGGTCCAGTGTGTCACATTTGGGAGGCTCTATTGGCAGAAATTGAATATTATATTGTGTTTTCATTGGTGTATAATCACCTGAAAATAAGAATTGTTGTGTTTTTGTTACCTTATAATGAGCCGTTTTAATCTACAGAGGGAAGGGGTCCTCTTCTATGGATGCTGCCATGTTGAACCTCCATGTTTGTAGCCCAAACTGGACAAACCAAACACTGACTCTAGATAGAGACTTTTGTGTTTTTTAGCCACCGCAGTTGCTCCTGCACACTTCAAATACAGACGCAAGCTCTGTTCAGTTAGTTGCAATCTGACACTTCACCACTAGATGCCACTAAATCTTACACACTGGTCCTTTAAGTTCAGTTAAAACACTGCCCAAAAGACTTGGACCACTAATCGGTGCTCTTCTCCTTTCCACAGGCTCGGTACAACTTCATCCGCAGCATGGCCGCCTACAGCCTTCTGCTGTTCCTCCTGCAGATCAAAGACAGACACAACGGCAACATCATGCTGGACAGCAAGGGCCACCTCATCCACATCGGTACAGTATGGTACACAGACATGGACTCACTGTACTGGTCACATAGTTTTCTATGACGTCTTCAGCATTGTGTTTATCTTGTGACCGCAGTAGCTCATCCTGTATGACACTGCAATAATGGGGATTGTTTGTGTTCACGTCGGCCTTGTTTCCTCCAGACTTCGGGTTCATGTTTGAGAGCTCTCCTGGCGGTAACCTGGGCTGGGAGCCAGACATCAAGCTCACGGACGAGATGGTGATGATCATGGGAGGCAAGATGGAGGCCACACCGTTCAAATGGTTCATGGAGATGTGTGTCAGGGGATATCTGGCTGTACGGTAAGCTTTGGGCTTTGTTACAGGATAACTTTTACATCCTGGTTTGCTTTGTTGATGACCTGTTTTTATTCTGCACTTGTTCTCTGAAGACCTTACATGGATGCAGTGGTTTCTCTAGTGACCCTCATGCTGGACACCGGACTGCCATGCTTCAGAGGACAAACCATTAAACTTCTCAAGTAAGGAAATATATGTATATATTCAATATTTCTATGGTAACAATGGATCTATTATATTAAAGGATTATCACCAGATTCTGCAGTTCCCCCCTCAGCTATACACATCGTTTTAGCATCTTTTAGCTCATTGTTTTGGTTTTACGGCCCAAAGATTTACTGTCAAGTTTAGCCTCACCACTCTCATTAACCTTGTTTTTAGTAAAAAGGAAAGGAAAGCATTTAGCTGCTAAAGAGCCAAAGCAGCTTCTATCTAAACATATGTCATATGCTGCCCCCAAGTGGCTAGAAAATAAATGAATGCAGCTTTAAACAGTTATGATGGTAATTGTTTATTTTTTGTTTTCTTTAATCAGGGGACGGTTCAATCCTCAGATGAGTGAGAAAGAAGCAGCAGCGTTCATCATCAAAGTCATCCAGAGCTGTTTCCTCAGTAGCAGGTAAGAAAAATGCAGCTGATGAGCTAATCTCATCCGACATTAACATTATGCAAACACCAACGCATGATATGACCAAAAACTTATATATTTATATATTTAAATTATTTTGTCATATCACATTCTACGCTGATGACACCCAACTTTATATGGCCATGTCTCCTGATGACACAGGACCAGTTGATTCCCTTTTTAAATGTGTTTTAGATATATATTTATGGATGTCACAAAACTCTTTGCAGCTCGACCAGAACTAAAACAAAAGTTTAGTCATAGATTCTAAAACTGGTCGCGAAAATTTCCTTGGACTGAATCTGCTTTTTATCACCACAAAAATACTGAATCTGAGAGCAGCTAGAAGTGTTAAAATGTTTAAACATAAACTCAAAACCTTCCTCTTCACCCTGGCTTTTAACTAAAGAATGGTTTTTAGACATTATTTACCATTTTTTACTCAATTATCTTATCATATATTAATTTGTAAATGTCTTTGTTAGTTTATTTTAATTATTTCCTCATAATATATATACATTTTAACCATTTTTATTTTTCTTTATTTCTGCCTGCTTTCTTCATTTATTTTATTTAGTTTTTAGTAGAACTTTTTTTTTAAGATTGTGTTTTATTGTGATTTTTATCTTGTCTTATTGTCTTCTAATCAATCATTTGTGAAGCGCACTAAACTGTCTGAAAAGGTTGCTATACAAAGTTCGATCGATTGATTGATTGATTGATACGTAGACACTGGGTTCTTCACTGATACATTTTCATGAACTTGTTTTCAACAGGAGCAAAACGTACGACATGCTGCAGTATTACCAGAACCAAATTCCTTATTAAGGATCCTCCGCCGGACCTCCACTGTACGTCCAACACGAACGTCACTACACAAGCAATGCAAACCTTCTTTTGGGTGATTTTAATACGGCGGTGGTTGCACCACCCGGCTCTGTACACCACTCTGCTCCTTTAAGAGAGAGAGAACAACAACTTGGCACTTTGATCCTAATGCTCCAACTATTTTCAGCATACTGTAAGTTGTCGGATTTTATAATGTACGTTTTAAAGTAGTTCTTCATTTCACTTGAGAGTACAAGAACAATGTACGACTTTAACCAAAAGAGGTATTTGAATCACCCTTTAAGTATTTTCTTCCTGATGCTGTTATTTGTTACTCAACACCAACTAAACTGTCACACTAGAGGAAGATGGCCATGAAGGGAGACATATTTATAGTGTTTGTCGAAGCAGCTGTAATAATCATTATCATTTTGTTTCTATGCTGTTGTCCACTTTTATGCACTTTATAGATCGCAGTATTTCATCAGCTTCGCCTGCCTATCATCGAGAGTTTAAACAGAGATTATACGTCAGAAATCAGAGATTAAAGCAATCTGCAGTTTAATCAACTGATCAATAAAACCGCAGTATTTTTGATTTAGTAGAACACAAGCCAGTGTTGATAGATCTGAAATCAATGCAGGAATCAATCAGCATTTAATGGAACAGTAGTCTTTAGAAATGTTAAGGTACTTAGAGAATCCAACATAATTATGCTGTAGTATTTACTGTAGAATATTTACTGTAGAATCACATCCAGATCGCAGGTATGTTTCTGTGATTAACATGGATCTTGTAGAGTTATATGTGAACAACATATTTATCGATTTTAAAGACTTTTGACTGTGCAACTTTGATGCTTATCCTCAAAGCAAGTCACGTCGCACCTCATCCCGTCAGCTTTTCGCTTATATTGGTTGTTTAGAGGTATTTTTCCACCACAGGGACTTTAACTACCTGTAACCTGAACTTTTAAGAACCTGTGAGTCTTTTGTGTTTGGTTCTGCTTTTTGTTTCCACTGTTTTTGTTTTAGAGTTTGGAACATTGTATGAAAGACGTGTATCCAATGGAGGACTTACTTATGTTAACCAAACATACCTGGGGTAGTGTGCTCCCCAACAAACAGTCTACAGTTTACAAGGAACAAATGCACAAGCTGGCATAATACACATATTGGACATTCTGAATCAGAATATCGTCTTTATATTGAAACGTGCTTCCTTGCAGCGCTGTTTAAAAAAATGATTAAACAGTCAGACTCACTATGAGCAGTTTCATAAAAGGGATAAAGTCTTTTTTTATTTCACACGTTCTTCTTCCTTCTTAATCTGCTGCCTACATCACCCACAATGCAACCTGGCTGCCGACAGTCGGGTCGGATTCAGTATGTTGAAAAGACAACAAAGTGTTGAACATGGTTAAAAGATAAAAGTGACATCTATAGTCACATCTTAAGTTAGCTAATGTGTTCCCGTACGATGCATGATGGGTACGTTGTGGGTTGACAGAGCGTTTGCCCAATCTGAATTTGCATAAACACGACTGAGCTTCAACTTTCAAACTAGGCAATGCTGATGAATTCTGTTCCTACATTGCCTATTTATCACTTAAAAACGTTTTCAGAAACATATTTTAGTGTACTGTTTACTGGTCGTTTTGTGGTCCGTTGCCTCCAGATGCGTCCTCGCCAGATTCCTGAAATGTAGTTGTAGAACAGTGGAAATAAAAGCAGAACCTGTAACAGTGTTGGGTTCCTGTAGTGGAAGAGTTGACACAGCACAAAGAGTGGACCAGGAGCTCGCTGGCTGCTCTACATCACAGCATGTTCGTCTCAAACAGAGACTCCGATGTATTTTTGTCCTGTCTAATAAAATGTGTGAGATTACATGTTTGCATACCCTTTACAGTGTGTGTAACCCCATTTTGGAAACATTCCTGTTCGAGTATTTGGATGATTATGAAGGCACTTGGGTTTGGGTTTGTGTTGGATGATCTTTCTGTTACTGATGCAGATGATGATTATACCTAAAAAGCCATTTCTCCTACCCTCGGTAGAAACACAACTGTAGTAATACTTGATGAAAAAAACCCTAACCTTATGCAATATATTCATGTATATTGATATGTGTGTGTTGTGTTCAACAAATGAAGTTGCTATAATTCCTTCCATCGCAACCCTCGTGTGAGAAGTGTTGTATGTTGCAGCTGCTGTCTTTATGATTTAAGGGGTGAACATAAAGTATTAAAGTATACAGAACTTGTTTAATGGCTTATAAAACTCAACAAAGCCAGTTTTTAATGTGGATTTTATTGAGTTATTTTAAATATGTTAAATAAGTCATCCCTTATGTCCACCATGAACCACAAGTCACTATGTAATATACTGTATGTGTGTGTGTGTGTGTGTGTGTGTGTGTGTGTGTGTGTGTGTGTGTTTTGTCTGTATTTGCTCAGTTTGTGGCGAAATCATTGCCGGTTCAGTTTAAGATCACATCTGTTATTCTGATAATGTGTGAAAACTTCTTCTTTTCCAGATTAAATGTGTATACATTTCATCAGTGTCAGGTTACTGATTTAGTCCTCTTTTTTTCTTGTTTTCTTACAGAGATAGAGATTTTTGTTTAACAGTTGCAGCATCGCTATCGCTCTCCACCAGACTTCATAAACAAAAACACTCATTTAACCTCACAGATAATCGTAATGTCGTAACTTGTGGACAGAAACAAAATCAAACTGACGTTGTTGGTCTTTAAACTGTTCCAACAACAGTCTGGTTTGGTCAAAATAAATCTTTAATGCAGGACTTTTACCGGAACAGAGTATTAATACTCTGTAGTATTGATAAATACATACACTAAAGGTACTTCTAATAGGACAGATGATACAACTTTTAACCAAACTCAATGGATTTAATGGATAAAGATTTAATACTTTTAATGCTTTTTATTAAAGGTCTTGAAGGAACGACCTGTTGCTCCTTTCTGGGAATTATTTGTGTCCTTTCAGTGACTCAGCAGCAGATTTATTCCACTTTTTAAAGAAAGCTGAGCAGCTGAAACTCCACTGATCCATTACTGTTCTGTGTGAGTGGAGGCGAACAAAGAGAGAGAGTTATAAGAGAAAGGAGCCAGTTGTGTTGAACTCTGACCTCTCTGACACAACATAAACGGGCCGTAAACAATAAACACCAAAGGGGGCCGTCACATGTTTGATGGGTTGAGGAAGAGCGCTGCTGGTGAAGATTATCTGAGGGAAGTGAGTTAAAGGAAACTTGGAAAAGGCTAAAAATATGTTTAAAATATGTTATTATGCAATGAACTGATGATAAGAGGCAGGAACATAAAAACCCTTTTATGCCAGTGACACAAAGGAAGTGGGAGTTAAAATTTGTAGTGCACAAAAGGACCCTTCCTCCCTCCTCCCTCCTCCTCATCAGTAAGCAGAAGAGGGTCTCGGGGGGCCCCTGGGGGCGTATTCACAAAACCAAAAACTAGCTCCAAAGTCCGGGATTCACGAAGACCTGCTCACAATCACTCTACTCCTGCAGATAATGAGCCATGTGAGGAAAAATAATCGTTTGATAATAGACTTTGTTGATGGGAAGGTGAGTTAAAGGTGCAGTGTGTAACATTTAGGAGGATCTACTGTGCTTAAAAGAAGAGGTTTCTCCTACACGCTTGGAAAGCTGAGCCGTATTCAGATGGTTTCAATCTGCATCTTCACCACTAGACATCACTGAATCTTACACACTGGTTCTTTAATAACGATCGAATCAGCTCAGTAACAAATCAAATCAACCCAGTTAGGAGTCAAGTTTCTTTCAGGGCGCCATTTGAGCTGCTTTAGCCGACCTACCTTTGCTGCTTCCTCTGCAACCCGCTTCCACCGCAGCTTCTCCTTTTCTGCTTTATCTGATTTAATAAATACCTGCTCTGTTCTGTACACTGGGGAGTCTTTAGTGCGGCTCTCCTCGTCTTAAGTTTTAAGGTCCCAGAATGGAGCCAGACCGCCAATATAAGCACACTGCATTTGGAAATAAAGTTTTTCTTTTGACAAAAGTGGTGCTGACTCAAATAAAGCTGCAGAATTACCTGATCAAAGGAAGAAGACAAACAATAATATGCAGAAGGTGTTTGTTGCCAGACTGAATCTACTTAAGCAAATATTTAATTCAATGTATGAAATCTGTGACATAATGAAACTTATCTGTTCATTCACATTTTATTTCACATTCTCTGACACACAGTCAACCAATCACACAGTGAATAAGTTCACACTTCTGTTACTCATTTAGGGGAGTGTACAGCCATATAATGTTTACTATGCTCACCATCTTTGTTTAGCATGATACCATGCTTACATTTTAATTAACTGGTACTAAACACAAAGTCCAGCTGAGGTACTGGACAAATATATTATAAAGAGTGTGATGTGTCATTTGCTTATAACCGAATAAAAACGTCCAACGGAACAAAAAATTTACTTTTTCACACTTAAAGTCTTTAAAGTTTGAACTATTATGTTATATTAACATATTAAAAAAAATCTCATAACATTAAATAATGATAATATAAGTGGTTCATCGTATGCTCAAATACAACGTGAGCGGAGAACTTAAAGGTCCAGTGTGGAACATTGAGAAGGATCTATTGTCAGAAATATAATATTAATAGGTATGTTTTCATTAGTGTTTAATCACCTGAATATAAGAATTATTGTGTTTTTGTTACCTCAGAATGAGACGTTTTTATCTACAGAGGGAGCACGTCCTCTTCTGGTGGAGTCCGCCATGTTTTTGGCTCTAGATAGGTCCTTTTTCGCAGCCACCTTAGGTTCTTCTACACGCTTGGAACGGGAGGGTGGGGCGAGGTGATTGTAATCTGCAACTACACCACTAGATGTCACTAACTTCCACACACTGGTCCTGTCTTTTAACCTTGAAAAAACACTCATTCATCAAGTACAAATATGCACATAAATAGCATGTAGTTATCACTGGATCGTGATTTGTGTATGAGGTGCCGTCTACACTGAGACCACTGTGTGTATCTTTAGATGGCTGATGATGCTCCGCTGCTGGGTGAACTTCACGCCACAGAGCTGACACTCGTAAGGCTTCTCTCCCGTGTGAATCCGCATGTGCTCCATCTTGCGGTACTGCCGCGTAAAGCGCATGCCGCACTCCTCGCACGCGAAGGGCTTGAGCCCGAGGTGGCTGCGCATGTGCCGCGTCATGGTGCCCCTCTGCGTGAACAGCTTCCCGCAGACGTCGCAGGAGAACGGCCTGGTTGGCCAGTGGCTCCTCTCGTGCTGGGTCAGCAAAGCCACGTCGGCGTAGCTCCTACTGCAAACCGAGCAGGCGTGACGAGGCCGGGTCACATCTGCTTTTGGTTCTTTTGTGTCCTGATGCTCCTCTGTGTCCTCAGCTTTCTTTCTCAGCTCCTCAGTGGTGTGTGAGGCTACATGAGTGATGAGCTGCTCGGAGCTTGGGAAGCCTCTCCCGCAGGGGATGCACATATACGTGTCGTACAGAGCTGGTTGTACCGCGGGCTGCGGTTGGTGGTAGATGTAGCTGGCAGGTTTAACCTCCTCTTCCTCACTCACGCTCTCTCTCAGCTCGTCCTTCAGGACCAAATCTCCCTCTCTGACCTCGGCTTGGTCCTCCAGCTCTCCATTGTCCACTTCCTGTCTCTTTGTTTGCACTCTTCCTTCCAAACAGCTGCTGGATCGGGGCCTCTTGTGTGCTGCCGTTTGCTGGGAGTCTGAGGTTGGGTGCCGCTGCTCGCTGTGCTCTAATCTTTGGTTACAGAAAGCTGAGATGGCGTTAAAAGGTACGTCATCTGATGAATTGCTGCTGGAGTGTGGGGAGCTCTGCTGCAGGCTTCCAGTCGGACTCTTCCTGGTCAGCTTTATCCTCAGGCCTGTCTCTACACTTCCATTGAGGCCGACTGCTGCTGATGAGTTAACAGACACACGTTGTGCCTGAAAAAGCTCCTCCTCGGACAGATCCTCCCTGTGGAGCATCTGATTATGACTCTGCTGTACCTCCATAGATCCTGGATGGAGGTGGCCTTTGATGGTGGAGGATGTCCAGTCACTGGACTTGCAGAGTTTCCTGCGACACAGAGCTGCTAAGTCTGACAGCTGCAGGTAGGACGCAGCTCTGAGGAGGTCAGACACCCCCTGGTCACTAGCATGGTGAGAGGTAGACAGCTGACCTGTGTAGATGAAGTCCAGTACCTGATAGAAGTTGATAAAAACCTCATTACAAACCCTTAGATGAACAAAAATCACCAGAATAACTTGAGTTTTTGTGGTTTCTCACCTGTTTGAACACTAAAGGATTCACCACGGCGGCGTTCAGGGTGATGAGGTTGTCGTGCAGCACGAGGCATTTGAAGTAGCTGCTGCAGGCTGCCAGGACGTTCTTGTGGGCTCTGAAGAGAACGTTTTCTACCACGATGATCACGTCACACCAGTGTCCTTTGGATCGTTGCTGGTTCAGCTGCAGCAAAAGCTGTTCAGTGTAAGACGGCCGCTCCATCTCGAAGACTGGGTTACAGTCCTGGGAGACAGTTGAGACAGGAAGGAGAGGATCATTTATGACTCAATGCAGTTCTCCATAATTAACTTTCATCCACAGTGACAGGAACAGGAGCTAGATGTGTGTGTGCGAATGCTAAATGAGGGAATGTTTTCACTTAATTGTTATTTGGTCTTTTTCAAATGTGCATGGAAACGTGAGCAAGAACAGCTGCAGAGGATTTCTGAGGGGAACATGAATGTCTGTACTAAATCTTGCGCCAGTCTTTCTGGTAGTTGTTCAGATATTTAACTGGATAAATGAAAGGTTTGACCTGCTGGTGGCGCTAGAAGAGAAGTCTGAGGATCACCAACGTCTGCTGGATTCATCCTCTCTCAAACTTTTCAAAGTAATTCATTGTAATAGTTGTGGAGATGTTTCAGTCTGGACCACCACTTCAGTCCAGACTGAAACATCCACCATCTCTTGAGCCGCATCGCTGGCGGGGGCTAAAAATACTTTAACTGATCTGCAGGAGCTCTATCAGGGAGAGAAAGGTGGTTAAAAAGACAAGAGAACTCCACCCTGCTCTCTTCTATCTGCCGTGGCACAGTTACAGCGAACAATACCAACACTACACACAAAGACAATCAATCATCTTTCACTGCACCTGATCACTTAATGTGTCGAATTATTGATTACAGAATGAATCCACAACCTCTCTGTGGAATAAAACAACTAACAGTCGTGAGAAGTAAGTTTCTCAGTGTCTTTTATTCAGTCTTTTCTCAGTTTGATGGATTATTTCTGAGCACCATCTGTTCTGCTGCAGATACACCGCTATCTCCGGGACCTGGGTAAACGCTGGTACTAACAGCAACATCTGTTCTGCCAAACATAGATACAGATTACTCTTTTCTCACTGGATGCTTTTTTTAAAAAAGAAACAGAAGACTTCAACAATCTTAAGTAGTGCACACTTTTACTTTACTGGCTTTTGGCCAGTAAATCCCAGTAAGAGTCAGTCTGAGACACTGATCCAGTCAATGAACTGTCCACTTTACCTCTGGAAGTATTCAGATACAGAGGTTGGAAGGTACTAATTACAAATACTTTGTTAGTGTACTTAAGTAGTTTTTCCAGGTATCTGTACTTTGCCAAACAAAAGATAAACAGAAACCTGCTCTCTTCTTTTCATCCATTTGCACATGTTTGCAGCAGCTTTGACCTTCAGCCATTAGTTTGTGGCAAATGAAATAGAAAACAGAATTATGTTTTTATATTAACTGGATATGAAGTGGTAGTTTAAATTGATATGAAAGAGTTAAAATAATAATCAAGGCAGCAGGATTATATTATATTTTTGACATCATGTTGTGGGCCGGAGGGCTGGAAATGGCCCCCGGGCCGTCAGTTTGAGACCCCCGATCTATACTGATTGTTCAAAATACAAATTGAATTAAAGAGATTAACAAATATTCCAAATACTTTTTAAAATTATTTTATTTCCCATGCTCGTAATCTACAACAATCACGTTTCCATTTAAAATAATAAAACTGTGTTTTTTTAAGATTTAAACAGAATTTAAAATGTCCTAAGAGGAAATTCTTTAATGAGCAAAAATAATCTTATTCAGGTTAAACTAGTCGGAAATATTTTAACCTGAAGAATCGATCAGAATTAAAACTCGAACCATTTCTTATATTTACAAAATGTAAAAGAAGCTGCTGATATTTCGCTAATAAACTGCAGTGATGGTGGAATGTGACCAAACTAAGTACATTTACTAAAGTACAATATTGAGGTTTATACTTCAACTCCACATTTCAGATGGAAATATTGTTTCTTTTTAACTTCAACATGTTTGTCTAGTTACAGTCCAATACAAAATACTTCAAAATGAGCTCCAACAACAGTAAAATCCTGCTTTTACGTTAAAGCATGAGACATAATAATCTAATAATATCATATATAATAATAATAAACAAAATCATAATATATCATATACAATAATACAATAGTTTTTTTTTCCATCCTCCACTATAGAAAAGTTATTAGTTATTAATTGCTTTAAATGAACCTACCAGGAGTCAGCAGGTGCTGATGTGCAGCCCAGGAGAGAGCCACAGTGAGACAGCAGCAGTGAGACAGCAGTGAGACAGCCACAGTGAGACAGCAGCAGTGAGACAGCAGTGAGACAGCCACAGTGAGACAGCCGCAGTGAGACAGCTGCAGTGAGACAGCTGCAGTGAGAAGTGAGACGGCCGCAGTGAGGAGTTCTGATGAACTACAGATGGTGGCTGATAAACCTTAAACCAATGAACCATCCTCCTCTAAAAACCTGCAGCAATAATAATGTTAATAATAATGTAATTAATAATGTTAATTAGTCAGAGTTGAGCCTGTTGGCTGCACAAAGCGAGTATCAGATAAGTTAATTTAACTCAAAAACAGTTGAAACTGATCACATAAAGAATGTTTAGGAAAACAAACACTCTTGATAAAGTATTTTAGTAATTTTAAGTGACTTTGTATTTTAAAATGTAAAAATATACAATATTATGATGCTTTAAACGAACTGTGTGATATACTAATTATTTGATCAGAAATCTGTTTTAATTTTGTGTTTTTAATGTGATTCTGAGAGAAAATTAAGAGAAAAGCAACGTGTGTAAATACTTTTGTACATTAAAAACTAAATATTGATTCATTTATTGATTAAAATACTGAAACTTGTAGAAATTGTGTGTGTGTGTGTGTGTGTGTGTGTGTGTGTGTGTGTGTGTGTGTTATACTGTAACTACAGAGTGCCATCTAGTGCTCAGCAACAAAACTTGCTGCAGATTATCAGGTGGAAGAAGAATTCAGGTCCTTCAGTAAAAATACAAATACCGCTCTGTGAAAATACTCCACTACAAAGTATCATCAATATTATCAATATTATCAATCTATAAGATCATTATCACTGTCCTGTGAGAACCACATATCTCTATAAAGTCAGAAAAAAATGTCTTATTTTGACATTTTGACAAGTTAATCCAGTGGTTCTCAACCTGAGGGTCGGGACCCCCACTAGGGATCGCCAAAGCTTCACAGGGGGTCACGAGGGGTGTAAGAAAACTTAAAACATATACACAGTAGGTCTGTATCTCAGCATTTGGTTCATTTCTTAAGAAAAATAAATAAATTTGTAGTTTAAGTTTAATTAGTATGTATGAAAATAAATAATACAGACAGAATTATACAAAAAGATCCTAAAAGTTTCAGAATAACTGAAAATAATTTGCTCAAAATTCCTCCAAATTCCTCATTTTACACAAAGCACCTGCAGTTATTGTGTTTGTTGTTCTGTACTGTTATTTATCTGCATTAAATATAATATATTTATAAAATATGTCACAATCAGGAATCGTCAGTTTACGAAATGATAGAGAACTGGTTCCTTAAGGAAAAAGGTTGGGAACCACTGACTTAAACATTTCACATTATTTTGACTTAATATCTCAAAGTATTGACTTAATAACACAAAATAATGACATAATATCTTAAAATCAATATTTTAAGAAGGTTTCTTCTTAAAATAACTTATAGAATCTTTTTTTTTATTGGCGGTAAAAAGCTTCCATACTTCCCCCTCTGCTTATCACTGAGTGTATTAGTCACAGTATCAGTGTGTGTGTGTGTGTGTGTGTGTGTGTGTGTGTGTGTGTGTGTGTGTGTGTGTGTGTCTCTCAGGTGTGCAGTTTTACCAACAGGTACACCCCCCCCTCCCCCTCCCCCTCCCCTCTCTGTCTGAGTGACGTCACAGGGATGGGCAGGTCACGTGGTCGCCTCTGAGGGAGACCTGTTGGTGTAACGTTGCTGAAACAGGAGAAAGAAGGAGACGGAGAAGGAGAAAGAAGGAGTAGAAGGAAAGGGAAGCGAGCAAGGTAAGCAGGCTGCAGACTCTGTTTACATCCTATAAAGTAACTATCGATCAGCTCGCAGCGGTGGGATATCGATTAGGGCTCGTGTGCGGTTCCAAATGGGAACTTTTAATGTCGAGGAGTGAGCGCGTTAAAGTTAAAGTGAGAGTGAAGTCCAACCTCGCTGTTATCGCCAACAGCTCGCTGAAAGACAACAGACACCCAGGACTAGTTTCTCTATAAAGCTCCAGCCTGTTGGACTCTAATAGAACAGCATAAAGGCCGATAAACACCTAACACGTAGTTACATTAAAGTGTTTACCTGACCGAGCCCTCTGGCTGTGTGCCAGTTATCAGGCCTCCTTCACTACACACATGATTACATTACTACATACTAATATTACATTATCAGTAAAAACACACTATTGTTTTTATTACAACACACAGCCGACGTGTTTGTACACTCCTGTGTTATTATGAAACTGTTTCCAAAAGCAGTCTGACTCAACCTGAGGACACACAATGAGTGGGTGGAAGAAGCACTCTGATCCGTTACTTTAATCAAAGTACCAGTGCGTAAAAATACTCCATTACAAGAGTAGGTCCTGCATTCAGAACCCAGGTAAGGTTACCCAACATGTTCTGGAAAACCTGGAGATTTACAAACTAGTTTTCCAGTCATGGAGACACCTGGAAATTCATTCAAATGACCAAAATATCCTGGAAAAGTATTAATCTAATCTAGAGCTGCAGAATGAATCTAAATTATAATTGAAATTACAATATGTCCAAGTGCAAGAGTTTCGTTAAAGGTAAAATATGTGACAGCGTTGTAATGACGTACTGTAGAGCTGCACAGATTCCCTGAAATACACATGTTGTTCTGCAGGTTTAAGAAAGTATGTTTGTTTCATGCAAACGCAAACAAATGTCAGTTTTTTTATTAGTGAAAATCTAATTTGTGATGCAAAAACAACCATTCCCTCACTAATCCTGAATCATATCACAACATCTGACATTATAATAGAAATATGAGGTTATATTGTAATACTCCATTACAGGTGGAAGTCCTGCAAGTTACAAACATCCAGTTCACCTCCTCTTCTCCCCTCAGACCTTTAATCAGGGTTCCTGTGTGACCTGGAAAACCTGGGAATTTAGAGACTAGTTTTACAGTCATGGAAACACCTGGAAATTAAAAGAAATATTCTGGAAATAATCTGTGTTGCCCTGGAAAATGTTAGTTGTATTTTAGCTCCTCACTCTGATTGGAAATTGTAGTAAACTTTAGTCAAATCACCGGAAAAGCTGCGAAAAAAATCGGTGGGAAACTGCAGAAAGTGAGCTGGGCGAGCGTCCCATAAACACTTTATCATCAAAATGTGTCAGTACTCGGCCTCGCGGTGAATTATATGACCACTTATATGACCACATTGTCAAGAAATCTCCTGGAAAAGGTCCTGGATTTCTTAAAAACCAGAGTGTGAACACTGCTAACGCCTCTGTTTGTCTCCCCAGGTTGATTCCTCGGTACTCTGTGTTCATACCAGGTTTGCATTCTGACCTGCAGGCCAATGTAAGTCGTGTTGAGTGACTGCGTGTGAAAGAGGTATTCAAGCTCAGTTCATATTATTTTTTACCTCTCAAAGATCCACTTAAAGGAAATTTAAGGCTTTTTAAGGGCTGATTTAGTCAATAATGCATTTTTGTGCTGTCTGCAACAACCACCGGTAAGTTGAGCCTCTTATTATCAGACTTTAGTGGTTATAACAACAACGGGGGGGGGTCGCAGCACAAAAATGCATTCTTGACTCAGCATGCATGGAGGATTCTGGGATAACATCTTCACTCATGAGGGCCTTTTTTTTCTCTGGTGACCTCCGGTACTGGGGGGGTTAGCTCTAATTGTTCGGTACCGAGCTGCATGAAGGATATTCTCTAATGTTCTGATCAGTCTGGAGTTTGTTTTTATCTTCGGGGTTCTTCTTCTTGTATATTTCCTCTCTTTGCCTTTAGTTCTGGTAATTGATGATACGCTGAGAGCTTAAATCATTCCTCGGTTAGTTGATCGACAGAGAAATAACTGGCTGATAAAAGATTCATTCATTTGTTTTTAAAGCAAGAAGGCAAACATTCCTGAGTTCCTGTTTGACAGTTGTGAGGATTTCTGATATTTCTGATATTAAATTGAGTATTTTGGGGTTTTTATCTGTTGTTTAGGGGAAAAAACAAAACATTTGAGGATCCTTTTCAATAATAGTGATGCTTTTTCACTGTTTTCTGACATTTTTATAGAACAAATGATTAATGGAGGAAGTTATGAGCTGATGCATTATGGAAATAACCTTTATTGTGCTAAATATGAAATATCAATCATTAGTTGACTACAGATTTATCAGCTGGTTAATCGTTTATTAAGCAATCTGGATTCAATCTTGTCAAAGATTTTTATTTAAATGTTGTGAAACAGAGAAAAGGAACATAGTGAAACTCATGTTTGAGTAGCTGGAACCAGGAAATGTTTGGCATTTACTTAAACGATATAACAATTAGACAAATATTTTCCTGTCGAGCAACTGATTACTCTCAGCTGTAATCCTTTTACTCTAACTACCTCATTGAAACAGTACTGATGATGTTGTTGTTTGCTCTCAGGGATCATCACCATCCTCATGTCCTATGGAGGAGGTTTTTATGGACGCACTGAGCGCGTCCGCCAGGCGCCCCACTATGACACGGTGCCACAGGGCTCTTTACCCCGAGCAGACTCCCTCGACCTGCAGCCGCTGAGGGAGCAGAGATCGGCTCACCTCGCTCAGAGCGCCGACCCCCTCCCTCCTCCGCCTCTGCCGGACCAGCCTCCTGTGGGCCCTGAGTTCGATCCCAGCGGCAGCGAGGACAACGCAGACCGCGACCTGGACCCCGACCTGGTCCCTGACCCGGCTTCCGACCCGGCCCTCGACATTAAACCGGTCCACCGCTTCATCCCGGACTCCTGGAAGAACTTCTTCAGAGGAAGCAACCGCAGCAGTAACAAGCCCTGGTCCATGTCTGCCTCCTCCACTAACAACAACAACAGCACCACTGAGGGGGTGCGCTGCTCTCCTCCACAGTCCCCCTCTGTCCCGGGATCCTACCGGGATCCGTATGGCGGCTCGGGCAGCAGCTACAACTCCCGCAAGGAGCTTCTGGAACTACGGGACGGCCACGAGTCTGTGTCAGGGCGCACCTACCACACCGGTCTGACCTACAGCGAGCGAGTGGAGGAGTACCACCTGCGCTACGCCTACATGAAGTCCTGGGCCGGACTGCTGAGGATTCTGGGCTGCGTGGAGCTCCTGCTGGGGGCCGCCGTGTTCGCCTGCGTCTGTGCGTACATCCACAAAGACAACGAGTGGTTCAACATGTTCGGGTACTCGTCTCCCGGAGGAGCATACGGAGGCGGTTTATACGGCGGCACCACAGGCGGGTCCTACTACACAGGGCCCAAGACCCCGTTTGTGTTGGTGGTGGCAGGGCTGGCCTGGTTGGTGACTGTGATCATGTTGGTGCTGGGGATGACCATGTACTACCGCACCATCCTGCTGGACTCCTCCTGGTGGCCTCTGACGGAGTTCACCATAAACCTGGCTCTAGCAGTGCTGTACATGGCAGCAGGTGGGTCACACACACACACACCTGAACCACAAACACTGTCACTCCTGGGACTGTGAGTCCACGCAGGTTGTATTTGTTCAGGTGCTGAGAGTGTGTTTATTTGTAAGGGACCGTGTACAGTGCTGATAAGAGCTGCAGGTCACAGTGAGAGCTACAAAGATTAGTCCGTTAGTTGTCAACCTTAGTCTTTAGTCCTTTATGTAGGGATAGACCGATTATCAGCTTATTATCTCATCCAATATTCGGTATTTATCTGTTTGTTTGTTTTCTATATATCTATAAATCATCTGCCACGATTATTTTTTCCTTCCTGATACAATAATAAGTGTTCAAAATATATATATAATATTATTTTTTAACTCACTACTAACCCTGTATGATCGCTATCATTGTTGGATGTTGCAGCTGGTAACTGTTGAGTTAATTTTACTGTTATTATACATCATCCTTTATTAGTGGATTTATGTTTTGTGTATGAAACTGCAAAGTAAATAAAGTTATTAAATAAATGTAGCGGAGTAAAAAGTGCGATATTTGCCTCAAAATGTAGTGGAGGTGTAAAGTAACATAAAATTTAAATATTAAAATAAAGAAGTACCTCAATTTGTACATAAAGAAGTTGAGTGAATGTACTTAGTTTCACTCCACCACTGGTTGTTCCGAATTTTGACACTAAAGGTTTTATGTTTAATTGCAGATGTCTGTTATTGGTTTCTTTGATTACTAATAATCGGCATCTGTATCGACCTTAAAGAAACATTGGTCGATCCTTAACTCAATGACAGTAAACTGAATATGTTTTTCCATAAATAATTAGAGGTCTATATTTAGTTTCCTGAGGATTGATCAAGCCACAGTGTGATCCGTTCGATGCCAGTAAAGGAAAGTTTTATTAAAGCATGTGTGTATTTTGTTCACCAGGCATCGTTTATGTCCGAGACACGACCCGCGGAGGGCTCTGCTCCTACCCGGTCTTCAACAACGGCATCAATGGGGCGTTCTGCAGGACAGAGGCGGGCCAGACCGCCGCCATTATCTTTCTCTTTGTTACTTTGGTCGTATATCTGATTGGAGCCATGGTGTGTCTCAAGCTGTGGAGACATGAAGCTGCACGCAGATACCGGGAGAAGTACGGCCAGGAGGTAAAACCTCAGTGTCTTTGTGTTTGTGTTGTTGACGGGGTTGGGTACTGAGATTCCTCAAAACCGCTCAGAGATTCTTCTTAAAGCTTAAAGCATCATTCCAACACAAACCTGTTCACGCTCACTGCAATGCAACAGCACACCACATCATTTGAACATAGAGCTTTGGAGCAGGCGGAGTCTGTGAATCCTACCTGTGTGCTGCAGAAAAGGTGCACACACAGTCTGGTTTATAACTATGTGCTAGCTTCTGAGATGCACAATATATATTTATATTAATATTAATGTCAGGGCTGTGCAGTATGATGATAGAAGAGCACCTATTGTTTCATATTTTGCTCTGTCGTTTATTTAATTGTGTCACAAATCACGTTCTTCGGGAGTTCGTATGAGAGAAATATGTGCTCTGGAGGGGTTGATGAGGCAGGGATACAATGCAAAACTCCTCACACACTACTTTAATCTGCTCACCTTGCTGTTCTCTTTTTACAAAATACGTAAGCCATTGTAGTTTTTGCCAGTTTGGGCGTGAAATAGATCTTAAATTAAATTCATAATGGTCTTAAAAGGTCTTGAATTGACCCTGTTGAAGCCGTCAGAAACCCTGTGTGTTCTACATGTTAACCGGATTATGTTTTTGTTTACACAGATGCATCCATCTGACATCCGAACCACACAATCTTTGGTGAGTATCCTGTGATGCTGTTCAGTGTAGAAATCAATAGTACTGACTCATTCATTCAGGATATACAGTCACAGTATCCAGTGGCTCAGTCTGCGCAGTTATTCTAACACAGTTGTTTCTGTGTCTCTGCAGATGGTTCCAGTAGTTCCAGGTCCTGCAGCCAAAGTTCCTGAACAGGTCCAAGGCTCCTCTGTCGTTCCCATCCAGGCTGCTCTAAAAGCAGTCCCACCAAAGGTTTTACAGGGAGCTATACCATCAGGGCACATTCCAAAACCTGTTATTATGCCTGACTACATTGCGTAAGTGCTGCTACAAAATGCAATATACTGTAAAGTGAGTTGTGCATGTGAGGAGAGGTCGATATAATACAGCTAACAACTAACTTATTATCAATTAATCCACAGGTTGTCTTCTCAGTTAATTATTTGGGCTTTCAAATGTCAGAAAGCTGCAAGAAATGGTCAAAAAACTCTGAAAAATGTGATATTGCAGGAGACTTAAGGTCACTGTGTTCAGCTATGTAGTGATTTTTTTTGGGCTGGAAGGAAAATAGACCTTTTCTTTAAGGATTGTGCACTTATATGACTCTGCAAAGGGACTCAAGGCTGCTCTCTTCAATTCAATTTAAGATATACATTGTTATTTTTTACTGCATTATATACCACACATAAAAACAGTGCATATCTGATAACACACACATCGATACCAGTATGTCTGCAATAGGCCAATATCAGCTGATAATATCTAGCTCTACATTACACATTGTTGCCCTTTAGTTTAGTTCTGCTCCGGTTCCTGTTCACTCCAGTACACATGAAGTCATACAGACAGTTGACTCTTTTATTGGTTTATATATGTCGCACTTTAATGCTTCTGATGTGTATGTTTATGTTCTCTGGTGTCACAAAGAGCTCACAAAGAAATAACTGATTATTATTATTATTTATTTTACACCTATAAACTTTTTAATGGACCAACTGTAGGATGAGAGAACAACACACTCTCAGCTGCTTCTGATCAGGAAAAAGGTCGCTGCGCTCACATGCTGACAGAATTATGTGTTACCATGGTTACGAAAAAAGATTTGCATAAACATTTACATCTCTTCCGATAAGATCACTTTCTGATCTGCTGATCATAAAAGCCTGTGGTTGGTCTGTTAGTTTTCAGACCTCACACCAGAGTGGAAGCGGACCCGGGTCCTCTGGTCTCAGGTCGGGTTGTTCAGTCCACGCCAGGGTTTGATTGACAGCTTTAATGTCAGATTAAACGTGCTGTAGTTAACCGGCAAACACACCTGAGATTGTTGTAACCTGAACACAACAGGTTGAGATGTGAAAACAGGCAAAGAGAACCAGGAAATATGTACGTGTGAGGAGGAGCTGCAACCGCTGTATTATTTACATTTGAATTAAACTGACACACTAAATCAATTATTAAAGCTGTTATATATATATTTTCTGTCAATCAATTAATTGTTTCAGCTTTTTTAAAGCAAACTCAAGACTTCCCTTTTTAGTCTGGCTTTTAATTGGTTTTTATTTCTGTTTTTATTATTGTTATTTATTTGTTTTATTGCTTTTTTCTATTTATACGTTCTAATTATTTTGCTTTTTATTACTCTGTTTACTTTTTCTATTATTTAATCTGTTTTATTACTTTATTTATCTATTTGTTCACCTGACTCAGTTTATTTAGTGTCCTATTTTCTTCATCTTTTTCTAATTCTGCCTGCAGTGTTTTATTGATCACAAAAGCATTTTATGTGTGTGTGGTGTGTTGCTTGTATGGAAAATGCTTTACAGTATAGTTTCACTCTTTGTTTTCTGCCTCCTCTCTGCAGGAAGTACCCGACGATCCGGTCGGACGAGGAGCGGGACCAGTACCGAGCCGTGTTCAATGACCAGTACGCGGAGTACAAAGAGATCCACTCGGACGTTCAGGCGACCCTCAAGAAGTTTGACGACATGGACGTCATGATGCGCAGTCTGCCCCAGCACCCCACCAGCCAGATGGTGACTGGTTACCACTTCCTGTCTCCTGTGCTTTTCAAAATAATACTCAGTCGTGTTATCTTCTTAGTAGAGAAGAAGTAGAGTCTGTCTGTACCCGAGTTACTACAAAACTACCAGGTTTATCTAAATTATAGCTGCATAAAAGCCGTTTTAATCTCATTTGTGAGTTTATTGTTCTTTATGTCAGGTTTTCTTTTCAGATATACCTGCTGTTTAAAGGCACACACCCACCGGTTTTAAACATGAAGATCAGTTTACTCCATTGACAGTATATATAGTGGACAGAGCTTCCAGTCTGAGCCAATGCAGAAGTACATTAAACATGCAAAAGAAGCCTGGTTTTATTTAATGTAATGGAAAAATGACCCTATTCTCAGTTGATTTATGTGCTCAGTAAACAGTTTCCTGATGAGTTTCTGGTCTCAGTCTCTAGTTTCAGTCTTCTTCCATACAGCATGATGTTCATTTAGTAACTGATGGTCCCATTTACAGTAAAACAGACCATAAAGCAGGGTATGCTTTAGGGCGGGGCTACCTTGTGATTGACAGCTCATTCTCAGTGAGTCCGTCCAGCTCAACGCACCAAACTCAGATCAAACTGTCAAACAGTGCTGATCAGATATGGATCCAGATTCTGTTCCTTCCCCGTCAGTCTGAAGCTGTGTGTTGTTTCTGCTCAGCTGGATCGTCCCATCAGTGTTTCGTTTCACATGAAAACGCTGAGGAAGCATGTTGGACAGACTGATTGCGTGTCTGGAATATGTTTTTGTTGTTAAAATGCGCCTCATTTCCCCATCTCGTAACTTCCTCTGTTTGCACTTCCTGCTTCCCGCTGAACTTCCCCTCCACCCTCAAATTCCTTCTCCGCTCCATCCAGAGTTTAAGCTGATTTTACAGCATCATTGAACTTTAATTTTCATACTTGTTAAAGGGTTGTACATCACTGTTTAATATTCAGAGTTTAATAGTCTGTTTCTCTTTTTGCAGGAGGTCGATCGCATTAACAAAATCCTTCAGGAATACCAGAGGAAGAAAAATGTGAGCCTATTGTCTCGTCGATGTTTTGTATACACGCTCTATAGCCGTGGGTTTGTTGGCTGCCCACTCTAGTTTATATTATAGAGGTTCTGTTTCCTTCTAGAGACTCAAAGTTCCTCAAACATTCACATGAACACATTGTCAATCAGTAAAATATCTTCCAAACAGAACCTTAATAATGTAATAGATTAAAGCACATATCTGTATTTGCCATTGTGGCATGAAATAGTTGGGTAAACTCAGGTGTTACCAATGATACTAATTAAGGTTAAAGTACATATAAATATAATAAGCAGCAGCAATAGTTTGGCCACTATAACAGTAGTCGTACAAATAACTGCTCCTGAACAGTTGGTTGATTAAATTCTCGTGTTTCTGCTTCACCACCAGGACCCTACGTTCCTGGAGAAGAAGGAGCGCTGCGAGTACCTGAAGAGCAAACTGTCGCACATCAAACAGAAGATCCAGGAATATGATAAAGTCATGGAGTGGAACGACGGATACAGCTAAACCTCTCCACCCTGGAAACACCACAAATACAGAACTATTACTGACAGCTGAGCAGGACTGGTGGTGAAAATGACATTTAAACCCAGAGAGGAGCACGGGAGCACGACTGGGACTTCCAGCCTGCTGTGTCTTTTAAATCTGTGCAGCGGTTGGCGGTTAGAAAAAGGTCTACGAGCAGTTTTGTATGTTTTTAAAGCCCACAAAGGGTAAAATGTTTTTATGCTTCAAGGAATAAGTTAGGGAGAACTCTTGTTCGCTTTCTGGTGAAGAGCTGGGTGAGAGCATCTGTACCACTCTCATCTCTGTAGGATCACTGTAAAGCTACGTCCACTTAGCTTAGCTCAGCACAAACACTGGAAGCAGAGGGAAACTGCTAGCCTGGCTCTGTCCAACAACAACAAAGTCAGCCCACAAGCACCTCTGAAGTTCACTCATCTACACGTTATAACTTGTTCTAGTGTAAAAATACAAATTACACACAGCTGGTGCAACAGGCTGCAGATCTTTGACTCAAATGAAAGCAGCAATGCGACAGTGTAGAAATACTCTGTTAAAGGTAAAAGTCCTGCATTTAAACTTTTACTTAAAGCTCCAGAGTGAAACATTGAGGAGGATCTATTGGCAGAAATGTAATATAATATTAATATGCATGTTTTCATTAGTGTATAATCACCCGAATATATAAAAATGTGGCTCTATATCGGGGCTTTTACATTTTTCACGGGTTTCGTGGCTCTGTAGTTTCTCCTAAACGCTTAAAAGGGTGAAGTGAGGGTGTTGTAGTTAGCCACTAAATCTAAATCCTACTCACCGGTCCTTCAGAACACGCTCAGATAACCAAAAGTTAAAGTACTCCTCATGCAGAATGGCCCATTTCAGAATAATTTATTATGTAATGTTTTTATCAAGAAATGAAGGTTTGCAGTTCGTTAATGCTGCACACATAAAAAAAGATAATTAAAATAAACTACTATATACGGTCATTTATACACATATACACCCAGCAAATAATACTGCAGCAGCTTTAAGTCCAAGCTGGGCCACAATAATACAATATATAGCTGTTTCTTATGTGTCTTTAAGAAACTGTCTCCTGGATGTAGCTACATACCTAAAAGAATAAGAAAAACAATCTTCTGATGTAACTCTTCACCAGATAGCGAATAAGTGAATTTCCCAGAATATCAAACTATTCCTTTAAAATGGTCTGAATATGCAAAAAAAAAAACAAAACATATATATACATATATGTGTGTGTGTGATACTGTGACTATGATTGTAGCCGAGGCTTTACCACTTAATTTCACAAATGACACTGGTATCCGCTGTGAATGTGGGAGATGTTTTCAGTCGGGAGGAGCAGAGGAAGGTAAAATGAAAAAGATGCTGCATTATTCCTGGTTTACCTTCCTGTCAGTCTTCATGTTTTGTCTTCACAGCTTTAAACCTAACCTTAAACCTTGTTCGGACAAATCCCGCTCTCGCTTGAACTGCTGTGACGATTATTTGCATTGTTTTAACTGCACACTGTCTCTTTTTTTCTATGCAACTGTTATATGAATCTGTAGTAGAGTTTTTTAAATGTTGTCTGTTATGTTGTTACACTGTTCTACCATTTCACAGATTAAATATTTTGTACTTTATATTCCCTTAAATATCCAAAGTGCATAAACATCTCTTGTATGGTCTTCGTCACACCGCTGTACACACTGGACCTCTTGATTGAATGTGAATGAAATCATACGGTCGGTATTCCTCTTACAAGGTGTAATTGTAAATATGTTGCTGTAAATGTCCACATTCTTTCATAATTTAAGTGATCGTTTGGTGCTTTCTGTCCTCAGAATACAGTTTCTTTTACTGGAAAAGGGGAAGAAAGAGTCACCAGAGTGCAACAATGTCAACCTCAGCAGAATAAAGTTAAATGAAACTCCATTTTTATTGCTTATTCGGGGCATTTTCTACCATTTTAGTTAAAAACAGTGCAGTCCCTTGTACGCAAAGACTAAATGTAATGTGATTTTAAAAAAAGGCTGTATCTCAGAAACTATAAGAACAATCAAGTATTTAAAATTTATAAACTCACAAGTTAAATGTCAAAGATATGCACAAATACGCAGAGTAAAAAAACATTTAATTAACTTTTTTTATCCTCATTTCAAATAAATCCAAACTTTGACCACTAATAAAATTGTGATTTTCCATTTTATCTAAACATTTCAAAGTTGCCCTGTTAGACACTCGCCCAAAGTGTGCTGGTACCAAATTTCAAGACTTTCGACCAATCAGAACAAATGTTATTGCGTTTGTTCCTCATCGAGCTAAAAATAGTCTTTGTCCATGGTGTTCCTTATCAGACTCTAATCTACCAAACCCCTGAGCCTGTTGTGTCTTTCTTTATGAAGCATTTCCAGGTATTTCCGCGTGGACCTCTGGTGTTGTTACGTAATGTGACACCTGTGAGGGGGAGTGGGCGGGGCTCACCTGGGTGTGGCCTGCGTTGTTTTTATGAGCAGCAGTTTCAGTTGAGCCGTTTCAGGTGGAGCAGAGACAGAGACAGAGACAGAGACAACAGGTGAGTGTACACTGAAGCCTTCTTCCACTCACTGCTGTTATATGTGTAATAACTGTTACCTGTACTCTACCTGCACTCTACCTGTAGCAACAACGCAGACAGGTGTGTTGTTGGATACGGGTTTAAAATCAATTCAAACAGCTTTCCGCGGCTGTGTTGTCAAAATTAAGATTAAATTGCGTTAAACTTGCGGTATTATTAGGAATAAAACCTATAAATAAAGTGGGAATGATGGTTGTTACGTTATTTGGATGAAACAGGAACATTTGTGGATTTATTGACCTGAGATGTTTCAGTTTCACAGCTGCCAGATCTGGTATCGAAAATGGCCGTTTTAAATCTTAAATTGTTTTTATGTCGGTTGTGTATGATTTCATAACGAAGCTGAAAGCATTAATCGATTTGTTGATTGATAGGTAAATAATCGGCGATATTTTTTTAATAATGGATTCATCGTTTAAGGCATTTTAAAGCAAAAATACTCAAAATCTCCTCAGTCCAAGCTTCATAAAGAGAAGGAATTGCTGCCTTTTTATTGTTTTTATGTCGTATAAAGTTGCAGCCAACGATTATTTTCATTATTAATTGATCTGTCTATGATTTTTTTTTATTAATTGATTAGCTTTTGGTCCATAAAATGTCAGAAAATGGTGAAAAAATGTTGGTAAGATATTCAGTTTACTGTGAAACCAGAAAATGTTCACATTTATGAAGCTGAAATTAGAGAATTTTCTTTAAAATTTACCCAAAATGATTTGAAAAGTATCTATTATTAAAATATCTGGCAAATAGTTTACACAGTAAACCTAATATCTTTAATTTTTTGATGTTCTTGGGACAAAACACATTTAAAGTTCTTCAAGGTCACATTTTTTTTTGATACTGTACAGACAAAATTAATCTATAAAGAAGATAATCATTAATTGCAGCTGTATTTTAAATATGTTTTATTGATTAAATCTGTCCTAATGATAGAAACCTTCTTCCAGATTCTTTCCACAGAGCAGCACCCAGTGGATCCAGCAGTAATGTCCTCCAGGCCCAACGGGAGTCCGCCTCCCTATGAGTCAGATGGATAGTGAGTCTCTTTCAATCAATACACAGTTGAACTTATTGTTGTTGATTCATTTAATGAGCTTCAGATAATGACAGACTGTACGAACACCCTCTATAGAGAAAAATACACGTTCATTTGATTTTTGTTGTGAAATGTAACATTACTGAATACTTTTATGTTGAAAATGTAAATACTATTGATATTTGACTATTTTATTTTGAAAACCTATTTTGTTTTATGTAGTTTATGGTTTATTCAGAGTCTATTGTTTGTCCTTAATTGCTCAAATGTTTAATTTTGAACTTTTTATCTTGATTTTATTTAAATTTCACCAATCTGATCTGAGCAACTTTATTTTTTTAACTTTACTTAACTTTTTAGATCTAGAAATTAGTCCAGAAGTCCAAAAATTACACAACTTTTAAATAATTCAAATGTCATAAAATCAGACAGATTTTGAGTTTTCAAAGTAAAATATTTCTGTAATATATTTAAGAAATCTTAACATTACTACTAGTTGCAAGGTTTGTTTTTAAAGTCAGTAAACAGTAAGCAACTGGAGGGGCAGCCATCTTGTGGATTCAGGGATTATAAATGTGAATTCAAATCTCAATGTAGTCAAAAATGTTCTAAATGTGTGAATTTACATAAAGAATTCTGGGAAATGATTCTCAAATGGTTTCTCTCAATGCCCCCCCCCCATGTCAATAACTTTGAGTATTGTAGTGTTTCTTTATTCCAATTGATCATAAGATTCAAATCTTTATCAGATTTTATGCTTTTACTATGAAATTCAGCCAGTTAAAGTATGTTATTCTGTCTCCTTCCTCTCCTCGCAGTAACGTCCCTCCCCAGCCGGCCTATTCCTACTACCCGGACGACGAGTTCCAGCATTTCTACCGCTGGACGTCTCCACCGGGCATCCTCAAAATCATGTCCATCATGGTCATCGTGATGTCCGTCGCCATATTTGCTTGCGTCGCCTCCACGCTGGCTTGGGACAGTCAGGGCGCCCTGGGTGGATTTGGGGGCATCGGCTACGGGGGAGGAGGAAGCTATGGAGGAGGTTATGGAGGAAGCTATGGCGGTGGCGGGTACGGCAGCTTTGGTGGCGGCGGATACGGAGCTGGGAACAACTACGGCTACGGTGGAATCGGAGGGAACTACAACGACCCCCGAGCGGGCAAAGGCTTCATCATTGCCATGGCAGCCATCAGCTTCATCGCAGCCCTGGCCATCTTCATCATCATCGTGTCTCACCAGAGCCTATCGGAGAGCAGGAAGTTCTACCTAGCAGTGATCATCATCTCCGCCATCCTGGCGCTGCTAATGCTCATCGCCTCCATAGTGTACTTGGTAGCGGTGAACCCGATGGCGCAGTCCTCCGGGTCGGCCTACGGCAGCCAGATTGCTGGTCTGTGTGCTCAGTACCAAAGACCACAGCCCTCAGGGATGTTCGTCAACCAGTACCTGTACCACTACTGCGTCGTGGAGCCACAAGAGGTGAGCGCTCCTCTTTTTATATCCCTCAGTGCCTTTTTTAAATCTCGTTGTCGTTCTGTTTCTGTAACTCTTAACTCTGTACTTCCAGGCCATCGCTGTGGTGTTGGGCTTCCTGGTCGCCATCGCTCTGATCATCATGCTCGTCTTCGCTCTGAAGACTCGCCAGAAAATCCAAAACTACGGCAAGAGCAACATTTTGTGGAAGAGGGTGAAGGTTGTGGACGAGATGGAGCCACCTGGGGATGTAGAGGCGTGGGTGAGTGACGGCGCTTTGTTGGATTGTTCGACTTAACTAGAGATGGAACAATTAGTCGTTTCATTGATTAATCGATCGCCGTGATAAACACGCTCTTCTTCCAGCTTCTCCAGGAATTTGCTGCTTTTCTCTGTTTCACTGTTGGTTGGACAAACTCTGTTAGGACATTTCATCGACTGATCATTATGGATTCATCTGAATGTTATTTTTCAATAAATCAGTGAACTGTTTAGTCTGTAAAATGTTGCGTCACAATATCCTAAATACACTCATACACTGTGTTAGATGCCGATGTTGAGGAATATCTCCTTTCCGGGAAGACAAAGTCACAGATGACCTTCATGTTGTTTGTTTTGTCCGACCGACAGTTCAGAGACAGAATAGAGAAAAGCAGCAAATGCTTGTTGGACCATTTCTATAAAATTATTTTGAGAAGGGAGAACATAATAGATTCTCTCTGCTCCTTTTGATGGAGTGTGTTTTTATATGGAGTTATTGAAGAAATAAATAATGGAATTAAATCCTTGTATTAGGACACATTTCTGCCTTTTTGCTCGATGATTCACTTAAACATTTATAATTAAGTAGTTGATTAATTGATTGGTCGATTGACAGGAGATTAATCGGCAACTGTATTTTTAAGTGAATAATAATTTTGAAAGATAAATTACCAAACATTTGCCTGTCCTCAGCTTCTCAAATGTGAGGATTTGATGCTTTTCATATTAAGGTTGTAATAACTGTAGGGCCGTCACAATTCTCCAAATCCATTACACATTTTTTTATCTAGTGTAGTTGATCCAGTATTGATTGGTAAAGATCAATAGCTCAGTGGTTTTATGCCCTGACAACTGTCACTGACAACTCTTCTTTAAAAGTATAAATATATGAAGTGCGATATAACTGTCCTATTGTTTTAAAATGTACCACAGTAAGTATGTTATTGATTCTGTTTTTGATTGCGATAGATGTAATTGAAAAGTCATTCTGATTGATTTTCAATATAGAATTTAAACCGTGACGCCACTTTTATTGATGACATTAGGCGCTACTTTGTTATAACCTGCCCCGGGACTACACATGAAAATGATCTTATCAGCTAACTGTGCACTGTCGCCCACTAAATAAATCATAAGACATCTGAAGACGTCACATTGAGCTGAAATTAAAACAGAACCCTTTTTTGTTTTTACCATTTCCTGACATTTTATAGACAAAACAATCAATCAGTTAATAGAAAAAACAATCGTAAGATGCATCGATTAGGAAAATAATAGTTAGTTTCAGCCTAAAACTGTAAATAGTTGATTGGTTAAAGCTGATGTGAAAAGCTCTGAGCTGATGTGTCCGTGTCCTCTAAAGCGCGGCAGTCGAGTGTGCATCAGCTGAAGTGGTTCAACCTGTTTGGTGTCAGTCACCTATTTATCTGCGGGGGAGGGGAAGTGTAGAGCAATGGGCGCCTTCTCCCTGTGCTCGGTTTCAAGGTGTGGCGTGTACACAGATGACAGTTTCAGTCGTACACTGGCATGTTGTAGTCCAGCCATTTAAAAACCTGGACTTCCTGCTGTCGGCACAGTCAAAACATTTCAAATTCAGCATTTACATTTCAGGGTGAATCATGCTTTCTGGAGCTATTTTCAGAAGTGTTTTTTTGCAACAACTCTCACATTTGACCTCCCCTCACAAGTAGCGATGAGTAGGTGAGTCATTCTGTTAATAGTTGGGAGTCATGATGACATTCAGCACAGCTGAGTCCCCGCAGCTGAGTTCACTGCAGAGCAATGAAGAGGAAGAACAGGTCGGACCGGTACTCCAAACCTTAAAACCCCACCAGTTAGTAGACACACAACACCAGAAGAGAAACATGATACTGGGAACCAGAGGCAGTTTTCTCTGCAGCTTGTGGGAACCCGTCTGAAAGTGCTGACAGCCGCGACCTGCAGCACATACATGTTGTTTTAGAGGTGTGCAGCAGGGTGCAGGTCAATTACGTCTCACATTTTCAGAGGACAAGTCCATGCAGGCTCATCATACCAGAGTTGGTAGAGATCCAATGTGTTTGTTGGAGGGAGCCACCCGTAAAACAGCTTTTACTATGGATCATTTCCAATAGCTGGATTTGGATGCAGCTATATAGGACTGTATTTCTTTTGTGGTGCAACAAATATTAGAAGTCATACATTTTAGGGCTGCGACTAACAGTTATTTTGATTAAAGATTAAGAGTTTTGTGTATG
The DNA here is from genome assembly GCF_905237075.1 of Dicentrarchus labrax. NCBI lineage: Eukaryota > Metazoa > Chordata > Actinopteri > Moronidae > Dicentrarchus > Dicentrarchus labrax. The sequence continues at coordinate 2,506,658 of NW_026136710.1, read as the reverse complement.
AAATGTCAGAAAATTGTGACAAATGCCTGTTTATAATTCCCTATATAAAGGTAAAGTTCTCAAATGTCCAACAGATATTCACTTTACTATCATGTACGACAAAGAAAAGCATCAAATCTTCACAACCGAGTACCTGAAACTAGCAAACATTTGGTGTTTTTTTTCCCTTTAAAGATTATTTAAATGATTATCAAAATAGTTGTCCGTTCAGGTAATCTTCTAATCACAGCCATCGTAGTTTCTCCTTCACACTTCACAGCACGTTCTCATTCCCAGGTTGAATACAGTGAGTTGTAATCTGCAGCTTCACCACTAGATGCCAGTAAATCCTCCACGCTGGTCCTTCAAAATGTATTAGATCTGCAATGATTGGCTGACGAATTGATTAGTCGAAGTCATTTTTCATTCAAAAAACAGAACATTTTGTTTTCAGCCTCAAATATGGAGATTTCCTGCTTTTCTGTTTTATATCATATTAAACTGAATATTTGGGGGGTTTTGGACTTTCAAAGGACATTTTTCAACATACATAATCAACATAATCTGCAGATGAATCAATAATGAATCATGTCAGTTGTAGCTCGAGCTGTAAGCGTGCAATATAGACATGTATGTTGTTTACAGTTGATATAGTAGTTTTTATTGCCATTGCTGTTTCTGTTATTGTCTATTTGTTACCATTGTTAAAGCGCTATATAAAATAAATGTTTATTTATTGATATATATGTTGTTAATATGAATGAATTTCTCCCCAAAGGTGAACAATGTGTCCGGTAGCCCTGAGGTACTCCCGATATCAGACTACCCCAATAAGCTGAGAGGCTCCAGGAGTTACCTGGACGACGAAAGCACAAACTATGACAAACCCCCCCACAGTTACACCCCACAGTGAGTATAATGACCCGCGCCGTGTGCAATGGGATAAACAACTGCTGTGACAAAAGCTCAATGTGTTTGAATGCGATTGTTTTCATTGTTGATTAATCTGTCAATCATTTTCTTGATGCATCAGTTAGTTGTTGGCGAAAAAATAAATAAAGAAGCTAAAGAAACCAGAAAATATTCACATTTGAGAAGCTGAAATCAGAGGATTTAAATAAAAATAATATTCTTAGAGTGACTCAAAACAATTGATTATTAAAATAGTCTGTGATTAAATGAATGGTCGACAATGAATGGACTAATTGTTGCAGCTCTGGTGTGATGCTCTGTATGCTGTGTTACAGATCTGTGCAGCAGTTTGAGCTACTCTGTGTCCCCATTCAATACTACATGCACATTTTTAAAGATTTATTTTATTATGTGACAGCTCACAGTAGAGAGAGGTGGGGAGAAAGCAAGGTGACAGGCAACAAAAAGGTACCTGGTTGTATTCAAACTGGGGGCGTTGGGATGTCTCCGACTAAATGGGCCACAGAGACGTTGCTGTTTGCTGCATGTTCACCCTGGAGAAGTGATAACAATAAAGCCAGTTTAGTATGTAGAGTGCTAAAGAGTGCTGTTAATGGGTACTAACTGTCTCTGAATGCAACACAGGAAAGTTACCAAATATATAACATTTTAATTTTTAAGAATATAAGTGTATGTATGTGTGTATGTATCTAGTATACATTCTGTACATGCTGTGTAGAACTAGTGTGCAGTATGGAGTTGGGGCGCAGCTTTAGAGCGGTTTCCTTCAGATTGTTGCTGTGAAAAAGCTTGCTGGAACTTGTTCTTTGGCAAAAATGAAAACCTGATTATTTTGTTGGGTTTTTTTCTACAAGGAGGAGAGTCAGTAAACATACTACACACATACAGTACATAGCTTCTCGTGAGGCCACTAATGTAAGAAATTCATGAATCACACTTTCTTGCAACACTGAAACTAAGTGAATTACTTTAGTGCTGATAATGGAACAAAGTGAGCGAAGCAGGAAGTCATTGTTGACCTGCATACTCGTCCAGGATGAACTGGTACATCATAAACCGAGATAGCTCATGTGTTACTTCCTCCTACACCTCATAAAAATGAAGAGTGGAGATATTTGAATTTAGAAACTAGCATACATTCAGCAGTTTATTGGATTTACAGACACTACTATGCACCACAGTCTAGCTAAGGTCAACTGTAAATTACAGTAACAGGAGTTTTTTTATATTTATTAATTTGTTCTGTATATTTAATCTAACAGTATGAATGCTGTTCTGTTATTTGTCCTACAGGCCTCCAGTGGAAGAGGCAATGCCTTTGCATAACGGCGTTCCCTACAGCAGTAACTCGGAGTTAGCCAGCTCGGCTGGAAGGCCCAAAAAGAGACGTGCAGGCCGGCCGCGCCGCGCTGACGGACATGATTACGACACCGACTACAACTCCTCAGGAGACGAGCTGGACGACGAAGACTTTCATCGGTAGGAAGAAATTAAACTAATCAAACAAAATCAGTTCATAAAGTTTTCCTTTAGAGTCACAAGAAAAATGTTTCATTTTTATAAAATTCATAAAACTAGTTGACTCACCAGATTTTTTGTTTTTGTTTTTACTTCTGTTTTACTTTACTTTACCTAATAACAGACACAAATTACTTGGTGTGATGAACATTTTTGTGGCGTTTGCACTTTGAATTGGAAATTTGAATAAACAAAGAAATTCAAGAAATCAGATAAATGTAGTGCAGTGGAAGTTTAAAGAAGCACAAAATAGTTTTTTACTTGATTAATTAACTTAATTGATTACTTTTTACATTCTTTTCTCTAATTTAAATTGTAAACTTGTTTTTCTGCTTCAGTGAATTTCCTCCAATAGCCACTGAGCAGATTCGCAACGACTACAAGCACGAATTTGACCGCGACCACCTCGAGTACAAGGATCTGCAGGCGGAGCTGGACGCCATCAATAAGAGCCTGTCGGAGGTGGACCGAGAGCTGGATGATCTGCAGGAGGGCAGCCCGCAGTACCTGGTGAGAGCCCACAGAGAAACACTGCTTGATATTTATTTATTCACTGCTTTATATTCATTCATATGACTACAAGCACTCCAACTACTGTCCAATATTTTGTTGATTCAGTTTGAAGCATGTTGTTGGATATTGCCAATTTGAAAACAAAATGTATCGACGCAAAGACCCGGGAGACGCCACGAATGTAGTCCGCTTTCAAATGTGTCAGAGCTTCTTTAATCAGTGTTTTCATATTAACGATGGATTAAATGTGGAAGGAGCTGCTTGTAGTGACAAACCCACAGAGAATTATCACCATCTCTGCACTTCCCCTCCTCAGCTCTACAGAGCGTTTTGGTTTTACAGCCCACAAATTGAATGTCCCAGCTGTGAAACTCACTGTTTAGCAGACAGAGTTAGAGAGTAGCTGGTGAACATAGTGGAGCATTTAACAGCTAGAATAGATTGAATATTAGACCTATAAATGAAGTCCAAATGAATGATAATGTTGTTTTATGTCTGGTGCATGTGTAAAGTTCACTATATCAACTTTATAAGGCAGAGGTTGAAATGAAGGTTAACCACAGAGCCATATCATTAAGATTAACATTAAGTCTAATTACGTCAAATTTAAAGTCAGGAAATATTACTTAAATAATCTATAAATAGTCAGAAGGTTGTTTTCTTTTATGTTTGCTGTAGTATTGCAAAAGGGGGCCCACGGCTGTATGCTAATGCTATTTGGGGGGCCTTGGGAAAGTTTGGGTACCCCTGTGTTAGGTTACCATGTACCAATAGTGTTTATGTTGTGTTTATAGGTTGTTCTGCTGCCTCCAAGTTGACTTAAGTTCTTAGTGAGATGAATAATTTTTTTCCATAGAAATATTGTTAAATGTGAAATTTTGGTGATGTAATTTCATTTGCAATGTGTCACTGATGAACTGTTGCTCTCTAACAGGATGCAATGGATGAATACAACAGGATAAAGAACATGAAACGGGTATGTGGTCATTAATTTACAGCCATTTAAAAAAAAAAAAAGCTTCTGGTGATTTTTTTTTTTTTTTTTAGAACTTACAAGCTGTTGATCGTATGACTCAGACTCATTATGTCTCTGTTCTTTTTGCCCGTCCTCTCTACAGACTCCAGATTATCAGGTGAAGAAGCGCAGGTGTAAATATCTGAAGTCCAAACTAAACCACATCAAGAAGATGGTCAGCGATTATGACCGCAGGGCCTGAGAGAGATTTTAACGTCTGTCCGAGACGTGACAGAAGGGACTAAATCTGATTCACCGCCACCGGTGGGGTGTTTGGGGCTTTCCTGGCGAACCGTGGAGGACGGAGCTACGTTGATGTACATCGCAGTCTGTCTGAGCCGATGTGAAACATTGCAAATGTTTAGAGACACAAGAAACAAATATTCTGTTTTGTATTAAGCCGCTGTTTGTATTATGAGTGGCGTAAATACTGTTCCATGTATTTATTTTGCTGAATGTAATCTGAAGATCTAGTAGAGGAGTTAAGCCACCAGATTGTGGCCTGAATACAAATTTATGCATAATCCACATTAGTTTTTTTTAATAGCTCTTGCCACAATGACTCCGTGTGAGAAGCTCATATTTTACTGTCTTTTCATTCTCATTTTTAATATAAACGTGTAAATATATGGGATGTTTTAATGTTTTTAGCCGTTTATGGAAGCAAACTCACACGTGTGCTATGGTGTTTCTTTATCTATGGTAAAACAAACACTTTCAAATGATTATGCATGTTTAATGCATAGTGATGTACTTTAAAAATGATTTGTGATACCTTTTTTATTATAATAAATTCATTTATTAAACACTTTTTGCTGTTGTTACACAGTAAGCGTCGACAGTGGCTTCTCACAGACACATATTTGGGACTCCTTGAGCAAATAGCAGTGAAAACACTTTGAACACTCAACCTCTCTTGACTTAGATTGTAAAATAGCAATAACAAGATCTTTGAAAGCGCTCTGAAGGCTTTTGTTTGCAGAAAAATTAAGCAGTGTTGTTGCTGTCTTTCACAGTGAATTGTTTGGTTAGTACCACTGGGGGTGGGGGGGCACCAAAGTCAGGGATTTTTAATTCTGCACATGTTGACTTTAAAGGCATAATGAGTAGGGTTCTTCTAAAATACAATGTGATACAAACAAAATCCCTGTCAATCATCACCTTTGAACCACTAGACGTGTGAGGTGGTGAGGTGGTTAGGCAGTGCACAGGGTGTGAGGTCGGACTCTATAAAATCTATATAAAAATGTAGTAACCAGGATTATAATGGCAAAAAAAGACATTGCCTGGCAAGTTGAGCTCTGGAGATTGGCTCTTCAGGTAAGTTTAAATAGTGGTGTCGATATTTTAAGCTAATGTTTTATGATAGACGTTTTAAACAGTATAATCAGTTTTAATAAGGAAAATACAAGTTGGCTTTCTCAGCTGGAAACGTTCAGCTTATATCCTGCTCCCTCTTGTCATTTACTCTACAGCTCGTTCGACCACTGCTGCTCTCTTTCTCTTGTTGAGTGGGGGAGGAGGGGCAAGCTTTAAATCACATGTTTTGATTATACCTTTAAAACTATTAACAATGGATGAAATGGTTCATAGATAATGTGAAAGTTGACTAATCCACAGAGGTTTATCAACAATACTGTTTCCTTTAAGTCTGCCTTCCACTCTTATCAGCCCTGTTTTCATTAAAAAGCTTGAATTAACCAACTATAAAGTATCTGTCCAGGATGAAACTGAATAAAGACACAGAGACAAGCTGGTAAACACAATGGAGCATTGCTTAGCTAAACATGTTAGCTTAAAGAACTTTAAAAGGTGACAATATGTCAGATGTTGTGTTTTTAGCTTGCTCTGCTGCCCCCAAGTGGCCAAAAAATCTTAAAGCAGCTTAAAGGAGGTGCTGCATGTAAAAACTGCACAGGGAAGCAACATGCACAGAGACAACACACAGCACACTGAAGCAGAGGAAGGTACCTGCAGTTTGTATGTTACAGCGACCGAAGGATATTTAATTTTTCTTCTATATCCTCTTTGGTTTCCCCTCGTTGAGTTTCACTACACAGACACTACATCACATAACAAAAACATTTCACATTAAAACACACTGATGAACTTTTCTTCCCTCCTGGCTCAATTTCAAGCTGTGGTTTTGAACTGTTCGGTCTGGATCGAGTGTCTCCTCAGGAGCATCCTCTTGGTCAGCTCTTTCGGGTGCCCGGGAGGAGCAGAGGGAAGGAAATTTTTAAGGCCAGGCTCTTTCTCACAGAAACTACCTCCGGCACTGGAGCTGAGGTTATAAACATTAAGGATGGGGTTGTTGGTGGAGTTGAGGGTGAGAGGTGGCAGAGATCTAGGCCTGACCTGGGAGTTGTGGTCCAACAAGAAGGCTCCAGACCCTCTCCGCTCAAACCCAGCCAGGACTCTCCTGCTTGGGCCCGAGGTTGACGGTGACTCCCTGGAGCCCAGCGTGCTGGAGCAGCGCAACGGGGCCAGCCTCTTGCCATCTGTTAGGTCTCTCGCTTTCTGCTGGGACTCCTCAGGGAGATTTTGGATGTCTACTGCGAGCTGGGGGTCAGAGCTGTAGATGTCGGCCCCAAGCTTGCGCCTCTGGATTATGCTATGAAGGCTTGACGAGGCCATGCTGTGAAGTGGAGTGCCAAGACTTTTGCCACCAGAAAAGGAGGAAGAGGACGTGATTGAATCTGTTCCAAGGTTCACAGAATGGAGGTTAGGGTGGGAGGCAGAGTGGGATGATAGGAGACCTGGTAAGGACATCTTTTGTCCAACTTGTTTGCCACATTCATTCTTAGCATTTCCTTCAAGTCCTTTGTACCTTGCCAATTTTCCTTCATACCATTTGAAGGCGGCAGTTGCTGAATTTGTGCTGTTGTCTTCATCAAGTTTGGGAATTCTAAGAGAGAGGTCCTCAGTTTGGGTGCCGTTTTCTAAAGACGAGGTCGCATGAGGCTGCTGGCTGAGCAGAGATGCCGGGATCTTTAGCCAGGGTTCAGAGTTCAACCTCAGGAGGGGCTGCTGCAGTCCGTGCGGCGCCGCTTGGCCGAGCCTTTGAAACCGCGATGGGGAACATGGATGGGAGCTAACGCCACAGGACTGGGCTTCTTTAAAGGAGAAGACAGGCTTTGGCGGACATAAGGAAGAGGAAGTACACTGGGGGGAAGTGATGAGCTGAATTTCAGACGGAGATGCAGGTGCTGCTGATATAGTTTTGTCTGTCTGATCAAGAGGACTAAGAGGAGGCATGCTGAGGTACTGCTTAGCTTGCAGTTTCCCACATGGGAATTTGTCAGTCGTTATGATGATCACCTCCTTCCCCTTAGCCTTGCATGTGTCGAGCAACAGCTTCAGAACCTTCCAGTCTCCAGCCATGACTGCGTACACCAACGCTGATGTCCCGGACTGATCTTCCAGGCTAATGTCCGCTCCACTGGCCAGGAGCAGAGACGTCACCTCAGCGCCGGCCTTTTCCTGACAGGCGTGCATCAGGGCAGAGCGACCTTCCTTGTCCTGGATGTTGGGATCTGCTCCTTTCTCCAGAAGAAACTGGACTAGCTTGACCCGGCTGGCGCTCTGGGCGTCGGTATGCTGGGTCCTGCAGGCTACCATCAGGGGTGTCTGGCCTTGGCTGTCACTCTCATTGATGTAAGCGCCTCCCTCCAGAAGCAGCCGTGTGAGTCGCAGGCGACGGAGGAAGACTGCTTTTAGCAAGGGGTTACCTGAATCTATAGATACCCCAGGATTACAGCCCTCTCCCTCCATCCCTCTTGGTCCCAGATGGTGGTTTTGGAGACGTAGTACGACAGGTTTCTATGGAAAATAATAAAATACTTTAGAGAATTATGCAGAATTAGGGCACAAAATATATTTTCATAGATACACCTAAAATCAGCCTTTTCCTTTTGTTTGTTGTTTACTCAATTGAAGCCTACCGGCCTCCTGGGGTGGTTGGGCTGGTGGGTGGAGGGAACCCATAGTACTCATAGTAATGACTCAACAACAACAACAAACACCATAGCAGTAGTAAACTGATGTTAGCCCAGCAGTGTTACCATGCTACAGAGGGCTGTGTTGAGTTTGTGGGTGCAGGTACAGAGGAGGTGGTTCTGTGGATCCTACTCAACGAAACACCAGTTATTGAGAAGATTCGCACCTGATGGCAAAATGTTCTTAGGATGACAAAGTCAAGTCATCACTTGTTTCATGAGCGCAAAACTTCAAACCCTTTAACAACCACACTCAAATCTTCTATAGCTACATTACTCCAAAAAAGAGGCATTGATAGAAATATGGTTATATGATGCCAAAATGAGGTAGAGTTTGACATCAAGCTCATTCATGAATTGACTTTAAAATCTTAGGAAAAAATTATTTGCCGCCTGAAGACCCTGTAGACTTGCCACTCTTACTTACACTTCATATTGAAACTGTGTCTATGTGAGTGGTTACTAAAGGTTACTAAATAGTGGCTATCTGTGACAGTGGTGGAACTAGAACAGCCTGGATGGATGTTAAGACCTTTAACCGGTTGGGCTAAGGCTCATGGTGCAACAATAGCTGCCTATACATTTTTTTGTGCCTTTTTTGGCTTTAATGGACAGAGACAGTTGAAAACAGACTGGAAATAGGGAGAGAACAATCACACCTGAGCTGCTGCAGCCTTACAGTACATGGGGCTCACTGTTGTACCACGTGAGCTACCAGAGCACCACACTATGTTAATATCTGTTGCTTGTACATACATGTTTTGTCTTCATACACACCCATCTCCTCTCCTAAACCACACACACATAACATCTGCACTGCAGCCAGTTTCTGTATTGCTTCTACAATATAAAAATATATGAATACGTTTTGATTTATGGGCTCTTTAAAAATGTTTTTAAAATATAAAATTGAAATCTGCTTGTATGTGACACAAGTTGTTTTAGGTTTGGGAAAAGGCGAACATATAAAGTTCTTGTCTTTTTTTTTGCTTGCATAGGATCCATTCAACAGTTCCCTTTCATACGCTCGTCCTCTGCAGCACCAGCAGAGGCAGCCACTTTCTATCAGCCTTTGTACTGTTTGTCCTTGCTTTTCTCTATTAGTGCAGATAAGGTGGCAGTTACCAATGTCTCAGACAGTAACATAACATTTTCCCTGTATGAGTCACAGCCCATGAAACTAAAACACAGCAAGCATTTACATGTATAAAGGAAATACATTATTCTGTATGTTGTGATGGTATGCAAAGCAAAGCAAGTGTGTTTGTGTGGGGCCCATAAATGTCTACTGTAGCAACCAAAAATGGAGCTGTTATGACAATGAATGACACACAGGAAGTGTCATAAGAAAGTTAGAGTCATCTTTGTCTCATAACAAAAGATGTTTTTTTAAATGGTTAGCGTGAGGGACAAATACCAGCAAGGAAAAAAAAACAATATAACACTAAAATAACGACAATAATCAGTGTCAAGTTGATGCTAATGTCAATCATATATAACACAAATAGATGAGGTGAGCTCTTGCTAAAAGCTGTCTGCAATATGTTTGACCGCAGATGTTTAACTGCACCATATACTCTGTGTCCGTATGTTGGATCAGACGTGTGTTTCTGTACTTGTGTGGCCCTCATTCTGCACTATGTAACAGAAATCACATGATGATCAGAGTGTCCTACATCATGCAGCATGTATTTATAGCACATGTTGCTATTAGCAATGCTCTAGTTTCCACATAGTAATAAATCAATACACGGCTTTATGTTTTTAACCAACAACCTGTACTCCAGTTTGATTTAAGGGGAAACAGCGCAGTGATATTCTATATGTCTCTTGTCAGTAAATACAAAGATCAAAAGCAGCAATTGTAGATTAATTTACCACGGTAAATAGTCCCTAGCAAAAGCACTGTTTCCTCCTGTTTGAGGAACATTTGCTAAAAACTAAAGTGACCAGCTGAGCTGAAATTAATGAGTCATTTAAAAAAAAAATAAAACTATATATTTGAGACCCATTTTCAAAGGTCTGTAGGTCTCTTTGTGAGATTTGTTCACAATAAGAAAAATATAGAATAATGTCAGATTTATCCTTTAAAGTCAGGTTTAAGCTTTAATTTTTTTTTTATAAATGTAGCCACACCCCACAGTGATGTCACCGTGTACTGACACACACTCGAGTACACTTCTACATGATTGAAAAAGGTCCAAAAAAAACTAATTAAGCCCATTATATACATTAATTAAACCATTTTTAAAGAGTATATAACATTTTTAAATTGTGAAAATTGAAGCGAGATTTCCTGATCGGAACCAAAAACCCTGAAAACTACACTTCCCATAATGGAACTCAATAGTGCCTTTAATTAGACCCTCCCTGCTGGTAAACTCTCCTTAATATTGCACACAAACAGTTTGTTTGCCTGAGACGAAATAACATAATAATAAACCTGCATTATTTCTAATGGCCAGCAGGGGGCAACTCCACTGGTTGCAAAAAGAAGTCAGATTGCATTTACTCTCATGAGACAAAGACCATTATTCTCACTCATTATGAACAGTTTCCTGATGAGTTTCTGGTCTCAGTCTCTAGTTTCAGTCTTCTTCCATACAGCACGATGTTCATTTAGTAACTGATGGTCCCATTTAGAGTAAAACAGACCATAAAGCAGGGTATGCTTTAGGGCGGGGCTACCTTGTGATTCACACAACGCAGGTAATTTCAATACAAATCAAATACGATTCAAGATTCTGTTACTGCGTTGACCATTTCTCACCTCAAATGTTGTCTAGTTGTAATACAAGAACGTGTGTGACTCCGAAGTCCAAATATGGTCACGTCTGGTTGCAAAAAACAAGATGTCGACGCCAAACTGGAGGCTTTAAAACGGGTACTCCACAAACCAATGGGGGACATCACGAGAGGCTGTAACACCAGAGCCACAGGTTGGCTTTATACTGTCTTCACAATGTTTCACAAAGGTAGAAAACACTTTTTCCAGTCAATAAGTGACTCAGACATCAGCAGAGGCCTGATATCCTTGAGGTGCCGCATTTATAACCGGCCATCTTCACTCCTCTACCGCAGTTTAGACAAAGTGTTTTCTGTCTTCTTCCTGCTTCATCCTGCTGCTGCCATCAACAGTGACATCATCACTGAACACCACCGAGCTGTCTCCACCGGCAGCAGCCACTCACGTCCGACACAAAACACCACCTGCACCGTGTTTGACAGATGAGGTGGAGGTGGTATGAATGTAATCACCACGCCGGGCCTTTTTTTTTTTTGGGGCCGACGCTTTCATCTTTTCATCCCTGCTGCTGCTGCTCAGGTCAATCAGTGACTAATTAAAGCACTCTGAATCAGGACTCAACAGGTTTCTTATTGCTAGCAGAAGGTTGTGTCTTGGTTAACGTTATTCTAATGCATTCTTGTCTTAAAGGTCAAGGTTTTTCTGCTTATTAAGTAAGAATATCTCAATATTTACTGGATAGATTAGGCATTCATTTTTGGCTCACACGTTCATCTTCCCCTCAGGATGAACTGTGATCCCAATATAGTTTCATCATAAGGTAAACAAACAAACTATAAAGATATTCCCATCAGCCCCTGCTAGCATGGCTGTAGACTCTTGTTGACACATATAAACAGTTGTAAACAGGTTCCAAGTATTTGTCTTTCTTCTGCAACATTGAACCAAACAGCTGATTTCAGTATTCGGACAAAGCTGCTACAAGGAACGTTCATTTCGTGTTGACTCTGGTGGCCCCTGTGGACAAAAGCTGTAGTGTTTCTACTGTCTCATTTCATTGATTTCAATGGGAATCCGAGCCGGTAGCCGGCGTTCAGATTATATATGTAGAAATAGCTTCTCACTCATGGTCTTGTTTGTTTATGTGGCTCATATAGAGGCATCAGAATTAAAGTCAGACTGTTTCATAACCATTTAAAAACTCCTTGGAGTACGTTTAAGTAAGAATAACAATACCACAAACACTCCATCACAAGCAAAAGTGCTGCATTCAAAACTGTAGTGTAAAAGTGTTATATATTATAATATTTAACAAACATTACTGACGCATTAACATGTAAACTACATTTCTAATGTTGTACTTGGTTGAGGTGGAGTTGATTATTATATAGTGTTGCCTTGTTTAATTTACTGTAAACAATGCATCAAATTTTATATCCTCAAAATCTGCAAGGTAAATGTAGCTGTCAGATAAACGTAATGCTGTAGCTATGAAATATTATAATACTCAAGTAAAGTAGCTCATCATTGTACTTACTATTCTGACTGTTTTTAGCTTCAGGTGTCGACATTTCTTTGGTCTTTATGTTGGAAAACAACAACAGACTCCTACACAACTGTCTCACCTGGAATCCGGATCTTTCTGTTGTAGATCTTTTGAACACAAAGTCATAATAATGCAAAAATAGGGGTACTATGTGTATGAAAGGACAATATTTCCTACCTTATTTACCCTAAAATTGGAGCTTAAAGTGTGGACTTTATCCTCGTACTGTAGTCTTTGTTTCCTCATCAACGTACATACAGTATGTGATTATATAGCACAGCATGTTGCAGTGTTGTGTTTCTTCCCTGCCTGCAGACTGCTAACAATTTTGCACATTGAGGATAGAAAACTCCACTTCACCTGAACAGGCTTAGCTCAACACTCATCCTCTACAAGAGCCCTACTAACAACACTGTGTGTGTGTGTGTGTGTGTGTGTGTGTGTGTGTGTGTGTGTGTGTGTGTGTGTGTGTGTGTGTGTGTGCGCACATGTCGGAGCTGTGTTACACACTCTCAGAGAGGCTAAATGTGTTAGTCAGAAATTATTGAACACTGCATGTTGAACATGGTTAAATATTAGTTCTTCAGCTGCCACAAAGCTCAACAATCATCAATACATTCAACTTCCGTCTGAGATCAACCAGATTGTGTGAAAAGGTCACGAGAAGAAGAAAATGAAGTTAAAAGAATTGTTGATAATACATTTCCTGCTGTGCGTCTGTACTACTTACCAACCTTCTGGTGTGATCAGTTCTCTCTTGCAGACATTTACTCCCCCTGTTGCAGAGCTGCGACTGACGTCCTCTGTGAACAGGCAGCAGTGAGTTGGTGTGTGTGTGTGTGTGTGTGTGTGTGTGTGTGTGGCAGTAAGCTGCAGTAGTCAAGGTTTTTCAGATTGTGTTTGCTCCTCAGACAAAGTATGTGATGAGAGAGAGAGGGAGAGAGAGAGAGAGAGAGAGAGAGAGAGAGAGAGAGGTGACACAGACTTGTCGTCAGGCAGTTCTAAGAAATGGTTAATCCATCACCACCGCAGCAGCAGCAGGAGCAGCAGGAGCGGCCGTGGCGGCTGCGGTGGCGGCGGCGGGTAGTAGAGCTCTGGAGAGTTACAGAGAGGCTGTAACAGGAAAGGTTGACAGAGATGAACACACAAGGTGAAGCACTATAGCAACCCAGCGCCACAGCACAGTCTGATTTGTCTTTTCATTAAAGGAGGTCTGATTCAGCAAAGGCCCATTAATTGTGAAACTGCCTCACAGGACTTTCTTTAGTTAAGTGCAGAAAGGAAAATTATTTTGTCCACCTTATCAATGACATCTCCATGACAACCATCAACGAGGCCGGATGACGGCACATGTTGTAATTGTGCTGGAGGAACTGTTCTTTGTGTCTGTGTGGGAGTGTGCATGCACCTGTGTGTGAATAAGATCCTGTGCATACACTCTGCATGCACACGCTTTAATTATTGTGCTGGAATCAGTCTTTGATTGATGTATTTTATTGATTGTGAATGTGACTTTGCATATTAAAACATAAAATACAGGCACCAAAGAAAGAATAAGAAGAGATGAAAAAGAGACACTGGCTGCAGTTTGTTTGCTGTTGTAGCAAACATTACATCATGTGAATGTACTGAACATAAAAGGTGATTTTTTTAAAGTGCCACATTATGATAAAAACCTGCAGGAGGCAAAAACTGTGCTGGCGTCGTGATATACCGAATGCTGTGCTGCAGGATTTTTAAGAAAAACATTGTTCTTTGTATCCTCTGCCCAGACTATTACTAACCCAGCTGTTAATTGTCCAGACCGTGGTACAGGGTTTCCATCACTTTTCTGTAGCCATAGAAACACAGTGACTTCACAGAGCAGTTCATGAATCCACCACAAGATGTCAGCGTAGGACAGTACGTCTCCATCATGTGAATTAGTTTTACACCCAGTTCCCAGTTTATAAGGTACACTGATTTAATGCAACAGTACTCTAATACATCCTCCTTTATAATGTTCATTTCTTTTTAAAAACCTTTATTAAACATCAGATAACAGACAGGCACTGTTGGTGGTTGTTAGACATACCTAACAATGAATCCAAGCAGCATACTTTAACAGAAAAGAGAAAACAGCAAACAAATAAACTAAACAAACAAAAACAAAACAAGAAACCTAAATTATAAGTTAAATTGAATTTAATTAAAGGGGGTTTAATTAATATGTAACACAAGTAATTCAGAGTCTTAAGGTACTTTCCTTAGGTATTTTCCAGGGAGGATTTAATGAAGGTGACCTTACCATACTGTGTTTCTATTATTTTGTCCACCCCATTCATATCAATGAGGGTAGAAGAAATAAGCACCAACTGCATTTTATACTATATTTCAGTATTGTACTGTTTACTTTGTCTGACAGCTACAGTAACTAATTACTTTTCAAATTAAGATTTTACATTAAAAAACAACGATGAGTTCAGACTTTGTCCTGTTTCTGTTTTAGATGTCGGTGAGTTGTTAGTTTCTTTTTCCAGAACTTTTCAGATGCTTCAAGTTAAATATTAACTATTCAAATGATCCATTATTTATAGAGAAGAAGTCAGAAAATTCAACAGATTTATGTATCCGAACTTTCAGATTGTCTATGAGTTGTTAACAGTTTCACCAAAAAGATAAATCCTCTTCTAAACCTCTCACATATATATGCATGGTTTTATTTAAATAACTAGTTGAGGTATAAAGAGGAAAAAATGATCAAATATTTCTCAAAAAGGAAAGAAAGAAAGTCTAAAACACGAATATTTCGTGTATCAGAGTTTAGTAATGATTTATGCTACTAAGCCTGTATGATACGATGCTATCGTTGCTGTATGGTCTTGCTCAGGTTGAAGCCTTTGTCATAGTCAGAGTAGGGCGGGTCATGACTTCACCATCCTGAGGGAGGAAAAAAAGGCAATTAAATGAGGTGGTATCTGATCGGTGCACAGGCATGTGTATAACAGAGCCCCTCCACCTGTTAACAATCTAATAACGCCTCTTAGAATCAGACATTTTACTGCAGAACAAGAACTAATACTGATTATACCTAATTTATTGGTTCTTTTAGGATATGAATACTTCTTCCACCACCGTCCGGGTTCAGGAAGGTTGAGTCTGGCTAAAAGTCTCAACGTCTGAGGGTGAAGCTGAGTCAGATGGGTTTCATTTCACGGTTTCTGTTTCTCACTTTGTTTCATATTCTAGGCTTCTTGGAAGAGTCTGCTTTTCTTTGTAACACTGTCGAGTGAGTAACAAAGGGAGTTAATAATATGTATGTTGGGTCTTTATTCCAGGAGAGGATTCTCTGCGGTATAAAAAGCAACACAACCGCTGCCCAGTTCAACTCTATACGGCGTTTGAGTCCTGAAGCATAAAAAAAAAAAAAAAAGAAAACCCCAACAAGCAGCCATTACCTGGACCTTTCCTCTGCCCTGTTCAGATGGAAATCAGCACTGTGAACAAGTACTCTCAGCTGGAAACAGGAGACACCCACGGGACTGTATGTTTAGCCATCATGACTAACCAGGCACCTGCTTGATTGCCCTCTTAGGGAAAGAACACACTTTTGTATTTGGAGATTTCTTTTCTGTTTTATAGACGCAGTGCTTGAGGATTGCAGAGCTTCCTCATAACAGAGTTACTGTCACAGCTCACAGCCTGAAGAGTCTTTCACATATGAACCAGGGCTACTGTATTGGCAAGAATCTGGCAAATCGGCACATGTCACTAAAACAGGGGTTACGATTCAATATATATATAATAAGGGTTTTTTTCCGGTCTGATTTTAGGAAAACACGCCACCATACGCATTAAATGTGAGTTATTTTTCAGTTGAGATCTGCTTGTTGTATTTGTCCCAGTGCCTCTAACATCCAACATTATAACCCTCAGTTTACAGCACTGATATCTAAACACAACAATCAATACAATACTTTTCTTACATGAATGCATTTGTTCATTTATGAAAAATATCCATGCAGACACACACACACTGGATTTATTTAAAATAACAGTTTCACATCACTTAATGTCAGTTTTGCTCTTTTATAGCATTAAGGTAAAAATACTGCACATTACATTGTACGCTAATACAATATTATTTTCTGAATGAAGCTATTTTGCACAATATATTCCACAAGCTTTTTTAGCTTTGACTTTGGACTTTGTGTTTGGACTCTGTGTTGTGGTGGGTGTCTGTCGCTTGTGGACGGATTCCATTTATAAGTTAATGTTAGCTAGTGTTTCGCACCAGTGTGATTAACATAAAAAATAAAACGTAAAATGCTTCAGAATCGTTCATATGGAAGATCCAAGTACTTCTTCTTCCACCACTGAGGGTTATGAGAGACCTCTGTCACATACAAGTAGTCATGTGATCCATTGTTCATATAAAAATATGAATTATAGCTGCTTTAATTGCTAATTTGCATATTTACTATGCAGCCTGAACTGGTGTCGCACAAGAGATCTTCCCTTATTTGTTTAACCTTGACACCAACATCCCTGGACAGGATTTCACCTGCAGCCACCACACAGTTTCCTGAAGGTGGGTGGGAATAAAAACAACCACATTTCTCCCCTTCTCAGAGAATTTAATGGATTTTTTTAACGCTATTTTTGAAAATATCAAAGCACAGAGAGACAAGAATAGATATATTTCTGTTATGTAGTACAAGAATGGCCCAGATAAATAAAAAAAACCCAACTATATCTGCAGACCACTAGACTAAAGCATTTGCAGTGTTGTGGAGGAGTTGTGCGTCTCCTCTGTCACTCGCTTGGTTCCACATAGGTGCTCTCCCCAAAAATAACACCACACAGCAGCAGATCTGCAGAAGCAGCAGCGAATATAAAGAAGTAACCACAAGAAATGTAATGCTGCAACAGCGAGTAAAGAAATCGTATAACTTATTTGAGAGAGAGAGAGAGAGAGAGGACTATTTAAACGACGCAGAGCTCGATCAGTAACGTTTGGTGGTTTATGTGTAGCAGACAGAGACACACACTGTAATAGTAATCCTCCATAATCCTTAGCTGGCTGTATCTACAGATGAGAGTGCTGCTATTAAAGCCCCTTATGTCCCCACCCAGGACCACCCATCACGCCGGGTCAAGTAAAATACTGAAAAGGAGAACTCTAATTGATATTCTTTTATATTAAATAACAATGTGTGGTGTGAACGGTGTCGCTTGTAGTGACGAATCCACTGATAATTAGTTTGAAAAGAGCTTTTTTAAACAGCATTCGTCTCATTGTTTCAGTTGTAGGACTCAAAACGTTTTTTGTTTTGGTTGCTAACATACCTTTAACAATACCTTTATAATGGGTCATTATCACTATCTGGTTGCTGCTGTTTATATTCACAACATCCACTGTAGAATTATTTCCTGGGTGTATATGTGTATATAAATAACTGTATATAGTTTTATTTTATTTTATATGCATGTAACATGAACCTTGTGTTGTATAATGATAAATAAATGTCTTTGATTCATTGATGATGTGTCAGTGTTGTGTTTGTTGCTCTCAGTGTGACTAATTATTCTGCTTTAAAGACACTGAAAACGTCAAATCCAGCATATTTCTCTTAACGCTGTTTAAAGATTTAGTTTTCCTAAAGAAAACCTCTTTAGATATTATTTAGTTTAAGTTCAAAGCTGAATGTGAAGCAAGCAAAAGTCAAACATTTACATTTGTTTGAACAAAATCTAATAGTTCCACTTTATAATTAGGCACCCAGTATAAAAGATTTATAGGTTCTAACTTATTACTCTATTATGCTTAATAAATAATTCATTCATTCTCTATAGGTCAGTTATTTCTTCAATAAGACTGTTGCAGCCGTCTGTACTTTTCACAATCTGGCCACCCAAAGGTTGTTATTACTGTATTAATAGTTTATAACCAACCTACAAGCATTTATAAATGATTTATTAACCATAGTAGAGTAATAAGTTCAAACCTATAGAACCTTTTAGGTGCCTAATTAGATTAGATTCAGTTTAAATACATTTAAATATTTGCAGCAAACACAACACTGACATTATTAATTAACTAAACATCATTAAGGAATCAAGAAACTGTATTTATCATTATATAACAGAAGGTTGCATAATGAAATGTGCAGTCCCTTCATGTAACACATAGTAAAAGATGTATAAAATAATATATAGAGTTATTTATATACACACACACACAGGTAGACTGATGTAGTTCATATTATAACGCATCCTATGAGCTTATTGAATGTTAATGACAGATTTTCGTTTAGTTCCTTATCCAGCGGAGTAAAAGCAGCAGAGAGAAACATGCTGAAGTGATGTCCTCCCCCTCCCACTCTGCAGGGAGGACAAGCAGCTGCAGTCTTTGTTATATGTTGTTATATGACAGTTGCTGTGTAAGCGTACAGGTTGTCAAACTACGAGCTGCTTTCCCCTTCAGGCTGAAACGCAGTAGAAACTGAGCAGTGTGTGTCTGGTGCCTGGCTGTGATGCAACGTGTCCTTGTCCTCTCCTTTAACCTCACAGGGATTGTTTCTCTCCGTGCGGCTCCACTGACGATATTAAGCCGCAATGAGACTTTTTTTTCATTTGTCAGCATTTCCACAGTTTGCCCGTGGACACACACACACACACACACACACACACACACACACACACACACACACACACACACACACACACACACACACATATGGTCTTTAAAGCTTTGGAAGTGATAGGAGGCGACAGGATGAGGTTAATCTACCTCAGTCGGTAATGGGTTATCTTACCGAGACTTTATAGTAACCTGTTTACCTACAAAACCCTGGATTACATTCATAATTCACTGTGCAGTGTGGTTATGGTTGTGGAGAGATTGTGAATATGTTTAATAAAAGCAGCAGTGGAATGTAACTAAGTACATTTACTCAAGTACTGTACTTAATATCTAGGACAATTATGGATCGTATCCTGATTACATAAATAAGTTACATGTAATTTGTTTCTCCCCAATGTTGATTCAGAGTGAGAGCTAAAACACTTTAATTAATCAATTACATGATCCTTTTTATGAAATTAATTACCAACAATTTTGATAATTAAAGGACAAATACCAAAAATCTTCTGGTTCAAGCTTCTCAAATGTGAATATTTGCTGCTTTTCTCTGTTTTATATGACTTTAAATTGAATATTTGGACTGTTGGTCGGACAAATTGAGCTATTTGATGAAGTTAGTTTAAGTTTTCAATCATAACAACTATTGCACATTAATAAAATAAAATAGTCCTGGCAGCAGATAAAGTGTAACAGACCCTCATCCTTCCGTGTTTTGCTGCTCTTTAATATTTCTTCCTGTATCATCAAACACTGTAAAACCAGATAAATTAATTTAACTCAAAAAATTGCTGAAACTGATTATGTTGAGTAAAACTAACTAAATTTTAAGAAAACATTCTGGATCAAGTAGCTTTTGGTAATTTTAAGTGACACTAACTTGGAATGTTTCTGTAACTTACAAAACAAAGTCACATAAAATCACTAATAAAAGCTGGTTGATGAAGAATCTTTTTTAGCTTTAAAAACTGAGTTACTGTTACTTAAAACTTTAAATTTAATCTGTTTCAGCAATTATTTTATCGCTTTACAGTGAATAAAAACTGGAGGAGGAAAATATACAGATAATGCAGAAATGACAACATATATAAATATTATATGTGTTAATATATTTTAACCTTATGCCAGTGACCAGATTCATACTTTTGTTTGTTGACATTTTTCCATCTTAAAGCTATTGCTCTCTTAGTTAATAGGTCTATTAATTAATTAACTTCTTCAGTAATATAAATAACCGTTAGTTGCAGCCCTGTCTGTTCTTATTCTATGCTATTTAAATACATCTAGAGAGACCTAACTCTCCTCTTGTTGTTTAGTGTCTTTGCCCTCAGCAGGCCTCATTAGCATCTGAGCATGTGCAGAAGAGTTTCAGGATCAAGGTGGGTTAGGAGTTGGCGTGCGGTCCCCTACCAGGCAGTCCTGTTTTAACATCCCAGTGGGCACAGATCTGCACCAGCGTGGGTTTGATTATTCTCCGTCAGCCCTGCCGATGTGGGTGGCAGCGAATCTGCTGAACCGGGAAAGATGCTTCAACTGAATGTGATTTCTTTTTTTAAAACGCAGTGTCTTTGTCACATTATCACTCAGATTATTAAATAAAACTAACGACAGGCAACGATGGAAGAAGTATTCAGATCCTAAAAGTAATAAAAACACACAAGAGCCCAAAATTCTCCGCAGTCAGGCAAAATTTTTGGTCATGGAAAAACTTGCATGGCCATTTCTAAAGGGATCCTTTGACCTCTGACCTCAAGATATCTGAATGAAAATGAATTCCCATGAGACTCCTCTTTGTGCCAATCTCATGCAGTTTGAAGCAATAAACATGCAGTTTTGTTGCATGTGATATAAATGTGTTATTTTCGCCTGTAGTGTGTTTGAATATTCCTGCATACTGGAGTCCATAAACACTTTGAATTGCAGTGGGAATGACTGAGACACACACTTCAGGCCACCCCTGCACTACATTCATTTAAAATAATGTGGATTTGTTTTACATTTATATACAACAATAACTTAAAATATTTAGTGTAAATCCCAAAATACATTTTCTGAATCATTCTGTTTGCATTTATTAATATTGAGACTGATATGACTCCATAAAAGAGGGAAACAGAAAATCAATAAAGACCAAAAGCAAACAGCTATTGTTCTGTATTGTTAAGATACAAAATGGTACCAGGATCCCTTAATTGATTGACTTCCAGTGCAGAGGGTCACCCTGCCCGCCATGCTCAGATTAGGAAACATAATGCAACATGAAGGTCTTGCTCATGGTGGTACTGTTGGGTCTCTGTAAATAATGTTATAAAAAGTTCGGTCTAGACCTGCTCTATTTGAAAAAGATCTAGCATTGGCCTTTACAAAAAAAATAATTAATTAATAATTAATTATTAATAATTAAAGACATTTAACATTCCCAAAAAATAACACAGAACAAACGATTTATATTCTAATTTGTTTCCACTAGAAACATCTGGCAGGCCAAATCGAGCCATATGGCGGGCCAACTTTAGCCCGTGGGCATCACTTTGGGCAGCCCTGTTTTTCTAAGCTCTGCATAGGTTCTGTATGTAAACGTCTCGATTTGTAAAGTAACTCAGATAGAAAATAGTCCAACCTTATATTTGCACTTGGGTAAACATACTTAGTGCCGTTGCAGCTCTGTCAGCAGGTCACTGCGGAGCAGAGTCGGGTTAGACTTCATCACAGTAAACTGATACTAAGCTGCCTAACAGATTAAAACTGGCATCGTCTGTGTGTGACATTGTGTCTTTTGATGGTGTGAGCGTGATACGTGTGTTACACTGCGTCCACTGGCTGTTAAAGTGTTGCATGTTTCTGACCCTGACCACAGCCAGACCTCGACCTCACCGCTGTGACCGTACGGGGGGGTCACATAGGGAGTCTTGTAGGGTTTAATACCCCTCCGTCCCCCCCTGCACCACCAACCACCAACCACCACGTCGTGTATGGTACGAGAACTGAAGTGAAAGGCAAACTCTGTGACGGCTTAGCTCAAACACACACAAATATACACACACACTCACAACATAACAGCTGTCTCCATGCACACACACACACACACACACACACACACACACACACAGAGAGAGAGAGTCTATTAGAGCACTTCAACATCTGTCTGTGTTTTCAGGCTGAATGACAGTTTCAAAAGAAACACCCATCTTCTGAAGCGTAACACAAATGTATAAAAATAGAAACTTCTGCTTTTGTCCACTTTTAAAATGTGTGTGTGTGTGTGTGTTTGTGTGTGTGTGTGTGTGTGTGTGTGTGTGTGTGTGGATGAGAGAGTGAGACTCAAAAGCACTTCTATAATGACACCATCATTTAAAAAGCGTTGAAAGAAAAACAATATTTAGACGTTAACGTTATATTTAAGATTAAAAGTAAAACACAAAGACAAGGATGCAGCCTCATGAGCCACAATCTGAAGTATACACACACACACACACACACACACACACACACACATATATATAATTGTATATTTCTTGTAAATTAGGTTAAACATGAATCAGTTTCTGTGGTTGAGGCGTTAATGTGCCACTCCCATGTCCAGCTGTATGATTAAGGTGTAACTGGTTGCTATAATTGTCCCTCCTGTGCAGACTCTGCGTGTTTTTATTGATCTTCTACGTTGTGTTAACTCGCACTAAATGTTTTAATCACACAACCAGAAGCTGCAGCTGTCACACTCGCACTGTGTCCAGTTTGGACAGGAGGTCAGAGGTCAGAGGTTAGGAAGGTTACTGTAACTCAAATTGCTGCAACATTTGATGCTGGTTCTGTTGATTAGAGTATCTGCCTCACTGAAGCTCACACAGACTGAGCAGCAACGTTGGACACACACACACCCCCTCCTCTCTTTTTCTGAGGCTCTCTGTCACAGCACTGCAGGCACACACACACACACACACACACACACACACACACACACACACACATACACACACCAAGTTTCTCACTGTGACTATTGTCTACACATCTGCAGTGCCCCGCCTGTTACCTCTCACTTGTGGTCTGATACTATGGTTGACACAGTGGTCAAATGTATAACTAGTCTGGTACCTGTTACATTAAAAATAGGATTGGTCTCAAGTTTCTAGGTGGATGATGGTGTAACATTTTATTTCATCTACTACTACACTGTTAACATTAAAAGTGATTTGAGTTCAGGTTATTGCAGCACAACAGAAACATTTATTTTGTAGGGGACAGAGACAGAACAAGCTGTGTGTGTGTGCATGTGGAGCCTTTGCTTTATTATTTTACACTCTTACATCAGAAGGCGCCCAACCTAACTCACTCTCGGTGTTTTGCGTTAATCGGGTGGTGGTGGCCTGGGATGGTATCAAACTCCCGGCCTGAATTATTGTCCCAGTCCGCCCCTGTTGTTCATATATTTATTTTACATCTTTTGTACTTGTTAATGTGTGTTGTTCCTTATATCTAGTGACATATAACTCTTTATTTAATTATACCTTGTATTTTCATTAAAAGAACTGAAATGATGAATAAAAGACTCGCGGTAACCTCCTTTAAACCCGGAGGTTATAATTACCGCACACCTGTCCAGCTGTGCCTTCAACTTTTGGCCCCTCCACGCGCTCTTACACCTGCGCTGTGGAAGGCGTTTCCAGGGCTCGTGCGCTCCCGCGAGGCGCCGCGGGCAGACAGTAGCAGCGCGCGCGGCGGGCAGCAGCGACCTGTCTCTTTAAGTTGGTGTCAAAGCCGATTACCGCTGATCTCCGTCGTGATTCTGTTTTCACCGTCTGTTCCCTCGATCTATTTCTGTTTGGCGCCGCTGACGCTCCGGTAACATTTCTCTTTTTCATACATTTATTTTATTTTTAACCGGCCGGATAAGAAAAAACGCTCCGGTAACTCCTCGGTAAAGTTTGGAGCATGGGAACGCCGTGAAGTGATCAGTGGAGCACCGGGTGTGATGCGCGCTGCGGGGCGGACTCTCCAACTTTTTGTGCCATGGTAAACCGGGATTACCGCTCCCTGCTAACGGACACATTAACCGCTTTCTCTCCGGTGCGCCTCCGCTAAAGATAACGAGTGAGAGCCCGGTGGTGATGTGATGTGATGCCCCGGGTTACTGTTTGAAGTTGGCACCAAAATAAAAACCACAAAACAAACCCGGGTGAAAGTAAGATGCAGAAGGGCGTGCGGTACAATGAGGGCCACGCTCTGTATCTGTCGGTGGTGGCGCGTAAAGAGGGCACCAAGCGCGGCTTCCTCAGCAAGAAGACCACGGAGAACAGCCGCTGGACCGAGAAGTACTTCGCCCTCTACCAGAACGTGCTCTTCTACTTCGAGAACGACCAGAGCACGAGGCCCTCCGGGATATACCTGCTGGAGGGATGCACGTGCGAGCGGGCACCGGCGCCAAAGGTCTCCGCCATCAGCAAGGAGCCGATGGAGAAACAGCAGGTGCGTCCCGGTGCTGGGAGAGCCCAGTTAGACCAGTTCAAAGTTTAAAAAGATGGAGACTGCTGTTGGAGGGGTTTTCCTTTAATTATCCCTCCGCAGTGCAGCTGCATTGTGGACTATTTATGAATTAATTTCTGTCTTTGTTGCACATTTAAAAGCAGTCTTTACTGCACATGCACGGTGCTATTGTTCTCAGCTGTAAGTCTCACTTCTCATTGTGTCAGTTTAGTAAAGAATAAATCCTCCAGGGACCCAAAATACAAGAAAAAGTGACACAGGGGCTGATAAAAACACACAAATCCTTAATATAGGAGATAATCACTCAAAATATCATTATAGAACAGTTTAAGGCTGTCAGAGCCATTGTTTTACTGTTTATACACACAATACAGCAGAAAACTGTAAGAGATAAAACTATAATACAGTCTGTTTACATGTAAAGAGATTTAACTACAGTCTGTAATTCACAGTTCAAACAAACATAAATGAGATACTGTGTGAAAGCCCCACATCAGCTTGTATGTACATATTACTGTAAATTAAACATGCTCAGTGTATTTGTGTGTATTCTGAAATAGAGCTGAGACTATAATTATTATTAGCTGACAGATGGAACATTATCCTGTAACTATATTTTGATTAAATGTCAGTTGTCAAGCAAGAAATACTCTAAAATACTCAGATTTTCAGATGTTTTCTGTGTTTATTTTGTAGTAAACTTAATAAATCTTTGGGTCAATCATTAGTTTTAGCCCTACACAGGATTATATCTTAAAATAATACATCAATGTTTTTATATCTTGATGGTTTCTCGTTATTTATAAAAAACATGACTTTAGTGTGCTTTCCTGCCAGCTTCCCGTTCCACTGGTTTGAAGTCTTGCTCAGAGAGAAACTTGCTCATATATAATGCACGCTTGTCATTTCAACACAATATTTCAGTTTTTTGATACACACACACACACACAGAAAGTCCAACCTCCAGTGACCTTGTAATGTGTGACAAAGTATCTCAACTCAACTAGCAGTTATTTCCATCGTTGATTTATTCTGCCGATTGAACCATTTCTATAAAGTGTCAGAAAATTGTGAAAAAAGGCAGACAGTCTGACGAAGGGTAATATTATGTTTACCATCACGTTTCCACCCAAAACTAAAAGGTTAGTGCTTGTATATATGATATTTAGAACATTAATGTATCAGTAAACAGCTGTTATCTAATATAAAGACACACTCACATGGTGTCTCACTCCCTCTGCCTGTGTTGTATCGCAGCCTCTCTGTGGTTTGTTTCCATAGCCGGTCTGCCGCTCTAGTGCAACTGATTTTATATCTACAACCTTTAATTTAGACACTTTAGTTCCTCCGAAGGTTCATAATTCCTGAGTGAAGCTCCTGTGGTGGAAACACGACTATAGAAGATGAAGAAAATCTGAAAATATTCCCATTTTAGAAGCTTGAACCAGTGAATATTTTGCCTCAAAATAACATAGATTATAAAAATAGTTGCTGTTGCTGTGTCATTTTCACTCCATCGATTAGTCGAGTAATCTTTCCAGCTCTAAACTCAACTTGTTCGATGTTTAGAAGCTTTGAACAGCATCTCGTCTTCATCGCTCTGATACTTCCAGAAAAATATTTGCTGCACACATCCCATCATCAGCTGCTCCTCTCATATAGTCCTGTGTAATGAGGCAGACATAAA
Organism: Dicentrarchus labrax; assembly: GCF_905237075.1. Lineage (NCBI taxonomy): Eukaryota > Metazoa > Chordata > Actinopteri > Moronidae > Dicentrarchus > Dicentrarchus labrax. Next base: position 2,480,620 of record NW_026136710.1, on the reverse strand, counting down.
GAGCCTTTTTTCTATTGATAATCTAATTGTAAACACAAATAGTCCTTATGAAAATATATCTCCTTTTGAAAGCTAATTTTAAATGACCCATATTCCTGTTAAATTCCTATTTATTTTTGCTGCTGCGGGGTATAAAGACATGTTTCATCCCATCAGCAGCTGCTGTAATGCAAACTAGTGGTTGAAAGCTAGTTTCCTTTCCACATTCGGTGCACTTTTGACCCAAGCCGGATCATATCAGTTAAATCTAATCCTCCCATCGATACGCAGGTAATCTGTCGCCCCTCCTCTGACACCCTGACTCCGTTTCTAGAAGCCAAAAAGCAGAAGTGTTGTTGTGTATTCGCAGCTTTTAGGGTGGTAGCAATCAATCTGCAGTCACGCTCCAGCTGGGTGAGAGTGTGCTGAGACACAGGAGGTGAGGTTTCTCTCTCAAACTCTCGCTTCATGAATGTTTACAGGTGGGCTTCAGTCTCTCTCTGCTGCAGTGTCAGTGCAACTTCTGCTCTCATGTTTTGGCATTAGGGAAGAGGAGATTGTCATTTTTATTATTGTTGTTGTTATTAATTCTTTTTTTTTAGAAAAAAAAACTCAACTTTTATTTATAGCACCTTTCATACAAACATGCAGCCCGAAGTGCTTCACATAACAGACTGAAACAACACATAAAAAGAGCAATAAATAACATGTTGCAAGGCTATAAATGAATACAATAGAAACAATAAAATGTAAAACATAAAGAAAATTAAATTCGAAGCAAAAGTAAACACCAGGGAGACAGATAATGTAAAAACCAATGATTAAAACCTATAAACTAAGGCTGTAACATTACTTTAAATTAAAAAACCAGATTAAAAACATAGGTCTTTAATTTCCTTTTAAAAATACTAATATCCGGTGCTTTTATGGGACACATAAGGAACATTTAAAAGAAAAGCGGTGGAGGACCTCGGTGATCTGGAACATAAATTAAAATAAAGTCTCTTATGTGCGGTTGAGCAAGGTTATTTAAAGCTTTATAAACACGTAAAATCACTTTAAAATCAATTCTAAAAGACACAGTGCAGTGGAGTGATCCATGTTTATAGTTTAAAGACTCCAGCTGCAGGTTTCTGAACCAGCTGTAGCTTTCATAGGTAATCCAGTAAAAAGGGAATCACAATAATCTAAACGACTAGTAATAAAAGTGTGAGCGAGTATTTCAGCATTTAAAAAGGCTGTTTTTTAATTACCTTCTGATCTTACTCTGTAGTTATATTTTATGTCAACCTTTCAGAATCGGGTTTATTGTGAAGCAGGTTTTGTATTTTGGTGCATAATGTTCACAGTAAACATAGTAAGAAAGAAAACCAGCACAGTACAAGTCAAGAATCTAAATTATATCATGAGACTGCAGAGCGGCAGCAGCTTCCAGTAAAGTTTCATCCTGTTAAACATCTTTTACTTGGACGTCTTTGTCAGAATCCTGGAAAGTGACTCCTAACTTCATCACTTTTAAGAGACAAATCAAATCTTTCAGCAACAAACTCCTGTACTCATGTAGTCTTAATTCTGTGTTTTTATGCATCTTTTTTTACCTTCGTGTTTCGGCCTGTCTTTGTTTACGCTGTCTGTCCCTAAAAAATAAACCATAAATAAATAATAACACCTTTTTTAAGAGTGAGGGCTACCTAAAGGGAGAAAATGTTTGGGAGGGTTACTCTGTGTACTTGACAAAACCTCCATGTTAAACCGATGCTTTCAATAGAATAACCCAGCGGTGTTTAGTCTTTTTGAAGCAGTTCGAGTTGGAATTGTGGGCGTGGAAGTTATTTGTTCACTGACAATAATCTCCTGAGAGTCCATTTACTCATCCCGCCTAATCAGCGTAAACCAATTAATGAATTGATAGATCGTTAAAATCTTAAAGTGCAACTCAGATAAAGTCGGCAAGTCGGGACACTGCGAATGCAGAAGGGCAGAATGAGGAAGAGTGGTCAGAACCCAAACACACGACAGACTGAAGTTACACAACATGCTCTGTGGGGACTTCATAGGCTCCTCGTGCAAGCAGATGTTATTATTTCACAGATATTAACTGCCACACGCACAATAGAAGCCCTAACGCACAAATTCAACAAGGAAGAGCTGTGAACGAGAGATAAACCACAGAGAGAGGGAAAGCATACACACTCTCACAGCCATCACTCCGCTCTCAAGACGGCTTCTTCTCAACCTGACTTTTAACAGTTTAGGGGCAAAAAACCAAGGTAGGCCCTCTTATACCAATACCAGTGAATGTGTAGTGAACTGAATGTTCCAACCAAGTTTTGGTAAACTTGGTATCGGTTTCTCGTGAGATCCCTACTTTCAACACAATAACTCGGACCTCCATGTTTTATTGGATAACGACGCCATCTGACGCCATAGAGGAGCAGTTCAAAGAATTGAAACAAATAATCCCGGACTGTCGCAAGACTGTCAGCGTCTCATAAGATAAGAGTAAAAGTCTGAGGTAGCTTAAATAAATTCCCCCAAATTCTTTATTCTTTATACTTTCAAATGATACTTCCTGTTATTTGTAGCTTCTAAACTATTACAAATTGAGTCTGGATGAATGTCTTTCTCTCTGCCGTACATCTGTGCACTCCCAGCTGAGAGGAATCATCAGCAGAGTTTGTCAGTCGCCTTTTGCAGTTTTCCCTTCAACCAGCACCTGAGTCCTTTTCCTCCGGCAGAGAAACACTCACACGCCGGCTTGTCTGCACATAAAAGAGATTTTAGTTAATGCCTTTACTCAAAAAAAACAAACTAAATAATAGAATCTGTAATTTGCCTTGAGATTGTGGTATATGCAAAATGTTTACTGGCCTTTTTAAAGTACACATATACATATACACAAATCAAATGTTGTGAATCCTGTTGTCCAACATCAAGGTTTTGGTAGCGAGATGCAGAGGACATAACTCTTAATAATCTCTTATCTGGCATTCCTTTCACACACACTTGTACAGACCAGATTGTACGTGCCCTGGTTTGTAAGTTCGACGTTCGACTGCGAAAAAAACCAAAAGTGAATCTCAAGAATCACTAGAATCAAGAAAAATTCAACTTGACTTTGAATAATTTAATTGAATATCTTAACTGTGCTGGCAGATTATTTTCACTTGTTTTAATTAAATTAGACTTTTAAAGACTAAAATCCAACCAAATGACTTGATAAGGATATAATTGTATGTTGTAGTACGTTTTATGGTGTTCAGTGATGAGGATGTTCCACATGTTTAGAGACGACATTTGAGGGAAGTGTTTTAAAGCCATAATTAAATCTATATTTCAGAATACTTTTATTTTGTGGATCAATGCTGGGTTTTATATTTCAGAATAAAGTAAAGTATGAGGGTCTCATAAATTAGTTTTTTTAAAGATTTGTGACCAAGCTGTGTAGGAGGACGAACTATAATGAAGACAATGTTTCTAAATGACTTCAAACGTGTCTTTGGCTCCAGTTTCTTGTCATTTATCAGCTGATATGTATATCTGCAATAAGCAAATAGACGATGATTCAGCCCAGAGGATTTATTTAAAATTTATTCAGCACTGCAAATGTCTAAGGTGAAGTCCTCTAATTGTCCAACCTTTAATCCCAAACATATTGAATATATAATGATATAACACATAGAAGAAACTAGAGGCAGCAAGTGTTTGGTGTGTTTTTTGTTTTGTAGGATACTTTTACAGATACAGTAGTTCATTTTATTTTGTTGATCAAATACAGTGATTGAGAGAAAGCAGCTGTTTCTCCTTCGTGCACAGTTTGGTGGACTGAAGCCAGAACATTCAGTCAGTCATCTGTTCTTCACTAACAAACCGTCTCTCTCTCTCTCTCTCTCACACAAACTAAAGACATTGTGCTGTTAAGCTGCGACCCATGCAGTGTGACAGCTTGGCATTAGAGCTGCGGGGGGGCTGTCTGCCTGCCTGCCTGCACTGTGGCTACTGTTTACTCCTCACTGCTGTGAATACTGCCACTGATACTCAGCTGGACAGTACAGCTGAGCCGCATTCACCGGCCTCCAGAGCAGTCAGTTAATGAGACCGAGGGTCGGGTTGGGATAGGAAAGAACGGGTTCAGGGACGTGTTGTGTGAAGCTGAAAGCGTATTTGGTCTTTCTCAGGGGCCACACTCGGAGGTTGGGTGAAAACCAGACGTCAGAGAGAGGTGAGACAGTCAGTCACTCCTGGAAGACTTTCTTAGGTTTCACACAAACAGTGCTAGAATTTGTTGTGCAAGGGGTCGATCACGCAGCGACACAGCGCTAGAAATGCCTGTAAAACCATAGTTTTCCTGTGGTACAGCGGGCCTGGCATGCACTCCTCTTGACTGCTGGACATCCGAGTGATTGTGTTGAAAGTGAGGGCCAGTGCCTTCGTGAGAAGAGGTCAACTCTAGAGCAGAGTGATTTCATTTCATTCATTCCCTTCTCCAGTCGGGACAGCTCAAACATCTTCGTGCTGTGTTTGCACATTGCTGTATTTCACCCCACACATATGGGACTTAGCCATTTTTCCAAAGTCTTTTTGGGTAGTTATAAGCTGTGGTGTGTGTATGTCTCTGATGTCTCGGTACAGCTGGCAGGTGGTTTAAAAAGTGCAGCTCCTGCCGTGTGCAGTGGGTGCACATTCTTTCTTCCCTGGGCAGCCTGTGGCGGCCTCTCTCCACGACGAGGCTCCGCTGCTTACTTTCTTGATTGATTAATTATTTAGTCAATAACGCATCAGAAAACTCTGTAAAAACACCCGTCACAATTATTCTAGAGCTTATGGTGACCCCTGACAAATGTCTTGTTTAACAACAACAGTTGAAAGAAAGATATTCAATTAACTAGAATATAATACAATTTAAAAATAGCTTTATTCCAGCAGTGATCACTCACATGAAGAGAAGTTGTAGAAACATGACACAGAGGTTTTCCTGTTTTTACCTGCATTTATTCTAGTGGTTATTTATTTTATTGTTTTTCATTGATCTCTCTTTGTAAATCCTGATTTTTAGATCCTTTTTTCTTATCATTTATCCTGTACTTATTGTCTGAATTGTTTGTTCTACCTCTGGGTACAAACACAGTAACCTTGAACCTTGATAGTAGCAGGTACAATGTCGTCGTCCTTCATGTATGAAGATGCAGCAGTGCAGCTGAGAGGAAGAACATCTAACATCCAGACGAACAGTAACAAGATTCATGACACGAGCAGTCATTGTTTGATCCCCGGCTTATGAAAGGCACTCTGTGATTTTGACAGAGGGCTGCAGGTTTTTAATGGAGCAACATTAAAGTCAGACAAAAACATCAGAGAGCATCAAAGCACTCTCGTACGACCGATAACTCGGATCATTTCATGTTCGCTCTCTTCTCAGATACTCTGCAGCATTAATTATTCAATCGAATAATGAGTCATAATAATCTCGTTCATTAACATGACTGTGATCGGTATATTGATCTCGATATTCTGAAGATGCTTCTTTGTTCTTGTGAGCACAATCTCATCTTCTTAAAGTTGCTTTTTATCATTCATCACCTCAACTACTTTACTGTCAGAGAACGAGAGGAATTATTTGAAGTAATTTGGAAAAAAAGTGACTTTAAATAAATAAATAAGGGACTTTTTCCTTTTGGGATTGGATTTTTGGGTGACTTGATTCCCAGCATCATAAAACAGACCAAGCAAGTGTTGCTTTCTACTGAACTGAACTGACCACCTAACAGTAAAATGTAATTGTGAGTCATATCACAATCACAATATCTGTTGCCCACCCCCATCCAAAATAAATACTGTATTTAAATTGCTTAAATTGTAGTTGATAGTTATCATCATTATGGCTTTTATTGCTTCCATATTAGTTTATCCTCACCTTGGTTCAGTGAGGATCAGCCTCTCATTAGCGGGTCACATTTTAACTCCACTCAATCTGGTTTAATATGGTTAAATCTACTTTTCCCAAAGGCTGCATGAACCTAATAAGATGAACATACCACTTTCTGATGAAGTCAAATTCAGGTTTTATTCCTTATTGTGTTCCTGTGATTGTAAAAACAAGTTGTGTTTTTGTGGCAGATTTTATTCGTAGAGAGAGAGAGGAGGCAGCACTGTTTGTTTGTAATCTAATATTATATATAGGAAGTATTTGGTTCTTGTCTGACTGTTTCACCACTGCAGCCGTGTTCTTGTTGTGTTATGATTTGTCCATCTTGGCTCTGCACTTGTATGTGGACTGCACAATTAATCAAAATCACAATATGTAAACTGCAGAAGCTGTAATGTTTTGATAAAAAGTAAAATGTGTGACAAACAGCTTTATACTGAAGTACTGTCGTCCTGCAGAGGTCTCCAGATTAAAGAAAAGACATTTTCGTGAATTTAATTGTTTTTTTTCTAGTGAAAAAATCAATTAATGATGCAAAAATGATCATTCCCAAAAATATCCTAATATGATGTTTTACCATATTGTGCAGCCTTAGTGCATGAAACAATAAATAACTAACCAATACACAGAAATAACCTAGAAATAATATATATTATTCAGCTAATGACAACACCTGCACAGCTAATGTTTGTAACCTCCCCCTCCATTGGATTAGTCTCAGATGAGTTAAAAAGTGAGTGATAATAAAACTCACTGCTGTGATTTACTGCCCAATGAACTGGAAACATAAGCCAGGCTAAAAGCTGATGTAAGTCATTGAATAAGAGGCCTGTTATTGTCGCTCGTATCGTGCTGAGTTGGTTGTTTCAGATAGAAACAACTGTCTGATTTGTAGCTTACAAGATAAAGACCCGATCAGCCTGTGAAAAGCCCAAACAGCTTTTGTTGTTCAAATCTGCTCAAATTGAATCATATACTAATTAATTCGAGGAACTATTTTATCATTAATTTGAAGATTAAATCCCTTTTTAAAACAACTGAAGTGAAACTGCACATATTTGTATCATGATTTTATCTTTACATTCCTAGCACAGTTGGTTTATCTGACCGTTTTATATTGAAAACAGCTGCCGGCTGATGCTGAAAGGAGGTTGGGGAAAAAACAGTAAAGCTGCGTGCCATAAAAACCAAAACAATGAGCCAAAAGACGATTAAACATCTGAGCTGAGGGGAACCACAGTCTATCTATTAGAGCAGCTTTAAGTAGAACTTTCTCAGCCTGGTCTGGTGTAAAGTACGAGGAGCAGTCGGTCAGTCAAACCAATCAGTGCTTTTATTTTGAAGGGTCGGGCCAGATGTGAAGTCTAGGGTGATTTTAATGCCCAGCGTTGCTTTATGCTAATGCCACTGCCCACTGTACGCTCCTCACCCATGCGCCACCTGACTGAGGTGTTTCCATGGTGATGAGGGTTGATGGTTGAAGTGGCCCATGTACTGTAGCACATACAGAAAGTTGGACGTGGTAGAAACACAGATTTAAAGAGAGAAGAGCTTCACGGAGCGTCGGTTCACAGTCGAAGGCGACAAGAGGACAGACATTGTGATCGTGTTTTAAAGGGGAATTATATTTTAAGAAAGGAGAGCAGTAATGACACTTAAGTATTTTCTAATCATACGTCCATGTTTGACTGCTTTGCTCCATAGAAATTATGAAGAAATGATTGATGTTGCCTGGAGTGTGCAAAAAAACATGATTTTTTATAAAACTAGAGATCTATTTTTGCAAATAAATCCCTCAATGTGTTAAAACTCATTAAAATATTCATGAATTACAGCAGGATTCTGTGTTGAAGCAGGATTCTGGAGCATGGACTGCAAACACGCAGTGCTGTCTGTTATTTGTGCGTTCGTGGCTAACGTGGCGGTGCTCTGGGATGCTGCTGTGCTCGACTAAGAATAGCATCCTTGCTGGTCCTTTTTGCCTGCAGTCACTGTCTGAATACCAAGTCAACACAACTGCACCGCGCACACAGACTCTACTACACACTGCTGGTACCTGTGCTATTTGTAGCCTACTGTACTGTGAGTGGGATCTGTCTGTCTGTCTCTGAGTGCAATACATGTGCAATAGACCTCTGAAGCCTGAGAAACAACCAGCTAAAATCACTTAATTTCTCTTTTACAAAGCCAGTATGTGTGGAGCGATGGTTTAGGTGTGTAAATGTGGATATTTTAAATCTGTAGTTTCTGTCTGTGTCTTCATGGCGTTGTGGTGGTGTTAACTTGTCTTATGAATCCCTCGTGTTTCTGTACTTGAAGCTGAATCAGCCTTATTACTAACATAAACGATAATGTAAAACAATTCATTATTAAGCAGCACGAGTACATTAAGTTAAATAATAATAACACAATTAAGAAATGAAATGAGCAAGGATTGTTCGCAGTATAACCGTGTTACACCAGAGACTTGAGGACTAATTTTCCTGCCTTTTGGATGAAGCCATTTGCTACTAATCATTCGTTAATTAATTCAGCATCTATTTATGTGCATGAGCGCCTCGTTATACATTAGTCAACGGATATTATATATTCAATTATATAAGGGATTAGCAAGAAATAACAGACTGTCTATTATGAAAGTTAATAAAAAATGTCTGCATGACGGACGCACAACGTCACTTTTATTGAATGAAAGTTAAACGCAGGTCAGGATGAAACAAGTGAATAATTCAGGTACAACCGTGTGGGAATGATGGCAGAAAGTTCACAACTCGGCCACAGAGAGACTGACTTATACTGAATCATAACAAGAGCTGTATCACCTACTGAGGGCTGAGAACTACTGCAGTCGGTACTATTCGTCCTCTGGGGATCATAAACGTCTGCACCAAATTTAATTGCAATCCAACCAATAGTTGTCGAGATGATTCAACCTGAACCAAAGTGCTGGTCGAGAGTGTAACACTGAGGAGGATCTACTGTGAGAAACTGATATTCACAGGTATGTTTTCATGAGTGTTTAATCACCTGAATATAAGAATCATTGTGTTTTCGGTACCTTGGAATGAGATGTTATCTATCTACAGAGGGATCCTCCTCTGCCAGGGTCTGCCATGTTTCTACAGTAGCCCAGAACGGACAAACCAAACACTGACTCTAGATAAAGGCTTTAGCAAGTTTTCCTGCCACTGTAGTTTCTCCTGTGGGGAAGCGGAGGGTGAAGCGAGGGGCGTTGCAATCAGAAATTACACTGCTATATGCCACTAAATCCTACACACTGTTTCTTTAAGAGAGATTCAGTCGAAGTGGAAAACAGGATGGAAATATGTATTAATGTGAGGAAGGTTAGCCTCCTCATCGCTCCACACAGATCTGATGTGTTCAGCTCTTCACTGGAAGTGACGTTTCAGTCACGTTCCACTGGTGCATTTTGCTTTTCTAAAACTTTTTTCGACCTCAGCCAAGCATAAAAACCTTTTACAATATATTTTGAATTTTAAGATGTTTCCACAAATACTGGTGGATGGAGTCGCTGTTATGTCAGACTTGAAGAAGAAAATCTGATTTTAATGTGCTGTGTGAATGATTATAGAAAGTGATCTCCATTTTGTTTTCTATTGTTGTTGTTGTTTTTTTACCAGGAACTGTACAATCCTTTGTTTAATAAGATAAAAACTGATTTTGTAAATATGGAAGACGCACAAAGACTGAAACACTGGGAAAAAATGGCCTGTATATTTTAAAGATCCAACGGTTTTCATGTTTATGGATCTGTATATCAAATCATATTGTATCATTTTACATCATATAAAAATAAAATCTGTCAAACATTTATATTAACCAGTTAGTTGGAGGAAACCTGAGACATGAGGACAAAAAGCTCTTTATCTGGATGAACAGCAGGTATACAGCAGTTGTCAGTGAACATCATCTGAACAGAGGTACTTTATAATGTGGTGTGTATATATATATATATTTTTATTGCTCTTTTGTTTTGCTGGAGGATTTATGTTTTGCAAAACAGCGGCTTCTTGTAATCCCATGTGGGATGTGCCAGATGTTTGGCATGACACGGAAATAAAAATAAACTATAAAACTGTTAACGTAACACAAAGACAATATTTGTTATACAGTTTGAACAGAGTGAGTCCACATTGTATTGAATCTCTTTTTAAAAATCACTTTGTGTCTCTAAGTGAGGAAGAGATGAAGCGAATGATTCAACCGTCGTAACGCCGTCCTGCTGTTGTAATCGATGCCGAGTCTCAACCAGACGGATGAGCTGACTTTTGTGACTGGACATAGTGATGCTGTGTGCGGGGCAAGGCAGGGCTCAAAGCTCTCCGTCTGTCTGTCTGTCTGTCTGTCTGTCTGTCTGTCTGTCTGTCTCTCTCCCTCCCTGTCTCCCTGTATCTCTCTCATTGTTATCCTCCAGCTTAAAGCAGGCTTGTGGCTGGGGAAGCCGCATTAGCAATGCGAGGAGCTGTACAAGCCTTGATGGTTATGTAACCCCTCCCTCCCTCCCCACCTTGACACACACACACACACACACACACACACACACACACACACACACACACACACAGACAAAAAACACACACACACACACACACACACACAAACAAGCCCTTAAGCCTCTCCCTGGTCTGTAGCCGGCACACGCTAGCAAGTGTCTCTGACCCGCTTATCGTTACATCATTACTATACAGGCCTACTTTCTCCCTGTGGCTGCCTCAAAGCAGAGAATATTTTCAGATGTTATTATACAATTTCTTTTTTTTTTTTTTATAAATATGCAGTTCTCAGCAAGATACTGCAGTGAATTTACATGTTACTTTATGTTTTGGTTCAATAAGTAAAAAGTACTAAATCACAGCAACAAATGTTTCTTTATCAGCAGGAAAAATTTTTATATGGATAATTTAGATATTTATTATGATAACATTTAAGATTAAGTATATTTATATTATATTTATCCTCCATATTCCTTTTTAAAAATCTCATATTTAGATCAATGCAGTTCAAATTTTCAGATCCGCCCTGCGCATCCCGCCCTTACCCCTTATCTTCGAGAGTACCGTACGTTGTTCTCCTCGTCCTCTCGGACACACTTATTCCAGGTAATCCTTTGATGATTAATTATATTTCCATTTTAATTTGTAACGAGTAACGAGGTGGCAAACGTCAAAGTAACGGAGTAAAAGTACATTTTTTAACTTTTAAATGTAGTAGAGTAAAAGTAAAAGTCGATTAAAAGATTGATCCTCAAAAAAACAACTTAAGTTACTATAGACCTCTGGAAATAAATATTATATAATTTGTTTGTGGAAGCCTTTTGTTAGACTCACAACATTTCAGGTGTTTGCTTATCTCGTTAGGCTCTGGTGATAAAATAATTATACGACACGTATTAATGTCTGCACTTATTTCCATTCATATTAGACTAAAATGTTGTCCAACTGTTCAGTGTCACAAATATCTGTAGGAGAGAGGGACATTAATCATAATATCAGTTAGATTTTGGTCAAATAAAGTTATTTATTGCAGGATTAAGTTTAAGGGTTTTAAGTTTATGAATGACAACAAAAGCCTCAAACTATAAAGACCTTTGCTGCTAAATCAGTGAAATAAATAAAACCAAAACTTTTTAGAAGCTCTTACTTGCTTTACTCTAAACAGAATAAAAGGAAAATAAAACCTTGACTAACTGAACTCCCTGCCACTTGCATATCCAAATTTAAACACATGTAAAGCACCACTCCCGCTCTTACAGAGTCCATACAATCAGATTTCTATGTGTGCATGTAGCTACTAAACTGGACATGGCCCGGTCCCGAGGTAGTTTGTTACAGAGGGCCCGTTGTTTGAATGGTTAACTTTTATTCACGCAGCTGTCACAGTTTAGATTATACAGTCTGAAAGTCGTAAATAAAACAAAAAATGGTTGAAAACGTCGGTTTGCATGAGACAAATGTGACATTGTGTTGTCACTGTGCATAAACACACGCAAATCAAAAGTCAGCATGTTCAGAAGAGTTACACATGCATTTATGTACTTTCTGAATTATGTATACCCTGATTTATAATCCAAGTGGCCCTGAAGAGGATCAGTGGAGACAGATTGATGATTAAAAATGACTGAATTGAGTTCCTGTTGATTGCTGCAGGAGACGTTAATCATTTGTCTTTAAAAGAAGTCATAAAAGTTTGTCAGCCACACAAGTATTAAAACATTAGTGTTTTGCATCATATGAAAAGTTCTAAATCACTGATTTTGTCCTCCTTATTACAAATTTGGCTTCAAGACTGATAAATGTCAGCTTTAATATTTCATTCATCATTCTGTCTGAGGGCTGTGATGCAGATATCTTGTTCCTTTTGGGACCATAACACTGTTTCTGCTGCTGATAGCTCTTGTTTTTCTGCCCCCCTGTTCCCCCCACAAGTAATTTCCCCACGGGATTATTAAAGTATATCTGATTCTGATTCTGATTGACTTAAGTTTCACTGCAAGCAAATGTGATTGAGACTCAAAATATAAAACACTTTTGAACGCTGTATACTGAAATCTGTCAATGCATTCAGTTCTACAACACAGGGTTGTACAATGAAATGCAAGCTCCTTTTTCTTTATACATGCAAAAAACAAAAAATCTATTATTTATGGTGGACAGAAGAAGACCTGAGGAGTCTCAAAGCTCGAGGGAAGAAGCTGCTCTGTAGTCTGGTGATACGGCAGCGGATACTTCTGTATTGCTTGCAAGACGGCGGCTGTGGCGGAGGTCTGCTCCATCAAGCAGATATATTATTTATAAATCTTAAGTAAACTTAATCTTTGATATTGCGTCAATTCGTGACCCTAAACTGTGTCTTTTTAAAACTAATCTTAAATGAAAAAGTGGCAAATTATCAGGGAATGCCCATTATTCCAAAACCCCAATAGTCAGAAAAATTTCCTATTTGTCAGAGAGTCCATTGTCCCGAAATAAAAACACAGATTTTTAAGGTTAAATTGCTTTAATCACTGCTTCTCCCACGCTGTTGGACAGACAGAGGACGTCCCGGAGGGGCTACGAGCTGAGCTGCTGCTAACGTTAGGTCCGTGTATGTTTTGGTCATTGGATTTTCCTTTCAGAAACGGATATTAAAAAACAGAAAACAGTGGTTATTTGATTTTCGTTTTAAAATACAAAAATTAAAATTGAAATACAAGGCGTTTTCTTTTGATGGTCAAAAAGGGATGAGCGAACTTAAAAATTATTCGATTTTCATTTTCTATTTCATATAACAAAAAATAAAATCACTAGAAAACAGAAACAGAAAAAAGGCCTGTTTTCATATTCTGAGACCGGATGTTGTCATTTACAGGACCGTGCTGTGTAGAAGAAACAGTAGGCTAGTAGACTGCGGTCAATCCAGCCGTGAGTCCGATCTCCGTGGTCAAATCAGCCGCACCTAAATGTCCAGTGTACAAGTATTCTCAGCATTATGGTAAATGCGGAGAAACAGCGTATATAGGTTTTCAAAATAAAGGTATTTAGAACAGTAAGCTATAATTAAAATATGTTACATTAAAGTGTTTTATGCGCCCTGATGAATAAAAAACACTTTATATCAAGTATCTTTACTGCACCAGTGTGGAGAAATGCCAAAATAAAAGTCTCATATTTATGCCTCCAGAGATTGCATATTTGACCATATTTGAGCTACTGTAAAAACATATTGCTCAGTGTTTCCTGGCTACTGATGGTGTATTTGACTTTTACACATATGAGACTACAAACATACTTAATATCAAGCATTTTTACTGTACCAATTTGGAGAAATTGAAGAATAAAAGTCCCATATTTATACTTCCAGATTCCATATTTTCTTATATTTGAACTACTGTAAAAAAAACTGTATGTGGAACCACCTGCAACAGCTGTCACACTGAATAATATAAAAAATAATATGTGAGGAAGAGACAGTAGGTACAATGGTGTTTTGAAGTTAAAACTAATTCTTTTTCCCTTTTACCTACAAATGGACACAGCAGAGCAGCAAAATAAGAAGAATGTGGACTGGCATTGCATTTTGTGTGAAAAGTAAACAAATTAGAATTGTGTAGGATTTTGTGTTTAGTGTTTAGTGTTTATATTATCAAGATGTTAAACATTTGTGTGAAATTTTGTCATGATTACTGCAGCATTATTGAAGTATAATGAAAATGCTTCACCCATAGCCTGGAAATATTGAGCAATATGTTTTTACAGTAGCTCAAAAATATAAGAAAATATGGAATCTGGAAGTATAAATATGGGACTTTTATTCTTCAATTTCTCCAAATTGGTACAGTAAAAATGCTTGATATTAAGTATGTTTGTACTCTCATATGTGTAAAAGTCAAATATACCATCAGTAGCCAGGAAACACTGAGTAATATGTTTTTACAGTACCTCAAATATGGTCAAATATGCAATCTCTGGAGGCATAAATATGAGACTTTTATTTTGGCATTTCTCCACACTGGTGCAGTAAAGATACTTGATATAAAGTTTTTTTATTCATCAGTGGCACAAGACTTTAATGTAACATATTTTAATTATAGCTTACTGTTCTAAATACCTTTATTTTGAAAACCAGAAGTAAATACGCTGTTTCTCCGCATTTACCATAATGCTGAGAATACTTGTACACTCTAAATTTAAGTGCGGCTGATTTGACCACGGAGATCGGACTCACGGCTGGATTGACCGCAGTCTACTAGCCTACTGTTTCTTCTACACAGCACCGTCCTGTAAATGACAACATCCGGTCTCAGAATATGAAACAACAGGCCTTTTTTCTGTTTCTGTTTTCTAGTGATTTTATTTTTTGTTATATGAAATAGAAAATGAAAATCGAACAATTTTTTAAATTTCGCTCATCCCTTTCTGACCATGAAAAGAATAACGCCTTGTATTTCAATTTTAATTTTTGTATTTTAAAACGAAAATCAAATAAGCACTCGTTTTCTGTTTTTTAATACCCGTTTCTGAAAGGAAAATCCAATGACCAAAACATACACGGACCACGTTAGCTCAGCTTGTTTCTCTGATAACTTAAGATCCAGACGTCCGATGACTAAAATCCTTCATCCGGTTCAAATCTAGAGTTAAAAAGCACCAAGATCTAAACAGTGGATGGTAACAATGTGGCTTCAGACTGGATAAACAGTCAATGTATGACAGCTTCTGGCGGACAACCACAACGCTGACGCAGGCACAAAGGGGATATGGCGCCATCGACAGGCGACTGGTGAAACGCAGTGTTACCTGAATAAAATTACAGATTTCTCTGGGTTTGAACATTGTTGGAAACATTTGGGATAATGTAAGAACTCAACTACATATAGAACATAGAGCCAGAGTTTATAGACATTTTAACGTGGGCATTTAACATATTATTTCGGAGCAATGGGTGTTTGTTTTTAGAACAACACACTGTTGGAATAATGAAGTTTCGGTCCAATGGGACATTTTTCGGACTGTTGGGGTTTTGTGAGTAATACACCATCAGAACAATGAGATGGCGTCAGTGTTGACGTTTTTGTGCCTCGAGATTTGAAATGTTCAAAAGTTTTTGTGTTCCTGTCATGACGTTGGTTAGGAAGGTGGTGTCATTTCTCGAACATTATCCTTGAACCAACCAAAGACCTGTCAGAGGCACTCATGTAAGTCACTTAATTAGCTCACTGATATCGGTGCGGCGATGCTGGAGGTGATCTAATGTGCTGTGACATGACTGCTCGTCGCTGGTAATGTGTTTTGACAGAGAGGCAGGACACGGTGCTATGAAGACAGGGTGTCCAAGTAGGTTATAACCCAGAGGCATCATGACACTCCTGGAAGACATGACCCTTTGATAGAGCTGCAGGAGTGCGAGCACCTCCACAGGACGTTAACAAATTTGTTTTAATGCCAACCAAAGTCTTACTTTTTCCAAATCTGTTTTATATAATATTACAACTCAGTAAGAAAACCAGCCTGTCAAATCTTTTGAAAAAGGTAATCCTCTACAGTTAATAAACTAGCCTTATAATCGGACTAAAGCCTGATTCAGACGGGATTAACGTTACAGAGAGAGGTGGGGAGTGAAATATTCTCTGTGCTTCTCCGTAACTTAACCTCAGGACGGCATTGTAACCATCTGGAAATTACGGGATATAGACTAGACATGAATGTTTCAACAGTCAAGAGAGAAAGCCAGGAGAGTTTAAGGAGAGGCAGTGATACTGTGTGAGGGGAATTAGAGTCAAAAATCTGTTCAAATCTTAACACACGGACATGAATCAAGTATCTTTAGATTCAATGTGACTTCCTGAGGATATCATTACCACTGATGTCCATTGCGACTAAATGTCATAAATCTGCTTGGAGAGAAAAGATTGTACCGAACTTTCATCTAGTGTGCTAAATGTGGTATAAAAACAGGTTATAAAAGAGAATACCATCACCAGCCATACCCGTCTATACAAATGGCTCAGCAGGCAGCTATTTGTGTTTGAAGTTATTAAGTTGTGATTGTTTCTGTGGCTTTCGTTGACTTTTAATAAACTTTGAGTGACCAGTGAGACACTCCACTGCTAGATTCATAAGCCAGTGTCTAAAGGCTCTGCTCGATAGAGACTGAGGACTTTCTCTCAGCTTTTGTTGGCAAAACTGGATGGAAACAATCACATAATTAAAAAACACTGCATTGCAGAACCAGTCCAAAGTCTTGTAGGACAGGACATCCATTTTTTGTGTTTTAAAAAGTTCTCTTCTTGTTATAAAGTGATTCGCTATATCTCCAGTTTGTTTCAGTACGGAGGAGAATGGCGGGAGGTCGTTTCAGGTGAGATGTGTGCTTGAAGTAAGGTGCGTACGCTTGTTAGTGGCCATTCTCGCCATCGTTCAAGCAACTACTTAGATTGGTGCGTGCTGAGAGACTACTCCTATGCTAAAATCTACTGATCCAGACAGTGACAGTGGTGATTCAATAAAGTAATTAAAGAGCAACTGGTAAAATATCTGTTTACATTTTTGTCAAAGTTACCTTTTCACTGCATGAAAACGGTGCTTAAAGTTTGGACTGATATCTATCAGGTTTCATAATGAGAGATCTGAGAGCTGCTGAACATTACATTGCTTGTTGTCAGTGAACACGTTGAATAATAATGCATCAAAGTTATGGATGTCTTGAAATGGGTGCAGGCAAATCTGCAAGGATCAAATTACTGTATTAACTTAAAGTGGGCAGAGTAATGCGATATAATGCAATAGGCATTACAGTCGCAGCAGCTAAATCGATCCTGACTGTACTTCTATCAGTGCCAATGTTGAAATGTTGATATTTGCACAGTTTTGTGAGTTCTGAGTGCTGTGACTCCACACTTTGTTATAAACACTATTTAAGTTTGACCCTGGGAGTCAGTGCTTGTGGCATCGATTGTGGTGTTTGTCGGTGATGTAGATGTTTAAGTTCAGGTTGTTGAAAGTAAAATGGCTGATTGTTTAGTGTCTGTGCCAAGAGTGATTGTAAATGGACACAAGTGATGGAGGAGAATACTGGAAGTGTCATTACTGAAAGTGCAAGCGATGATGGATAAATCATTCTCCCTTTAATGAATCAGGCTGCTGAGTGTCTACAGGGGCAGTTTTAGAGGTGAGGGATCGCATCGCTTCCCAGCATCAGATGCTTGTTGTTGACCAACAAAAGGCCGCACCCTCCTACAACCGCTCAAACACTTCCTGGCTGCAACCAAGTGTGAACATATTGTGATGTTACCCAACGGTTTGTGGTGAACTGTTTTGAAGCCTTGAGTTTGGTGTTATGGTCATCGCCAGCGGAGGTGACGTACTACGAGTTGAGCTGCTCTCATTGGCTGCTCTTGGTTTGGAAACAATGGCTGCTCACACAGGATCTCGTATTCTAGATAAACAGTAAAATGTGGTTGTGAACAGATTTGAGGAGAGAAATAGTCAACAACAGAATCTGGATCCATATCTGATCAGCACTGTTTGAGAGTTTGATCTGAGTTTGGTGCGTTGAGCTGGACGGACTCACTGAGAATGAGCTGTCAATCACAAGGTAGCCCCACCCTAAAGCATACCCTGCTTTATGGTCTGTTTTACTCTAAATGGGACCATCAGTTACTAAATGAACATCATGCTGTATGGAAGAAGACTGAAACTAGAGACTGAGACCAGAAACTCACCAGGAAACTGTTTACTGAGCTCATCAATCATGTCAAAAGTCAGGTAATTTCTTCATAAGACTGAATGGTATCTGTGTTTTATTGCAGCCAGTGGAGCCGCCCCCTGCTGGCCTTTACATAGAATGCAGGTTTAAGACACTTCACAGACCCAGAAGCTCTGTCCATTATATAAACTGTCAATGGCTGCAACTGATTGGACGAACACGTTCTGCTCCAGGATTTCAAACCGCACCAAGAAATAACCCATCCAGTCCGTCTTTCTTAGGATTGACAGTCGTAAGCTTACAAGTTTTTAGAGTTTTCTGCCGGACGCCCCTGATTTCAATTAAGTAGCCTGAACCTCAACTTTATGCAAATGAGGAGCAGCCAATGTGACACCAAGCACGCCTCCTCAAAGCGTGGAAATGACTGATCCTGTGGGTCATTAGTCCTCATCCCATTATTTACATCAGATGTGTAATTAAAATGTATTAATATTCAATAAAACATTGCATATAAAAAGGTATAATCTCACTGCTTTATTATGGTATTATTACTGGAATAGTCCATGACAATATGTTCTTTTTTCAGAGCTTTAGGAAACAGTATTTACACTGATTATTATTTCAATAGATTAATTTAATCTCTGAGTTATCACCTTCTCTCATAGGCTAGCAGGAGCTGTAGTGTTTCTGTTTGCTATTTTAGTTCCTGTTGGCTCCACTCGGGTAAGATTTCTGACTAGAGGAAACAGGAAATGCAAAGTCTTCTAAATGTACAATGTCAGCTGCTGTTATCAGTGAAATTAACGTTTGTCTTACAGCCTGTGGTCAGTTCACGTTAAAGGATGAGTCTGATATTTAGTACTGCTAAAAGTATCGTGTGCAGCCTGATGTATGATCTTCTTCCTCTGTGTTGTCCATTAAAAACACATGAGGTAGACTGTTACACTGGGTGACATCTTCCTTCCTCACCATGAACACAGACACTGTAGTTTATTTTGACTCAGTCCCACACACACACACACACACACACACACACACACACACACACACACACACACACACACACACACACACACACACCGGTCCTGCTGCCCCAAATACTCAGTAGAGCGCCAAATGTGGGTTAATGCGCCGTTGAAAATAGTCCCCAACAAATGCACCACTATTTCCTCCTGTTTGAATAACATTTGATAAAACCTGCAGTGAACAGCTGTTTTAGGAAACTAAGGTTTATGTCTTTAATATGAGCTTAGAGTTGAATGGATTAATACACTTGTTTTGATGTTTCAAAATATCACAAATATAGAGAAATTAAAAACATACATTATATTGCGTATTGTGAGTTCCAGTGGGGGAAGAAGTTCTCCGATCTTTTACTAAAAAATACTTAAAAGTTGTAACACCACAGTGTAGAAGAACTCAGTTAATAGGGCTGCTGTATTGGCGATTAAATATATTGTAATTTTAATTAAAAAAATCTAATTTCAGGAAAACTGTCGCATAGTATAGTATAAAGAACACACATTTGCATTTATATTTATCACAGTCGCTGTAACATCCTCAGGTTATGCTGACAACACTGCTATCTAGTGGTTGTGGGTTTAAACACAAATCAATACAATGTTTTTGAGAATCGATACAATATCACATAATAAAATATCGCAATACGATATTTGTTATTTTCTTACGCTCTTTTATGTTGTAAGTAAAAGTTCTGCGTTCAAACTTTTAAGTATAAACACCAGTATTAGCATCAAAATATGCTTAATGTACCAAAAGTAAAAGTACTCGTTATGCAGAATGTCCCATTTCAAAACAGTTTATATTATTAGATTATAATTATTGATGCATTAAGGTTATAAATGCTTATAAACTGCTGGGTAGTGAATTTACCTTTCCGGGGATCAATAAAGTCTTATCTTAACCTCTAATAATACATCAAAATTAATTTGTTGTTTATATTTTTTATTAATTATCTGATCTGTACAAAGGTATCAAATAAATGTAGTGACAATATTCTAAAGATAACCCGTATAAATAGAAAATAAGGTCTGATTATAGTGTCTCTTTTCGCTCTGCAGCACTACTTCCTGGTCATTTTTGGTCACGATGGACAGAAACCTTTGGAGCTCCGGACAGAGGAGGAGTCAGACTGCAATGAGTGGGTGGAGTTCATCCAGCAGGCCAGGTAAGAAAAGACTCAAACCAGCATTTCACTGCTGTTTTTTAATGTTCAGTTTGCAGTGGAGTGCATTTCCTCGAGACATTTCCTGACTCTTAAACCCACCCTGTGTGTATGCGTTACATTAATGCTCTTCTGTTGGTGTTTGATGTCATTATATCTCACACTGCTAACTTGGAGACTTCTCAGTCAATTTTTATGCACATTGCTATACAGCTCTTTACTCATTTATTTAAATATCTGGACATTTTGTACATATTCTTTATCTTTTTATCTTTTATTTATATTTTTCTAGCTTGATTGGGATTCCTATGCACCAATACACCGAGGCAAATTCATTGTATGTGAAAACTTACTTTGCAATAAACCTGATTCTGAAGCACTGTACGTTTTGGGGTACATTTCAGAGGGAAATATTGTACTTTTTACTCGTATATTCATCTTACAGCTGTAGTTTCAAGCTTCTTCTCAGATTTAACATAACATAAGATGATACTCTTATAAAATATGATGCATTGTTAAAGATTAAACTAGTAGTTCCCAACCTTTTGACCTCTTTCACAAAGCATTGCTTGAGGCCCGAAGAGGTTAAAATAAGATAATCCCCCCCCCAAAAAGCAAAGATTAGAGAAAAGTCACAAAAATTGCAAGCTGATTTATGTATCAGTGCTTTGTTTTTTTCTTCTTTCATCTCCCATTAATCTTCTCATGACCCTTCAGATTTATCTGGTGACCCTTTGGAGGGGCCCGACCCCTATGTTGGGAACCACTGAACTCAACTAGCTAACTGTATGTAAAGTAGTTCAAACTAGCTCCACCTGGAGCAGCTGCAACTGTAAAATGCTGCTCTAACATTGATGCATCAGTATTAGTGTTGGGCAGTAACTGATTATTAGGAATTATAATAATCATAGTAATTCAGATGATTATACACTAATGAAAACATTCCTATAAATATTATATTGGATTTCTGCCAATAGATCCTCTTCAGTGTTACACACTGGACCTTTTAAGTTGTTAAATAACTCAAACAGTTTCTCCACTTTGTGCCTGCTTTTTGTGCTGATGCACATTTGACATAACTACCGTGTGTGTGTGTGTGTGTGTGTGTGTGTGTGTGTGTGTGTGTGTGTGTGTGTGTGACGTGTTCTGCTCGCAGCGGTTCACATTTAGGTCACACTGGTGTTGTATTGCCACACTGGTTACATCACAGACTTGATCTCGCCACTCGACCTCTAATTCCCTCCTCGCTCCCTCTGTGTTGTTTTCTGTCCTGCTTTCATCTGAACATTGAGTAGAAAATATGATTCACATCAAACCGTGATAACAGTTTAGTGTTTAATAAGCACATAATGTCAGGCTGTTGAGTTTGTGACTAACGTGACTCGTCAGATAACTGCTCCTGTCCTTTTCCCATGCTCCCTTCAGTTACTCCGACATCATCATCGAGCGTGAGATCCTGATGCAGAAGTACATCCACCTGGTCCAGATCATGGAGACTGAGAAGGTCGCAGCCAATCAGCTTCGTACTCAGCTGGAGGACCAGGACACTGAGATCGAGAGGCTTAAAGCCGAGGTATGCATGAGTGCACCCACATCTGCGTGTGCATGCATACATAAAGCCACACTACTGCCACGCACACGCAGATCAAAGCATGTAAATGCTTCTGGCATGATGGGAAAACACATGAGTTTAGAGCGCGGGTGTGTCTTAAATTAAAGCCCAGCAGGGCTCCAGTGACTCCAAGACCATTACTTCCTTATCATGCGAGGAGGTATTTGTTGTTTTGAACCTTCAAAGTGGTTTCATGAATATTTTAACCTCTGTGCCAGCGTACTCACATGGAGACTGTTGTTGTGCCAGATTGTAGTGTTGAACAAAACCAAGGAGAGGATGCAGCCTTACCAGAGCAACCAAGAGGAGGAAGACCCAGATATTAAAAAGATCAAAAAGGTAAATTGTTGGTTTCACATAATAATGCGCAGAGAAACAAAGAAAGAAGAGCAAACAGAGACACCTAGTGTGCTGTGGCTGTGCAGGTGCAAAGCTTCATGCGAGGCTGGCTGTGCCGGAGGAAGTGGAAGATCATCGTCCAGGACTACATCTCTTCCCCTCATGCCGAGAGCATGAGAAAGAGGAACCAGATTGTCTTCAACATGGTGGAAGCGGAGACGGAATACGTCCACCAGCTCTCCATCCTGGTGAACTGCTTCCTCAGGCCGCTCCGTATGGCTGCCAGCTCCAAGAAACCTCCCATCAGCCACGATGACGTCAGCAGCATATTCCTCAACAGGTGCCATGAGCTTCTTTTTATCTTGTATAAACGTGAATCAGTTTTTATCTTCTAGTTTTTAGTTACGGCAAAAAAAAAAATCTCATTCAGAGTGATTTGAGACCAGTTCTTCTTCTCTAGTGAGACCATCATGTTCCTGCATGAGATCTTCCATCAAGGTCTTAAAGCTCGAATTGCCAACTGGCCCACGCTCGTCCTGGGTGAGTAATAGAGATTACAGTCATATTTTAGCTGATTAGTTTAAATACTTACTACGATTGCTGAAGGGGAAAGTGGGAACAGGTGTGCAGGTCAGGTGCTGGTGAATGCAAGTAGAAGCGACTCCTTATCTCATCCTTTCCATAATTCAGTTCATTATATGATTGTATATTGATATTGTTGTTTTTCATCTGGATTTAAATTCCGATTTGCATTACATTAACTGGAACAAGAAATAGTTTACTCTGGTAGTTATTTAGTTATCAAAGGATCGTTGCCACACTGTTCACTATGATACCTTTTGTCTCAAGGTTAGTGTGTGTTTGTCTTTTTCTCACCCAGCGGACCTGTTTGACATCCTGCTGCCCATGCTGAACATCTACCAGGAGTTTGTGCGCAACCACCAGTACAGCCTGCAGGTTCTGGCCAACTGTAAGCAGAACAGAGACTTTGACAAGCTGCTGAAACAGTACGAGTCCAACGCTGCCTGCGAGGGCCGCATGTTGGAGACGTTCCTCACTTATCCCATGTTCCAGGTAGCCTTCACACCTCCACACAAACACATTTCATGTACCAATAACTTATTTTCCACTTCCTGCTGCTACTTTAATGTAGGCACAGTGGGGGGGGGGAGAGAACAATACTCTGAGGAACAATTTTAGAGGAAAGAAGAAAATTATTTTTTTTTTCTTTAAGTATTTTTGCAAAAAACAGGTACGTACATGATTCAGTACAGGAAATGAGAGAGAGACCTTACCTGTAATGAACCTGAAACCCTTCATGAACATCATAAACCCTGCATCATTTAAAAAAAGAGGAATAAACTGGATTAAATGTGTCAATACTAGTAAATTATACTGTCCTGTTTCAAGATGTGCTTCTTTAGAGTGGGAACCTTGATCATTTACTTCTACTTTACTCTAAAAAGCCCTATTGTTACTACCTTGTTCCCCATAGTCTTACCTTCCACTGTACCTACATATTATGAGTAGGAACTGGTGAATATTTTATTAGCAGCTGATTCATACAAACATACATACAAAGTATATATCTACGTTTCAAACATTCAAGCATGTTTATTTTTAAATAAAGTTCGCAATAAGACACTTTTTTACAGTTTTTCCTTGTTTATATTCAGACAAAGCTGTGTCACAAATGTGTTTTTTATTCTGCGTTTTAGATTCCACGATACATCATCACTCTCCATGAGCTGCTTGCGCACACGCCTCACGAGCACGTGGAACGCAAGAGTCTGGAATTTGCCAAATCCAAACTGGAGGAGCTGTCGAAGTGAGTGTGTGTGTGTGTGTGTGCGTGTGCACGTTTTAATATTTGCGTGACGGATAGAGTCGTTGATAATGTTGACGATAACGTCGGTGGTTCGTGTTGTCAGGATGATGCACGACGAGGTGAGCGACACCGAGAACATCCGGAAGAATCTGGCCATAGAGAGGATGATCGTAGAGGGCTGTGACATCCTGTTAGACACCAGTCAGACCTTCGTCCGGCAAGGTGAGCCCCCTCTACAACACCTCGCTCTCCAACTCTTTTGCTCCATCACTTTTCACTCACTCACTCACTCACTGACTCACTCGCTCACTGTGGCTTCGTGGCCAGGCTCTCTCATCCAGCTGCCGTCCAGCAGCGAGCGGGGCATGCTCAGTAAGGTCCGCCTGGGCTCCCTCTCACTGAGGAAGGAAGGAGAGCGACAGTGTTTTCTGTTCACCAAACACTTCCTCATCTGTACCCGAACATCTGGAGGAAAGCTTCACTTGCTCAAGGTCAGTCTCAGCTGAGTTAAAAATCACCCTAACAAGCTGTTTAACTTTTATTTATTCAAATCTTTGTCCTGCCCTACAAACACTAACTGCAGTAACTACGCTGACAGATGCATCAGAGGTAGAACAGCAGTTATGTGCTCATTAAATATGGATTCTCAGAGTAATTGTCATGTCTTAAAAACCCTGACCAATAATTTGATTTACAGTCTCAGTGTCCAAGAAAATCTAATTGTAATTTGATGTCTTATTACATATTTAATCCTTAATTCACAGACGTAGATGAGAAAAAACTGCAGTTTCAGTCGCTCTGCTCAACGCCAACCGGATCGGAGAACTAAACAAAGCTCGGGAATCAACACAGGGAGAAGATAAATAGTTGTTTGATGCTGAATCTAAAAACATCTGCTGCTGCCTACATTTAATATATATTTGGCATAATTAATAATAATTAACATTTAGTTTTGTTATATGTATGAACACCGAGCTGTAATTGATTAAATAAGCCGCTTAATGAAACAACTTCCTAAGACAGCATAGTGGACACATTTAGTTTCTTCAGATTTCTGTAGATAAATATAGGTTTTACTGATTATGCTTAATGTACTGATTGATTAGTAAGTGGTCACTGTGAATCCAATAAAATATCATAGATTATCACATTTTTTTTCTTATAACAAGTGAAGCAACTTGTTAGTGAGTTTGTATTTCAGTGCAAATATAATATTTAATTTCCACTCCCCTTTTTTGTCCCCCAACAGCAAGGAGGAGCGCTGTCTCTGATAGAGTGTACTCTCATCGAAGAACTAGATGCCAGCGATGAGGACTGTGAGTATCTTTATATCAGATCATATCCAACCTTTGATGTCTTTGGCTGCTGACTGAGGCGAGGACCGTTTGTGTTTCCCCTCGCAGACAACGCAGCGGGTCAAGGCTTCAACCATCTGGAGTTCAAAATTGTGGTGGAGCCTCCCGACGGTCAGTCCTTCTCTGTTGTCCTCTTGGCTCCGTCTCGCCAAGAGAAGGCCGCGTGGACCAGCGATATCAGCCAGGTCAGTGTTTGAAGGTTCAGTTTGGTGGTTTGAACTGATCTGAAACGGTTGAGAAAAAGTTTTCTGTTCCTGGATGTGGGATTATGTTTCTCCGCCCTCTCTTTCAGTGCATCGATAATATCCGATGTAACGGCCTGATGACCAGCGTGTTTGAGGAGAACTCCAAAGTTTCTGTGCCGCACATGATCAAGTAAGAAAAGAGGGTTTCTGACAGACTAAGGGGTTTATAAAGGAAGATTTTAAACTGAAACAGTGAAGATTACATAGGTTTATAATCTGTTTCTCGCATTGCGTTCTTCCTGAAGGTCTGACGCCCGACTGCACAAAGACGACGTCGACATTTGCTTTAGCAAGACACTCAACTCCTGCAAGGTGCCACAGATCCGATATGCCAGCGTGGAGCGTCTGCTGGAGCGACTCACAGACCTGCGCTTCCTCTCCATAGACTTCCTCAACACCTTCCTCCACACGTACAGGATCTTCACCACAGCTGCCGTCGTCATCGACAAGCTGGCTGACATCTACAAGAAGCCGTTTACCTCCATACCTGTTAGGTACACGTCACTGTGTTTCACCTGGTTCCAACAACACTGTGGCCCTGTTTCTGATCCGATCTCAAGTGGACAGCTTTAATGCTTTAATATGTAACGTTTCTGCATTAATAAGTCTTTATTATATGTCTATATCTTGGTTGTTGGTAACACTTGTATTTAGAGCTGCCCACTTGTGATCTGATCATAAGAAGCGTGTAAATACCAGGCTCTGTTCGTTTGCACATCCATCCTCATTGTCCCTCTCCTCTCATGTAACAGACTCATGCATTCAGTCCATCTTTCCATTCCCACATTTTCTTTTCTCATTATTCGCCTCCTTTCTTCATCTATCACTCTACCATGCCCCCCTCCTCCTCCTCCTCCTCTGTCACTGTCCCAGGATCGAGCAACATTCATGTGATCGTCTGTCCATCATGTCCCTCTGTCCCGACTACAGTCTGAAGATCACACAGCTTGCACTGGACCAGTCCAAGTAAATACCGTCGGCAGGAATGGTGATTCACTTGTACCCACATTTGTCAGAGACCGCTCTACAGGTCAATTCTCCTCCTGTCTCTCAGGTCTCTGGAGCTCTTCTTCGCCACCAACCAGGGCTCGTGGGCAACCGACCCCTTGAACAACAAATCCCCGAGGCTGTGCCGCAAGTTTTCCTCTCCTCCTCCTCTCACCATCCCCTCTCGCACCTCCTCCCCCGTCCACTGCCGCAAGCTCTCCCTCAGTTCCCCGGTCAGCGGGAAAGCAGGAGCCTTGGACTTGTCCACCACCCCTTCCTCCTCTGCAGCCAACTCCCCCACCTCCAGCCACTGCCCCTCCATCTCCTCCCCCCCTCCTGGCTCGACCAGGCCCCCCTCTGGCTTTTCCTCTCCTCCACCCACCGCCACGCGCTCTCCCAGCCTCCCCCAGGCCTCTGGGTTGTCCTCGCCGCCCCCCATCTGCACCAAAGCCCCGCTGGACCTCAGCCGTGGTCCCAGCTCCCCTGAGCTGAGCCCAGCTGCAGGGGAGGACGTCAGCGGAGAGTTGCCTCGCCTCGACGCCTTCTGTGGGAAGCTGAGGCGCAGCATCCGCAGGGGTATGTAGCTGGAACACAAAAGCATATGATTCACACTCTCGTCGGTCCCATATGAACATCAGCACATGTGTGGGCACACGCCTCAGTGTTGGAGTGTTATGAAACTGTTTAGGTAGTTTTTCTTTGTTCGCTTTATTTCCAACATCTACTGCAAAGTGACTTCTACCAGCGTGAATAGGATTTATTACTAATATTATCCTTCAATCTGACACATCACTGATAATGAACCCGAACTAGAGAAACTAGAGAGACATAAATGGGTCACCATTACCCAACGGAGGAATAATCGTGCTCTTAGATCACCATCTGGCTACCGGTGACAGCTTGTTCACTATAAAAACGGCTAGGGAGCGCTAGGTCACAAAAACAAATTTGAGAGGAGGGAAAGGAAATGAAGAGATAAATGGAGCTCTTGATTGGGAGCCGGAGTGACTGCTAAGAGGAAACTGACGTATTGAATTGAATTTTGTCATTATACAACACAAGGTTGCGGTCCCAGAAGAAAGTAGTAGCAGTTCCTTCATGCTGCACACAGACAGAGCAAAGCAGATAAATAAGTTAGGATAACATAAATCAGCAGTGCTTTGTTGTGAATGTGTGTCTGGTTGATTGTAAACAGCAGCAACGGGATAGTGATCATAATATGGTTTCATCTTCACATAAAAAAGAAACGGTGTCCATGCTCTTTGACTGCTTTTGAGCACCAAGAAAAGCAGATTAAAGCAAAAACCGTTTGAAGGAGACGCAGTATCTGAATGTCAGAATCTTCAGATCCAGTTGATTTGAACAATTTTGGCTTTGCTCTTTTTTGCTTTTTTACCCTTAAGATGTACAAATGAATCCCCAAAGAGCACTGGGTGTCGCAAGGCCTCCTTGATTTTAAAGGGTGTAAGAAAACTTAAATCTAAGACTAAATCAAATAGTTATTTGTAGATTATTATTTAAGATATAAACTCTGACAGGATGAGGGCACGGTGAAGACTTGAACACAAACTATATTCGCTCTCTGATAAACTGCCTCGTCCTGCATGAGAAAAGTTAAAACAAGAGATAACAAGAGCTAATGAGAAGAAAACACTGAATTTGGAAAAAATAACAGAAGCCTATTAAGTATGTATAATTATTGAAATTGTAAAAATGCATAAAACAGACAGAACATTGTATAAAAGGTTCCTAAAAATATCAGGAAAAATGTTGAAGCACTGCCATAGAGCGTACCTCTCACTCTACACCCCAACATATAGTGTATTCAAAGCTAAATCAATATCTAAAATGTTACCTTACCTTTTTAATATCAGTCTGGAGGATCTGAATACTTCCTCCACTGCTCGGTGAATCCGAGCAAACCTCACAGAAGTATACAAAACTTACATAGTGCTACAGACAT
Source organism: Dicentrarchus labrax (assembly GCF_905237075.1). Taxonomy (NCBI): domain Eukaryota; kingdom Metazoa; phylum Chordata; class Actinopteri; family Moronidae; genus Dicentrarchus; species Dicentrarchus labrax. Next base: position 2,451,997 of record NW_026136710.1, on the reverse strand, counting down.
GTGAGTTGTGGCTTTTATTTCCTCTAACAGCTGTCCTGGAGTCAGTATCTCTGGACAAGTTCATCCCTGAATCACCAGCCACCAGCGAGCCGGGCGACATGTCTCCCTGCCGCTCACCTTCAACGCCAAGGCACCTCCGCTACAGGCAGACAGGAGGTACACAGACAGACAGACAGACACAGACAGACACACACGTTATCCATGATGTGTGCATGCAGAGCAGCCAAGTGTTGCTGTTCCTGCTGATGGTGTTTTCATGCTGTGTTTTTGTGTCTCCGGTTCCCACGCAGTCACATCGGGGGAGAACTCTCGCTGCACGATGTCGCCGGCTTCAGCGTTTGCGATCGCCACTGCTGCTGCTGGACATAGCAGCTCCCAGGGTGAGCACGGCAAGCCATGAAGGTCAAAAAGACACACAACTGAGGGAGGGAACTGTTGTAAATGGCTTTTTACAGGTAGCTAAATGGCAAGATTGACCTCAGACGTTTAAAACTGTCTGCCTAATCCTTCGCTTCTTTCCCTCTTAGGTTTTAGTAATTCTGAGAAGTCCTGCGACAAAGAATTCATCATCCGGAGAGCTGCGACCAACAGAGTTCTGAATGTTCTCCGGCACTGGGTTTCAAAGCACTCGCAGGTGAGTCCACAACAAGTGTGAACCTATCGTCACCCATTGGTTTGTAAAGTCCAGTTTTAAAAACCTTGAAGTTGGCGTTATGGTTGTTGCCATGTTGGTTTGTTGGAGCCAGCGGAGGTGACGTACTGCGAGTTGAGCTGCTCTCGTTAGCTGCTCAGTTTCAACTCGTCCGTATCAGGAAACGATGGCGGCTCACTTGGTTACACAGGATCTGGTATTCCAGATAAACAGTAAAATGTGTTTGTGAACAGATTTGAGGAGAGAAATAGTCAACAACAGAATCTGGATCCATATCTGATCAGCACTGTTTGACAGTTTGTTCTGAGTTTGGTGTGTTGAGCTGGACGGACTCACTGAGAATGAGCTGTCAATCACGAGGTAGCCCCACCCTAAAGCATACCCTGCTTTATGGTCTGTTTTACTCTAAATGGGACCATCAGTTACTAAATGAACATCATGCTGTATGGAAGAAGACTGAAACTAGAGACTGAGACCATAAACTCACCAGGAAACTGTTTACTGAGCTCATACATCAACTCAGAAGTCGGCTCATTTCTCCATAAGACTGTATGGTAATAGAGCTGCCCCCTGCTGGCTGTTAGAAAAAATACAGGTTTAAGAAACTTCATAAAACTTTATGCAACTACATAAATAAATAACTGATATAAAAAGGCAAATAAAGGGAGACATTTGTTCCATATTTTCTTTTTATAAATACAGTCCGCTTAAAAGACCAGTGTGTAGGACTTAGTGGCATCTAGTGGTGAAGTTGCAGATTGCAAGTAACTGAACACCGCTCGCGTCTGTATTTAACGACCTGGAAATGACGAGTGATGAGTATTATATTTTTATTTCTGCCAATAGATCCTCCTAAATGTTACACACTGGACCTTTAAGTACAACAATAAAGGCCAAACAATAAATGTTTCTCCGTTATGAACTCTTGACAACTTCTTGTAAATAAATACAAAGCGTCGAGGGTAAATAATAATCTATCTCTGCACTGAAAATGTTGTACAAAGTGTCATAATCAAGGCCTGATCCTGGTGCTGCGCCTGCTCCACAACCTGTAAAATCGTCTCTATGAATCCTTCGAACCGGATTAGCAGGACTACTGTTCCTGAACCCTGACTGGACACTTTCAGCCCACCTGAAAGAGTCTGCTGTCTGTTTCCACTGCTGTCAGCTCCTGTTTGTCTCCTCTCCTGTCACTCTTCTCCCTGATGGAGGTGCTCTTTGCTCTGCATGTCTTTTCTCTCACCCGGGAAGCACGCAAAAAGGTCAGCATCCTCCCCAGGGACACTAAAAGGACTATCATTTTCATTTCACATTATGTAAGACGCTATTTTTGTACCTGGACGCTGAGGCTTGAAAAGTGAACATTTTGATATTTGGTCCTTTTGATTAACACAGTTCTGGTCATTGATGTTTTTTCTTCAAAAATGTTTTTTTAAAACCTAATTTAAAAGCAGAATGTTCTCTATTATCACATGTTCTGTCTTTGAAAGCAGTTTTATCTTCCACTACTTTCTTGCTATTGGTCCTACAGCACCAACACCAGCACTAGCAATGTTTTCTGCCTATTGATATTAACAGGGACAGTGTGCATCCATAAGCTGTGCTGTAAATGTTATGTTTTCCTATATTTATAAAGAAAAACCTGGAACCAGAATCACAATGCCTTCATTAACTTGCCTTTTTATACAGTAATATATTTATATAGTTGTGCTTTATTTCTTTATTTCTGTTTTATCTATAACAATTTGTGATTGTACTGCATATGTAAATGTAAATGTCCTCTAGGGGGCATCCTTTTCTACACTGCAGCCGTAGACATGAGAAGAGCAAAGTTTGGGACTTTGCATATAAACGATTTTAGAAATATACTTTATTCATACTTGTCCTGTCGATTATATAGCAAATATTTAAGATCTGAATAATTAACACCAAAATGTCTTTGAACAGTCGTATCAAACCGTAACTCAGCTGTATGTAATGTGAACTATCTGTTCATCCATCAGGACTTTGAAATGAACGGTGAGCTGAAGATGGGCGTGATCGGACTCTTGGAGGAGGTTGTACGAGATCCAGATCTGCTGCCACAGGAGAGGAAAGCAACCACCAACATATTAAGGTACAAACAGACAGAAATGGTCAACGCAACAACAGAATCTGGATCCATATCTGATCAGCACTGCCTAGTTTGACAGTTTGATCTGAGTTTGGTGCGTTGACCTGGACGGACTCACTGAGAATGAGCTGTCAATCACAAGGTAGCCCCGCCCTAAAGCATACCCTGCTTTATGGTCTGTTTTACTCTAAATGGGACGATCAGTTACTAAATGAACATCATGCTGTATGGAAGAAGACTGAAACTAGAGACTGAGACCAGAAACTCATCAGGAAACTGAACTTACTGAACTTGGTTCTAACAAATTGTTGAGCTATTTCATAACTATAATGTTCATTTTAACAGCAGCATTTATAGCTCAAAGCTTTAGGGTGCAGTACCTCTTTAATCTCATTGTATTAGAAACATGTCATGAATCCAGCATTGTGAATTGTATTGAATCATAAGTTCAGTGTATCATTAGGTCCATAATGAAGTCTGTTGTGCTCTTCAGTGCCCTTTCTCAAGAGGAACAAGATGATGCTCAACTGAAGATAGAGGACATATTACAGATGGTCAGTATTACCGCCGGTTATCACCACAAAGTACTTAACAGAAGGGGTTTTATTATAGATTTTAAGCACATTTTTGAATAATTTATCTCCAGAAAAGCTGTCCACTACTGCACTTCATTGTGGTAAGAATAATATCAGTCTGAGGACCAGCTGAGCACTAGCTACTGTGTGTTGTGGTGAATTCTGTCACAACCAGTTACACCGTAGGAGGATTCTTAGTATGTAGAGTGGACTGTGGTAGATCAGTGGTTCCCAACCTGGGGTTCAGAACCCACACTAGGGGTCGCCAGAGCTTCATGGGGGGGTCACGAGGCCTTTTTGATTTTAAGCGTGTGAGAAAACTTAGAAAATATACACAGCAGGTCTGTATCTCAGCATTTGGTTCACCTCTGTGAAGAAAAGTAAAAGTAAATTGTCTTATAGAGCAATGGGTCAGGGACAAAACAAAACACTGAATTTGTCAAAAAAAGAAGCATATTAAGTCTGTATGATTGTTTAAAACTATCAGAATACATAATACAGACAGAGAAGTATATAAAAAGTTCCCTAAACAGGAAATAATCTGCTCAAAATTCATCTAAAGCACTCATTTTACACAAACTTCCTGCAGTTACTGAGTTCACTGTTTGGGTTCATTGCACATATAGTTGTGAAAATATGCCACTTAGTCAGGCGTCATCAGTTAACTGAACTATAGAAAAGGGGTCCCTTAAGGAAAAAGGTTGGGAACCACTGCTGTAGATCTTTGAAACAGCCTTTTTATAAATTCTCTCCTCCAAGTTGTTTGTGTGTGTTTCCAGGCGGAGAGTCCGAAGGTGGAGTGTTTTGATTCTCTCTCTGCGATGGAGCTGGCAGAGCAGATCACACTGCTGGATCACATCGTGTTCAGGAGCATTCCCTACGAGTGAGTACTTATTACTAATTATTGAGGAAACAAATACTGTGGTCAGTTGTTGTAGCAGTGGTTCCCAGGCCCCCCACTAGGGGTCGCCAAAGCTTCACAGGGGGTTGTGAGGCCTTCCTGATTTTGGCAGTTGGCCTATATCCCAGCATTTTGTTCATTTCTGTAAAGAAAACTTAAAATTATGTTGTTATTATTACTTAAGATGTGAACTTTGAAGATCTGAACACAAGTTATATTCCCAGAGCTTCAGTCTCTGATAAACAGCCTTGTGCTGTGTTAGAAAAGATACAACAACCAAAGAGCTGATGGAGCAATGAGAAGAAAACACAAAATTAATAAAATAAAAAGTCTGTATAATTGATGAAACATTTAAAAATACATAATATAATATAAATAAAGATAGCTTTTCATACAGACTTTTCTAGCTGGTATTTTATGTTTATGTTTGGATACTGAGGTTGAAAATCACATATACTGTATGTTTGTCCTTAAATTTACCAAACTTTATGCTTGAACCACAACAAAACCTCAACTTATCAGAAAATATATATAAAAAAGGTAATATTATATTTCCACTAAAGGGTAAACACTGTTCAGCTTTGTTCTATCCTCCTGCACACATTGTTCACATTGTTCAGAGAAACATGCAGCACATTGCTTGAATGTGTACGTACCATTAACTGTATATAAAAGGTACGTACGCACCAGTAAAGCTGATTCTGATGACGCTGAATGTCTCTGATCCTGCAGGGAGTTCCTCGGTCAGGGCTGGATGAAGGTCGACAAGTCAGAGAGGACTCCGTACATCATGAAGACCAGCCAGCATTTCAATGACGTGAGACTAAACAGTATTATTTGTTTATAGATTATCCACGGCAGTGGGGCAGTAGAATTACTCTGTGTGTACACATGTATTTATAGTCTATAATAATATATAACTTATTTGCTTTAACCTGTGTTGACCTTGTATCGGTCTGTGCTGAAGCTGCTTCAGTATAAACTGAACATTATTAGGCTCCATTAGTTAGCATTAGGTGTACTTAATAAAGCACTAACTGCGTCCTCTGACCACAGATGAGTAACCTGGTGGCGTCGCAGATAATGACCCACACTGATGTGGGCTCCAGGGCCAGCTCCATAGAGAAGTGGCTCGCAGTGGCTGATATCTGTCGCTGCCTCAACAACTACAACGGCGTGCTGGAGATCACCTCTGCTCTGAACCGCAGCGCCATCTTCAGGCTGAAGAAGACCTGGGCGAAAGTCTGCAAACAGGTCGGAGTCTACGGAAGCTTAACGCAGTCGCTGGAGAAATGTTTGCCCAGTTTTTCTGAATTAACGAGATACCTCCAGCGAGTTCAACCCAAATCCCTTAACCAGCCTCAAGCATCTTCCAGTGGGCCCAGGCAGGGATCTCAGCTGCCTAAGCCTGAACCAAAGCCCCTAACCCTGGCTCTCCAGTCAGCACCAGCGGGCCCCGTATAACCTGTGCAGTTTTACACACTTACAGCTGCATCTGATAGACGTTTGTGCCCCTTGTAGTCTGCTGGAGAACCAGAGGGAGGGAGGTGGGGCCCGTGCACACAGCTGAGGTGTAAACATTATTATTTTTTGGTGTTTTCAGTTTTTTAAAATCTTGATAATTCAGAAAAACAGAGCAAACTTTTTATTTTATGAATGAATGCATTATGTTTCTACTATTGTTTTTCCATAGGAATACATTTATTTAAACTATTCTCCACACAGAACCTTTCTGATGATGTTTCTTTGTGTATTTTTCAGACAAAGGCGCTCATGGACAGGCTGCAGAAGACGGTGTCATCTGAAGGAAGGTTCAAGAATCTCAGAGAGACACTGAAAAAGTAAAAACTGCAGATTACCAGAGAAAAATATAGTGGTAAAGTGTTTAAATCCAGTCAGTAAAAACTGTCTAATGTTTGTGTGTGTGTAGCTGTAACCCTCCATGTGTCCCGTACCTGGGCATGTACCTCACTGACCTGGCTTTCATTGAGGAGGGAACACCCAACTTCACGGAGGAGGGTCTGGTGAACTTCTCCAAGATGAGGATGGTAAAGATTTACTCTCTCCCCGCTCCCGTTCTTTTATCGTCCTTATTAAGCTCTCTGTTCGCTTGAGCCCTCCACTCAACAAAAACCTTTACAAAACCAAAAACACATAGTACAGTGTATAAGGAATTGATTAAACCACTAGCTTTCTAGAATATAATAAGCTTTATTTATAATAATAAATAAAGAATATGTATGTTAAGCATCCAAATAACCTTATTGTACTTACAGCTATAACTAAGTCTACACAAAATTGACCTCGAAGTGTGAAGTCAGAGCTGGAAATGAAGTTGTTTAGTGATGTGTTTCTGACACAGAAGTGCTAAAAAAACTGAATATTAGTACAGTTTTCTATTTAGTTGACGCACGAAGCAGCCTTCTTGGATTATGCAGGTGCCGTAGTAAAGTAAGGGAATCAGGGCTTGGCGAGCAACCAGTTATTTATTTCTGGTTTATTTGATTGGCACAGATACTGTCAACACAGACAGGCTGAAAACAGCTAATCATAGTGTTTAAAGTGGATGCTAAAAAAAAGTAAACAGAATACAAAAAAACCACATAAAACACAGTTGTCTATATTAACTCTCTCTCTGCTCTCTCAGATTTCACATATTATCCGGGAGATTCGTCAGTTCCAGCAAGCACCTTACAGGATAGAGCACCAACCCAAGGTGTGTCCCTACCTGTGCCTTTTACCACTAAATGATTCATTCAATAAAAAGTTTTTAAATGTTAGTGTCCTCTCTGTCCTCCCCCCCTCCAGGTGACTCAGTTCCTGCTGGATAAGACACTAGTGATGGATGAAGATACCCTCTATGAGCTCTCACTGAAGATTGAACCCAGAGTACCACCTGGCTAATAACAACTAATACACACACCACACACACACACACACACACACACACACACACATATACATATTTTGCCGTCTTACAGTATCGATCACGAATTACCACAACTTGAGATTCTTTCTTAATAAAGCAGGGGTTGTTCCACAGGACGCCGCCGGTTATTGTGCTCAGGAAACTCAGGAGACAACGTGCCTTTGAATGAATATCTGATGTGTATATTTAGTAAAGCACAATGAACTGTATAACAAACACAACTCTGCCATACAATCGTACAGTTATGACTGTAGATACAACCATGTTAGCTCTACTGTAAGGTAACCAGTTGCTGCTATCACACTGTAAATACCAAACAATCTGCCTCCGTAGTCTCGCACACCAACGTCAGATGAGTTTTACATTATTTGTACGATGACGGTCGGACTAACCTGGCTGCGGTCCCCCGGAGGCTGAAATGAGCCCTGAGGTTTGCTGTGTGGTGGTTTCCAAATTAATATAGGAATACACAAGCTGCTTACTCCAGTGGTTCCCAACCTGGTGGTGTGGACCCCCATTAGGGGTCGCCTAAGCTTCATGAGGGGTCTTGATTTTAAAGGGTTTAAGAAAACTTTTTCACAGTTGATTCACTTCTGTTAAGAAATGTAAATTGTCTAATAGAACAATGTCCAAGTGTCAGGGACAAGAAAACACTGAATGTGTCCAAAAAGAAGCCTTTTATGTTTGTATGATTGTTTAAAAATGATAATAAATATATAATATAGACAGAAAAGTTCCCCAAACAGGAAATAATCAGCTCAAAATTCATCCAAATCACTCAATTTACACAAATTTCTTGCAGTTACTGAGTTCACTGTTTGGGTTAATTGTACAGTTTTGTATATAATTTGAAATATCCATAAAATATGTCACTTAAGGGGTCGTCAGTTTAATAAATGATAGAAAAAAGGGTTGGTAACCACTGATTTACTCGACTGTTAGGGGGCAGCGCTGCATTGAATACAAAGAGTTATTTGTACTGAATGTAATGCGTCCCTGTTTTAACCCAAAGACGTCTTTTAGTATCTTATCATGACAGTTAATATTGATTCTGATATTCCCAAACACAATATCAATGAATCAAATGACCACAACCAGTTTCCACACAGTGAACCTGAAGCATTTTGGAGCCTCTGGCGGGGTTCAGCTCCTGTGTACGATGTGTGTGTGTCACAAACCGCTGGAGCACAGTTACATTTAATCTACCTTAATACTGACTCACCTGTCCGTCGGTGGTTGTTGATGCTCACAGGTGACGTCTGCTCAAGCTCCATGTAGTTTTCTATCTGTCACTCTGTTAACACTAGCGGTTCATGCGGTCGCTGTAATCTTTGTAGTTTACACACAATCTGCACAAATCTGACAATGTGCACATCGCAAATTTAAGATATTCATCTTTCTTGACAATCAGAAGAGTCTTTTTCAGTTTTGTAATATTCATTTTGTACACAATAATCTAATTTCTGCTCTTTTCTCAAGAGAATCGGCCTGAAAGGTTTCTTACGAGCTACCGAACCCGACAGTTAAACTTCTTTTACGTGTGTCACTGTTGTTATTATTAATATTATTATTATTAGTTCCTCGTCAATGTGATTATTTAATCATGTTTTAAAGCTTGTTGACTGTATTAGTGGTAATATATTTGCACTATTGCTTTGTAAAGAATGTCAATAGACTCTAAACTTTTCCATAGCATGACTATAGCATGATGTCCCCTCTGTTAGGTTACCGTTATCCGACTGTTTCATTAGTTTCAGTTCTACGTGAGGAATCTGAAGAAAAGGCTTCCGTGCTTTAGTTTGTAAAACCCTTGTTTTCTTACATTACTTTGAAATTCCAGTTTTGATGTATTTTTCCATACGTTTCTCTGTGTGCTGTACAGATATTTACACACAATAAAAACAAAACAATGTGAATCATAATGTATTATAAGTGTTTTTATGGCAGGTAGAGGGAGGCAGTGGTTGGCCCCCAGAGCTCAACACACATCTTTAACACATACGCATAAGACCGGAGATATACTTGTTGTTAACCACGCGTTTGTGTGATGGTTTCCTCGTGTATCCTGCGTCAGTTTGGACCGTTAACGTGATACAAATCTGTGGTTGAGAAGCGGGTCCAGCTAAAAGCTAATAAATAAGCTAATCAAGATAATACACAGACCTTTTTCACAGCAGTCATTTTAACATGAAATAGTAGGGTAAACATTATAATACATAATTAAAGTTCTGTTCCATTCAGGATAAACAGAGTTGAGGCTAAAATAGACGGCTTTATTTTCTGTGTACAACCCCACATCGACCATGGATGTGCCACCACGTGTCGACTTCACGCCATTTTCCCATTCCCAGCATCGCCACGCCTGAAATGATAAATTATAATGGAAAAACAGACATTGCCTGGAGAGCTGTATCTCTGGAGCTCTTCAGGTCTTGAGTTTACTGTTTACACATGATTTTAAGCTAATGACAATGCTGATGCTCGATTTTAGTATAAAACAGCTGAACAGGTTCAGGTTACATCTTGCTGAATGTCTTCCATATTAATAACTACGGATCATTTGTCATCTCTGCTTCCTATCTGTGCTTGGGGCTGCATCATATACAGAGCTGAGGCACAGGGTGTTTTAACCTTTAACCTGAGTTTTTAACCTTTTCCAGTGAGCCAACATGCAGAATAGCTACTATTTCATGTCAAAATGTCTGCTGTGGAAAAGGTCTCTTACAGAAGAAGAAACAACCGAATACAGAAACACTAGCGAGACGTTGGTGGTTGCACAGAACACTTATGAACACGCTCAGACACACAGGTTGAAGACTGTCCCCTTGAAGCTATTGTGTGTATATATATATATATATAATTAAAATTCAGCTGTTTTCTTCTGTACAACCTCTTTGTTTGTTTCAAGTATTTTCTTCATTTCTATTTGTATCTGTTTTGTTAACGCTCTGTATGAGGAGTTCTCAGGGTCAGAGTGTGTGAGAAGTAGAGTATCAGGAAGAAAGCGTGTGTGCGTGTGTGTGCGTGTGTGTGTGTGTGTGTGTGTGTGTGTGTGTGTGTGTGTGTGTGTGTGTGTGTGTGTGTGTGTGTGTGTGGCTGCAGTTGTAAATATCAAGGTCAAACTGGACAGTGATATCGGACCCCCGGTGGTCATGGTTAATCATGGCTCAGCGTGAGCGGTCGGTGCTGTTGTAGCTCATGTTGGAGGCCCTCCATTGGTTTACAAAGGTTTCTTTCTGAACTTATGATTGGCCTCCAGTTTTTAATCCCACATGAGGGGGAGGAGCCCCCCCCCGGGAGAGGAGAGTGAAAAGCTCAGAGACCTTTGGCGAGAAGGCAGAGCAGCTTTTCTACAGGTACTGTACCTTCTTCTTCCTATTTCTCTCGTAGAAAGGCTTCCAGTGTTTGTACGTACGTCTCAAACTGTTTGTGAAATCATTCGTAGAGTGTTTCTAAAAGAAGACCCCAGCTTGATATCATGTTTTTTTTGCATGTTTTTTGACATTTATAGTGAATCTGAGGGGGATTATCAGTGAGTGCATGCTTTAAAAGTCAAGTGTCTAACAGAAGAGGTGGATGGACGCTAGAGGAAGGGTGTGATGATGACTTTACTGTGATTGTAGCTGAGCAAACAAAAGAAAAGATTAATAGTGATTATAACTTTATTTATGAATTTGATCTAAAAGAAATCTTTGCAGTTTTTTTTGTGCATTTTGCATGAAAACATTTATATATGTATTTTAAAATCTTTCCTAAATGTTTAATCTGAAATACCTGAGGAGGCGTTAACTGTCCTTCGTCCTCTGGTGAGGGCGAGCTGCTCTTACACGTACTCCCTCGGAGTTAAAAGGTCACATTGGTCAGGGGAGAAGGAGGAGGATGAGTAGGAGAAGGAGGAGGAGGCTGATCCCCGGGTCAGTAGTGGTTTTGATGTAATCCCGACCATAAGACCATGTGATCCAGTGTCAGTTAGCAGTGGAGGCTTTAGTAGGCCGGAGCACAGAATTCCTCGGATGTCTATTGATTTCTAATTTTGTCTGAACTTTTCCTTCCTCCTGAGAAATATTGCATTCCCATCATTGCTGCTTGAACTCTCACCTGATTTTTATCCTTACATCCGCTGATCCGTGTTCTCCACCTGCCTTTCCATCCCTCTGCCCTGCTAACGTGGCCTCACGAGGATCTGGTCTTGTGACTGGTCCAGAATGTCACTGCGTTGTCAGCCAGAGAAGTTTTGCCTGTATCTTGGCACTGGATCCTGGCAGCACAACTGCCCTCCAAAGATCTATAAATAATATTTCCAGTGACCCAACGAGCTCACAGACTTTCCCCTCCGCACAGTGAGTGGAAAAAAGGATCAGTGGGGTAAATTCAGTAGATAAAAACCTTCTGACTTATTGGGTGAATGGATTTGGTGCAGGCGACTGATCGGCCATCTTTCCAGGATTAACAGTAGGAGTCCTGATGTCCTCACAGCTTCCCTCTATATTAAGATACTTTCCTCCCTCTGTGAAGGACAAGCTAGAATATGACCTTCCTCTCACATTCAGGTTTTATATTTTAACATTTTAAATCCATTTAAACAATAATGAATGGCAACGTCTGGAAACTACAGACAGATTTCTCTCTGTGCATTAGAGCTGTCTGCAGTCCCACTCTTTCCTGTGAGCTTAAGACGGACTTCTTTGGGTACCTGTTCATTACTGAAGCATTAGTGGACAAATGAAACCTGCCATCCTGTGGGTGGGAGACTCTGATAATGCTAAGAGGCTAAGAGCATCTGCCACGGCCCCTCCTGCTCTAAGCTCGTTACTGTATTAAACAAAGGTGCATGTGGGACGTCAAAGCAAGTGTGAAGAACTGAGCACAAATGCAGGAATTGAACATTTATAGAAGTTAAATGTGATGGAAAAAAGGCTCTGATTCCCATTTAATAAACTCATACAGCAACTAGAACGGCAGTCGGAGAGCACAGACCTCCGCTGAGGCCAACAACAATCACTTTTTTCTTTTTTTAGTAGTTTTTTTTTTTTGTAATCCTGCTGCTGCAGAAACAAAACCTTGTTGGTGAAGAAATTAAAAATGCCGGAAGTTATTGAACATAAGATGCCTGGTGACACCAGAAAGTAACTAGGACTACCAGGACTACTAGCTGGTAAAATACCGTAGCTAACCTTTACGATAGTTAGGGAGTTAATTTGGGAATGAGACTCAACAATCAGCTATCTTTCTTGGCTTTAATTGGTTGTTTCTGTTCGGCCCGTTGGATTCCCATCAATCCCATCAGGAGCACCCAGAGGAGCCAGAGGAACCTGCTTATCTGTCTCATGTTCTACTGTCAGGATGTAGTGAACGATTCATTCAAGTGTATTCTGTGTGTTTAACCTCATCAACACGACTAAAACTGTCTTTTCTCTTCCTCTCCAGCTCTTTTGCTTCTGACAGAGATTTACAAACTAGCAGAAAGATGGCGAGCTCTTTCACGCGTCTGATCTCCGGCCGCAACACGGCTGTGCTGTTGGCCAGTCTGGGTGCAGGAACGATGGCGACCGGCTTCTTGTTGAGCGAAAACGGCTCCCTGGCTGCTGAGATGAAGAAAAAGCTCTATCCTCCCAGGTAAGACATCAATCAGTTCAGATCCGTTACCTAAACGTACCACAAAGAGACCATCAGAGAGAAGATGGGCTTTCACGAGTTTCGCAGCCACTGTAGTTTCTCCCACACATTTCTTATTCTCAGATCGTCAAATACAAGTGATACGAGGGGTGTTCAGTTAGTTGCAATCTGCAGCTTCACCACTAGTTGCCACTAAATCCTACACACTGGTCCTTTAAAAATTAGGATTTTCTCAGCCCATTTAAAAATATTAACTTCATAGTTGACCACTAATCGATTGATTGACTAATTGTTGCAGTTTTACTTCAGTTTATCACAAACATTCACTTTAAAATCTCCAAATTTGGAGATACATGAAATATTGTAATGTGAAAAGTAAGAGACAAGTGTATTGAAGTATATTGAATTTGTACTTCTGAGTTCATGAAGAATAAGGAAGGAATATGTAGACTGTGGAAAGAGGTCCTTTCTCAGCGTTTATTGTAAGTGCAGTGGATGGATGACCTTGATGAGTCAGTGAACGGTCCGAGCTCTATAATTATCTTCCTCACCAACACAGGAACCGACTACGTGCTCCACCTCACTGCCACATTTCAGAAGAATGACTCATTGCTTTGTGTTTCCAGCGACAGGAGACACGAGTGCAGGAGCTGGGACACTCTGTGAGCCCGACAGACAGAAAGTGTACAGCGTTAGTGAGTTAGTGAACCTCTGAGAGTATGAAAGAGCACAGGAGGTCACAGCAGCCACACTGGCACCGTCCCGCGGTATCTCTGACGCTCTCGGGTTTCATCTGCGTTACCTTTGACTCACTCTCTCTCACCTTCTCGTCTTTACTACTACCTCTCTTTAAATATAAGCAGAGTAACGACCAGTGACAGTGGATGTGTCCCAAAAACGTGGTTTTATTTCCTTTTCCTTTCAATGATAAATGATAATGATAAGAAGGAATAAAATCCACAAAAACAAGTAACTTTTTACCATTTTGGACAAATATAGCTGTTTCTACTTTGTGACCACACCCAGCAACCCCAGTTCTTCCTCTCCCGCAGCTCCGACTTCCCTGACCTGAGGAAACACAACAACTGCATGGCCTCATGTCTGACTCCAGCCATTTATGCCAAACTGAGGGACAGGCTCACCCCCAACAACTGGACCCTGGACCAGTGCATCCAGACTGGAGTCGACAACCCCGGGCATCCTTTCATCAAGACCGTGGGCTGTGTGGCTGGTGATGAGGAGAGCTACGAGGTAAGAGAGGGCCCAGTTTGTTTCTTTATGTTTCTCTTTTCTATCTCTTTTACTTTATATTAAAGTATCCTCTGACTGTCCAGCTGCCAGAATCCAGATAAGAGAAGATCTGAGTTTATAAAAATGGAAATGTTTAGATTTCTCTTTGGTTTATAATTGGAAGATTTGGATTTGTGGATGTGGAATTCTGCAATAAGGCGGCTCATAGTGACATAATCCTGGTCCTTCACAATGGTCCTTTAACACTGCGCCTTCTGTTCCCTGCAGGTGTTTGCTGAACTGTTTGACCCCGTCATCAAGGACAGGCACAACGGCTACGACCCCAGAACCATGACACACCCCACTGACCTGGATGCCTCCAAGGTCTCTAACACCCTAACACCCCCCCTCCACCATCTGCTGCTGCTTCATGTATTAACCAATATGTTCTCTCTGTCTCTGTATCTTCCTCCTCCTCTTCCTCTTCCTCCAGATAACCAACGCCATGTTTGATGACAAGTACGTCCTTTCGTCCCGTGTCCGTACCGGCCGCAGCATCCGTGGCCTGAGCCTCCCCCCGGCCTGTTCGAGGGCCGAGCGCCGTGAGGTGGAGCGGGTGGTGGTGACGGCCCTGGCCGGCCTGAAGGGAGACCTGGCCGGACGCTACTACAGCCTGGGAGACATGACGGACAAGGAGCAGCAGCAGCTCATTGATGTGAGTTTCATTCGGCCTCATACATAGAAAATAACTCACTTTACATATACTTCTTTGAGATTTGAGGAATCATGTTTTGTTTCTCAAAGTCATAATTTGGGAATCTTAAATATTTCTCTGAGCTGTCAACTGTGCTGTAGGTCGGTGGTTCCCACCATCATTCACACTGTGAATCTCTGGGATTGTTGATAGCATTTGGTAAATGTTCAATAATGTCTCTTGCATATTACTTTAGAAGCTGCATATTAGCCTCACACTGAAAGCTGAGTGAGGACAGCAGACGTCGAAAGGTCGATAATAAAAACAGGCGATTCAATGAAAAATGGACAATTAATTTGGCTTTATTTACTAATCCTAAACCTCTGAGTTTAATATGACAAATGACAATATAAGGTATATAAGGTTGCTAATATCAGGTAGCTTCAGTGCAGCGTTCTCTAAGTTGTCTTATTCTGCCACATCAACAATCTTAATGTTTATCCATTTAATTTTTATTGATTTATAAGTTCCCTTCCTTTCCTAAAACATTAACACTATTCATTTCCAGAACATCAGCTCTTTATCTTGTTTCAACCAATCTGACAGCATCCAGTCAAGTTGAAGCGCCAGTTGGAAGAAATTATACCAAAGATGATTTTATTTGTGCACAAAAACTACGTGTCAGTAACATTATGACTTGTTTAGGATTTAAAAGTGTCGAACTTGGACTTGGTCCCACCTGCTAATGAGTGACCAACCCGTGCACACACTTTCATTGATCTCTCTGTTGTGACTATTTCACGCTGCGCCACATAAGGATCACTTCCTGTTTGACAAGCCTGTGTCTCCGTTACTCACCTCGGCCTTCATGGCCCGAGACTGGCCCGACTCCAGGGGGATCTGGTAAGGCCCACGCAGTTCAGTGAGATCCTGTCACAATGCTGTTAGCGCTGTGATGAAAGACCAACATATTGGGTCAGTGTAGGTCACGGCTAACGGATTTTAGTTTTGAAATTAGAAAACAAAAATCAACAGTAGGAGTCATTTTCCCTTTTTATTTACAAAACAAAAAAACAGTTGTTTTTTCATTTTTTGTTCCCAAATTTAAAAAAAACTAAAATCCGTTGGCTGCACAGGACACTGACCACATTCCCCTCTCGTAGTCTAGAGTCCCGGCCTGTGAATAACCTCTCTCCTCTCCACTAAAGGAAAGGAAGCAGTAGTTTCTCCTCAGATTATCAAAGCTTCTACTCCTCTTTGACCTCCTTCCACCTCTCTTTTCTTCCCTGTACCCCTCCCTCCCACCTTCAGGACCACTTCTTGTTTGACAAGCCCGTCTCTCCGTTGTTGACATGTGCCTTTATGGCCAGAGACTGGCCAGACGCCAGGGGTATCTGGTAGGGTCCATTCAGCTCTCCTGCATGTCTGCTGTGTGACCATTTAGACCTCCGACCCTGATCCGTGATAGAGTTAAAGTCCCCCTCCAGGCAGAAGTCTTCTTGTTCCCACAGTGTGTGTTTGAATGATGTCTGTACAGTCTGACACTAGAAGGAGGTTTTAGTTTGGATTCTGGTCCAGTATGAAACTTATAGCAGTGCACACACACTGAGAATGGACTTTACAGTGAAGCAGGAGACATCTTGTGTCCAGCAGCAAAGATTTGCATATAGCTCGTTTGCCCTTGTGGTTTCTCAGTTGGATATATCTGAGCAACTGTAAACAGCGTGATAAGAGCAGGTAGAGAATGTAGATAATCGCTTCCTGCCTTCTATCTGCAGTTTGCTCCACATGAACAAAGTGACGTGACGCCATCCGCAAACTATTCATAGATTCATTTTTTATGAGGTAAAACGAGTAGATGCTTTTTGAGGATTTTAATGTGGAAATTTTCCTTTTTTTGTGGGAAAACCCTCATATCAGACACACATTATTGCTCCAAGCAACTATATGTATCTGTGTTTTAACGTCTGGAGGGGATCTTTAATATATCTTTCTACATCAGGTGAAGCTCAGCAGAAGAACTCAGTTATTACTCTGGCTTTGACGCATGCGGGTGTGGAAAAAAAAATACCAACAGGAAATTATTTCTGTTTCCCCATTTGGTGTGTATTGTCCTTTACAAATGCATGTGTCTCTCACAACGCTGCTGCACAGATTAATTCTGCACAGACTCGTCGCATGAATATCAAAGTGTCTGCAGAATCAGGTCCTTTATGAGCGTGAGTCATCTCCTGTAATGAAAGAGAGAGTTCTACCTGGAGAGCTCTTTTATTTAGTTCCATCAGCTGGTTCTCCTCAGGCACAACAATGAGAAGACCTTCCTCATCTGGGTGAATGAGGAGGACCACACCAGAGTCATCTCCATGGAGAAAGGAGGCAACATGAAGAGAGTGTTTGAGAGATTCTGCAATGGACTCAAACAGGTGCAGTGGAGTCTGATGATCTATTGATGTAGGATATAAGTGCTTTGTCATGAACGTTTGTTTCTCATACACCAGCTGGTTTTTCTGGTCATGTGATGTCTCGCAGGTGGAGCATCTGATCCAGGAGAGAGGCTGGGAGTTCATGTGGAATGAGCGTCTGGGCTACATCCTCACATGCCCCTCCAACCTGGGCACCGGCCTCAGGGCGGGCGTGCACGTACGCCTGCCGAAACTCAGCCAGGTAACACACACACACACACGCACACACACACACGCACACACACACACACACACACACACACACACACACAGTTTTTTATGCAATTGCAGATGTTCTGAACAATTTAAGGAATAATTCTGGTGATATTTTGTATTTTTCTCATCAACAAAATCTGTGTGTTTATCAAAGCCTGATATATCTTCTTCCTCTGTGCCATAGAGCTCCATTGATGTAGAAAATTAAGTTAAATTAAATTAAAAACACCTCAGTGAGCCACCATGAACACACACACTGTAGTTGGCTCAGTCCCACATACACCGTCCTGTTGCCCCAAATACTCACTAACGCACCAAATACAGCCCCCGTACAGTTGTCATCGAGGGGGAAGTTAGCTGGCTGTAAACGGGTTTATTGCTGCTGTAAATTTGGGCATTTTAATATGAGGCCTTATGGGGATAGAGCCAGCCTCTAGTGGCCGTTTGAGGAACTGCAGTTTTTGTTGCTTTGGCTTCATTTTAAAGCCACAGAAGTTGCCCCTTGCTTGAAAGTCAAAGCCAAGTATTAACGTTTGCATATGTGCTCTTGTAGTTTATAAATAAGCAGCATTTTCTGTAGTTACAAATGATTGAAAATCCTTCCGCAGGATCCTCGTTTCTCCAAAATCCTCGACAACCTGCGGCTGCAGAAGAGAGGCACAGGAGGAGTGGACACAGCCGCCACCGGAGACACCTTTGACATTTCCAACAACGACCGTTTGGGCAAATCTGAGGTGAGGATCAACCCAGCATATTCCAAATTATCAACGATTTTGGCCCCTCGGAGCCACCGTTGTGCTGCAGGAATAAACTGCTGGGTGTATTTTATAGGTGGAGCTGGTCCAGATGTTGGTCGATGGGGTCAACTACCTGATTGAGTGTGAGAAGAAGCTGGAGAAGGGACAGGACATCAAAGTCCCATCTCCCATCGCTCAGTTTAGGAAATAAAAGCTGGACTCATGTTGCCATCGGTGTCAGCAGGAGGAGGGCGGCCCTCTTTCTCAGCGCTCCCTCCCAAACTGAGCCCCCGGAGGCCCTCGGAGCGACGCCTGTCCACCGCCACGGAGGAGGTGGTTTCTTTAGGGTAACCTAATCTTACACATGAACTGCAGTTAGGGGACGATTCTACCTCAAGTTAAGGTCTTCACTGTAACCCTAACTCCAATAAAACAAACAGAACTAAACACTGTGCTGTCCTTTACTTCTTTAAATTCAAATTATTTTAACTCATTTAACCAACTATTTTAAATTAATGAGCTTTTCCTGGTATTTTGTGTTCAATGTTTACAGCGGGGTGCACAAACCTTTCCCCTCATGGTGGGTCAAAAGCTAACAGCAACAGCTAATAATGAATGATCCTATATATTTAAAGAGCAAACTAATATTTATTCATTTATTAATGTATTTTTCTACTAGAATAGAGCCTGAATCAAACCTTGTGGCGGACCAATTTTGGCCCACAGGCCCCACTTTGGTTAACAGCCTTCTGGTGTTTTTAGGTGTTTTCCCGAGATTTGATCTTAAAGTTGAGAAAAAGAAACAAAAACTAATCTGGAGAAAAGTTCTTACAAAGTCAAACACTGTTGCAGCCTCATAGATCCTAAATTAAATAATGAAACATCCTGCGCCGCTATCTTAAGACCCTTCGGAGGGGCCCGACCTGATCTGATACAGTCACTATTTAACTGATAAAAAATGTTTTCAGTAACCTAATCCAAGTAATTTGAGTACTTTCTGTTACTTCTGGATTACTTCAACATCAACTATACAAATAAAAACAAGATAAATATCATTAAGAAGTATTATTGTTTTCTATCAGACAACAGAACAATGTGTCCTCTGTTGTATCGCTGTGTATTTTTAAAGAAAAACTGATTGTAATCCTGCTAAATATCAACATTTTTACTAAATGTAACTGTAATCTGTATTTTTTCTGTAACTAACAGATTAGTTACTTTTTTGTATCCTGTAACTCAATTACATGTAGCAGTAAAATGCTGCTCTGACGTTCTTTAAAATAACTTTCTATCAAATATATAATAATATATAAATAATTTAATTCAGTTTCCTTCAGATAAATGAACCAAATGCTGAGATAAAGGCTTACTGTGGCCTCCCGACCTCCCAGTGAGGCTTTGGCGACCCCTGCTGGGGGTCCTGCCCCCCAGGTTGTGAACCACTGCTTTACGTTGTGTTAAATTACGATTTAAATATATTCAAACACTCCAGTGGGTATAAAGAGTTCCCATCATCCTCTAGTGAAGAATCTGAGGTTAATAAACACAACAGTACAGGTTTGATTAAGCATCCATCGCAAATCTTTATTCATTAACAACCTTCTGTCCTCCACCTGCAGTTGGACGTATTGCCTTACATGTGGAACGGCGTAGAGTCTGCTGGTGCGCTACCGTCTATAACAGAGTATACTCACTGGCTGATGGGGGTTTACTGATGGAGAGAGGAGCCAATTGGAGCGGGTTTAGAACTGCAGTGCTAGAACCAATCAGTGCTTTGTATTTCTTGTTCTCAGAATGAAAGTATAGTCGGCGTCGGGATGGACAGAAAACAAAGAGAGAGAGAGTAACCCTGCGTCGTAATGTTAAAGCCACGCTTGATTTGTTTCCTTATTCCTGAACATGTGTGTGTTAATGGCGCTTGAACTTGATAGAGAAGATACATTTACAAGGTTTAAGAGAAAAACAAGTGCCTGTGGATCTACTGTGGATATAATGCTCACTGACACTTTCCTGGGAGGCCAACGGAGGTGAAAGAATTTTAATTATTATAAGAGACCTTTTACCCCCCCCCCGCCCAAAAACATCTCAAAATACAAAAACATTTCCAAAAGGACACGTGAAAGTCGTTGCATTTTTCATGAACTTCTGTGTTTACATGTGGATTTCTGCATCAGTAACCAACTTTAATTTCCATGTACTGCAACAGGTGATTTCACAAAGTACAGTGTATCTTAAGGGGGGAAGGGAGGGGGGCGGGGGATGAAGAAAACAGATATAAACAAACAGCATTGGATGCTGCAGATGTTAACTTTTTTTTTGAAAACGAAGCTTAAAAATCTGTAAACAGGTCTGCGTAAGCTATAATGATTAATCTGAGAAAAACATTCAACATTTAAGTAAGCAGAACAGCACTTTTAAATTTTTTTTAATTTTTCTGACATTTTACTTTCCAGGATGCCACCTCCGACAATTTTCTCATTTTTTTCTAAAAAGAAATCAGTAGAAAGAAGTCGAAACAACCCAAAAAAAAAAAAAAAAAAAAAAAAAAGAAGGTGACACCTAGAGACCAGAGCCTGCCTATTCACCAAAAAGTCCTACTTTTATTTTGTTTGTTTTTGGCAAAGTGAAACAGAAACACAAGCCTCTATGAAGGAGTGGTTGCAGAGTGCTAAAACAATGCAGGTTTTTTTTGCCAGAACAGGGCATCTCTGTGTAGTTTGGGGGGGATAAGAACAGAGAGTCAGGGTGGGCTCTTTTTAAACAGGAAACAGAAAGGAGGCCGGGGAGGGGGGGGGGGGGGGAACGTCAGTGTTGTGTCGTCAGTCGACGGGTCGCTTCTCACTGTGTTTCTTTGTAAACTCCTCGGCGTTCTTCATGAATTTCGCGCGGTCTTTACTGTACTCCTCCGCCAGGTCGGCCCTCAGCGGATGCTCCGGCTGGGGGGAGCTCACCAGATTGATGAGACTCTGGATCACTGCAGGAGAGAGGGAAGGGAAGGGAGGAGGGAGGGGGAGACGTGTGATTTAAGTGTCACCATTTCAAATCATTAAAACACGAGCGAGATTCAAACATACCGTCACAGGAAAGAGTCAAACGTGTGACAGAACAGCGTTATAATGACGTACTGTAGAGACCCCCCGCTGACCTACAAATCTCCACATTATCACGATTTTAAGCTTTTCTCGTGAAATGTAGTGAATTTGTGATACAACAATGATCATTCCCACACTAACTATATTGCAATATGATGTTTCTACCATATCATGCAGCCCTTAATATCCACCGTATCCAGGTCTGTTAACACACCTGTGGGCCACCTGAGTAAAGTCTATGTGAGGAAACACGGTGAGATCAGGCTTTAAATGTCTTCAATTCAGAGCTGTCTGTCTGTCTGTCTGTCTGTCTGTCTGTCTGGGTGAGGATGTACTGACTCTCATTTATGGGCTGGGGCGGCTGACTGAGTGATGGATGACTCTGTAATGTTCCTTTCTGTTCTCACACAGCTCATATACAGTTTATTCTAACCATCGAACTTTGTACTAAACGTTTTAAAGCGTGAGCTGTTTGATTTCTGGCTGTCGGATTTGAACGTCGCCACCTGAAACAACAACAACAACTGTCTGCAGGAGATTTTAATCAGCTGTAGCTAATGAAGCTAATGGGAGCTTAAATGAGTCAGCTACAAACGTTTCCAGCTGATCATTTTTAGAACAAGAGCCACATAAAAAGGGCCCTTAAATAGGCAACTGATGGCTACATACATAGTACTGTGCTCTAAGAAGGCTTTTAGGACGAAGACTAACTGAACTAACTAACGGAAATTTCTCTATAAATCATATTTAAGACATTTTAAAGCCTGAAATTCAGATGATTGGATTTTAGACTTTTCCAGATCCCTTGGGGCTTTATCCATTAGCACTTTTGGCGCTGAGTCAAACAACGTTGCGCTGAATTGCCTTTCCATTTCCACTTTTAACGTGCTGAGTCGGGCCAAAGCACGGCCGTAGCCCGACCGCCGTCGACCCGTGACGATCGCCCTTCTCCCCCTCAAGGAGAGCGGACAGACGTTGAAGTGTTCAGCTCTCAGTACTTTTAGAGTTTCTAACTGACTCTCTGTGGTTTAAAGTTTCTCTTTCTCCGTCGTTTCACGTTCTCGCTTTGAGCTGTCGCGTCGTGTAACTGCTGATTAAAACCCAAACACTTCCTGGTTTCGCTGCTTCATAAAAAAAGAAAGTGTTTAAATAACCGGAGACCTTTATTGTGAAGAATTTATAGGAAGTGAACTGTGGTTATCACCGGAGCGGAGCTTAGTTAGCAGCTTTTCTGGAGCTCTCCGCCTCTAACCACGTCACACCGGCCAGCACGGGTGTGTGGGAGAACGCCACCTGCGTGAACGCTTGTGTTCTGGTTGTGGGAAGTCTACGTGGATTCTTATCGAGGCTCACGTGGACATACAAAGCCCGACAGGCACGCAGCGCCTTGTTATGGTTGCTAGGATAAGCTGAAGCTATGACAACAGCTGAGTTCAGGAGGAGGACAGCAGCCATAAATAATGATGTATAACTTTAAGAAAAGGAAACCACACCCCTCGCCTCACCTTGGTCAGTTTTTGTGGCGGGCTTCCAGTTCTCGACGCTGATGATGGGCAGACACACCTGGCCTTTCTCGTCAACGTTGGGGTGGTAGATTTTTGTCTTGAACGTGATCTTGGGTGGCTTGAAGGGGTACTCGGCGGGGAAGATGAGCTCAATGCGAAATGCTCCTTTGTCGTACGGAGGACAATCCTGGGAGAGAGCGAGAGAGGTTGCAGATTGTAAAGAACTTTCATTAAAGCTTTTTTTAATTGACATTGTTTAAACACAAGTTCTGTTAACACCAATCAATACTTACAGGAACAATGAGTCCTTGCCAGCTCAAGAAATTTGACTCATCCACTTGAATATTGCGGAAATTCTTCATCCCAGATTTGCGGATTTCATCGAGCTCCTGAAACAAAACGTTGATTTAAAATTTAAAATGGAGTGAAATCATGACTTTATTATTAGGTACACCTGTACAATCTAATACAATACGATCATTGTTAGTGGTTGTGTATTAATATTCTGCCCCATTCATGAATGTTAACCTCTCAGTATAATGCAGTCCAGTACAACACCACCTTTAACTATGGCCTCTATAAACAGGGGCTGCAACTAACAATTAAAACTATTGATATCAATTGATCTGGTCCAGAAAGCGGTGGTACTGTGAACTGCTACAGAGAACTAAAGAAACTAAAGATATTCACGTCTGAGGAGCTGAAACAGAGAGAATCATCGGTGATTCATTTAATAGTTGACAACTGATTGATAAGCTCTAGTTAATAATGAATATATTCAATTGAATTTGCACATTTACAACAATGCACAGATAACCAGCTCGACCTCGCAAAAATAAAACACTGAATGAAAAAGGTGAACATTATTATATTTATATTATATTTGCTATTTCAACCTTTTATAGATCATTTTGATGAACCCACGATGTTACTCACTGCTTTGTCTTGTTGTTGGTGGTTCGTTTTTTACATGTATGTGATAAAAGATGTAATTATATTCACAAATAATAACTAATAAACAGAAGTAGAGCGCAGAGTTTCTGGAAGAAGAGTCGTATTGAGTCACTCAGTGTATATAACAATGGTGAAGCTTTAAAACCCCAGCGGGGGGGGGGGTGAAGGTGAGGGCGACTTACAGGAGCTGCGTAATGTGGCCCCGATGGACCGAGTCAGACAGTACACAGTTACATCACTCTCTCCACGGTGAGTCAGATCCACTCTCAGTCTATCCTCCTTATGTAACTTTCACACGAGCACCGTTAACATCACTTATATCACATGATTCAATTAGTGTTCAGTGTTTTTTTATTTCAGACTGATCAGAGCTTCCGGGTTTCATTACTTCCTAGTATTATATTATATATATATTATCTATTATTAGGGATCATTTCTTCTTGATTCCAGTGGTTCCCAACCTTAAATCATCTCTTTTCTATCATTTAGTAAACTGTTCAGTAGATTATTTCCTGTTTAAAGAATCTTTTTATACAAGTATCTGTCTGTATTACATATTTTTAACAATCATACAGAGTTAATAAGCTTCTTTTTCACTAATTCTGTGTTTTTTTCTTCAGAGAAGTGAACCACGTGCTGAGCTTTTGGCCTGCTGTGTATATTATCCTATCTTACACCTCCTTAAATCCAATAAGGTTGGTCCATGTGTTAAAAATGTCGGCGTTCGGCGATATATATTCGTGTGTGTGTGCGCTGCAGCAGCGCCCTCCCCCGACCCCTCCCTGTAGTTTCAGCTGGGAGATGAGCGGCGAGTTCCCGTTGTGCGACGAGCTCCAACAGCTTTAAGAAAGAAAATAAACTCACCAAACTATTTTCACAAGTTCATTCACTCGAGTTTCTGTCTCTTACCGAACGAACACACTTTATTCAAATTATAAAACTGTTCCAACTATCACAAACTCTGCTGTCTAACCATCATACAGAATATCGCTGCCTCTCTGACCTCCCTCCGTCCTCCCTCCGTCCTCCCTCCGTCCTCTACCCACTTCCTGCCTCCTGTCTCCTGTCCCTGCTGTGTCCTCACCTCCCCCAGAGTTAGAGTCTTGTTGGGAGCCTCTGTGAATCACCTCGTACCTGTATTCCCTGCCGTCAAACTCTCGATTTGCTGCAGTTAGATGTGAGAATACAGCGACTCCACAGCGCGGCTCTCCTTCAGAGGCAGACCTTTAAATTATTAAACTGTTCTACATCCACACTGGTAAAGTAAAGTCGGGTTTGTTGTTACGGCAACATAATCAATGCAGGCTGAAAATAACTTTATTAATCCAAATACATTTTAAAAGACCTTTCATAATCAGATTTAAGAAGTTTTAAGTCTTTAAAAATCAAGATTTGGGGGATTTTGGACACCCTGCATTAAAAAATAGTTGCCAATTATGTATTTGTCTGTCAACTAACGGATTAATCAGTTAATCATTTCAGCTCCAGCAGCGGTACAACACGGCTCTACGTGCCTCTTAATCTGCCAATGTGATGAGCTGGTAATCCTAGCTGCAGTTTGTGCCTCTCATGTGTTACCATTACATTCGAGTCACGGAGCGACAGCGTTTGATTTTCTGAGGGGGGGGGGATGATACAACTGTCACAGAAAAAAACCCCCAGTAGGTTAATACAACAGGACTTACGGCTGTTCTCAAGGTATTTCTGAAAATCCTTAAAGACCATCTGGACAGGAAGAAATTAGTTTTTATCCAGGAAGACGGACGATTACACGTCTGCTTGTTCTTTTTGTTCGATATGAAATAACAGAGAGTTTGAGACGTTGTATAAAGTGAGCAGAAAGATGTGTAATCTAGCTTCCATCTCTGGTTGCATGAGGAAATGGCGTCTCAATTTAACAAGTTATTTATATTTTTTAATGGAGGTAAAGACTGAATACATTCTATAAAGATGGTTAAAAGTCTCTCTGTGAGTCGATGTAATGGTCTTCTACACTACGCAGCAATCGGTTTAATTGTCTTTATTAGAGCTACAACAAGAAGTCGATGGAAAGAAAATGAATCAACTATTTGGATGATCGAATAATAGTTGAAGTTGTTGAAGCTTCCTCGTTCTTAAATGTGAGAATTTGATGTTTTTCTTGTGAATATTCGGCAGTGATAAACACTTTGAGCCGCGTGTGTGCTACATAAATAAAGATTAATAATACTATTATAATAATAATAATAGATCAGGGTCGATAAATAATCGATTCATAATGAGATATAATTATTTTAAGGAGTACAGTCTCACCCTAACTGTTAATTGTTCATTAATAATAATTAGATTTAATATTTAAAGAATGAAATTTCAGCCGATAAATTATCGGTTGATGTTGATTTATTTTGAATTCTTATGTAAAATGTTTAACAGACTTTATGTTCTATTAAAGCAACTTTAACATCATCATCAAGAGCTTTAACCTTTCCTAAATGTACATATTGTCTCAAATAAAATGTTTAACAGAAGAAAAACAAGAACCTGATAAACTCAATATCTTTATTATATTTCATTTATTAAAGTATTTAAAATGTGGATTATTTCTCTGATAATACGAGGAGGTCTGTTACATTAACTTAAATCCATTCATCAGGTCTTATTTAACCTATATGTCTTTAAAGAAACGGCTGCTTTAGGTCCAAATAAACACGACGTGATGCATCCCAATTACTCTGTCCCATGTAATCTATTACTCTCCAGGCCCCCAACAGATTACAGAAGAGCACATATCATTATAAATCACACTGCTAACTTACAGCTTGCTTTCTGTTTCATCCCTGCACTCGTTTATTCAAGGATCCGGCCATATTGTACATACTGTACTCTCTCTTTTTACACTGGCTCCTCTTATCTAATCGTTACCGAGGGAAATTCCTCCTATGTGAAACTTACTTGGCAATAAACCTGAAACCCTGAAAGAGCAAAGTGAGTGAGCTGAGCAGTAAAAGGGAGTCTACTTCCTGACTCAACCTCCCAACTGTCATTCACCTGTAACTGATAATAACATCATCACATGGGGAGGAAGGGTGTGGAGGATGATGAGGGGGATGGGGGGGGAATTCCTAAACCCTCAGAATCACATATTTAACCAACAAAACCAAAACCAAAAATGGTGGTGGTGTCGCAGAAACGAAAGTGTAAGTGTGAGACGGCACACAGACAAAAAAAAAAAAAAAAAAACCAACAACTTTAAACGCCATATTTTAAAAAACAAAAAAAAACCATTTTCCTCCGCCGTTACCGGCTACTCTCTTGTCAGTTATCACAGATTATTTACTCTTTGATATATATATATATATATATCGCGGCTCTGACGTCACGTCCCAACCCCAAAGTCTCCATGTTTTCGCGTCTGACGGTGACAGCGCGTAAAAACACACACACACACACACACACACACACACACACACACACACACACACACACACACACACACACACACACACACACACACACACACACTTTAACGGCCACCGGCCTCCATTTAAAAACACCGACCACGCTCTTTACCGACTTCCCGGTGTGTGTAACCGGGTTGTTTTCCTTCCGCCGGTGCTGAGTCACGGCCCCGGCGGCGGCTCACAACTACTTAAAGTAGTTCCAGCCGGTCGGTCACCGTCTGTCGGACGTCATTATCCTTTCATTTTGTCCCGACAGATCGGCGCCGTAACGCGGTTTAACGGCGGTTTTCTGTCGGTCGACGGGCCCGTAGCTGCGCGCGGAAAGCCGAAGCAAGTAGTTAAAAAGCCTCTGAAAGTGGCGGAAGGTTTAAATGTTGGTGGATTGTGTTCCTTTACCTTGTATAGTCTCTTGGACGAAGTCATTGTGGTACCGATGTCGTCTTCTTCCTGTTTCTTTCCGTTCCTCCTCGACTTCTTATTCTTCTTCTTCGGGTTTTAATGGCGGTTGGTTAGACCCGCCGGAAGCTGCGTCAGCGCCACCTGCTGGTCTGGAGTGCGCAGCGGCGGCTCGAGTCACTGCAACACATCATGATAGATTACATCGTTTAATTAATTAATAAATAACATAATATAATATATATAATGACAATAATAATAGAATAGAAAAAGAGTTTTATGAACAATCTATAAATAAATAATAGATAGTATAGATTAGTGGAAATATAGGCTATAGACATAGGGCTATTAATATAAAGTCTGTAAGTAAATAAATAAAATAGGTCAAACAAGATATAATGATAATAATAATAATAGCATAGAAAAACAGTTGTATGTACACTATACTATCTATAAATAAATAAAAGTATAGATTAGTTGAAATACAGGCTATAGACATAGGGCTATTAATATAAAGTATATAAGTAAATAAATAAAATAGGTAAATATAATACATAATGAAAATAATAATAGAATAGTAAAAGAGTTGTATGAACACTATATACAGCTTTTTTATATACACAGATGTGATTGATATGTAACAGCAGGAGGTAGTGGCATGGTGTAAAAATAAATAATAGACATAGGGCTATGAATATACAGTATATAAATAAATAAATAAAAACTAAATTCTCTCTATTATTGCTGTTATTTTTAAATAATAAAAAGTAATAAGTTTAACAGGCCGAACAATTAACAGAGAAAATAATCAATAATGAAAAATAAGCATTAATTGTAGGGCTGCACGATATTTTGATATTATTTTTATAATTTCTTTGATAAAGGTAAAATGTGTGACAGGACAGCATTTTAATGAAGTAATGTAGTTCTGAAGAGAAGCTCTGGCCTAAAACTTACCGCCACCTGCTGGACTGGAGTGTGGAGCAGCAGCTTGGCAGGAAATAAATATATAAATAAATAAATAAAAACAAGATAACTTCTCTCTATTATTCTTGTTCTTTTTAAATAATCATTTAAACGATTATGTTCTTTCCAAGTAGATTCTCCAGTGTAATATAATGTAGGGCTGCATGATGTGGTAAAAACATCATAGATTCACCATTATGTGGAAATAATAATTTTTGCATCACAAATTTAATTTTCACCAAAAGAAATCCCATTAAAATGATAATGATGTGAAAAATGACTTATTATACTTTATTATATACTATACTAAGTCAATATTTTGAAAATGTTTCTCATTATAACACAATGGCTTCAATAGTAATCCACCAATACCTACATTGTTTGTATATTGTAATGGTGTCTTTCAGTGTCACATAAGTCCAGAGTTTCCTCCTCGACTTTTCTTTTGAGTTTATCTAAAAATCCAGATTAAAGCAGCAACAAGATCAGCTTTTTTTATCATGTGGGTTTTTGTTTTTGCATTACTTAACCCTTATATATGTTTATATTGTCTTATTTTACTGTCAGAGTACATTGAATATGAAAACATTTAATGCCATCATGTGTATACTAAACGCTATTAGGGGTTTCTTGGCCCCAATGACACAATATCCAGTATGAAGGAATCAGAACGCAAACAATTTAAGAGTAAAAACAGAACTTACAGTTTAAAAGAGTTATATAATAAACTGATAAAATACTCCACAGTGTTTTGTCCTGTTAAAAAGAGTTAGCTGTGGGTTATTAAGGCTTTGTTATAGAAGGATATGCAGTTGGTTAATGGAGCAGGTATGGCAGTATGTGAAACATTCAGATCACACAGGAAATTAAAACCGGTTCATCTGGTGTGTCACCCAGCACAACACCACGTTACTAAATACAGAGTTCCATATAACTGCTAAAGACAGTGAGGATTATGGTGGCTGCAGGTGAATTTATCACCGTGATAAATCAAAGAAGAGCCAGTAAAGCTGCATTTCACACCAGCTGGAGCTTCAGTTCAAAGCTGATTATGCTGCCATCTCCTGGTACTGTTGTATTATCACAACAGCTCAAAATCAAACTACAAAAGGCTCAAAATAAACTGATACAAATTATATTAAAAGTTGATCCAGCTACACTTCTTTCACTGGTTTTATCACCTCAATCACAGCTTCTCTCCTTTGGATTCCTTTTTGTTTTAGATTTTATTGATCCTGAATTCACTACATTAGAACTGTTTCAAATGTTTATTGTGGAAGTATGAGTCAGTAGTTTTAGTGTATGTGCATATCATTTTGGACTTTGCTTTAGTAGATTGTAAAACTGAGGAAGTAACAGCACAGGACACAGTTGCCACCAGGTGGTACTGAAGTGTTATTACACAGGACAAGAAAACTCCCTCAGAGTCACTCTGTCCTCTTTATGCTCAGACTATCTAATATAATTAGGAATTGAAAACAGCAACTCGAAGGCCTCTCTTTGGGCAGCTCTGCTTTAGAAGATACTTCAGTTTAAAGAAAGAAATCATAAAACTCTTACAGAATCTTATATTAATGTCACCTCTCGGTTGCAAGCAGGGGTGTGATTTCCCCTGAAATCTGATTGGCCACCCCATCATCCTTACCTCTTCCTCTCCGCAGTGTCTATCAGAAGCCGTACGGGGAGTGAACGTACTGTATCATATAAAACTGGCTGACCTAACACATCCATTGGTACCAACCATCCCCATATATAAAGATGGAAGACATAACAGATCTCAAAAGTGAAGCAAAAACAGCTCTATGGCCCCCTGGTGGCTGAATGCAGGATAGGTATCAAAAACATATTTCCTAAAGATGGTTTCTTTTTTCTTCTTTTTTCTTGCCTTTATTGATAGTGACAGCCAAGGATGGACAGGAAGGGGGGGCAGATTTGAACCCAGGCCACTGCAGCAGCTCCATGCATGGGTTGCCAGCTCTACCGACTGAGCTAACCAGGCACCCCTAAAGATGGTTTCTGTCATTTAGGTTCTTATCACACTGAAGTTTTTTCAAGTGTTAATTTTTCTGATCAGTTTGGTTTTAATTAGTAATTTGAAGCTATAAAAATGGGGTTTCACATCATTGTAAGTGAACAGATACTGTATGGGGTGTTTGCAGGGCTATTGCTCTGGATTGCATTTGATCAGCAGATATCTGTGCGGTTGAGGAGCTGTTTGGACTCTGGATGTCATTTGCGACAGATTCTGTTTGAAAAGACTCAGCTGGAGAGAAATGAGAGAGTTTGAATGATGAATCCCAATGCAGCTGCATGAAATCAACTCATCTACTTCTGAGAGAAGAGGCTCCACAAAGAGACGTCCTGGTGTGATATGTGTCATATTCAAAGATAAAATGAGGCCATTCATTTATTAGTCTCTCATCAAACCAGCTGCTTATCCAGCAACATGGAAGGAAACATTTAAGTAAATTTATATTTTTTTCTAAAAATACTTCAACTTATTCTGTATTTGCAGAGACCATCGTTCACAATCAAAGTTTCATTCTGATTCTAATCTACTGAATGAAGATATTCTTGCAGGTTTTTATGCAGTTTAGGGGGAATAAATGGAAAATGAAAAGTTTGCTGTTGTTTAAATAAAAAGCATAATTCCAGTGGCATTATTTGACTTTACATTAAATACTACTGTTTAATGTTGTAAATCTAGAGTTCACTGTAAAGAAACATGAAAATATGACCACATTTTTTAACAGGTAATAATTGTATCCGATTACATCTTTAAAGTTGTTAAATCGTTAAAGTTGTGTGGGCAGCTAGCTGTTTGATTTGTTTCAATGAAAATTCTCCACACAAGCGAATTAAAAACTCTTGAATTAAAAACCCATCTCTTCTCTGTGGCCTAGTAAGATGTCGACTTTATTTACTTGATTTATTTTTTGTATTTGTTATTTTTACTTTTTGATTGCTTTTTATTGCATGGTTATTATTTTTACTCATGTTTTATGTCTTTTCATTTAATTGTTGTATTATATGTTACTTTGCGCCTCATGTGAGCTGTTATGTCTTTTATTTATGATGTCTTATTTATTCTCACTTTGGTCAACTTTGGTTGTTTTAAAGTGCTGAACAAATAAAGTTGGATTGGATTGAAGAGTGTTTACATGTGGGTTCCATGGTGAGGAGGGACATTCTAGAATACAAACAAGGACATTCTAGAATTTTGATGTGTCACAAAAGGACACATTCTCGAATCTTATGAATATCCAAGAACCTGAGTGAGAACAGTTCACACATCGAAAGATACACAGCGAACACGTCAAGTTTCCTCGTCAAGTTTTCTCGTCAAGTTTTCTCGTCAAGTTTTCTCGTCAAGTTTTAACATAAAGTTTTAACGATGGAAAACCCAGGAAGTCCTAACCCAACCAAGACACAGCCTAGATATCGCATCCTCAAAAGAAAACCTGAGGATGCACAGAAGAAGGGAGCTGCACCCAAAGAGGCTCCATTAAAAGAGCTGCAGCGGCCTGCCACACCACAGCCAACTCGTGCTAAGCACCTGGTCTGCATGGTCGGTGAACTGGAGGTGAAATTACCATCACCCTACATCACAGACATAGATTTTGTGAGGGAACCTGTCCGGAGCAAAACACTCCAGACACCACAGTCAACATATGGCACCCCTCCGAGTCAACATACAAGTCAGATGAAGGACTTTGAAAGGGGCCCCGTCCAGCACAAAAAGCTGTGGACAGCACCTCGCCCCCATCATGCACCTGCCAAACAACTTCCAGCTGGCAGGGTCCAGGCCTGTCAGAGGTTTGAGGAATCCCCTCTGCAGGCCACCAAAGAAACACAGCACACAGCCGAGCTCAAGGCAATGAATGAGGGCTTAGCTTCTCTGTTGAAGCAGTTACAGAAAACAGAGGGCAAGGCCAGTGGTGGAGTGGCCCCCCTCAGGAGGGCATGATTTGCATCTCTGAGCTCCAGTTACATGAGCTCATTGAGCGTAAGGTGGATTTAGAAGCAGAGGTTGAGCAGTTGAAGATCATGCTCGAAAGCAGCAAGGCTCTGAATGAAGATGCAGAGCTCAAGAAGCTGAACATGATTGAAGGGCTGAAGCTGGAGCTTTCAGCAAAAAAGGCCGGAGAAGCTGAAGCCTTTTCTAGAGCACAGCAGCTCGAGGAAGAACTTCAGAGGGAAAAGGAAGGTCGTGAAGAATGCAACGTGGCCTTGGCCAAGGTTTCAGAGCACAACAATGCTCTGATGGTTGCCCAGCTCCAGGGGCAAAGTGAGCTGGAGAACAAACAGCTGCAGTGGCAGGAGGAGAGGTCCACTCTCCTGCAGTCCCTTAGTAGCATCCAGCACACCCTGCAGGAGGAGCAGGCTCTGCATCGTGAGGCTGAACTGAAGAAGTCCAGTCAGCTTGAGGAACGGGAGTTGGAGCTTTCAACCAAGAAGGCTGAAGAAGCCAAAGCTCTTTGCCAAGCACAGCAGCTTGAGGAAGAGCTTCGAACGGAAAAGAAAGGACGTGAAGAAAGCGACATGGCCCTAACCAAGATTACTGAACAAAACAACGCTCTAATGGCCACCCAACTACAAATGCAGAGCCAGCTGGAGAACAAACAGCTGCAGTGGCAGGAGGAGAGGTCCATCCTCCTGCAGTCCCTCGGCCGCATCCAGCACACCCTGCAGGAGGAGCAGGCTCTGTATCTTGAGGCTGAACTGAAGAAGTCCAGTCAGCTTGAGGAACGGGAGTTGGAGCTTTCAACAAAGAAGGCTGAAGAAGCCAAAGCTCTTTGCCGAGCACAGCAGCTCGAGGAAGAGCTTCAGAGGGAAAAGAAAGGACATGAAGAACGCGACATAGCCCTAACCAAGATTACTGAACAAAACAACGCTCTAATGGCCACCCAACTACAAATGCAGAGTGAGCTGGAGAAACAGCAGCTGCAGTGGCAGGAGGAGAGGTCCACCCTCCTGCAGTCGTTCGTCAGCATCCAGCAAACACTGCATGAGGAGCAGAAAAAGTGGGAAGACCTCCAGGAAATGCTGAAATTGGCAGAGAAAAAGCCAAAGAAGCCTTCCATGTGGAGAAGATTCCTCTGCTTGTCCAAATGAGCAGGCTGTTTGTACAGGTTTTCTCCGGGGTGCTCCGGTTTTCCTACTATCTTCTCAATGATAAAAAAAAACACAAGATTACTGAACAAAACAACGCTCTGGCCACAGGTTTTCTCCGGGATGCTCCGGTTTTCCTACTATAAAAAAACCCACTTAAAAACATAAAAAATAAAACAAACAAAAAACCCTCTACATCGTGAGGCTGAACTGAAGAAGTCCAGTCAGCTTGAGGAACGGGAGTTGGAGCTTTCAACAAAGAAGGCTGAAGAAGCCAAAGCTCTTTGCCGAGCACAGCAGCTCGAGGAAGAGCTTCAGAGGGAAAAGAAAGGACATGAAGAACGCGACATGGCCCTAACCAAGATTACTGAACAAGACAACACTCTGACCACAGGTTTTCTCCGGGATGCTCCGGTTTTCCTACTATAAAAAAACCCACTTAAAAACATACAAAATAAAACAAACAAATA
This sequence comes from Dicentrarchus labrax, assembly GCF_905237075.1. Lineage (NCBI taxonomy): Eukaryota > Metazoa > Chordata > Actinopteri > Moronidae > Dicentrarchus > Dicentrarchus labrax. Next base: position 2,417,937 of record NW_026136710.1, on the reverse strand, counting down.
ACACTAATTTTATCTGAATCTGAATGGATTTTTCCTTTGATATTTCCATGTTTCTTTACAGTGAACTCTTGATATACAACAGTAACCAGTAGTATTTAATGTAAAGTCAAATAATGCCACTGGAATTATGCTTTTTACTTAAACATCAACAAACTTTTCATTTTCCATTTATTCCCCCTAAACTGCATAAAAACCTGCAAGAATATCTTCATTCAGTAGATTAGAATCAGAATGAAACTTTGATTGTGAACGATGGTCTCTACAAATACAGAATAAGTTGAAGTATTTTTAGAAAAAAATATAAATTTACTTAAATGTTTCCTTCCATGTTGCTGGATAAGCAGCTGGTTTGATGAGAGACTAATAAATGAATGGCCTCATTTTATCTTTGAATATGACACATATCACACCAGGACGTCTCTTTGTGGAGCCTCTTCTCTCAGAAGTAGATGAGTTGATTTCATGCAGCTGCATTGGGATTCATCATTCAAACTCTCTCATTTCTCTCCAGCTGAGTCTTTTCAAACAGAATATCCAGAGCAATAGCCCTGCAAATATCCCATACAGTATCTGTTCACTTACAATCAGGGGCGTTTCCAGACTTTATTGACTGGGGGGCGGGGGCATAAGGGGGGCATGTGTTTATAGCTTCAAATAATTAATTAGAACCAAAAAAATGTACACTTGCTCATACATCAACATGATAAGAACTATCCATCTTTGGGAAACATTTATTTGACTTTGATTGTTTAGTTCGTCCCATCTGCTAACATGGAAGAAACAGGCTTTATGACCTATAAAGCAGTCAGCCACCAGGGGGCGATATGTATATGTTGACTGTTGGTACCAAGGGATGTGTTAGGCCATCTCGTTTCATATGATACCAGTATTTTCACTCCTCCTACAGCCTCTAAAAGACAGTGTGGAGGGGAAGAGGTAAGGTACGGTGGCCAATCAGATTTCAGCCCTCTGGACACACTCTAAAATCCAGAAAGAGCTGTTTAACCACAGAGATAACAGCCTATATATATATATATATATATATATATATGATGCTATAAGGGATTTCCGAATCATTATTTCAACTGAAGTATCTACACAAGCAGCGGTGCCCAAAGTAGGGCCTGCGGGCCACAGTTGGCCTGACATAAGTTTTAGTTTTGGCCCTCCAATCACCTCCTCTGTCTGAGTGTTTTCGTAGTAACACTTCAGTACCACCTGGTGGTAACTGTGTCCTGTGTTGTTTACGTCCTTGCTCAGCTTTGCCATCTACTGTACAACAGACACCTGTTTCATCCTGCTAATTGCATGCATTTGCATAATACACCAGCTGTTCCAAATTAAAAGCACAGTCCAAAATAATATGCACATACACAAACACAACTGTTCAGTTAGTTGCAATCTGCAGCTTCACCACTAGATGCCACTAAATCCTACACACTGGTCCTTTAAAATGTTTTTTCCCCCCCAGGATATAATGCAACAACACTTAGTAATATACAGTCCATGCACACTAACTCTACAGCTGTTTGAGGTTAAACTTATTATAACAATTTAACTAAACGCTCAACTCAACTTTATTTATGTATAGCACCTTTCATACAAACATGCAGCTCAAAGTGCTTTCGCAAGGCTAAAAATGAATGCAATAAAATGTAAAACATCAAAAAATATAAATGATTAAAACCTGAAAACTGTAACTAGGCTATAACATTACTCCAAAGTCATCAAAAATGAACATTTCTTTTTTATTTTGACCTTTATTTAACCAGATAAGTCAATTGAGAACAAATTCTCTTTTACATGTAAATTATAAATTAGATAATACAACAAGTAAAACATACATACAACTAATGCAAAAAACAATACAGTTAAACCGAGTTAAAACAGCACAATATATACAGTATATACACAACAGAGATCACAGTGCTGTGTTACAGAAGAGTGCAATAATCAGCATGTACTGAGTTAATAAAGGAGGATAAAGAAATAAAGTAGGTATGTATGTATGTAACGTATATGTGCCATTGCAACGTAATTTCATTTTGACGCAAATCCAAATGACAAATAAAGTCTGTCTAAGTCTAAAGGTGTACATAATGTAATAATATAACATTATGTTTATTAAAAAGTTTCAAAATATGGTCAAGAAAATTCATAATTTAGTATATAATGTGAGAAACCTTTAAAGAAGGTTTACTGTTTATTGTTTCTATTATATTTAGCTAAGAGTTTATTGCTTATCTTATATTCTATTTTTTTTATACCCCTTTTATTTTCTATACTACTTTTCTATTCTATATAGTGTTTTTGTAAACTGCTGGAAATTCAATTTCCCTGAGGGAGTCATCCCAAAGGACTCAATAAAGTGAAGTCTAACTCTAAGAAAAGACCCAGAGAATAATCCACAATAACGTGTGTTAAAGTAATGAACACAGCTGAGTTAAAGGAGTTACTGATCAGCTGTATAATCCTGAATAAGTGCAGTTTGCGGGTGAAATTACACGGCAGGCTGCAGACTCTCGACAGCCGAGGCTCAGACTAAAAGCAGGCTGCAGATTAACACACCCAGGCTGCAGACCTCTGACAGCCCACTCAGACTAACACCGACCGAGGCTGCAGACTCTCTAACACCGACCGAGGCTGCAGACTCTCTAACACCGACCGAGGCTGCAGACTCTCTGACAGCGACCGAGGCTGCAGACTAACAGCGACCGAGGCTGCAGACTAACACCGACCGAGGCTGCAGATTAACACCGACCGAGGCTGCAGATTAACAGCACCCAGGCTGCAGACTAACAGCGACCGAGGCTGCAGACTAACAGCGACCGAGGCTGCAGACTAACAGCGACCGAGGCTGCAGACTAACACCGACCGAGGCTGCAGACTCTCCAACAGCGACCGAGGCTGCAGACTAACAGCGACCGAGGCTGCAGACTAACAGCGACCGAGGCTGCAGACTAACACGACCCAGGCTGCAGACTAACAGCGACCGAGGCTGCAGACTAACACCGACCGAGGCTGCAGACTAACACCGACCGAGGCTGCAGACTAACACCGACCGAGGCTGCAGACTAACACCGACCGAGGCTGCAGACTAACAGCGACCGAGGCTGCAGACTAACACCGACCGAGGCTGCAGACTAACACCGACCGAGGCTGCAGATTAACAGCGACCCAGGCTGCAGACTAACAGCGACCGAGGCTGCAGACTAACAGCGACCGAGGCTGCAGACTAACAGCGAGGCTGCAACTAACAGCGACCGAGGCTGCAGACTAACAGCGAGGCTGCAGACTAACACCAACCAGGCTGCAGACTAAAACGAGGCTGCAGACTAACACCGACCGAGGCTGCAGACTAACAGCGACCGAGGCTGCAGATTAACAGCGACCCAGGCTGCAGACTAACAGCGACCGAGGCTGCAGACTCTCTAACAGCGACCGAGGCTGCAGACTAACACCGACCGAGGCTGCAGACTAACACCGACCGAGGCTGCAGACTAACACCGACCGAGGCTGAGCGGATCCTGTGACCTCCTCCTCCCGGCAGTCTGTTCAAGATGGCCGCCTGAGTGGACAATTCACACATCCTTACTAAAACTACTCCAACAGCTAACTCTCCTCAACCCAAGAGGATGAGACGACGGTACAGGCGACGGTCGCTCCGGTTCTAACACAACGGACGATTGTTGTTGTTGTTGTTGTCGGGAGTTATGGAGTAAACAGAAACAAACAACCTCGAGAGCTGGTGAGGAAACACAAGTTAAACCCCACTGTGAGCTAAGCTACGTTAGCCTCGCCATAATACACCGACTGGCTAACTTTACCTAACACCTGACGGGCTGTTTGCGGATTTAAGAAGGCGTACACTGTCCGATACCCCTGGCAGTTTGTTGTTAACACTTTTTGTTTGTGTGTGTTTTAATGTTTAACCGTCAGCGGCTTCGCGTTAACGTTAGCTCGCCGTTAGCTTCTCTTTAAACGTTCACAAACGTCTCCAGCCCTCAAGCGGCTCTCTTTGAGTCATGCTGGGCTGTTGTAGTGATAGTTAGTCGGTGTCAGGATGAAGGTAAAGTGTGTTAAATCTGCATGAATAACACGAATTAATGCGGTTGCTATGGGTGTTCATGTTAGCAACCGTCGTATTCTGTGACCCCGTACATCCGGGACATCAGCTGTGTTTTAACTGTAAACATCGAGACCAGGCGGCGGTTGAAGGTAACTAAGTACATTTACTCCACTACTGTAATCAAGTAATGTTGTGGTGCGTCTCACTTAAACTACATTTAGTAAGAAAAGCGTGTACGTTACTCCGCTACGTTTATCTGACAGCTTTAGTTACTGCATGAGTACTTTTACTTTTGCTTAAGTTACATTTTAAATGGACCTTTAACTTGTAACACAGTATTCCTGCACTGTGGTATTGTTTATACTTAATATATATACTTAATAAATACGTCTTCTACCAAACATTTAATAGCTGTGACAGCACGACACGTGGCGAGTGAGCCATAACTACTGGTTAAATGTAACTGAGTACATTTACTCAAGTACTGGTTCTTGTGCTTCACTTGAGCATTTCAACTCTCAACACGAATTGTCTGAAAACTGTAGTTAGTTACTGATTACTTTGATTTTAAATACAATACATAAGATCAACTTGTAAACTAAGAATCATCGTTAGAGGTTAAACTAATTAACAGCCTATAAAGTCGTTAAAATGAGCTTTTAATCAACCAGTCGTCATAGTTAAAGTCTGTTTATGTGTGATTGCATCAGTAATAATAATATATATCTCTTGAAAGGGGCTACTTTACCTCTTTGTGTGTACTTTAAATACTGTAAATACATTTTGCTGATGATACTTTTACTTAAGTGAAGAGTACTTCTTCCGCCTCTGACCATAAAACACGTTACTGTGAGGTCCCTCACCTAATAATTAGTCCTTCTTTTACATAGTTAACACAGTAACTATTTCACAGATTTCCCTCCCTGTCACCTGACCCTCCCCCCCCCAGGTGATAGTATGTTAACTTAAAACCGCAGTTCCCAGTGTGTTTGTCAGAGAAACAGCCGACGACTGCCCGCTGGTAAGTGTGTGTTCTGACTGATGATGATTAACCATAAGATGTTGGCTGACTTCCTCATTCCTCATCCATATTTAGCCCTTTCCAGTTATTGTGTGACACAGCAGCACAAAGAGAGTCAGTGAGCGACGAGGAAGGAAAAAAGAGCCGTTTGTTACACTTAAAGTAACACACACACTGAGTTGTAGGAAAAAGGAGGTGTCTCTATAATGTTAGCTGTCTTCTGTGTTGTGTCACTACGGCCGGCTGCCTCCTTATTAACGCTGCTGTGGAGCCTGAATCAGCTGATTTCTGTGTAATACAGGGTTGTCTGGAAATCCTGGAAATTTAGAGACTATTTTTCCAGTCATGGAAACACCTGGAAACAGATTAAAATGACCAAATAACCTGGAAATAATCTGTGTTGTCCTGGGAAATGTTAATTTTATTTATGTCCGTGCTGGGGCCAAATTAATGTTACGGTTAGAGGAAAGCTGTAGTCAGTAGACCTTGTTTCACAGCAGACATTTTCACATGAAACTGTAGGGTAAACAAAGGTGTTAAGTTCCATATTGAAAATCCACTATTTCATGTCAAGGTGGCTGCTGTAAAAAAGGTCGGCTGTGGTGCGAACAACCAATCGCGCCATGAAAGCGAGCTAACCGCCGTCCTGTATTTGTCCTGGAGAATGTCCTGGAAAGGTCCTGGAGAACAATTTCTTAAAAAAAGAGCGGCAAAGCTGAAGATGAGGATTTGGCTTGTCCCCCTTTACCTCGATGTCTCACCGTGGTGGTATTGGTTGTGAGACTTTAAGCACCTGTGGGTGTTGTGGTGTTACGACGTGTTATTGCAGGCGGTTAACTAGCAGACATTATACTACACATTTCTCTTTTACTGTGAGTGCTGCAGGTATCATCCCTTAATGTTCTTCGTGTTGTGGCACTGATGTCCAGATTGGGACATTTGAGAGTTTTGTATCACAGAAACACAGATACTGATAATTCCTTCTGGTAAAAGTTTGTTTTAATTCCTGCTTTACTCGTGTTAGTTTGCTCTGCCGAAGAGCTGCGGGCCATCTACAACTGGACCGCGTGACTCCTGAGAAACACGGAGATAGGGGAAAGTCATGACATTGCCCTCAGGTGGTGGTGGGAATACGCCTCGACCTTTATATAGGGAATCAATGGAAATTGTATTTTAGATTATACAGAATGAAATGAGCATGTCCAAAAGCAATACAGTTAATTAATCAAACAAAGTACAAAACCATTTTATACCCAGAAGAAGTTACTTAACTAGTTGGTTTCACTGTGTGCTGGCTGATGGGAGGAAAAAAAAACACTAATCACATGATGCAGCAAAACATGTTTGTTTAGAAACTGGTCCGTGTGAGGATTGTAGTAGTTCCTTTCTGATGCAGGTTGTTTACTGCACTTTAAACCCGTGTCTTTGCTCTTGAATTCAAGGATACACGGACGTTTTAGAAGCAAACATCAGATGTAGTTCATGCAATAGTGGTTGCACTGCAGAAGGTAGGCTTTGTGTTGATGATAGTCTGCAGTGATGTACTAACAGGAGCATACTTTTTTCTTGTTTTTGGCCAGTATGGATGTAAAATAGGTCTTAAATTACATTCATGTCTTAAATTTAACCTGTAGAAACACTCTTGCCAAGAGCAGGGTGATGTAGCAGTACAGTCGCTATCAATATTTGACACTAGTTACAATATATACTGTAGTTAATGTAATACAGATTTAAAAAGTGTGTTTTTAGCCTTAAATTTTGCATTACAGTTAAGTGATAACATTGTCTGTGCTTTACTTTTCCAGCTACTTGATATAAATAAAACCATATCCACATGATCATTGAATGTTAATCAGAATTCTCATTTAAACACTTTGTTGTGCATAAATATCCTCTAAAAGTTTAAATAACTATGCCCCTAACATGTACTGTACACATTTAATTTCACGATCTAGCTTTGTTTTAGAGTAAAGTCCTCGTAAATGTGCTCCCAGTAAATATTTATACACTTTTAAGGTGTGGTTTGTACCTTTGAAGCCTGATTATGTCCTGGCGAAGCTATCGCCTGCTTCAGTTGCTAAGGCTGAATATATTTTGGTATTTCTTTGTTGTGTTATTGTTTGCGTTATTCCTTTACAGCTGTTGCTATGACGATATCCAGTCCGCAGAACGAGGAAACGAGAATGTCTCAATGGGTTAATGTGTCAACAACTGACCCAGATTCTTCCTCTTCAGGAGATTTTTACACTTTCTCCCGCCAGAAAAGAGAAAATACGCTGTTTTAAATGATGATCTCTTCTTTTTTTCTCTTCTTCTCTGTAGGAATTGGAGGGGCGTTAACGGGCCCTGTGTTTTAACCCAGCATGGACAGCTTCTTCAAGGCAGCTGTATGTGATCTGGACAAACTGCTCGACGACTTTGAGCTCAATACTGGTGAGATACAGAGCTAATGATGACTTTCATTAGGCCCGGGCAATAAAAGCAGATGGCAGTATGTATCGGCAGCAGACGCTTTGTCAATAGCGATAAGAACGTTGCTCAATAGAATATCGATGGCTTCACTTAAATGCATTAAATTCAAACCGCCATGAAAGCACTTAACGAGTACACCCTCATATCAGAGTTATTAGTGAATCAACATAGTCCGACCTACATCTGTTATATCTTAAGAAACAACTCAGCAACAATACTGTGTGGCAGAACATTAACATTCATACATAAAGTGGTTAATTCAACCCTTTTTTCCACGAAAAAAATGTCAATAATTCTAATAATATTGACTGAAATTAAAGGTTTTATTGTGATGCATTTTTCTGCTATATTGAACCAACAGTCCAAAACTGAACGATATTGAAGTTACAATAAAACAGAACAGAGAAAAGCCTCAAATCCTCACTTTTGAGAAGGAATCAAAGATTTTTATTTTTATTTTATAAAAGGAAATTGTTTTTATCATTATGTAACACAAGATTGTAAAACAAAAGGAAAGTTCCTTCATGCTAAACACATAGAAGGGTTAGGGTTATTTCTATACATATATATGCAGTGCATCTTTTTAATTTGCGTCTGCACGGTAGCTTTAATTTTCAAGTCAGTCGATTAATTGACTAATTGTTTCAATTCAAGTTATGATCCTTCACAAATTCATATAAGTTTTTAGATACACTCTTTTTATAGTTTGTGTGTCTTATTCTTGCAAAGCCGTTTAAATCAATGTGAAAAACTGGTTAGTTTTGTTTTTAATTGTGCTACTTAGAATTAGAAATGTAGTTTGATGTCTTAAGGATGTTTTTGTGCCTGAGTTTAACTTGTTTTTTCGTTGTGTTTTTATTTCAGAGGAACTCGAATGCAAATCTGTTTTCCTGAAGCCGTCTGTGTACCCCTTCTCCTCACTGGGCTCTCAGTGTTTGTCCTCAGAGGCGTCCACTGTCCCACCAAACCTCCCTGACCTCAACTCTCTTCATTACGGTTCTGCCACCGGCTGTCTCGACCGCTCCGGGAGCCAAAACCGCAGCACCGCTGACGACAGAGAGGTCAAAGGTCAGCCCCTCACCGCAGTGGACCTCCTCTCCTCTGTGGACCGCAGGCCAGCTAAAAGTTCTGCCCCTCCCTGCCCCGACAGAGCTCTGAAGCCGGTGTGCGACCTTGTGAACGACACAAGCTCGGCCATCCTGGTCCGAGCCAACAGCCACGATGCTTTCAGCGAGCTGGACGTGGTGGAAAAGCAAATGGAGGAGGAGGAGACGCTGCTTGTGGACTTTGACAGCCCTGTGGTTACCGTACACGGAGAGGAGCAAGGACTGCCGAGCCAAAGTGCCGGTAGAGACGCCAAGGAGGAGCGAGCCTCTGCGGGGAAAGACGAGCTGCTGGGTTTAGATTCCCACGAGCAGAGCGGCGAGTACTCGGCCTCGCTCAGTCTGCTTGACGTCATTCTTCCTGCTGCAGTGGAGCGAGGCTGTGAGTCCAGTGATGATTCACTGTCACCAAGGGCCACTGAGTCAGCTGACAAAGAGGAGAGGGACTGTGAGGAGGCAGCTCGCACAAACCAAGTGGTGGTTAACTCCTTAGACCACTGTGAACCGCAGGGCACTCCGCCTATTGATAGCATTAAAGAAACAACAACAACGACCTCAGCGAATAAAGAGGATGAGTCACAAGAAGCCTCAGATAGAGGCGAGGCAGAGTCTCCTGTGGGTCTGAATTCGGGGGCCTCAGACAGCGAAACGGTGGGCCTATCATGCCTGCCCTTAGCTGTGTCCATGTGTGGCGCTCTGGTGAACTCAAGGACCACAGAAGATGAGTTGGGGGAAGCCGCTGAGCAGTGCAATGAGGCAGACGTCTCTGAGAGCACAGAGGCAGACTCCCTGTCAGCCTTGGAAGCCAGAGAGGACAGGTCCCGTTTAGAGGAGCTTGTGGAGTCAGCGGTGTCCCAGCAGGTTGCAGAGGGCAGGCTGTCACCAGAGGGACAGCATCTGTCTCTAGAACCTGCTGCCGCTGTCCCTCCTGCTGACCTTGCCTCCTGCGATCGCCCAGAACCCAGCCCAGTGGATCCTCCCGAGTTCGGCTTTGAATACCTGCCTGAGAGCGACCAGGCCGAGCTGCTGGTTACAGACGAGGAGTTGGATGCTTTCCTGCAGGCGCACACTGAAGCAGAGCAGGGTAGGGGGGTCTCCTGTTGCGCCACTTCTGGAGATCAACCTGAGAGTCTGTCAGCATTAAATGGAGATCTGGAGGGCATGCTTGTGGAAGAGGAGCTGAGGAGCTGTGGTCGAGGTAGACGGGAGGATCTAGAGGGTCTGGCTTCTCCAGAAAGTGACAGAACAATGTGTGTGTCTGTAGAGGCGAGTTTAAACCCTGGTGCTCCATCACTACTGCAGGACTCTTGCAGACCTTGCCAAGAAGAGCCGGAGCTCTCCTCTGGGGTAAGCCATTCTTTGGACAGCAACACTTTCCAGTCCCAGCACAGCAGTAGCCCTGATCAACAGCCCTCCTATGGAGGTGCAAGACCTAAACAGCTACACTGCCAAACTGCTAGATCTCCACCAGCAGGGGAAGAGGGAGAGGAGCAAGCACAGGCACTCCCAGGTTCCTCAAACACAGCAGAGGATGAAGAAGGTTCACCCACAAGCCCCATAGAGGAGCATTCCAACATTAGGGATTTGAGCCCTATGTACACCACTCAGGAGCCTCAGGAGTACAGTGTGGGGTACGATGAACTCTCAGAGCCCCCGCCTTACCCGGGGGAGCCACCCACGGACGGTGCCCGGCCGGTGAACTGGAAGAGAGAGGGAGTGGAGGAGCTGGGGAGCAGACAGCCTGCGTGGGTGCCAGACTCTGAAGCCCCCAACTGTATGAACTGCTACCAGAGGTTCACTTTCACCAAGAGGCGGCATCACTGTCGAGCCTGTGGAAAGGTAGGCGTCATCGGAGCAACCCTCGAAAATATTCAACTTTACAGGAATGTGTGATTGAAGAAAAGCAGCAAATTCTTGAACCGATCGACTAACTGTTGCAGCTCAAGTTAAAAAGGTTCAGCAGTGTTATAAAATGAATCCCTCTGTAGTGCAGCCCTTTTCGTCCACTGCTCCAGGCTTCGTTCGTAGCTCAGCTGGTTAAATTAACAGTAAATCAAGTGAGAATTTTAACATTTATACTTGTTTTGCACCACAGTCCCACATAAATAACCAGACGATGAAAGAGTAGTATTCAGGATCTGACAGCCAGCTTCCTTTCAGCATAAATTCTCAAGGCCAAAATATAAATCAGATTTCTCTGCAGTCGCATTCTTTAAAGTTAGTATGTTGTTGTATCACTTCCTCAATTTCCATCCGCAATATTACTGCAAATGGCCACTTTTTTTATCAGTTAACAAGCAGTCAGATAAATCTTTATTTAGAAATAAATCCAACTACAAGTCTAATATAAAAAGCTGGATCTTTTCGATAACGGTGTGTGTGTTGTTTCATATGACAGAAGTCCAGCAAACATTTGCGATAGAAAAGTAATGCCCATATAAAAAGGTATAATAGAGCCATCAGTGTCTGATTTATTGAACAACCTTGTAGCTGTAAAAGCACAATGCTTCAGGAGGGTTGAGGAAAATCCCATTCAAACTCAGTTTTGGATTTCTTTTTCACTTCTTTCTCCGTTTCAAACCACAAATCCATTTTCTTGATTAACATTCGGTATCGAAACTGGCTCACAGTGAACAAACATCACTGCCTTTATTCTAATTCTTGTGGCCAGTTAAAGTTTGTGGAGAGTGTAAAACACACTGTAAAAACACTGTAAAATACTGTAAAAACACTGTAAAATGAAACAATCTGTAAGTTTACGGGTGTTTTTACATTTATTTTACATATTTTTTTCTATATTTTTTTAAATACATGGATATATTCATCAAATGACCAAGATAGCCTGTGAATTATCTGTGAAATAACATAAAAAATCTGTTAATAATCATTACATTTACAGTTTTTATTGAACTTATTATAGTATAATTATTTTAGGAATCATATATGACTGAAATTTCCACACTTGTACTAATCAGCCTCAATTATATATAAATATATGTAGATATTATATAAATATTTAGTTTTCAAGACTAAAATCCCAAGTAAAATGAAAGTCAAAGTTCTCATGAAGTGTGTGTGTGTTAACAGAAATAGATTAAAATAAAACAGATTACGTCCCCGGACCAAATATAGCACAGTGTCTTCGTGGATGCAGAGAGCATGAGTCAGCGGTTCTTTTCCCAGCTCCTCTATAGATCCCTACTGAGCCGTGTGTCCTAAAGATGAAGCTAAGTCCTTTAAAGGCCAGTGATTAAAACAGCATTAGAGGGGACTGTGTAAGATGTGTTTTTGTTTACAGCGTGACTGCTTCTACTTAAGGAGCCAGATAGATGAACATGTTTCAATATACTGTAATTTGTTTCTTATGTACGTGGTATGTATTTATTGTGCATGCTTGTTGCTGTGTATCTCTGTGGTCACTGTCTCTCCTCTGTGGCAGGTCTACTGTGCGGTGTGCTGCAACAGGAAGTGTAAGCTGAAGTACCTGGAGAAAGAGGCTCGTGTGTGTGTCATCTGCTTTGATACCATACACAGAGGTAAGGGCCCTAGTTTGGTCTGATCCGAGATTCACTTCCACATATTTCTGCACACGTGAGCACAAACGAGATATATAGTATCAGTATTCTGAAAGGGACTTTTATTTTTATTTTAATTACTGCTGTATGATTGTTAGAAGAAATGCAGAGTCACTGAGGGGTTGATTGATGGCTGAGAATCATTTTAGGAAACTATAGAGATGATTTATTGTTTCTATCTGGGTTGTGATCAGGTATGAATTATTGACAGTCCCTTGAAATGGGGTAAAGCTGCTGCGTGTGCTCGAGTTATTTATGTGTGTGCATCTCCTGGAAGGTTTTTCATTATTGTGATTTAAATGATATTATAGTTTTTATGGTGAAAACCTGCGAGTGCACAGCAGTTACTTCCCGTTTGTAGACAGAGAAGTGCTTTTGGTTGGCTGAGTGTGTAATGAAGACGTAGTAGAAGAACAATAGAATTAGTTTTTGACAATTAGATACTAATACTTTCGTAGTTGCAGTTGCCCAGTGATTCGAGTAAAGATTGTGGACTAACTCAACTAATTTAAAAAACATTTTAAATAATAAAACTTTTAAAATATATATCAACATATGGAGTCAGCTGTAACCCCTGAACGGCAGTGTGAGCAGAGAAGCCTAAATAGTTTACTAAAAGTAACAGTAAATGTTTGAAATAGCAAAAAGTAACAGATAAATTACAAATAAGCTAAGTTAAAAATAGCTAAAAAAAAAAATTATAAATGATGGAAAAAATCCTGTAAAAATTGATAAATAGCTAAAAAAAACAATTAAAAAAATATATAAATGATTTGAAAAAAAATCATCTAAACATGGAAACATAGCTAGAAGAAATGGGTAAATGGTAAAAATGGATTAAAGTAACAGATAAATGGTTGAAAAGGTTAAAGCTAAAAAGTGGTACGAATGCAAAGTTTGTATTTAAAAATATCCACTTTTATATGGTCAGTAGTGTTAAATAACATCCAGTTTAAAATCAGTGAACACATTTGGAACATGATTTTTATCTGACAGAACTTTCTTTGATTTAAAACATGAACGAAATCGATTTACACTTTACAGCCACACTAATCAATATATTTATATTACTGATGGATCAAATGACTCTGTAATTCTCCTCACCTCTGCTGAGCGTTTTAGTGTCTTTCAGCTTATTGTTTTGGTTTTACAGTGGAAGACAGTGGAGTGTTTATTTAGTGTTTATTTAGCAAGGACGATGCACAATACACGGACCAGATAGAGCTAAAAACTAGGCCACTTGTGTTGCGCAGGTTACAGAGACAAAAGATCAGCAATAAATCAGAACCTTACACTTTCTAAAAAACAGACACAAGATAACAAATGAAAAACAACAAAGAGAAGAACAAAATACTAACAGCTCAATAGTTGTTAGAGACTAAAAACAGCTAAAAAAGAGCATAATGGAGCATAAAAGAGCATTAATATTGGACTAATATTTATCATATGGCCAGAAACATGACTCCAGATGGAAGTTGATGTTGTTCTGTGTAAATAATCTGTTCGCCATAAAAACATTTATTAAGTGATAATATGCCAATGCTGTGTTTACAGCTGGCTTTTCTGCCCCCTAAGTGGACAGCTAGTGCAGCTTTAATATATTAATAACCCCATTTTACTGCTTCTGTGTGGGGGTAAATGTATTAACAGGGCAGAACTGATTTGAGTATATTCATCCTCTCACAGGAACAAACTAAACCTAAGAGTCACCTTTAAGTCCTGAAATAGAAAGAATTCACTAGTTGTCATTAAAACTTAATAAGTTCACAGTAACATTTTCATTATGCAGTTGATGAATATTTAAGGATCAAAAAATGTCCCGTACTAGGTGGCTCAGGGGCTCTCTGAACATCTATAAAAAATTCAAACATTCATTTAAGGAATTGTCTTTTTTAAGGAACATAAACAGCATGTTGGTAGTTTAAAAAATGATTTTAAATCTGTTGTTTACTTGAAAAGGCTCTTCAGAGAGGCACCTTTCTTTGGTTTAAAGACTGCAGCGTGGTCATGGAGAGAGAGACGGGAGGGGGAAGATGGATGGAGAGGGCAGGAGAGAGGGAGGAGATTTACAGCAGGACACTGGCATTTGTCCTTGGTCGTGTGTGTGTGTGTGTGTGTGTGTGTGTGTGTGTGTGACCCGCCTAACGCAGTGGACATGTGATGCTCACACACAATGTCTAAATTAAGCCGAAAGAGAAGGAGGTGATCCACTTTTTTTGCGGCTGGTGGATGCTCGAGCGGTGTGATGCGATCCTTCTCTCCTCTCCGTCACCTCTCCCTCTCTCTCTGTCTCTCTCTCTTTCCTTCCTTCCCTTCCTTCCTCCTCCTTTGCTCTCCGTCTCTCATATCAGTATGGTGAGCAGCATGTGAGGCTTTCCACACACACACTCTCCAGCCTAAAGCAAACAGGCTATTACCGCTAACAACAGACAGACTCGTGGAAATAAGCGAGGAGCAGCTTCAGGAAGAGCAGTGATGGGAGTGTCTAAAGTCAGACTCAGGAATAGACTCGCGGTGATGTGGACTGGTTGAGTTTTAGCAGAGGGGATGATGAGGTAAGATGCATCCGACTTTTTAATTAGTAGACTTTTGTTTTTTTTAATTGTCGTTGTGTTGCACTGCTACCGTGTTTTGCTGGTTTGTTGTCGTGTTTATAGTCTGTGCGTACCTTGCAGTTTGACTTTAAAGAGGAATATTTGTGCATATTAGGGCCAAACTTAAAAAAAAAAAAAACAGTGGATTTTGTACTTTTAAGTAATTTTCCTCAAGGCCGGGGTGACTTTTTTTGTGCCTTGTCATCCTTTCGTTGCAGAACAAGGTGAAGCAGCTCTCCTTGTAGTCATGCTGTGGGACTAACAGGACACTTTTTCCACTTACAAGGGTCTGAGTTATTGGAATTTCTTTGCTGTGTGCTTCCTCACGATGTGGCTGTGTTCCTGTGCTCTTGTTAAGCCGTTGTCAGTACACAACAGATCGATAAAGATCTATGATGCTTAATCAATATAATGTAGACGAGTGCCACGTCAGCGTTTTCTGGGAGTGCAACTGGGAGACTGAGAACCGCCTCTGAGAAGTAACAAATCACGTCTGTGTTGTTTGCAATAGCCCTCATTCATCTGCGCTCATATAATGCACTGCAGGTTAAGCCGAGCTGTCATTCGGGTATTAAATATGTCCGGGAAAACAGATCCATCTACAGATCTGTGACTGAACCACTTAAAACTAAAGCTTTGTCAAGTCCTCTGATTGAAAACAATGACATGTCGCTGCAGGAATGTGCTGCAGTATTGTACTGTGTTACACATCTCTTCCCAAAAACACAATTAGTCATTACAGTAATCATCCGCCTCGTGGTCATTGCAACATGGCTCATACACTGTGTGCAGTTCTGCCGTCAGGCTCATGTCCTCTGAGCTTGCACAGTCACGCTCGTGCTCCAATTCTGCCTCTACATTATCTAATCTGATATCTGATCACTTGGGGCTGAAGTGTAATCATCAGTCGCTTTAGGCAGAGCTTCTGTCTTCAGGTTCCTCCTGTATCAAAAAATGCCGACATACAGAAACGTCTTCATCCGTGTGTTCATCCTGGACAACGAAACCTGCGTTTCCTGCTACCTGCATAACTCTCAAACAAACCTTCGGTGTCTAAAGAACCTGTAAACATTAGAAAAACAAATAGAGTGTAATATGGTCCTAGGAGCTACTACTGTGCTGTGTTAACTAGAGGGTAGGAAATAGATTCACAGCAAACCAGCATTGATGTCAGCCACTATGTTACATTTTCATGTTATGTTTAGCATGTTGGCAAACACGTCGTTCATACATATACAGCAGAAACAGCAGCGTCCGTCAGTTTCAGACATCAGTTTAGTTTAGATCTCCTCCACAGAGTCAGAGCAAGGTACAACTTGTGAGCAGAACACCAAAACCAACCATCTATTGGTTCAAATCTCACATAACAAATTGAGACAGAAGTTTATTTCACAGAAAATACTAAACAAGACTAAGACCCGGTCCACACTGCCTGCGTCTGCAGTGCGTCTTTCAACGTCTTGTTTTTTATTTCGGCGCCCATGTTAACAGATTAGAGCAGCCACGCTTACCTCAAGGTGACGTCCTCAAATGTCTTGTTTTGTCCATAACCCAAAGATATTCAGTTTACTGTCATAGAGGACTAAAGAAACCAGAAAATATTCATATTTGAGAAGCTGAAATCAGAATTTGGACATTATCTCTTGAAAAAATTATTAATTTACTTACTTATTGTTGCAGCTCGACCTGTACGTTCCTGTGTCAGGATGTCAGGTTGCTTATTAGCACTAAACAAACAGCTGAGGCTGCTGGGAGTGTGATTCGTTTTCAGGTATCTGGTCATAAACCGACACTATAATTCATCCTGACAGGAACATGAACGTCTGTAACAAATTTAATGGCAGTGCGTCGTATTGTTGTGAAGAAATTTCACTAAAATCACAAATATCAACCTCTTGGTGGCGCTAGAGGATAACTCAGAGGATCACCAAAGTTAGTAGGACACATCGTCTGGGGACCCTGATGACCCTCCATCGAGCACCCTCCAACAGAGTTACACTGCTAGTACAGCTGTAAAACATAGTGAGGTGAACTTGCATCAGGACTGAGTTAACACTGGATGGAAATGATTTCATTAATCAACTTGAAATTTGTGCTAAAATTAACACACCTCTATGACATCTTTGTCATTGTAGCTCAGGCCCTGGAGCGGATGATGAGTCCTGCGGGTCCCAGTCCGAACCCCAACGTCCCATCTGAGTACTGCAGCACCATCCCCCCTTTGCAGCAGGCTCGCGCCGCCGGCACTCTTAACTCTCCTCCACCGACCGTCATGGTGCCTGTGTCCGTTCTCAAACACCCAAACAACGACAGTATGATGACTCTTAAACACTGCACACAGTCGCCACTGCACTGTTAGTTTGTCTTCCTGGACGGTACCCTTGAAAAGACATTTTCTGTGTGTTACCAGGTTGTCCTCGTGAGCAGAAGCGCGTGTGGTTCGCTGACGGCATCCTGCCCAACGGAGAGGTGGCAGACACGACCAAGCTGTCGGTGACGAGCCGCAGGAGCTCCCAGGAGTTCAGTGGTGTCACTCCAGACCAAACGACAGTAAGACCACACGGCCTAACGACAGAAAACACCAGATTCTTTTCAACAAAACATGTTGCTCTCGCTTGTTTTCAGAAAGTTAGTTCTTCCCCAGGTGGTTAATAGGCTGTTGGTGTGCTTCCTACAAATAGATAATAAATAATGAAGTATTGTGAGCAGCAAAAATAACCACTGAAGTTTAATGGAAGTGGTATAACAGTGACTGACCCTCTCATTTCAGCCTGGCCCAGCAGGGTCAGAGGTCGGAGGCGGTGGCTCCTCCCCTCCCGAAGCTTCTGTGGCCGTAGAGGTGGTTCGGCCTCCAGTGTCCGGACCCTGGGATTACGCCCTCCTCTCCGGACTCAGTTCTTCAGTGAGGAGGGTTCCCAGTCTGCTGCCAGATAACGAGGATGAGCTTCCTCCTCTGCTCATCACCACCGGAGAGGATGAAGCAGGAGGTGTGTGTTTAGTTTCACCTGACGTGAACCTCTTTATGAAAACGTGTTGGCAGGTTGGTCGTATGTCTGAATAAGTTCCAGAGTTGCTTTTATGTCAAAGCCACATAGCCATCTTAATATGTCAGACCTGTAACATTTCCATAACGCTTTCAACACACCACAAGATTCACAAGTATCGTCTCGTATGCTAAGTTTAATAAACGATGAAACGTTGTGAATTTTATATTGTTTTATGTTAGTCAGGTCAGTCTTCAGATCATTTTGTCATCTTGTACAACCTCCAGTAATAATCTGTGCAGGTTTCTTCCTCTCTTGTTTCCAACTTTGATCCATGCAGAGTGCACAGATGAATTATGAGCGAGAATTAAACTGAACATGTCGTCGTTTTGTCAGACTTTTGTTAGCAGCAGAACTCTCTAAGCAGTGATTAAGTTGATTAAAAAATGTAAGAGATTCAGTCGTAGGAGTCGAGTAGTAAGAGCTCACAATGCAGCCCCAAATTCTGCTAGCTCCCTCAGTAAATTAAAGAAATGCATCAGACTTTAGGGGGCGTTGCCTCGACACAGACCTGTCGGACTCTCCGTATGAGCGCTGGGAACACGGAGTCTGCTGGAGCTTTTATAGTCACTGGAAGCACATCCGAGGCCATTTTTAAAAGTTACCTGTGTGTTGTAGCTAAGATAGCGTTTGTGTGTGAGTCGAAGTCCGGTGGTGCTTCTGCAGCCGTCAAAAAAACTAATCTGAACCACTGTGTCAAAATACCAAGTAGTGGGTTAGCAAAAACTTGTCTTCCTTTAAATCATCACTCTTCTACTCACTCATGGGGCTCAGTCTGTAAACGTCCCATTATGTCGAAACAAAGCTTTAACAGACATTTATGTGAAAGTCACCTAAGTCTGAATGAACAGATGGAGCAACGTATTCACACTGTTGCTTTGGATTGCATGTATGTAACGTGCTCTGCTGTGTTTCCTCTGTAGATGTTCTGGTTGAGGAAAGTCCGGCTCCGTGCCAGATACTGCATTTATTAGAAGAGGGCGGACCCCGACCTCTGACATTTGTTCTGAACGCTAACCTGCTGGTCAACGTCAAACTGGTCTCATGTGAGTAGAATATATCCAATCTGTCATATACTGGATAGAAAGGAGTGTTTCCTGGATGTCCTTACATGCTCTCCCACAGACCTGGTCCCTGCTAACACTGTGTTTTTGGTTTGATCTACCAGACGGCAGTCGGCAGTGCTGGTGTTTTGGCTCTAACGGGCTGCAGGCGCTCGGACAGAGAGAGCTGGTGTTTTTGTTGGAGTGTTTGCCAGAAGAAAAAGCTCTTCCAAAAGACCTCTTCACGCTCTATCTCAACATTTACCAAGAAGCCCAGAAAGGTAGAGGGCACATTCAGGCCCATTTGTTTGTCTTTTTGTGTTTCTGTTGACAGATTTTTTGGGGAAAAATCTAAGACTACGGAGTCATTATTTTCTGTTACAGGGAAGTTTTTGGAGGAGCTGGACAATGTGACGTTCACAAGCAGTTTTCTGGGCAGTAAGGACCACGCCGGGATGCTCTTCTTCTCACCCACCTGTCAGCCTCTAGATGGCCTCACTCTCCCCCCTCAGCCTTTTCTGTTTGGTCTGCTCATCCAGAAACTGGAGGTTCCCTGGGCCAAAGTCTTTCCACTCAGGCTGCTTCTACGGCTTGGAGCTGAATACAGTGGTGTGTAGTTTACTGTTATCCCTGTCTTTGTGGGCTGGTATAGTTTTATATTGAGCTCAATTCAATAAGAATCAGGTTTATTGCCAAGTAGGTTTTCACATACAAGGAAATTGTTTTGGTGTTATAAGCTCAGTAAGAGAAAATACATATAAAAAACAACCACAAAAGTCAAGAATCATGAATACAAAATACAGATTTACAATAAAAAATATGGAAAATATATAAAATATGTCAAATATATAAGGTCAATTTAACTTAGTTCACAGTAAAGTAAAACCGACAGCTGTAATCAAGTAACAGACATATATTTCCAGCTGTTAGCTCTTTTTTGTAGTAGTAGTAGTAGTAGTAGTATCATAGAGCATTACACATAAACTTAACTTGTGATTGCTTCTCAAAATTACCTGATGGCATCTGCTGACTGACTGTTGACTCCTCACTCGCCCTACTCTTCCTTTGATTGGCTCGTGTTCGTTAACTTTGTTGGTTTGGTTGGTTAGGTTAGGGTTAGGTATAGCCAATCAAAGAGATCTGCAGTCTTCTGAGTGAACTCTTGTAGTTCTGTTATGGTTTTTATTGTGATAACTATTATTAACGATTATCTTTTTAATGACTAAATATTTTCTCTTTTTCAGTGTATCCCACTACATTGACAAGCGTCCGTTTTCGGGACTCTGTATATCGAGAGACAGGACACACCATCATGAATTTACTGGCTGTAAGTACTGGAACACAAGCAGTTAGATGTCATCAGTCTGTTGTCACATCTAAAGCCAAGTACTTTAGTTCTTAATCCCACTGAAACCACGTTTTTTTAAAGTGGTTTTAATTAAGTGGCCGAGGAGGTTCTGTCTGCTGTTAATCATTCCTTTACAATTAGGTTATTTCCCCAAGTGACACTGAGGACTGTTGTGGTTAAATCTAGTTAAAAGACAATGAATTCAGACCATCTTCACTGTGTGATCGTAAACAAGTGAGAGGGCTTTCTGAAGCTCTGCTGCCACAGAAACATTCCTGTAACTTCTCTGGATCCACAAGAGCTATGAGACAGACTTACAGCGGGTAAGACCAGAATGGATCTGAATGCTGAAACTTTCACGGTGCAGCTCGAATTGAGGACATTTGCTGCAGCTGATCACACGATTGTCCTGAAGAGATAAATACGTCGGCCTCTGGCGATGTCCGTGTCAGCTGGCTCGACTTGTGCATCACCTCGCAGGAAGAGAGAGTTTGTGGCTTTGGATGAAAGCGCTTTCAAGTAGTGTGACATTTCCTGTTTGTCTCAAGGGTCAGGGTGTTGAGTTCCTTGTTTTGTTGTTGTTATAGTTTTAAAGCACAAAAGTTTTCCTACGTTTGCACCAATCATCGAGACTACTCCGACATTTTAAAGCCCCTTAAAACGGAGATGTTTGAGAACGCTGCTGACCCTGTTTCAGTTTTAAAACTCTGGTGTCCCGCAGATGCACGTGTTATGTCAGTGACAAAGGAAGACTCTGGCGAGTAAATGGCTAATGCATTCAGACTATCCCGGCCATATCTTGTGTCCAGAGTGCAGAGCCCGAAGTGAAGGATATTGTCGCCAACTTCTACCAAACACACTGTATGTCACAATGCACAGCAAAGTAAAACAAATCCCAGCTTCACAGGCGTACGTGCCCTTATTGATTGACTCCAGATCTGTGCACTAAAATTAGTAGTGATGATCGGATGAAGCTTTTTGAAGTTTTAGGGTTTTCTTTCTATATTTGTGCCAGAAAGAAAGATTCAAAGCTTCTGGGCTTCAAACGCAGCAAGAACAGAAACATCTGGTGACTTTCTAAACTTAACAGCAGCTGACACCACCTCTCTGATTTTAATAGAGTTTGAGTCTCATATGTGAGCAATAACAGTCAGAGAGGCCTCAGTGTTCTTATTAAATCTGTACTACTACTTGTCAGAAGTACTGCAGTGAATATTGATGATACAGTAAAATAATGAATAAATGCATCGTCCAATTTCATGAAAACTTGCAGTAAAAATAGTTCAATAGAAATCCGACAGTACTCTGAACTGTTTCCCCACAGGACCTGAGGAACTACCAGTACAGTCTGTCAGTCGTGGAGGGCCTGAGGATCCACATGGAGATGGGCCACAGCTACATTGACATCCCCAAATGTAGCTTCAATGAGGTGAGACACCTGTAAAGGAATAATCCGACAATTTGGGAAGTAAACTCATTCGCTTTCTTGCCGAGAGTTAGAAGAGGCGATGTGACTCTTGTGTCGACATATTTACTGTACAGACACGAGGCAGTTGTCGATCCTTTAACATCGGCAAGAAAGTAAATAATTCCCCCAATTTCTTTTATTTATGTCTGGCTTTTATTCATTTTCTTTTTGTATTTATTTATATTGTATTTATTGTTGTTCTTTTATTAGCAATCGCTTTCCCCGTCTTTGTTTCTCATTATCATTGTTTTTTTTTCTTTGTTTTCTTGTTTTATATATATATATATATATATCATCAGTATTGAGGGATGTCACCTGCTGCGTTGAACGCCCGGTGAATCATAGTGCTATGATGTAAATAGGAAAACAAAACAGATGCAAGCAGAGAGTTGAAACTAGCAAAACAGTGAACAAGCTTTGGCTTTAGAGCCGACACCTTAAAAGAGGAGAGAGAGAGTGGAGCCAAACACGATCAAACAAAAGACATAAACATTAGAAAGATAAATATTTCTTTTAGCAGTAGCATTACGCTTGCTCGTTTTGTGTGTTTTTCAGATGCAGAAGGTCGTAAACGCGTCCAACGAACACGTCATCAGCATCGGAGCGCGTTTCAGCTCGGAGGCCGACTCTCACCTGGTGTGCTTCCAGAACGAGGAGGGAAACTATCAGACTCAGGCCAACAGCATGCCTGGGAAGACCCGCACAGGTGAGCGCTCAGTAATTCTGCCCACTCGTCTTTTATTCTGTTTGTATCAAAATAAAGAAGATGAGTGAGCAAAACGATGTGAAGGTCATTGTTTGTCATATAAATGAACCCTGTGGTGGTTCTGTGTGTCGTTACAGTGACCGGGGCCAGTTTCGTGGTGTTCAACGGAGCCCTGAAAGCCTCCTCAGGCTTCATTGCCAAGTCCAGCATCGTTGAAGGTAACGCCACTGATTCGTTGACTAAAGGAATAAAGAAAGAACGTAGTCGCTCGCCTCGTACTTCTACAATGCGTGACTGCTTTTTGAACCCTGACTGGAATTTGTGTTTGTGTGTCAGATGGATTGATGGTGCAAATCCCTCCAGAGACTATGGAGTCTCTGCGCGCCGCCCTGAGGGAGCAGACAGACTTTAACATACCGTGCGGCAGGAACGACGGAGCAGAGGTCCGAGAGAACGTCACCGTCCGCTGGGTTGACTGGAGTTCACCTGTTAACGCAGGGTAACTGTTTACACACTCTTTGTGCAATCTGTCCACCGCTGCACTGCGATCATACGACACACACACACAAGTCTTTGTGCTGCAAGGTTTCTAGTAGTAGTCTGAGTTTACATAACCACCGTGGAGGTGCTGATAAGGTTGGAACAAAAGAAATAATACTATAAAGAAAGAAAAGTCTGTTTCCAAACAATAGTCAAGTGATTTTTATGTATATAGCCCCTTTATCACAAATCACAGTTAGCTTCAGAGTCTAACCGTGCCTCGGTGACTTCCAATACCAATATAAACATATGGAACAACCCTTTTTAACATTTTACCTCAGGAAGAGAGAGAATGAATCATAGTATTCAGTAAGAGATCTCTTTGTAACAGGCATCCAGTGGTAGAGATCCACAGTCCTCCTTCTGTGTAAGAATACATGCCACATTTTATTTAAAGCTTATATTAGTTATTCAAAGTCTTTTTAGTTTCCCCACAGTGATTCTGTGCTCAGCTGCAGTGTAGGAGTTAACACAAAGAAGGAATTTTGTATTTAAAAGTCAACCTATTGTTTAAAGTTCACATAAAAAAAAATAAGAGAGCTGTAAATCTTTAAAGCAACATTATGCAAGAACACTGCTTCACAACGTCATCAAACTTTGTCTTTTGTTGTTTGGATTGAGAGACCTCCTTGCGGTAGCAGTGACAGACTGTGAGTTTAAGTGTCAGTTTATCTGCAATGTGATTTTTGCTCGTCTGCAGCAAAACCAGCGGCGTTGACGGGAGACCTCTGGATGGAGTCCGCAGCGTGAGGGTGCTGCAGGACACGGAGTTTGAGTCAGACGGACGCACCATCAAATGCACTGAGGTGAATCTTCCTTTTAATGAACTGGTGACTGTGTGTGCGCTTTAGAGCCGGTCGACAGTCCAGTTGTGTGAACGTGTGAATGTCTTCCAGGTCTTCTACCAGCTCAAGACTCCAGAGAGCAGCCTGGCGTCAGTGCTGTCGTCCTGCAGCGTGTTCCAGAAGGAGATGGCTTTGGCCGCCTGCAGCGCTCTGACTCCTCACCTCTCTGTTCTCACCTCCAGTGGCATCAACTCGCTCTCTCTTCGCATCTCTACACAGGCTGATATGGTAAACACAATCTGTCTTTGTAACTGCTGTAAGGGCGAAACAATTGTGCAGTTTGTTTATAACGTTTGAATTCTGAATTTGAATGCTGCACAGCTTGGAATCAGCTGACCTCCATTGAGGCTATGAGCCGCTCCAACACTAGTAGAGTTTAAACTCCTGCTGTCCTTCCAGCTCCCAGTCCGGGTACAGACAGCAGTGCACCGGAGACTTCTTTTGTTACAAGAGAAAAGGTGTGATGAGTGTTTCTCTGTGTGCGTTTGCTCTCAGGTGGAGTACCAGGCCGGCTGCGGAGGCCGCCTCCTCCCTCAGCGCTACATGAACGAGCTGGACAGCGCTCTGATCCCCGTCATCCACGGAGGTAGCGCTAGCGTACCACAGACTGCCATGGACATGGAGTTCATCTTCTACATCACACACACCATCTAATGCACACGCAGACCATGACACACTCAAAAGTATTGAAATAAATCCACTGAACAGAAGGTGGCTGAGCACAGAAAGAGGATTGTGGCACGACGTGCTCGTATTTTGCACATGCGGACGTGCAGCCGGTCACAGAGGACGAGCAGCTGCTGGCACAACGTCCCCCCGCTCTGAGGTCGGGGGCGTAAACTGACATGATCTATTGGTTTTCTGTGAAGGAACCGTTGTGTGTTTTGTTTGTTTCGTGCTCACCAAAGCTGCTTTAATACAAGAAGCCAAACACTAAACAAGGAATACGACAACATGACCAAAAACAACCAAACTATTCAAAACGGTTTTCTTCTGCTCTGCCTTCCAAGGCTCCCCGCCGGCCTCCGTCGGCCCGGAGCACCTCAGTGAATGTTTCCCACAGACACTCTTATCGAAATGTCTCTCATTTGGATGTATTTATTATATTTTAATATGGGCTTATTGAATGAAATGATATTAAAGCAAGGGGACGTTACTGACTGCAGTGTTCAGTACTTCAGAGGTGATCAGGTGCTACTGTACAGTCGCTTACGTAGCCGGCCCGTTCTAAAAAAAACCCCCGAAAACACGCAGGGATGAAAAGAAATCTAATTTCCTCTCAAGGTACTATGCTTTCATTTCATTTGCTGGTTGATGTTGATACTGCACAGGAAAGACATCGGGCCTCATGCAAGAACCCTTTTGTATTCCCAACCTAAACTTTGGACTTTATTTCCTGTGAGATTCCCTTAAAGTCCCCAAACTCTGCACAAATTCGACTCGTTTCAACCCGGTGATTCAGGGTATTTGTGGCATGTGGCAATTAGCAAAATGCCCCCAAAATGTCTATATAAGGCAACTTGTTCTGCTCTATTTGTTTTATTTATGAAGACCAAAGAATAAAGAGAACTTCTGAAATCAGCAGCTGAAAACACAAAGGTCAGTGGTTCCCAACCTTTTCCCTTAAGGGACTCTTTTTCTACCATTGAGTAGATTATTTTAGTCATTTTATGGATATTTAATTTTATATTCAATAATAACAATAACAGCAGAGAACAGCTGATAAACTGCACAATGAGCCCAAACAGGGAACTCAGTAACTGCAGGAAGTTTGAGTAAAACCAGAGATTTGAGCAGATTATTATTATTATTATTATTATTATTATTATTAGTTTATGAAATGCTGAGATATCGACCTACTCTGTAAACATTTCTTACACTCTTTAAAATCAGGAAGGCCTCACGACGCCCTGTGAAGCTTTGGCGACCCCTAGTGAGGGTCCCGGCCCCCAGGTTGGGAACCACTGTATTGGGGAACTTGAGTCGAGCTGCGCTGTGACAGAAATAAAGAAGGTTGAGGAAGTGAATAAATGTGCATGAAGTTAGATGCTGTAAAATGTCTGCTGGGAGCGTCGACAGTGATGGAGATGGATGAGAGAATGTTACACAGGTGTGTTTTAGAGAGTTTTCATCCAAAATGTGCCAATAAAATATACGAAATGTCAAAACTTACAGTAAATTGGCATCCAGGATGGTGAAACGGGGAAAAGAAGCTTATTTTTAGTTGTTTGTAGTTTTTAGAAACATTTAAACTCCAAAATCGAATCTGAGTCTGGATTTCTCGTGAATTTCATTGGAGAAAATTCCATGTTGGTGATTGAAACAAATTCTGTTTCCTGCATGAGGCCCGTTGTTTGTTCGCCGCCGGCTCGTCGCTACCGGAGGACAAATGTGGAGAGCTTCTTCTTCATTCACAAGTTATTTAGCTAAAAGGTGAAGCTGACGAGTGTATTTTGTTCAGGTGTGTACGTGTTGGACGAAGCGTTTCACCGTTAATCTCACGTTCATTACCGCTGATCTCCGCCTGGATGCTCTTGATATTCTTCCTTTAACATTCGTACGTTTTTGATCACCAGTGATTTTTCTTTACTCCAGTTAAACGAACGTATTTTGCACAACCAGAAAATGTCTTTACGTCATCTCACACCTTTCTTTAAGAGTTAGCGAGTATTAATGTACAGGCTTTTTGAGAACTTTTAAACTTAATAGTTTCGACATTTTGGGAAATGCGATCATTTGCTTTCTCTCCTATCTGTTGGTTAAATATGCAGCCAGCAGCTAGTTAGCTTAGCATAAAGACTGGAAGCAGGGGGGGAAACAGCTCGCCTGGCTCGGTCCAAAGGTCCATCTGTCTGCCTGCACTTAAAGCTCACTAATGTTTGATTTGTACAAAAACTGAAGTGTTAAAAAGGACAAGTTACAGTTAAGCAAATAAGCGTATTTCCCAAAATACTGTACAGGTATGTAAAACCCCTCCGCAGTGGGTGCTCGGAGCTCAGCAGCCTCCTCAGATGCTGTTCGGAGCAGAAAGTATTTAACCACGCAGTGAGAAGCATCAGACCGGTTTCATGTTTCGAATTTATTTAATGTATTTCCACAGCAGCTTTAAGGCACTTTAGAACCATTAAAACAGCTCTGAGGTGTTTCGCCGTGCGGCTGTACAGTTTTTAAACAGGTTCCTTTTGGTTTGTTTTCTTCCTCACCAGCTTCTCTTCTTTGCCACAAAATGTACAGAACTGCCAATTTCCCCTCGTATGAGTGCTGTGGTCAATAAATGACTGATTACAGTGGGAATATAAGAGCGCTGAGAGGCTCCAGTTCCTGTAAAAATGCAACCAGGATTAGCATGCACCGTGTAAAGTAGCTCCGTGTTTTACATCTCACGTTTCAGTCAGGAATTTTTTCAGTCGGCTTTGTCCAAATGTATAAAATATAAAACTGTATGCATAGAGATTTTTGTTTTTTCTTTTTCTTTTTTTAAATAATGAAGAGTTATTTTTGGAATCATTGGTATAAAAGTTTTAACAAACAGAATAAGAGTTCATATTTTTGATAGGACATTAAGGCTACATTCATTTTGCAGTTTGTGTAGCAAGTTCCTTGAAGCACTGAGAGGAAACTAATTAAAAACAACACTAATTACACAGTTAATTCCAGAAATAAACACTATATCGTTTTGTCATGATGTGGAAAAAAAACCATATATATATCTTAATCCCACAATGCAATGCATAAAGGTGAATGTGCAGGTGAAAGGTGTAAAAATCTGAAGACAAAATAAAAGCAGCTTTACACTCTCCATCAGCTCTCAACTCATTTAAACCAGCACAGATTATTTACTGGTTTTAATGCTCCATAATGAACATCAACTAGACCACTCATCATATAAACCAGTCGTTCCCAACCTTTTTCCTGAAGGGATCCCTTTCCTATCATTCACTACATGACTTATTTTATGGATGTTTCATATTATATTCAATGTATAACAGTAACAGTAGAGAACAGCTGATAATCTGAACACAATAACTGCAGGAAGTTTGTGTAAAACCAGAGATTTGGAGGAATTTTGAGCAGATCATTATTATTTGAGTGGATATTGATCAGTTTTCCTGTTATTTTTATACAATTTTCTGTCTGTATTATGAATTATGCAACAATCACAGACATAATAGGCTTCTTTTTTGACAAATTCAGTGTTTTCTTCCCTTTGTTCGATCAGCTCTTTGGTTGTTTTCTAACACAGGACGAGGCTGTTTATCAGAGTGAAGCTCTGTCAGTAATATGAGCTTTAAATAACAATTTTATTTAAACAAATGTCACAGAAATGAACAAAATACTGAGATACAGGCCAACTGTGTATAGGTTTTAAGTTTTCTTACACCCCTTAAAATCAAGAAGGCCTCACGACCCCCCTGTGAAGCTTCGGCGACCCCTAGTGGGGGTCCCGACCCGCAGGTTGGAAACCACTGATATGTTCAGCTGCTAACACAGGAGGAGGAGGAGGAAGAGGAGCTGTGTTTGTGACTCTTAAACCTCCACATTGATTAGTTAAGTGGCTCATTCAGTCAGTTTTTGATTGATTTGCGATGACGTCGGGTCATTACCGTCATTTTACATTAGAATTGGTTTTCAGTTAACTTATAAAGGTAAAATAAAATAAAGCAGGAAGAAGTTCCATTTAAATTTATAATTTATCAGGTGTCCTGGAAAATATTAATTGTTGTTAAGAAAATAAGTCCATACTCTGCTTTTTGGTAAATTAAATGAGTGTTTGAGAGGAAATGCTGTCCTGTATTGTCAAGAAAACAAATAGAGTACCAATACAGACGTTCACGATCCCCAGAGGATGAAGTCTGCTGACTTTTCCTCTAGCGCCACCAGCAGGTCAAAGTCTTTGTACAGACATTGGTAGTAGTTTGCTTAAATATTTAGCTTTTATTAGCAGTATATAAACATTTAAGGCCCTGCCCACATCAAACTAGTGAGAAGATTCATGTGGTTTGTTACACAGAACCATCTGGGAAGTTGTTGTTGGACAAGGGTCATGAATGAACCACATAACGTAGTCAAACTCGTTTCCATAAAGAAAAACCTTCAGTGACGGTTTTTATGCTCCAGTTCCGATATAACTGTTACTAGCTAAGTTAATCTCTGTTGTTTAAAGGTTCAGTATGTAATTTCTGCCACTCTCACATCAAAACAATAACAAAAGACTAGTGTGATGAGGTGGTGAAGCAGCGTGGGATCATGGGAGTTGTTGTCTCCCGGTTAGGATTCCTTCAGTGTTCATGGTTCAGGAGGTTTCTACCGGGAGCCCAATGATCCACAGAGGTCTCCTCCTCTCCAAAACAAACAGACCCGCTGATTAAAACCACTAAACACACTGAATAAAGCAGTTCCACCTTAACAATCACTGCTTCTCCCACGCTGTTGGACAGACAAAGGACGTCCCGGAGGGGCTGCGAGCCGAGCTGCTGCTAACGTTAACTCAGCTTGTTTCTCTGATAACTTAAGATCCAGACGTCCGATGACTAAAATCCTTCATCCGGTTCAAATCTAGAGTTAAAAAGCACCAAGATCTAAACAGTGGATGGTAACAATGTGGCTTCAGACTGGTTTGTTTCCTCACAGGAAGCTGATCCGGTACCACTTTACCGGCCACATACTCATCGATTTAAAGTCCGACCTCGCAAAGGTTAGCTGGACCACGTCTCTCATATCAAGGAGCTGATTTAATCTTTAAATGTTAAAAGACGTTAAATCATGTTCTGATTTATTTTGGTAGTTTTTAGAGAAGTCTATAGAAACAGATTCACCTTTAGAGCGTTGGAAACAGTTTAATTAGGTTAATATTTTGGGAGTCAGATTATTATTTATGATCTAAACAACAACGTAGTTTTATGCTTTTATTGTTTTTGTGTAAATCGTCTATTTACTCATGAGCTTTATTTGGTGAACCTGGTATCTGGGTCCTGATCAGTTTCATGTATGTAAAGAATAAAATAAGTTTTATGAAAACATTTTCTCTTCTTGTCTCCATTACATTTAATTCAGTTGCATAACATGCAACAATACAGATAGTAATAGAAAATAGATTAAAAACACAGGAAACAAACATGACACGTGTGCTGAAATAAAAAAAAAAGTAAAATAAAAGGATACATGGGAATGGGAGGGTGAAACGAGTGAGTTGCAATCTGTAACTTCACCACAAGATGCCACTAAATCCTGCACACTGGTCCTTTAAACCTCCACTGCTTTAAAGGACCGCCTGAGCTTCATCGAGCGGTCGCAAGCCCTTCTTGATTTTAAGCTGTGTAAGAAAACTAAAGACTAAAGAAATTTAAATTTTTTGTTTAATTTCTTTAAATTTAGATTATCATTTAAGATCAAAACTTTAAAGATCTGAACACAAACTATATTCACAGAGCTTCAGTCTCTGTGAACAGCCTCGTCCTGCTGTAGAAAACAACCAAAGAGCTGATAGAAAACACTTTAATTTGTCAAGAAGAGATTCATTTGTATAGATTGTTTAGAATAAAAAAAACAACAAAAACAAACAGAGAATTGTTTAAAAAGATCATGAAAACTCATCTCTGATGTAATATTCACAGGAAATAATAAAAATGTATCCAGAACTCTGGTTTTACACAAACTTTCTGCAGTTATTGCGTTCATTGTTCAGTTTATCAGCTGTTCTCTACTGTTGTTGTTATTATTGAATCTAATATGAAATATACATAAAATATAGTCAGTTTACTCTCTATAAATATTATATTATATTTCTGACTATAAATAAATCCTCAATGTTTCACACTGAAGCTTTAATCTGAGTTTTGAACGCAGGAATGTCGCAATAATAATCCTTTGAATGGGTTTAAAGTCCACCTCTGTGTGTGTGTGTGTGTGTGTGTGTGTGTGTGTGTGTGTAAGGAGGCGTGGTGTTTAGTCTACCCGCTCTTCCTTCCACTTCACCTCATTCACTGTTAGAGCGACACAATGAGCGGACGGGTTGGAGACTTGAGCCGACAGCAGGATGAAATCTTAACTGAGGTAAAAAGAAATCTATTTAATTTAATCAATATGATTCCAATGGGTGATTGATTGAAGGCATTGATTAGTTCATAGTAGTGAATAGTTGTGTCTCTGGTTGCTTTTGTTGTGGTAACACACTGATCCTATGGCAACTCCAACGTCTGCTGTTTATAGTGACATTGTTCTTATTTTTCAGATTAATATTTTACATTTAAAAAACAATATAAAGTTTATAAAACACATTAAAGATTAAACCAGAGTGTGTAGTTGGTGCCTTTTGTTGTCTTTGACACCCAAAGATAAAATAAAAGTCCTAAAGATTAAAGCTTTTTACTCCACAGTATTTTTCAGATTCTTGTTTTAATCAGATTTTATGAAATATTTTTACAGTATTAAATATAAGTATTTATAATTACCTCCAACTCAACACCCTACTTTAAATTCTTCTGTAACAATAATCAATAATATAGATTATATGATAATATAAAACTCAAGTCATTTTATGTAACAAATACTTTTATGTTTGATACTTCAATATCTACTTTTATTTAAGTAAACTTTTTAATGCAGGACCTTTTATATTGTTGTATTTCCACCACTGTGGATCCCTGAGGGCAATATGACTCAAATATTCCTATAAAATATATAAATGTCAGCAGTATTTGGCTCTTATATATTTATATTATACAGAATATACTATATTTATAGTATATAGAATATACTATATTTATATTATACAGAATATACTATATATATATTATACAGAGTATACTGACTATATGTAGGATTACAAGCTTAAAGTGGGACACTATAATAAAACATTAGTTTAACTTATTATCTGTTGTGGATAATGTGCCACAATTATTTTTATTATCTATTAAATCTGTTGATTAGTTTATCAATTAATTGTTGAATAATTTCCTCAATAAAAATATATAGTAAATTACCAATCAACTTAACTTTATTATCATTTAAGACTTAAGAAAAGCAATAAAACCTTTTCTAAAACAACATTAATGTGAATAATTAATATAATTAATAGCTATGCTTGTTTGGGTAATGTTAGCTGACCAACAACTACATAGCTAGCTGGAAATTTTATTGAAAAGGATTTAAATGTTTAATTAATTATCAAAATAGTCTCAGATTATTTCTACTAATTGATGAACAGACTAATCGTTTTAGCTCTTAAACCTCTTAGGCTAGCTGTTTCCCCCTGTTTCCAGTCTTTATGCTAAGCTAAGCTAACAGTAGTTTTATATTTTACCGCACGTACACAAGTGTGGTATCAATATTCTCATTCAACATGTGACTCAAACTGTATCTTTAAATAATAAAACTGTGT
This sequence comes from Dicentrarchus labrax, assembly GCF_905237075.1. NCBI lineage: Eukaryota > Metazoa > Chordata > Actinopteri > Moronidae > Dicentrarchus > Dicentrarchus labrax. The sequence goes on along the minus strand of NW_026136710.1, from coordinate 2,385,729 downwards.
GTTTATCTTCAGCATTGTGATATAAATGATTCTCTGCCTCCAGTTTCGGGGGAGGATCCAGGACATCCTCCCCAACCTGCCGGCGCAGCACGACCACTACCTCCTGCGCTGGCTCAGAGGTGAGACCTGCAGCCGATCTCACTGTTTAATATTCCCTCAGTGCGGGTACGATGCTGGCACAACAACACACACACAACCATCCAGGTACAAGGTGACTTCTTTCATACACAAAGGTCAACTGCTAAAGATAGAAAATATAAAGAACTGACGAATAATTACAGTAAAAACAAATGGAAAAGGGTATTTATAAGGCTATAAATTGAAGAAATTAAACTATAAATCACAATTTTCTTGTGTGTTTGAGGAAAGACTTTCAGCCTTTTATCTCTTATATGATTCCTTTATTATCTCCTTCCAGCTTTTGTCCATTTTCAGTCTAATCAGAACATCAAATACAACATTTGCACAGATTTATATTCTAAACTCAACACAGTTTACCATTCAGAGCCGATATATAAATACTTAAAACTGTCCTGAAATATTAGTTTGAGGCAAAATATTGTATTTTTTACTTAATTTGGCAGCTTTTGTTTCTTCTCAGATTAAGAATTTACAATAATATTATGAAATAAGAACCTATTTTGCAGGTAAATCAGTGTTTCCTGTCATATTTTAGATGTCTATGAGTTGTTAACAGTTCCAACATAGTCACAGTTTCATTTAAATAACTGTTTTGAGGCTCAAAGAGGAAAAATTATAAAATATTTTAGGGGAAAGAGCAAAAACATTTACTAAATGAACATCATGCTGTATGGAGGAAGACTGAAACTAGAGATTGAGACCATAAACTCATCAGGAAACTGAGGGAATAAATCAACTGAGAAGTCGACTCATTTCCCCATAAGACTCAATACTATTGTTGTATTAGTACTTTTACATTTAAAGGCTGCAGAACAACAAATTTCTACCACCTAAAATGTGTTTTTCCATCAGATTTTCCTCTAATTTTAATTATTAAACAATTTCAATCTGGGTTGAGGGGTCACAAGTACACATATCTTTAAAGGTAAACAAGGTAAAAGGTCGAGACACACTGAGTTAATCACACTAGGATCAGATCAACTTGACGCACTGTGACAGACGTCGATACCGAAGCCTCCGTTGAAACTAAAACATGAGAACAGGTTTGTCTTAAAGCAGCGTCACAGAGAGCGAGCGTAGCCTCGGGCGTCTGAAACTCTCTGAATAATGACGAGAGGGGAAGCTGTCTGTTGTGTTTCCTCTCATCGGTTGGTATGTTACTCTGTTTACACAAGGTTAAATACTCTATGGAAGCCTAAAGTGATTGTATAAGTTATTATAATGAGAAACTTTCTCTAAATAATGACTTTGTGATACAAAAGTCAATATTTAAAATCAATGAGAAAGTTTCTCAATATTTCGAGATTTCGCTCTTCTGATGGATTTGAGCTTGCTCTTTCTGCAAATGGGTCTCCATGCTGTGTACCTAGATGAGCCTCCTGAATTTGCACCCAAAATGCTGTCAAAACTTTCATTTATAATTGCAGCTTCCATAATTCTTGACCGGGAAAAAGGCAGAAAAAAGGCGCGGAAAACACAAAAAACCTTAAAAAATAAAAAATAAAAAATCACAGAGATGCTGATTCGCACGGGACTAATACTATCACATGACCTCCGTGTTTGGCGAAATATGGTAGGTAATTTGCGGTGTAATTTTTACTTTACAAATTACGGACATGGCAGATTAGCACAGGATTAAGATCACAGACGATATTAAGTCATTATTTTCAGATATTAAGTCAAAAGAATGAAAAGTTTCTTATTATTTCGAGATAGTAAGTCAAAATCAATAAACTCACAAACTAATTCCTGAGTTCAGTCACATTGGCAGAAATGAGCTTCCATATTTCTCACCTCATGCTGTAGCTTCATATTTCACAGACTGACTGTTGTCAATATTTCCATCTAAATCTGCAACTAAGCAAATGAGCGTTTCCTAAAATAGCAGCTACCGTGTCCACAAGGGACATTTACAGGATAATGATAACGGCTGAAACAGTCCCCAGACTAAATCATGCTGCTGCAGTCAAAGCTGTTTTATTTCTCATTAATTCAACTTTTAATTTTTAAAGGAGAACAATTTATCATTTATTCTTTCAAAAGTTACCTAATTGATGAACTTTCCAGCCTCCTCTTGGTTAATCAGTAACTTATTCCCTATAACATTCATCCCTCTGACCCCGCGGCCGTGACAGCGTATAGTATTTACTCGGCCTGGAGGGTTTGACCCACCTGAACTCGGTGGTCTTATCCGACAGTAAATGTTTGCCTTACGCTGAATTCAACCTTCGAGAAAAAGCTGCAGAGATCAGACAGCTGATGAGACAAATATTAATAGAATAAGATAATAAAATACAGAGGAACTCTATCAGTCATAGTGATATTAGCAGAATATTTGAGGTGATTTATGTTGAGTTTCTCATGTAATCTGTTACCTCCACTGTTGTTGAGCTGGTTTTAAGCAACAGGACATTGTGTCTGTTTAGGGGTCCATAGTTCAGGGAGGCTCAGATCAATAAGGGACTCTGTGACTGGTTCAATATTTACATTAGCTGTTAACCTCAGACGGCATCAGGTTTCCTATTGTACGATTGTTGTTAGTCCTGAGCAGCTTAAATCGCTTTGTATTTAATGTTTAATATGTCGTACTTATACAATAATCCCTTAAAGTAGCCCTTAATGGACTCGAGCTACAACGATTTGTTGTATCTTCTGGTTTCTTTAGTCCTCTATGACAATAAACTGAATAATTCTGGGCACAACAAGACATTTGAGGGCGTCATTTTGGGCAGTTTTCTATATTTTTCACCATTTTCTGACAAACTTAATCGTCTAAATGAAGTTTGTGTTGATACAACCGCCATCAGAGAGGCAGAAACTGGACATTTCGAACATTTTCCACGTGTTCACGTTGTTGTTGTTGTTGTTGTGTATTCTGCATATCGTTTATCTGTTGTTTTGGCTCATAAATGTACTAAAGTAGAGTTTGTACTAATTGTTTCAGCTCAACTTGTATTCACAGCTGTTCATTTTATTACAAAACAACATATTTTATAAGCTAAATACTTCGTTCTGTTTCCAAAATCTTAATTTGTAAGAAGTCAGATAAAGTCAAAAACTGCTGAAATTAAATCGTATCTCTACCTAATTAATCAGGATGTTTTCTTTCTGTTTGCAGCCCGAAGCTTCAACGTGCAGAAAGCTGAGATTATGATCAGAAAGGTGAGATCTTTAGTGGAACGTTTTTATTGATCAGCGATGTTTATCTGTGTTACTGACCGCTGCCTCTCTCTCTCTCTCTCTCTCTCTCTCTCTCTCTCTCTCTCTCTCTCTCTCTCTGCAGCACGTGGAGTTCAGGAGGAAGATGAAAGTAGACAGCATCATATCTGACTGGAAACCTCCAGAGGTTAGAATATATATTTATATTAAAATAGAGAACAATTAAACACTTTTGTTGTTGTTGATTATTATCCTTTGTTTTTGTGTGTTCAGGTGATTGAGAAGTACGTGTCTGGAGGGATGTGCGGGTACGACAGAGAGGGAAGTCCGATCTGGTACGATGTGATCGGTCCTCTGGACCCTAAAGGTCTCCTGCTGTCCGCCACCAAGCAGGACTTCCTGAAGACGAAGATCAGACACACTGAGATGCTGCAGAGGGAGTGTCGGAGGCAGTCTGAGAAGGTCGGGATCAAACTCTCCTCCTCTTTCTCCTCTTCTTTCTCCTCCTCTGGTCAGAAGTCCTCCCTGACTTGTTTTCTCTCCTGTTCTCTTTTGTTTCCTCCTCTCCTCTCGTTCTATTTCCTCTCTTTTTGCTTCATTCTCTCCTGTTTCCTCTCTCTACTTGTCTCCTCAACCTCTTGTTTTATCCTCTCTTTTATTCTCCTTCCTCACCTTTCCTCCTCCTCACCTTGTTAACTTTCCTCTCCGCTCCTTTTATTCCCTCTCTTCTCCTCTCATCACATCTCCTCTCCTTGTTACTTGTCCTTACCTTTCATCTCGTCTCGTCTCATCTCCTCCTCTTATTTCCTCTCACCTCCTCTACCTTGTTACCTTTCCTTTCCCCTTATTTCCTCTCCTCTCTCTTCCTCTCCTCCTATTATTTCCTGTCCTCTCCTCCCCTGAAACGCCTCCCTCTGTGTCTCAGTTGGGGAAGAACATTGAAGCCATCACTCTGATCTACGACTGTGAAGGACTTGGACTCAAACACATTTGGAAACCTGCTATTGAAGCTTATGGAGAGGTTTGTTTGTCAGATACTCCGGTTTAATCTGTCCATTGATACACTTACATTATATTTAATATATAACATTAAATCGCTGTATATCATACTGACTCTGTTCCTCTGCTGCAGATCCTCACCATGTTTGAAGAGAACTATCCAGAGGGGCTGAAGAGAGTGTTTCTTATCAAAGGTACGTCTGCATATTGAGCTTGTCTGACGTGTTTGTCTCTTCTTCCTTTTTCCTGATTTTCCGTCTTTTGCTGCAGCTCCCAAGATGTTCCCGATGGCCTACAACCTCATCAAACACTTCCTGTGTGAGGAAACGCGGCGCAAGATCATCGTTTTAGGAAGTAAGCCGACTTTTTTTAACCCAGAGTGTAAAAACAAGATTTTTTATACATTCAAAGAACTTCTGATTGCCTAATTGACCAAAAGAGGTCTCAGAAGAGAACTGAAGTCTTACAGTATTTCATGGTGATCCATCCAATAGTTGTTTGGATATCAGTCTGGACCAAAGTGGTTGACCGTTTACCTAAATTATACCTCAAATATACACATTCCTCTGTTTACAGGTAACTGGCAGGAGGTGTTACGTAACCATATTGACCCGGATCAGCTTCCTGTGGTGTACGGAGGAACCCTGACTGATCCTGATGGAGACCCTCGCTGCAGAACGATGGTGAGAAAACCACTGGTGGAGGAGGAAGTGAGAGTTTTCTGAATGATCTGGATGGAAATAATGGATGTTTTGTTGTTGTTGTTGTTGTTGTTGTTGTAGCTGAAGTACGGCGGTACAGTGCCCAGGTCGTACTACGTTCAGGACTCGGTGAAAGTTCAGTACGACAACAGTGTGACCATCAGCCGTGGATCGATCTTCCAGCTAGAATATGATGTTTCAGCCCCCAGCAGCCTCCTGAGGTACAAGACGACCACTAGTGACCTTTTATAGCTTAATTTTTAAATTTAAAACACATTTAACCTGCACTTTCTGTTAGCGACCTCAAAACACACCTAACATTGTTTGATCAGCTGGATATTTCACAGATTTGCTGAGTTTGAGCTGATGGGCGGAAATCTTCACTTCTGTTTGAGATCTGAGACTCCACCTGTAAAACATTGTTAAATAGATTTTCATACTCTTCTGTATGTCTGTACGACAGCAACTAGTCATTATTTTCATTATGGATTCTTCTGCTGATTATTTTCTCCATTAATCAAAATCAAATGTTTGATTTCTAAAAAGTTCTGAAAATAGTGAGAAGTGTTGTTACAGCGAATGGTGCTAGAGCCTCCAAATTATTTCAAATACGTTCAAATTATTCAAATAAAAAGCAGCAAAAAAAACAAAACTGAAAGCTTACATGAAAAATTACAATTATCACAATAGTTGCTGATTAATTTTGTGTTAATCGAATAATTTTGGGTAGTTTAATTTATAGCAAAAGATCATATTTATAAACTCTTCATATGTTTTGTGTAAAGTAACTAAAATTGCTCAGATATGCCAGCTGCTAGGCTCTTTGAAAAGACACATTTTTGACACAACTTTGCCTCTGTTTCTCTCCAGGTGGCAGTTTGCCAGCGATGGAGCAGATATCGGGTTCGGGGTCTACAGACGGACCAAAGAGGGCCTCCAGAAAGTGGCTGAGATGCTGCAGGTTCTGCCCAGCGAACGCTACAATGCACACCTGGTCCCCGAAGACAGCTGCCTCACCTGCCCCGAGGCCGGAGTCTGTGAGTCAACTATTGAAAACTGTAGAGAACTAATTATAAAACGTTGAGCTCTAGATGAATAAACTCTAGTTTAATTCCAAAGAGGAGGATAACTGAGGTTACCTGGGTTTACCTCCCACTGCACCCCCGCTCCGTAGCTCTCTCACAGTCAAACAGCTGGCTAGCTAGTTAACCTATTTACCTGCAAGAGAAGGAAACAGTGGTTTTACAGGTGACAGGTGATCGGCCCCTGTAGATGAGAAGATCAATACCACTCGCGTTTGTACTGTAAATGTGAAGATACAGCCAGGAGACAGCTAGCTAGGATCTGTTGATTTTCTCATCTAACTCTGCAAGAAAGCTCATTTTATTTCCTGAAATGAAGTATTCATGTGAAACCCTGCAGGATGGTTAGACGTTGCTGACTTTGTCCTTCGTTTCGTGCAGACGTGCTGTGTTTCGACAACAGCTACAGCATCCTTCAGTCCAAGAAGGTGAGCTACAACGTCGAGGTTCTTCCTCCGTCGGACGGACAGACGCAGAGTCCACACAGGCGAGGAGACTAATCCTCCACCCGGATTACAGAAACCAGATTTCTTGTTTACGTCATGTTCAAGCAGAGGTGGTAGAAGTACACACATTCTCTATGCAAATAAAAGCACAGATGCTTCTTTACTCAAGTAAAACTGAGAAATAACAGGTTACTCAGAGTGTAAAAGTACTCTGTTGGTGTCTCTGAAGGACGTTTATGTGCAGACTGAAACTACAAATAGGGTCGAGTCTCCTTCTTTTTTGTCTTGTTACCAGTCTTAATGTTAGGAAGATGTGCAAAGATGCCAAAAAAACAAACAAATAAAAGTTCAGTAATTCCCCTAAACATTCATCGACATTAAAGTAACAAGCCTGTTTCTTTTTTGTAAAAAGTTATTTTATTTGATCTGTTTTTTTGGTATTTTTATTTTGCCACCTGGTTCCATTATATTGGCTATATTGACTGATTTTGGGGTGAACTGGAGAAGTTAAACCACCAGAGGTCAGCGAAAACAAGAATTTGAAATGTTAAGTTACTCATTTATTTAGGAAAACACAAGATAAACTGAATCAATCGATTAGGGCCCTGTCAGTGGTGCATACAGTATCTGACACACCATGGATGGACCTTGTACACCAACAAGGAACCGGCTCCGTGGGGAGAAGTGCGGGTACTGACTAATGCAGGTGTGGCGTGAGGTTCGGGTCTCAGCTTTAAGAAGTCCAGCACAGTTTCTGGACCCCAGTGTGCAGAAATATTCAAATATACTCGGAGAAAATAACTTTTATACCACATGCAAAACGCTACGCTGGATTAGCATGAAGTGTCTGCAAAGGGGAGACTCGTGGGTTCCCATAGGACCCATTTTCATTCAGATATATATTGAGGTCAGAGGTCAAGGGTATGCCTTTGGGCATTCCAGTTTTTCCATCACCAAAATGTAGCCTAATTCTGGAGCGTTATTTAGCTTCTCTTTCCCAACATGCTATCAAAGCACTGTTGGTACCGATGGATGCGTTTGGTCTTCTAGTTTCATATGATATCACTTTAATTAAGATTATTTAAAAAATAACGTGTCAAAAAATGTATTTACTGATCTGTTACGTCCAAACAAATATTGATACATGTGATCGTTTGCAATTAAATCATTTATTTATTAAACTTCTGGCCACCAAGTGAATGCGTCTCTAGATCCGAACCACTGCGACAACAAAGACATAAAGATTATTTTACATTTCAAACCAGAACCACTTGAAATGTTTAAGCTCCTCATTTAATGTTGAAGCTTTATCATGTTTTTTATAATTGAATCTAAAGACTGTATCACTGAATAATCGACAGAATCGCTGACAGAAGGAGCGACGTTACTCTCTGAGGTCATTTATCAGAGTGTGTTCGATGTTAATTACGCTGCTCGTGTTGTTCGATTCGGCCTGAAAATGAGCGTTAACGTGCTGAAATGAAGGATGTTGATAATAATCTGATATGAAACCATTATGAAGTCATTATGATGACAGACTTGATGTCGTAAAAACAAGATGATTTATTTTTAATTTATGAAAACTCTTCAGTTACATGTTTGTATATTAATGTTACTCGTAATAAAGGCGGAAATTGTGTCAATAATTGTCTTTATTGTATCACAGGAAACAATAATCTGCCTCACAGCTGTATTTATTGCATCATAGTACAACAAAATCACAATATCAGACATTAGAGGAGATAATTGATCCCTTAAACACACAGTAAAACACACATTTACACACAATCAGATGTATTTATGACGTGTGTTACTCCCCACTAGGGGTCGCCAAAGCTTCACAGGGTGTCGCAACACCTTCTTGATTTTAAAGGACGTAAGAAAACTTTAATATTCTCTCCATAAAATCTGATCCAGTTTCACCCAATCACTGATAAAGTTGTGTGTTTGTACAGTAATCAGTGAGCTTTTCATTACGCTTACGTGTCTCCTCGCTTCCATTCCCTGTTCCTCGTCTCCTCCAGGTGCATTTAAAGGAGTGTTTCCCAACCTTTTTCCTTGAGGGACTCATTTCTGTAGTAAACTGTCAACCTCTGTTTAGGTGACATATTTGATGGATATTTCTATATTTATATTAAAAACTGATCAATGAACCCAAACAGTGAACTCAGTAACTGCAGGAAGTTTGTGTAAAATTTGTGATTTGGATGAATTTTGAGCAGATTATTTCCTGTTTAGGGAACTTTTTATATAATTCTGTCTGTATTATGTGTTTTTTAATCATTTTTAACAATCATACAGACTTAAAGGCTTCTTTTATAATACATTATGTGTTTTTATTGTCCCTGACGTTTCACCGTTGTTCTGTTAGATAATTTACTTCACCAAAACCTGAGATATCGGCCGACTGTGTATATATTAGCTCTGAGTGGTTCACTCACGCTGTAACCTCCCAGGGGCCCTGTCGTCAGTCACTGTGTGCACTGAGGGCCCCCCGGTGTTCAACCTTCTCCAAGGTCACTCGTCACACTGAGACTCTGAGGCCTCACTGGGCCGTAATCCACCTTCAGTCCTTCACAGTGGCAGCAGAAGGTGATGGAGGAGGTGTGTCTGGAATAATAAACAACAACCAGCACAAGGAAATAAAAGTAAATCAGTATGAAAGGTTCTGAATCCACGTATCTCCTCCCTCTCTGTTCCAACACGCTCCAGTTCTCTGATCAATACCTCGGCTGACAGTTATTCTAAAGATAAACCGATCAGATCTCCAGATTTTATTGTTCTTATCGTTTGTTTCTTGTTTTGTTTGTGAACTGAAATGTGCTTTATAAATAAATGTGCCGATAGATAGAAAGAAACATTCAGCATCGACACATCTGGAGTTACACGTTGTAATTTAATCTTATTTAGTAACTAAAGCTTTAATTGTATTAAGATGTAGTAAAAAAAGTTATATCTTTACTAATATTTACTGTTGGAGTAGAAATATAAAGTAGCAGAAAGTTGTGCTTGAGTTAGTTTAAAGTTGGGATATGTACATTACATAGAATAATATTATTATTAATAATAATGATAATAATAACTTAATAAATAAAGTTGTATAAAGTGTAAATATATGTATGAAGTCATTTAATGAAACCTTTTGACCACCAGGTGTCAGTGTAAGCGAGGACAGAGGGAAATGTTGTTATTGGCTGAATTACATAACCACTAATCACTGAATATTAGGACCTAATAATAATAAATATAGACGGTTAATTAACAGTGTAAATACATCTGTTTAATTAAATGGTCAAACTGCTGCTTTAAAGAGGATATCGCTCCCATTTAAAGCAGCAATTTAATTAAAAGTAAAATAAATTCCTTCACAGAGACATGCAACTTATATTATTATTGTTGTTGTTGTTGTTGTTGTTGTTGTTGTTGTTCAATCCAGCTGCAGAGCTCTGTGGAGAAAGTGCTGAGTATGTGCAGCCTGCAGGTCGGGCTCGGTGCCAGAGGGATGCTGCAGGATGAGGATGAGGGGAGGAGGGGGGAGGATGAGGGGAGGATGGGGGAGGAAGAGGAGGAGGATGGGGGTGCACAGAGGCCATGTGCCTTTACATAACAGCTGCTGGCTCCGGATACAATTGGATGAGAAACCGCTGTCCACAGCAGCAGCAGCAGCATCCCTCCGCTGTGTGCCGCATTGCCCCGAGCATACAATAACAAGGCCACCGAGGGAGGGAGGGAGGGAGGGATGGGGGGGAGTGCAGGGTGACGCAGGGTGCATGCGTAATGTGGAGACTTCACTTACTGCAGCGTTCAGCATCAAAACATCAGCTGTTTGTGAGGAGAGTGTGTTTATTAGCTCTACCTGTCGCTGTCCGGTAGGCGGTGATAACGGAGGGGGGTGGGGGGGTGTGCGGTGGGGGAGGAGGGAGGGAGGGAGGAGAGGAGGGAGAGAGGGAGGGGGGGCGGAGCCGCTCGGACAGGAGTAAATGACGTCAGCCCCCAGGTCGCCGAGCAGTGAAACAAACATGGCGACAGAATGGAGCGGGCAGCAGGGTTACATTCTCACTGTCATTATCTTCCTGTGGAGCGCCGTCGGTGGCCGCACCGAGACGGCGGCGGCGGCGGCGGCTGCGGGGAGCGGGGTCGGCGGCGGCGGGGGCGGCGGCGGCCGGGGCAGCGGCGGCGGGAGCCAGGTGCTCGGCATGCGGCTGGAGAGGAGCGACAAGCCGTCCAGCACCAATGACGACGGTGTCATCCAGGTGACAGAGGAGAGCACCGTGCAGCTCCGGTTTTACGGGGTGCAGCTCCACTCGGGCGCCTGGACTCAGATCCGCTTCACGGAGCTGGCGGACGGCGGCGGCGGCGGCGGGGAGGAAGCGGAGGATGAGGAGGAGGCGGCGGCGGCGGTGAGAGGCGGCAGCGGCATGATGGAAGCACCGGACAGGACTTGTGTTGACTTCACGAAGGACATCAGCGTCGGGACCTTCATGAACGTGAGCAGTCGGGGCACGTCGGGGCTGCTCACGGTGCACATTAAGCCGCTGCGCAAGAGCGAACTGCGGAAGGAGTACGCGCTGTGCACGCCGAGCGCGGAGGGCGGCGGGTGGCTGCTGCTGGGGGACAGTGATGGCAGGTTGCTGGTGGTGGAGGAGAAGAAGTCCCTGCTGCCCATGTGGCTGCAGATCATCCTCATCGGCTTCCTGCTGGTGCTCTCCGGGATGTTCAGCGGCCTGAACCTGGGGCTGATGGCGTTGGACCCCATGGAGCTGCGCATCGTCCAGAGCTGTGGCACCGACAAGGAGAAGAACGACGCGAGGAAGATCGAACCCATCCGGAGCAAAGGGAACTATCTGCTGTGCTCTCTGCTGCTGGGGAACGTCCTGGTGAACACCACCCTCACCATACTCCTGGACGACCTCATCGGCTCGGGTCTGGGCGCCGTGGTGGCCTCCACCATTGGGATCGTGATCTTCGGTGAGATCGTCCCGCAGGCGCTGTGCTCCCGCCACGGCCTGGCCGTGGGCGCCAACACCATCATGGTGACCAAGTTCTTCATGTTCCTCACCTTCCCGGTGTCCTTCCCCGTCAGCAAGCTGCTGGACGTCCTGCTGGGCCAGGAGATCGGCACCGTGTACAACCGGGAGAAGCTGGTGGAGATGCTGAAGGTGACAGAACCCTACAACGACCTGGTCAAAGAGGAGATGAACATGATCCAGGGCGCCCTGGAGCTACGCACCAAAACCGTGGAGGACGTGATGACGCCGCTGGGCAACTGCTTCATGATCCAAGCGGACGCCGTGCTGGACTTCAACACCATGTCCGAGATCATGGAGAGCGGGTACACCAGGATCCCGGTGTACGACGACGAGAGGTCCAACATCGTGGACATCCTCTACGTGAAGGACCTGGCCTTCGTGGACCCGGACGACTGCACCACCCTGAAGACCATCACCAAGTTCTACAACCACCCGGTCCACTTTGTGTTTCACGACACGAAGCTGGACGCCATGCTGGAGGAGTTCAAGAAAGGTGTGTTTGTTATGATGTAACAGCTGATTCCTCTGCAGGTTCCTCAGAGGAATCAGCTGCTGCTCTCTGGTCTGTCTGAGTCCTGCAGCCATCACCCTCTCTCCCTCCCTCCCTCTCTCCCTCCCTCCCTCCCCCCGGCAGCTCTGTCTGCATCGACCGGCATCGGCGGGTGGAACACTGCAACCTACATTTACACATTAATGCAAAAACAAATGTGATGCAAAGTGGAGCAAACATCCAGTCTGAGCACATTTCACATCGTCGGCGGAGGATTTTTCTTCTGTGTGCTGATTCTAAAATCCACTACGAGTAAAAAAAATACTGCATCACAGATGTGGAGACGCTTCATAATAAAGGTTCATATTCTTCAGTCATAGTTAATGGAGGTGGCACCATATGATAAAAACAGGCAGGGAAGTTTATGAATAAAGCATGTTTCAACAGGTCAAAGATAAAACAACAGAATTTAAAGAACCCACTTATAAACATCTAAACAAGCCTTATATTAGGAACATTGGGGATGCAGGATATTGATAACCGATAATTATCTGCTCCTCACGGCCGATACCGATGAGAGTCAGACAATTTTGTATTATATGGATGTTTCTTAACTGTGTTCTAATCAAATCTAACATCAACAAAGTTCATTAAACTAAACATCAAACTTTTATAGAACATAAATCCATTGTTTTGCACAAGACTTCAAAATAAATAAATTATTATTATCACGGGCAGATAATTTAATTATCCTGATCATTTATGATAATATATTACATTTCCTATTATCTGTACTGATAATTATTGTTTATCTCTGCTAATTTTAAGCGTTTTGTGCTTAATTAAGTAGAAATGTTGAATTCAGGATTTATTATTTCTACCCTAAAGATACAACTACTTTTACTTTAAGTAAAATATCTGAGTATTTTCTGTGTGAAGGCCTCGTGAGCGTCTGTAGTTTTTGCAGTGTGTTCCTCACATGGACGCATTAAGGACTGGATACAGCGTTGGAGGCGGGGCTACGTATACTGGTATGGAAGCACGAATCCAGAAAAGATCTCAGAGAGAAAGAGCACGAGAGGCTTCGGCTGGTCGAGCCGCTAACCTCCGGTTTAGTCCTCCGTTAACTTGAATGGGGATAAAACCTTCTTGACTTGACTTTCACAGCCGCTTCTTTCACTGATCATAGACATAATGCTGCTTTTGTTTTTATCTGCAGGACTTCCTTTGTTGTTCTTTGAATGTCGAACGCAGACCGCCGCCCCCTGCTGGTATATGGTATTATTACCTCGCTGCCGCAGTCGGTGCGGCGTGTTCTAGTTTCACTGTTTGCCCGAGACACAAAGCTTCTGTCGCTGTTCTTTGACGTCGGTTCGGTGTCTCAGGGCCTTTATAGGAGGAGGAGGATGTTGAAGTACTCTCGGATTTTGTGAGTTTCATGTCTTCCCAGACCCCGAGGTGGTGGTTTCAGATGTCTTGTTTTGTCCGACCAAGAGTCTCAAACTGAAAAAAATCCGGTTTATAAACTAATGTGACAAAGAAAAGCATCTGAACTTCACATTTTAAAAGCTGGATAGTTAAATATTTGGTATTTTGGCTTGAAATTACTGGTGGAGTATCAAACTAATCACAGATTGTTTCAGCTCTACAGTGAAACAGTGAAACGTTTCCCTCAATTCAAGGTTGAAGCTCTGATGTTTGACCTGCTGCTGCGGGGCGGCTGACCGTGACCTCCGACCCTCCCGTGGAGGGACTGAGAGAGTTCAGTGTGTTCTGATGATGATGATGATGATGATGATGATGATGAGACGTGACTCATCATATGGCTGTTGGCTGCAGCGCCAGCAGGCCTGGTTCTGTGTTTGGTGGCGACAGTGTTGCAGCTGATGTTTGCATGGAGGATGAATCATAACACGGCTCAACATTTGCCAGCCAAAAGAGCCTCGATGTGAACACGGAAACGTTGAGTGCTCCTAAGTTTTGTGTTTGAAATGTTCAGTTCGGGTCCTCGGCATCTAGCATTAGCATTAACACCTATATGGACAATATTTTAGCAACTGATTGGCCGATTTGGACAATATAGGAGTGGTTTTTGGGATTATTGAAGATGCTGAATCCATTTCTGATGAACTCTGAGTCTGTTTCGAGGTTATTTATATACATAATACATAACAACAGCAGCAAAGACACAGCTCAGTGACAAAATGCTGCAGACAATCGACAAGAAATTTAAAGAAATATTACGTCTGAACATTCACACCAATGACGTTGAGCTTTCAGCTTCAGTGTATTGATCTCGTAAATAACCTTAAAATGAATCACAATCAGCCCACTGGGAGTTAAAATATGACCACTCCTGGTTTAAACTGCAGTTTCAGCATCCTCAGTAACCCGAAACCACTCCTATATTGTCCAAACCAGCCGAAAAGTTGCTGAAATATTGTCCATATAGATGGTTATTAATGCTAATAATGCTGATTGCTGGCAGTTTCTATATGCTGAGGACCCAAACTGTACATAACAACATAAAACCCAACATTTCTGGGTTCACTTTGCTGTCAGGTCGACTTATTGCACCGATTCTGGAGTCAAAGTCTTCTTCTATTCTCCAGCTTCTGTAGCTCGGTGCAATCTCTGATTCAGCTTTTTACTTACAGTTTCATGAGGTTTAATTCATATAATGTAAAACAAATCAGAATCCACATCAGTAAATGAAATTAAAACATTTGTTAAAGGTTGAATTTGTGAGATTTTGAACAAAATACAGCAACAGAGGACTATTTGCTGTGTAAAGATATCAGAGAAGAATAATAATTGTTTTGTTGCTCTGGCTGCGCTGCATGTTGTTGTGTGTGAGTCTGCCTGTTTGTTAGCAGTGTAACTTAAAGCAGTGGTTCCCAACCTGGGGGTCGGGGGTCGCTAAAGCTTCACAGGGGGTTGTGAGAAAACTTCAGCATTTTATTCATTTCTGTGAAAGAAAACTAAATAAAGTTGTATTTTTCTTTTAAGTTTAGATAGTTTAGATAGTATGTATGATTTTTATAAAATATAAAATACACAATACAAACAAAGAATTGTATAAAAAGTCCCTAAAAATATCAGGAAAACTCATCTCTGATCGATATTCACAGGAAATAATCGGCTCAAATTCATCCAAATCACAAACTTCCTGCAGTTACTGAGTTCACTGTTTGGGTTCATTGTACATTATATCAGCTGTTATTGTTATTATTGAATATAATATGAAATATACATAAAATATAGTCACTTAAAGCATATTTTACTTTTGTAGCGTTTGTAGCATGTATTGTAAAGTTCTTACCACTTTTATTATTATTTGTGTAGTCAAACAAATAAATAGAGCTTCACCAATCTAACTGACACATTAACTGCTTTCCTTCAGAAGAGCATTTGTTGACATTGTTGGTTATTTTTGGACACATGAACACATCACACATAACTGCAGACACACCAGCATCCCCCAAAAACAAACCGATGATGTCGAGTAACGGTGACGGGTTCGCGTCCCGGCAGCCTCTCTCCTGTTCACCAGATAACGTGCTTTTACTCGGCAGTGCTCGTGAACGTCGAGTCGGGTTTGTTACCGCAGACCTGAACGGCGTGCACACTAAGCCTGAACACAACAGTGTTTTTTAATGAGGAGCGCTCAGGAGAAACGGAGCCAGGAGAGGATTAATCTGTTGTTTCTCTTTTTTTTTTTATTTGTCCTCCCTCTTTCTTCTCCGTCTCTCTCCGTTATCTGGGTGTTGGCAGTTCTTCCAGCTCTTTTCTCTCCCAAGCTCTTAGTCCACTCTGGGCTATATTAAGGCATCAATCAGTGCTCCCAGCAGTCGGCATAAATCCACTGACAGATCGAACCGCAGCGAAGCTCTGCCGCCGCCCAAATAAAAACAAGAAAGGATGTTTTCATCTCACACGCGCCGAGTGCGTTTGAAGGCCAGCTGCTATAGTTTGGGAGGCAGCAGCGTGTTTGATGCTGTCCTACTTTCCTCACAGTCAATTTCTTAACAGCCCAGTTCGTGGAGAGTGTAAAAAACACAGTAAAAATACAGTAAAAACACAGTAAAATACTGTAAAACACAGTAAAAAAACACAGTAAAAACACAGTAAAATACAAAAAACCCACTGTAAAACAAAACAAAACACTGTAAAAACAAAACAATCTGTAAGTTTACATGTGTTTTTACATTTATTTTCTAATTTTATTTCTATATTTTTTAATTACATGGATATATTCATCAAATGACCAAGATAGCCTGTGAATTTACCTGTAAAATAACATAAAAATCTGTTAATAATCATAAAAACTACTGTTTATTTAAAGAAAACCTTTTTTTTCACATAATCAGTTAAAATACATTTGCAAATCTGATCAAAATCAAAAGTTTTTATGTAAAATTAAAGCTAAAAACTGTGTTTTAACTGTAGAAAATGACTTTTTATGAGTCAGTTATTTTATGCTATTTAGATTATTTCATTTTTTTCCCTGTATTTTACAAATACATAGAAATATTAATCAAATTACAACAATAGTCTGTGAATTCACATGTCTTATGTAAAATAACATCTGTAACTGTAAATAATCATAAAATTACTGCTTATTTAAAGAAAGACAGTTAAAATACATTTGCAAATCTCTAGTTTTTTCTCAGATATTTACTGTTTATTTAATAGATTAAACTGTTAAATTCAAGTTTATTGTTAATACATGATTTTTAAAATTATGTAAAATTAGCAACAATTAACAGTAAAGAAAAGTGTTTGTTTTGTAATTTTACTTGGATTTGTTTGTTAGATATCTTAATAATTATGTTTATATTAAGTTTTCACAACAGAAATGTTATATAATTGTTGTTTATCAGTGTATACGCATTGGGCAACTGTCAAAATACAGTTTTTATCAGTGTAAACAACAATAATTACTGTAATTTTACAGATAACGACTTTTATTACAGTTCTATAACTTTTCAAATTCAATCAAATAATAACAGCACTCTGCTGTAAGCCTGATTATTTGTATTATAGCAGTGTTTACCTGTATTTGTAGCTCATTTCATTGTTTTTACAATGTAAATATATTTAATTTAACATTAAAAAGCCCAAAAATTAGATTTTATGTCAAATTAAAGCTAAAAACTGTAAATTAATCATCGTTTCTGTTATTTTACTGTATTTTTTTGGCGCTCCCGCTGTTGGATTATTACCGTTTTTAATGTTATACGCCTTCAGCAGCGCAGTCATGGTTGGTTGTAACCTTCAGGTGATCTCTGTCCTCTGCAGGTAAATCCCACCTGGCCATCGTCCAGAAGGTGAACAACGAGGGGGAGGGAGATCCTTTCTACGAGGTGCTGGGATTGGTCACCTTAGAGGACGTCATCGAGGAGATCATCAAATCAGAGATCCTGGACGAGTCTGACCTTTACAGTGAGTCAGCGCTGGTCTGGCTGCCGGCCACGGCACAGATACGACTGTCCTTGTCACACACGCACACAAACGCGCACACACACACACACACACACACACACACACACACACACGCACACACACACACACTGGATGGTAAACACACTGGTATCTTCATTTACGCCTCTCATAGCTACAAGTTCCTCACAGATATTCTGCCTTTCTGCACAGAAAATCTGCATTTTTCAGGCTCTGTGTTTGTGCTTTTGTGAACACTTTGTATTGATCACACTGTAACAACTACACAACGAAACCAACATGGAACCACTTCTGATTTTCCTTAATTTCCTTCATACTTTTATCCAGTTTCGACATTAAATTTGGTACAAAATTGTCTTAAAAAGTTTTAAATTTAACCTGCAGAAACCCTCTTTTTGTTTACGTGTAAAAACACCAATTTGTAGTTTTACATAAATCCCTGTAACACTCAAAATTGTAGTTTTTGTCCAGATTAAACAAACCAGATATAATATGTGAGTGTTAGAGGTGCAGGTAGGACAGAGCCAAGGCTAGCTGTTTCCCTCTGCTTCCAGTCTTTATGCTAAGCTAAACGTCCGGCTGTAGCTTAATATTAAGCCAACACAGAGTCTTCTCAAACATGTATGACTTAAAATCCCTCTCCAGACCTCCAAAGCTCATTAATTAACATGTTAATGTTGTCACCATGAACAGTCAGCAGAGGCTAGATTTGTTTTAACTTTAGCTCTGCGGTGCTGATCTTTCTCTCTCTCTGCAGCTGACAACAGAAACAGGAAAAAGGTTGACTCGAATAAAAACAAGCCCGACTTCTCAGCCTTCAAGCCCGACGCTGACAGTAAAGTGAAGATCTCTCCTCAGCTCATGCTGGCGGCTCATCGTTTCCTGGCTACAGGTGAGCTCTCAGGTGGCGGTGGCGGCGGCGGCTAATCTCCCAGCGAGCTGCCGTCATTCAGCACACTCTGGTGGATTAACACTGTGCGACTGATACCTGCTGACATTCACTCATTTTGATGGTCGACTGTATTTGAGACTAAAAGGAGTTTTTAACTGTAAACAGTATCAGTTTAATTCTGATGCCTCTGTATGAGCTACAGAAACAAACACGGCCATCAGAGAGAAGATGTTTTCTATATTGTTATTCTTAGCGGTAGAAGCACTACCGCGGTTGTCCACAGGGGGCGTCAGAATCAACACAAAGCTACACCTGGATCAGGTATTAACGTGGCACAATCTGACCTGCAGAAGCAAGTCGATCCCACCAGTTGCAGGTCGAGAGCAGCACGGAGACAGGAAAACATTCAGTTGAAAAACAGTAATATGGAAAGGCTTTGTCAGCGTATTTCATGATGTCGCACATCCTGTTGTGTTCAGTGCTACGTACAGGAAGTTGTTCTTTCATAACTTGGGCATTTTTCTACGTATCAAATTCCTTTATTCAACATTTGATTGGGACCGTCTGTAACGTGCAAAGTTTCATGCAGATCAGAGTCACCGCCTAGGACGAGTTAAAGAAAGTAGCTTTAGGGGAAAAGATTGTGTTATTATATCTGATTATATTATATGTAAATGGGCGTGGCTTATGTCACGAGATGCAGCTCCATTCAGGGAACGCGTGGATATAAAGTTTTTGAATGTGCGATGTACTGTGTGGGAGTTATGTTACGTACACCACGTAGTTCAAAAAGATCGATTCGTTTATGAAATTCCAACTGAATGAAAGCGTTGTGTAGAAGAAGAAGAATATTTATCAGTAGATGGTAATAAAATCATGTCAGTATGTGTTCTTTATAAAATACAAAACTCCTGGATTGACGTCTTTCTTTTCTTCTGATCCCTCCCCCCCCTCTGGTGTCACCCCTTCCTCCCCCCCTCAGAGGTGACCCTGTTCAGCCCGTTCCAGATCACAGAGAAAGTCTTGCTGAGGGTCCTCAGACACCCCGACGTCGTCCATGAACTCAAGTTCGACGAAAATGACAAACGCTCGCTGCAGCACTACCTTTACCAGCGGGGCAAACCTGTCGACTACTTCATCCTCATTCTGCAGGTACGCACACACACACACACACACACACACACACACACACACACACACACACACACACACACACACACAGGTTAGGATTCCTTCAGTGTTCATGGTTCAGGAGGTTTCTACCGGGAGCCCAATGATCCACAGAGGTCTCCTCCTCTCCAACACAAACAGACCCGCTGATTAAAACCACTAAACACACTGAATAAAGCAGTTCCACCTTAAAAATCACTGCTTCTCCCACGCTGTTGGACAGAAAAAGGACGTCCTGGAGGGGCTGCGAGCCGAGCTGAAAAGTCTCTGAAAATAGAGAATTCAATAGGAAAGATGTGTTTGTTTTGCTGACTTATGGGGTTCAAATATGAGTTGTGCTTATATATTATAAACGTCATTAACGTTGATGGTAGAAACACTTTGAGCAGCTCTGGCGGGTTGAAGGATCATAGTGGAGTCAGATTAGACGACGCAGGTTGACCCGTTTTTAAACAGGTTTATCCCGGGTCACTGCGTCAGTCTGGAGGCGTATTAGCACACATGCTGGTCGACCTTTTAAGACTCGCCTGACTTAAAGAAGTTAAGTGGATTTTTTTTTTAACTTAAACAACTGTGATGCTTTTATTCTTTGTCTTTGTTGACAGTCGTATCAGGTGAATACTGGCAGTGATATTACTCCATTATTCACACGTTTTTTCTTTATTACCTTCATGTAACTAATAATAATCCAACTAACAGTCGATAACCAAAAGATATTCAATTTACAATAACAGGAAACAGAGTAAATCAGTAAATATTTACTTTATTTCAGTTCATTTACTGTTAATTTTCTGTCAGTTAACCAACTGGTTTTGTTCATTTTGGTGCTAAAAATAATCAACATTTATATTAACCTTTAAATAAACAATATTATATATTATATTCCTTCTGAAAACAGTTTTTTCACATAATCTTTCTAAAAGACTTTGTTTTGTCGTATAAATTAGTTTTTTTTAAATTTGACTTAAAGCTGCAGCTAGCAGCGACTTTAACTATCAATTAATCTACTAATTATTCTCTCAATTAACCAATACGTTGTTTGGTCCCTAAAATGTCCGGAAACTGACAGTTACAGACTTCAGGTGTCGGGTTTTGTCCAACTAACCGTCCAAAAAACACAGAAATATTTCGTTTTTTATGATTTAAGACAAAGAAAAGCAGGAAATCTGCACATTAGAGAAGCTGGAACGGTGAACTAACAACTAATTAGTTAATCAGTTAATTGTTTCAGCTCTAATTACATTGTAGGTTTTAATAACCAGTGAGAGAATACAAACATTTTTGTATTGGAACATGTTTACGTGTCGTTATATTGTAAATATTGTCTCCAATATTTGCGCAAAATAAAACCCCCCTGTTGGTTTTGAGCTATAAAGTTTTAATAACCATCCATTATAGTGGAGATACGCTCCTCCGGGGACACGAGTACTCCTTGATCTATGCGGTGTGTCGGAGGGGGCTCCTCGCTCTGCACGACCTTCACTAATAGATCCTCTTACGTAAGAGGGAGACAAATCGAGGGGATTGAAGGGTTAAGGAGGATGGAAAAGAAGAAAAGTAGATGAGAGGAGACGGCGAGCGGCGTTGAAAATCAACAGCGGAGCATATGGAGGGTGAAATAAACCGCAGAGAGGAGGACGAACTGTCAGTAAATCCCTCCTCTGCACCACAACACAGAGGGAAAGACTGCTTTACACTGTACGGAGGATCGACACCGACAAAAATAAATCAATTAATATGTTATTAAATGCACCAAAAATAATATTAAAAATAGATGCAGGCATTCATTAATTTATATAATGTGTTTTAATTTGCTTCTGTTTTTATTAACCTTAAAACCTTTAAATTCCAGGAATCGTTGTTTTCGTTAGTTCAGTGGTTCCCAACCGTTTCTATCGAGTTAACTGACGACATATTTTATGATTATTTGATTTTATGTATAATGCAAAACAATAACAGTAGAGAACAACAGATAAACAAAATAGTTTATGTTAAACAAGCGATTTTAAAGCAGATTATTTCCTGTCAATACTGATCAGAGATAAGTTTTCCTTCTATTTTTATACAATTATTTGTCTGTATTTTGTATTTTAAAAATGTTTAACAATCAAATATATTTAATAGGCTTCTGGTTTTGGAGAAATTCAATGTTTTCTTCTCCTTTGTGTACTTTACACATTACAATTTAATCAAATTAATTCTATTATCCTCACAGGAATGAATATAATGTTGAGATATCGGCTCGACTGTGTGTATTTTTAAAGTTTTCTTACACCTCTTAAATTTAGGAAGGCCTCTCAACCCCCCTGTGAAGTTTGGGGCGACCACTAGTGGGGGTCCCGACCTCCAGGTTGGGAACCACTATCTTAGAATGAGACGTTTTTAATCTATGTCCTCTTCGACGGAGTGTTTCTACAGTAGCCCAGAACAGACAAACACTGGCTCTAAAGAGGGCTTTCATGATGTTGGCTCATTTCATGGACACTGTAGTTCCTCCTTCCTGCGGGGAACTGGCTGTGAAGCGACGGATTAAACCGCGAGCTGCCCCAAACACCTCCAGACTGGACCTTTTAAGTTCTATTTATTTACTTCAGTTTGTTGTGTTGGGTCGTGTTTGAAAGTGTGTGTTTGTACATGGAGGCTTTGTTGTTGACACCTGAGGTGTGGATAAAGTGACTTCAGACACTCAGCGTGCAACCTGAGTGCCGCTGCTCCTCTTCCAGCACTGAAATACATACATACGTGTGTGTGTGTGTGTGTGTGTGTGTGTGTGTGTGTGTGTGTGTGTGTGTGTGTGTGTGTGTGTGGTGTGTGTGTGTGTGTGTGTGTGTGTGTGTGTGTGTGTGTGTGAGGTAAAGAGACACTGGTCCAGAGCACCTGTGGAAGAATGTAATATTTATGGGGCATCAAAGTGTTTCTGTTACCTGCCACAGGAGCTGACTCCAGGGTTTTGCACAGCAGTCGAACTCGAGTGAACACTGTCAGATAAAAGGGCTTATTAGACTAAATGTGTGTGTGTGTGTGTGTGTGTGTGTGTGTGTGTGTGTGTGTGTGTGTGTGTGTGTGTGTGTGTGTGTGTGTGTGTGTGTGTGTGTGTGTGTGTGTGTGTGTGTGTGTGTGTGTGTGTGTGTGTTTCAGGGCCGAGTGGAGGTGGAAGCTGGAAACGAAAACATGAAGTTTGAAACCGGCCCGTTCTCCTACTATGGAGTCATGGCTCTGAGCTCGCCATCACTGGGTGAGACAACACAACAGCACCGTACATACACACTAGCCCCCCCCATTGAAGGTAGTTGTGACACGTTTACGATATTAATTTAATTATTTTAATATATATTTAATATATATAACAGCCGCCTAAACCATTAATATATATTTTGTCAATAATTATTATTTTAACAGCTTATTGTTGTATAACAAAGATGTGTTTATACATTATAGGCCGCCCCCGCACCAAATAAACTTGTGTTTACTACTACATTATAGTGTTATATAAATTCTAAACAGAGGATATTAAATTTAAAAATGGTTGTTATTACACAAAATTAATGCTAAAATTAGAAACTTTTCTCGTAATGACATAAGTTATATGTTGTTCTAGAAATAAACTAAAGGAGAGGATGTTCATCAACTAGAAAAATAGACTTTAGTTTCATACTTTTACATTTATATATATATATATATATATATATATATATTTATCTTGTGGAGGGTCACAGGTGACACATAGACAGTCAATGCAGGGAATTTTTATATCTTATAATTTGAAAAGGAATTTAGAGAGTAATTTTCCCGTCAAGGAAACACCTGGAAATTTATTAAAATGACGAAAAAGCTTTTAATATTTTATGTTGTTCTGGAAAATGAGTTAACTGTATTTTCCCTCAGATTGCCTACATAAAAACCTGTATTTTGTTTGAAACTCGACTGTTTGAAAGTTAAATGCATCAATACTCGGCCGACTGGTGAATTATATGACCTTTTCTGAGCCAGTACTGTCCTGTATTGTTAAGAAAACCTCTGGAATTGGACTGAAATGAGAAATAATCTGAATTAATCGCAATAATCTGAGACGTTCTCTCTCCGTTTTTCACAAAGTGCTGCGTCATGAGTTGGTAATAAAGCTTTGTGTTTGAAGAGAGGAGTGGAAAAGTCAATAGGCTTAGTCCAAATAGGGAAACACTTAACTGAAGACCGAGCTCTGTTTCTCTTTTCCCGTCCGAGCCGACGGGTGACGCCTGACGGATCGACTGCAGAGACTAAACACACATTGACCCGTTTCATCAGGATACTTTTATCCTGGGGTTGAATTTATGAGAGATTGTAAACACACAAACAGCACATTTCTATTTATTTTCTTTTGTTAAACATCAATCTGACTTTTTATTAGAGGTCGTTATTATTGGATGTTAAAGGGATAGTTTGGGTATTTTGAAGTGCGCCGATTGGAAAATTCTAAGCCGATATTGATGTTTTTTTGTTGTTATTTATTTGCTCTTTTGTGCCGGGAAACATAGAAATCTGCATCTGGATACAGACAGGATGGTAAACTTAGGTGAGGCTAAAAAAGTCCTCAAAAAATAAATAAAAAAACATTAAAAAAGACCTTGGTGTCAGACAACCCTTTCTGTAACATCGGCCACCAGACTCCTTTAACAAAAACAGTAATTTTACCGAGCAGGACACAGGAGTTCCTGGTCTACCACTGCCTCAGTCTGCAGCAGCTAAAACACCAAAGTCAGACAGAAACACAAACAATCAGACAGAAACACAAACAATCAGACAGAAACACAAACAATCAGACAGAAACACAAACAAACTAAACGATGGAGGCAGCAGTAGTTTAGGCGTTCTGCCAGGTAAAATTATTGTTTTTGTGAATGGAGTCTGGTGGCGTTGAAGAGAGCAGTCTGAGTCTGTCTGAAAGATAAAGTGGTGAAAATACTCTCAATAAATCGTATTGATTTTTCTTTCTAAGTAACTAAAATACATTTTAATGCTTCTCCAACCTGACTATTGATAAGTACCTTCCATAACTTCAACTCCTATTTCAAAAAAACCCAAACTATTCCTTTAATTCTGTCTTTTTTTTTTAACCACACACTCTGAGGACCCGTGGAGGATTAGCTTCACTCTGCAGGTGTAAAATGAGGCAGGTGTTGGATGATGTAAGCCTACCTGAGAAGGCCTCAGTGGTGTCATCCTCACACTGTAACCCTGCTGCTGTGTTACCGACTCACTGTAACACCGGTGACTCCTAGTGGTTCAGCGTCGTAACTGCATAACTCTTCTTCTTTTTCTGTCCTGTCTTCCTTCCTGTTTCTGTCTCTGATGAACTGCTGTCTGTACTTTATGTGCACATTATGCAGCTCTGTGTGTGTGTGTGTGTGTGTGTGTGTGTGTGTGTGTGTGTGTGTGTGTGTGTGTGTGTGTGTGTGTGTGTGTGTGTGTGCAGTGTCAAACATTTCTCATCCTGAACGCCCCCGTTTATAATTTCTGTCTCTGTTGGAAAAATCAATCCGATTTTCTTTGATATTTTAAAACCACCAATGTGATGGATGAGATATAGAGACAGACAGTAAGATGTGTTATTATTGTTATTATTAGAGATTTTTGGGTTATTTTTTGCTTCCATAACATGTTGTTTGTTTTTGTTTTTCAGATTAATGGAAAGAAAACACCTAAAAATACATATTTATTTATTGTTTAACCAAAAGTTAGCGTTGGATAATTGTCTTGAGTGTCATGTTGATATCGATCAGTTATACTTTTGACTTATAATGACTCTAATACGTCAACAAAATCAAACAATATTCAGGTTTCTGTACGTAAATTACTGCATTTTTAATGAGATAATGTATCATTTGTATTCTTGTAATACAAACAAACTATTGTCTTAATGTAATTAATCCACTAATGGTAATTTATTTATTAAATTATAGATAAATGTCAGTTTTCTGCTTACTGTGCAGCTCGTCTGCCTCAGTTAGGACAGCAATTACCTGAAGATAATTATTGGAAGTTTATCAATTATTACCTTCCTGCTAATTTTTATTATTGTCATTTCCTTTTGTTTAGGAAAATGTGGGAATAAAATAACATTTTACTATAAAACTAATACACATTTAAAGCTTTAAAAGCCTTTAATAACCAAATATTAGGGATCTTTTTCAAAGATTTTAGATTTTAGATGTTTAAACTTTCAAAGATTGATATTTGTATCAGGATTAATGATCCAGTATCAGGATTAATGATCCAGTATCAGTCTGAACTCCAGCTGTTACCAGTAAAATAAGCTCACAAGTCAGATTTCTTGCAGAAAGTTGCATTTTTAATGACCCAGAACTTTTTATGAACACTGAATTTTTCATGTCAGAAGTCCCATTGAGAACTGGACGATATATAGAGCTGGCTCTGCTTTTTGTCTGCTGGTTTAATTCCTGCATCATCATCATCAACATACAAACAAAACTCAAAGTGTTACATGTTCGCATCGTATTTGGCACTTGGATCTATTTTGGAAAACACTGAGATGAGAGAATTTGATTGTTTTTGTGCAGAAGATGCAGACGTAGAATCGCTTAAAATGTCAATGAGGTTTTGAATGGAATCACGAGCCGAGCGCCTTTTTCTCCCTAGAGTCAGCCCCAGAGGTTCATTCTGCAGGTTGTTTTGTTGAAGTTAGACAATTAGAAGAATCAGCTGTTGTGTCTTTTGAGTAAAAAATAAAAACCTCCTTTTGATTTTTAAAGTTTGACTCCTGAAGGGAATAAAAAGCTCGGCGGCGCAGTGGGACTCCGGCAGGTTAAAACTGAAAGGAAAAACAAATAAAACCAGCTCATCTCTCTCTCTTTGCCTCTTCCTCCTCCCCTCGTCCTCCTCCTCTCTCTCAGCCGTCACCCCTCCTCTCTCCCCATCAGTGGCGTCCCCCCCTCCACGACGCCTCTCTCTTAAGAGGTTTTCTCTGTTCACTCGTTTCCCAGGTAAACACTCGCATGGGCCAGAGGAGGGAGGGAGCGGGTTCCCTTTAAAAGCCAATGTCACCATTTCCCTTTTTTGTTTTCATCATCTTCAGAGCCCTGATCCAGCAAGTACAGACCCGGAGTAAATACAAGAAGTTCAGGCTTTTGGCAGTTTTACAGTTCAATTAGATTTTCGGCACTTTTTTCTGCTATTTGAGGAAAAAACACTGCAACTTTTGACCCTTAAAATGTATTTAAATTGATAGTTTGAGCTGTTTGACAGGTATAATCATTGGAAATTGTTCAATAATAATGCTGATATGATACCTGAGTTTCAGTACATTGATCAAAACTACAGTTTTTTCTCTTTTTTTGCAAAAAGCAGTCAAATATTGTATAAAAACAAACTTTTTTTTTTGCCTAAAACTGTTGATTTAAACCAGAATCATCTGAGAATTTTCACTGTAAATTTACAGTAATTAAAATTCTGTATTTTTTACAGTTTCTTCTAGAAATA
The DNA here is from genome assembly GCF_905237075.1 of Dicentrarchus labrax. Classification (NCBI taxonomy): domain Eukaryota; kingdom Metazoa; phylum Chordata; class Actinopteri; family Moronidae; genus Dicentrarchus; species Dicentrarchus labrax. The sequence goes on along the minus strand of NW_026136710.1, from coordinate 2,358,680 downwards.
AAATGGCAGTCCAATACTTTAGTCTTGTACATTTACAACAGTACTGGTCACAGTTTTGACAGTAATTTACTGTATTAGTTTCAGTTTAATTAGTGTTTATACACTCTGGTCCTTTAAATTGATAATTGTATGAAAGAGGAGAAAAGAACGAAACAAAGAAAATAAAAATAAGTTTATTCAGGTCTAGTTTTCTGTTGTGTTGTGAAATATTTCTATTTTAATAATTATTTTAAATGGAACTGCAGAAGGAATATTTAATGTAATTATTATTATTATTATTACAGTAACATTCATTACACTGTAATAAACAGTAATCTACTGACAAAAGTGACATCAAAATATTTATCGATTAACGTTCCATCGATCAACTGTTTGATTATTATTATTGATAGTTTCAGCTCAGGTTTGACGGTCTGTCATGTGACCCGTTGGATCACGGCGTCCTCTGTCAGCAGACATCAGACTTGCTGGACGGGGCTCTCGGCGTGCCCCCCCGATTTCTAACCGCCTCCTCCCCTTTAACCACGGATCTGCCGATCTGACCGCAGACCTCTGGTTGAAGGAAGAGTTTGACCTTTTGAGAAAAATTACTTATTTTTGTTTTCTTTCTTTCTGAGAGTCAGATGAGAAGATCGATTGGTTGCACAAAGAAGCCGATAGTATTGATTGTTATGGAGAAATTAGCCGACTTCTCAGTTGATTTATGAGCTCAGTAAACAGTTTCATCATCATGCTGTATGGAAGAAGACTGAAACTAGAGACTGAGACCAGAAACTCATCAGGAAACTGTTTACTGAGGGCATAAATCAACTGAGAAGTCGACTCATTTCTCCATAAGACTGAATGGTAACGGAGCCGCCCCTGCTGGCCGTTACAGAGATTGCAGGTTTAAGACACTTCAGCGTTGGCTTCACTTCCTTAACGCCGAACGGTTCTCCACAAACCAATATGTGACGTCACGATACTCAGTACGGACGTGAGAGCGACATCGATCTTCTCGTTTAACTCTCAGAAAGAAAGAAAAACAAACAAGAGTTTCCCCCAAAAGGTTGAACTATTCCTTTAAACACAGATGTTTCTCGCACTTTAATCTCCTCCGACTGAAGTTTCTCTGATCATCACCGACTCTCTCTCTCTCTCTCTCGCTCTCCCCCACCTTTTCACACAACCCATAATAGGATGCTCCTCCCACCCTCCATGACATCCCTTAAAAACCCGGCCAATGAGAAGCAGGTTCTTTCCTCCGAGCTTCGGGGGCAGCCCCCCCCCCCCGCCACGGCCACGAAAATGCCTCAAACGATGCACTTTGCCTCATCGCATGGCATGTTTGTCGCATTCTTTGCATAACGAACACAGCCTCACCTCACCTCATCGATCATAGTCGATCTATGATGCCGACATTAATATACGTGTTTGTGTGGCGTGTTGCGGTGTGTTCTTGCTCTCACTCATCCACCATCATTCACATTTCTCATGTTTTCATATTTATCCTGTTGTTTCTCGCTGTGTTTTCTGCTTCTGTTAATGTTTAAGAGAGAGTGTGTGTGTGTCCTCTCTCTCTCTCTCTTTCACTCACTCTCTTTCTCTGTCGACCCCCCCCCCCAACCTTTTAGAGTTTCGTTCCCCGTCACATGCGGGCAACCTCAACCGCTCGGCGTCCCTGAGCTGCACTGAGCGCGCTCCAGAAAGTGGCTCTGTCGGTGGGAGTGTCACTCAGATCCCGGGCACACCCTTCCAGTACATACCAGACTTCTGCGTACGTGCTGTCACAGACCTCCAGTTCGTCAAGGTAACGCTCAGTTTCACTAAAGTACCAGTTGGCCAACTCCACTGCATTCAGACAGGGCGGGAGAGGTACTCAGATACTTTGATTAAGTAAAAGAACCAATAGATTTATGTAAAAATACTCCAGAAAGCACCAAAAAGTTCTTAAAGTATCAGGAGTAAAAGTACTTATTGTGCAGTTAAATGTCTCTGTGACTGATATCTGACTCTATGTGACATTATTAGATCGTGTTTCTAGAGTTACCTGTTTTTATGGACACGTTGGGAATTGTTAAAATTTAATATTTCTTAAAGGGAGTTTGGTGCAGGGAGATTTTAGTTCAATTCAAACTGATAATATGTGTCATTGTTTACATTTTGTCTCCACTAATCAAACATTAGGTAACTGTTAAAGTCTGATAATGTTGTCTGACTGTTAGTTAGTACTTTGATTAATGGTTTAATAATTAATGTGTGTATTGATTACTGATGCTGGCTGATCAGGCTAATTGTCAACTTATTGGACTTAAATGGTTTCCCTTTGTGCTTGTTTCCAAGCTACTTCCCTAATTAAACGCGATGTGGTTGTTATTAATGACTGCTGATGTAGTTTTTCACAATGACTTCAAGACTCCCAGTTAAAAGACTGACAGTACCAGGTTCTCAGACCAGAACACTACAGCCAGACCAGACTCCACTGACAAAACCAGTAACTTTACATTGCAGATAATCATAAAACTCACTAAAACTGTCTTTGTTAGTCTTTCCAACTCTGGTTAATTGAGAATAAAACCTTAATTCACTGAGTTAGATGAGGAAAGAGCTTCAGTACGTCCACTAAAAGACCAATCAATGTTTTGCTCCTCAGATCACGCGTGCTCAGTACCAGAACGGCCTCCTGGCGTCCAGGCTGGACAGCTCACCGCAGTCTCCAGACGGCAGTCACACTCGCCTGGACACGTCTGTCTCTTTGCCCCCTGTGACGCCACCGGGGACCCGCAACCCACTGCCGCTGGCCACGCCTCCCGTGAGGCGCCAGCTGTCTAACACTCAGCCGCCGCCGCCGAGCAGCCGTACCTCTCTGCCCCCGACCTCCTCTGGCCGCAGACCGAGCCAGTCTTTGCCACAAGCCACCCCCCCTCCGAGCAACCACAACCCGCTCTCCCAAACCTCTCCGTCCTCCATGAGTGCAGGCGCCTTTAACCCCCACCCACCTCAGACCGCCTCCTCCAAGCCCCAGCAGCCCCCGCCCTCTCCCAGCCCCGAGAACGGGCCAGGAGAGACCACCACTCTGCTCAGTGAGCAGCAGAACTGTGTGGGTCCACGCAAGCCCAGCCACACCCAGGCGCACCCCCACCCTCACGTTCACACCATCAGTCACGCACACACTGAAAGCACCATCTAACAGAAAAGGGGGGGGGTTAAACTACCTGTGCACTCACTCACATAACACACACACTCTCGCACTACTTCTTGTTTGCTCGTTGTCTCGTCCGAGGGATCAACGGAGATCCTCCATGATCCCTTCCTGCATGTCCCCCCTCCCCACACTGAGAGCGATGGAGACTGCACAGAGGAAGAGGAGGGAGCACCAGAGGGTGTACACGGGGGTTGTGTGTGTGTGTGTGTGTGTGTGTGTGTGTGTGTGTGTGTGTGTGTGTGTGTGTGTGTGTGTGTGTGTGTGTGTGTGTGTGTGCTCTTATAGGATCGGTTCATTCACATTACATTCACCTCGACTGGTGTCTCGCCTTGCAGATGGTTTTAGTTTTACAGGTTTGGAGATTTCTGCCTTCTGCTCAGAGATTAATTCACTAAAGCAGCAGAAACAACTTTCTGTCTGTGAAACAGGTTGCAGAGGAACTACTTTATACCATAACAGTGCCGTCTGTGGATTGTCCAGGTTCACTGGGACCCTGTGGGTAGCTTAAACAGTAGTTGTGCGTTTACGACCTGTAAATAAAGTTCACATCAACTTTCAGCTTAATTGGGAAAAGCTCCAAAATGTCCAACTTGACTCTAACTAATACAGAAGTGCCTGAAAATGAATCAAACATCAGCCAAAGACCGTAACATAAATCCAAATTGAAAGGATAGTGTGTTACACTACGACCATACAGTCATCGATCACAATACGACCACTCGCTAACTGATTACAATAATCTTTAAATAAGGTAAAAGAACAGTAACATCTATGTTACATGCTACAGTACACAACCAACGCTGTGTGTGCTTGTTTAAAAAAAGGGAAGTCCTGTATTTAAGCTTGTTGGCTAACTACAGGATGTAGTAGTGATATTTTAAATGTTCTGAGCACATAAAACTGAAGCTATCTGCAAGGTGTTTTTATTTATTTATGTAATTAATGTGAATTAACCCTTTAAGTCATCACTGGTGAGACATTAACAGATCAGTGTCCCCCTCAACCCTCTTACACAGGCTGCTTTATTTACTTTGCCTCTTACTTTCCATTTATTTGTCCCAAAGAATGAAACTTCCCAAAAAAACTATAAAGTTTAACAAGTCAAGGTTTTTATTTTAATGTGATTAGTCAGTTTGTTTGTGTTTTTTTGGAGTTGGGGCTTTTTATTAAGGCAGAGTGGTGACAGATGAATGAATGAATGAATGAATTGATCTGTCAGTCAATCAGTTCAATTACCAGCAAATGGACCAGATTCACTGTTCTGAGTGAAAGTTAAACAACCATACCAGTGATTTTTTTTAGCCCATTAAATACAAATCGTGGATATTTTAGACTATTTTTGCAAAAAACATGCAGCAGTTTTCTATATTTTTGGACGTATTTTAGCAACTTAAAGCCAAATTTCAGTTTTAATTCCTTTCTGATTGGCATAAAATTCAGTGACACACAATAATGAACATCACGCCATGTCAAAATAACAATAACTGCACATATATGAATAAATTAATGCAGATTTTATGTTTACACAACTTAAACAGATTTATATGGAGTCTGGATTGTACAGTTTCTATTTCATGACTTTCATTTCTTCCTTTAATTTAAAGCTAAAAACTTACTGGAGCTCTGATTGGTTAGTGTCCCAAGAGAGACATCGTTAAATTAAACACAAAATGTAAAAATTAATTATGAAATGATTGATTATGCTATTCCTTTTTTTAAAACACGGTTATTATTAGTTAATCATTTCAAGAATAAGGGAAAATAACTATTAATTGGCTAGTTTCATTATCTTTTTAGCCTATTTGTGCACAGTTTAAATGCATATTTAATTAAAGGAATATCTTTTTTGCATTCATGAATTTATTAACTGATAATAATTCAACTCTGTAGTAAGTCCACTAATTGATTTTCGTGCCCGGCTGCCAGAAAAGTAGAAAATGTATGCATGTGATGGAAAATAATCAGCATTAATATGAACGATTTGTATTTAAGAGGCTAAAATAAAAACACCGGTATGGTCCTATAAGTCAATGTTAGTAGTTAAGGTGGGTGTCTTCCTGACCAAGGCAATATGTTTTAATTTAATTTCCAAGAGTGAAATATTTATTACATTAATTTATATATATATTTATATATATATATATCTGACAATTTGTTTTATATTTTAGAGATTTTATTTATTATTTGCTCTCTTTGGTTCTTGAGAACGCTGCAGTTTGAGTTGAAGGACACGCTGCATGCTTCAGATGACACTAAGTTGCACAGACACTGTTTTATTGTTTGATCCTCACTGTGAACGGAGCTCGCTGCGACGCCGGCTCCTCTTCAACACGAAGGAGCTGGATCTGAAGTTGTGGCAACACTGTGGACTCATTTCAAATCTCTTGGTTGGAAGTTACTCTGGGGTTTTATTTATTTTTTGTTATTGTACGTCTTGGTGCAGGAAGTTGGGTTCATACGTGACATGAAGACCAAATAACCCAGAGAAACGAGCAGTTCAGCTTTCAGCAAGTGTGTTCACAGCACAGTTGGCTGTATTTTTAATTAAATATAATCCGCTTAATGAGGGCATTTCTACATATTCTCTGCACATGACTCCGATTAGTCTGGTGATTTAAAAAAAAACAGACCAAACTCTTTCTGTCGGGGGTTCTGGGCTGTTTTGGTTCTGAGCCGGAGTTTAGAAATACCATAAAAATAAAAGTTGACCGATACCAATCTTATATAATGGAGCAATTTCGGGAAGTTAGCTTATCCACTTTTTGCTGAGAGTTAGACGAGAAGATTAATACTTTTCGTGTTTTGTTAAATATGAAGCTAGAGCTACCAGCCAGTTAGCTTAGCTTAGCATAAAGACTGGAAACGGAGGGAAACAGCTAGCCTGTCTCTGTCTGTGCGCCTCTAAATCTCACTTATTAGCACGTATCTTGTTTAAACTGTACACAAAGAGAAATGTAATTCAGGGTGCATGAGGCCACGTCGTCGTCAGAAATTGTAGCTTTATAAGGTCTTTATGTGTCCGTTCGTGCTGGTATGTTGATATTTAAAACTTTGAACAGAGTTAGCTGGCTTCATATTTAACGTGCAGATATGATATCGCGGTGTCAGATTTAACTCTCTGCAAGAAAACCAACCAAAAACAAACAAACAGATTCTTTAGATAAAGTCTAAAACGACTAAAAATGTGTTTAAAGTCTTTTGAATGTGAACTCCTCCGAGACCAAAGCATTAAATAAAACACCACAAATTGTTGTTTTCACATGTTTTTTAGCATTTTTGTTAGTTTTGTTATCTCTACCTTTGGACAGCTTTAGGCTATACTCTGTTAATTCATGAGCTTAGAGGTAGAGGCTAGCTGTTTCCCCCTGTTTCCAGTCTTTGTGCTAAGCTAAGCTACCTTAAAAGAATATGTTTGGCAAATTCACATTCTTAAACAAGAGTTGGACGAAAGGATTGATGCCACTCGGTTAAATATAGAGCTATAGCTCCAAAACCATTAGCTGAAAATGAGGAGAAAGCTTTGTCCAAACTTTAAAAGTATGCATACAAGTACAAAGTGAAGTTGGCGTATAACCTCCCGTAAAAACACCACAACTTAATCTAAAACTAATCTCCTACCTGTGAGAGTGGAATTAATCTTCTCAGCAAAGAAAACGTATTTCCCCCCCAAAAAAATGTCGAGCTGTTTTCTTTAACCTGTAGCTGTTTGTTAACCTTTGAGCTGGCAGCAAGACCCCGGGGGTTAAAGTCCGACACTTGAATACTGAAAACACTCACAGCACAATAACTTATGAGATTTAATGGACAACAAACATTCCACTGCATGTCTTCACCCTGTTAACTGTCCAACCCCAGGCCTGAACGTGGTTTCCTCTGCCTGGGTTCCTCACTATATGTACGTATTGTGTGTAAATGTCCAAGAGTCCAGAGTTTGGTTGCGTTCCCGCGGACTGACGACGCAGCGATAAAGAGATTAAAGACGATTGTAGCGGCTCCCTCCTCGCTGCTGGCATGTAATCTACCTGTTCCCCCCCTCCTGTGTATGCAGTGAAACATTTTACTGTAAAGACGAATTATTTTGTCGACGATATAGTGATTTATTTGAAAAGATAAAAAAAAAAAGAACTGTCGTATAAGCTAGCACTGATTTGAAAACACTTTTAAGCTTGTGAGATACGTAGCGTTTAAAATATATATATATATATATTCCAAAGCATTTTCTCCTTTTTGTGGAACGATTTCCGAAGTGAGATCAAAAGCTGGATTAACAAGCAGGTTCTCTTGCGTGTACAGCTGGTTTGTGGTAAATTTGTTTTATTTAAAAACTAAAGAGGGCATATGCACCACTAAAGCCCAACTGTTCGGGGTACCTTGAGGTCTTGAGGTGTCAAAATCTTTCCTTTTTTTTTTTTTTTTTAAAGACCTCCATTGTTTTCAGTTGTGTGCGTACTTGTTGCATGTTGCTACATTTATTTGTGCTTTACCAAATTACCACACAGCAAACCGGGAGGCCTGAGGCAATATTCCAGCATAGGAATACCACACACAATGCACAGAGAGTGGGAGGGATGTGGCGGGTTAATGTGGGGGGCGGTGGGGGCCCCAGCAGCTCATATTTTTTACCCTGTGGGAGAGGTAGCCCCCTCTAAAAGGTAAATCCGGCCATGGAGACGATCGGCACTGTGTAAAAACTCAGATGAAGGAGCAACCTGCAGATATATAGCGGATATAGCCTTACTCTCTATTTGAAGGAAGTTTAGACCTGCCTGCTGGTTCATATAGGTCTCGTGTAGCAATTGGTCTTATACTGGTTCTCCAGTGGAGCCACTGGTTGGCTGTGTGACTACCAGTTTGTGTACTGAGAAATGTGAAAACAAATGTTCTACTTATTAATGTTGTATTTATTGTAAACATTGTATTTATTGTTGGGGTTTGTTTGTTTTTTTGTTATAGGCGTGCACCTGAAGGTGTGGTTCTGTGAAACGGGCTTCCAGCTTTTATTGGGTCAATTCACCCAGAAACACTGTGTTCAGCTCCCTGATTGCTGTTTGAGTTATATTACTGTAAATACTCTGTACATGAAGACACAAAGGGGCGTTTATGTGATGAAAAGAGATGAAAATGGCTCTATTTATAACGAGAGATATGTTTTATGTTCCATTGTTTTTGCTAGGAACGCATTAAATAGCAATAAACATTGCACAGAGTTGACCTCAAATAATAATTCCTCCCATCTTCTGTAGCTTCTGTTTTTATTTCATTAGATAACCAAAAGCTTTATTTCTCAGCCAAAATCCTCGTCTATCTTTCTCTTTCCCATCCTCCCCCGTTCCTGTCATCCTTTGCCATCCTGTATCTTCCCCCCTTTTTTCTCTCCGCTCCTCCCACGCTTCCGTCTTCCTTTTCCCCTCATCTATTTTTCACCCTGCCCTTATCTCGAACTCCTCTCCCACCGCTCACAAGTATTGAAATTCCTCCGGCTGCCTTTGACTGCCGGTTCCCAAACTAAGCCTATTTTATTGTTCAGACCTTTTCTTTTCTTTTTTCTACCATGGGACTGGAAGCAGAGGAGGAGGCGGTGGAGGGGAGGGGAGGGGGGAGCCAGGGCTTATCAGCAACTCCTGCGGTGTTGTTTTTAGCCCTGCGGCGGTGTGATGATTAGACCTGTACGAAGGTTAAATATTTTCTGGTGCAGGGCTCTCGTTGGCCGGGGAGGTTTCCACACTGTATCATTCACAAGTCAGATTGTTTGAATTGTTTTGGATGTGGATGCGATGCAGAAACAAACAGGAGAGGGAAGAGTAAAGCCCCGCAACATGTTTTTACATCTACTATCATCATTCTCAGATGTATTTAAGGTTAGAATTGATTGCGTACAAAGAGATCAGGAGGTAATTATCGAGTTTTTACGATCATTTAAGGACCTGGAATACAAAATAAATTACTTTTCATGAACTTGAGATAAAGTTCTTTTCCCCAGGGCTCGTTCAGTAGAGGTGTAAATCCTGTTTGTCAGGTTTTAACATTCAGATTCAGACGGCTTGTGACTCTGTTTGACTTTGTTGTGAGTTATTTATTTTCTTTCTTTTATTGAAATGGTTGAAGACAGATGGAGGAGCACTTCCAATAATGGATTTAAAGCAATGTGTACATACTGTTTTGTAACTACTGTAAGGCATTTGAAGAAATCTACGAGGTTAATAAACCTGAGATATATTTCTCTACAGAAAATCTGTCTCTTTGATTCACACACACACACAGTTTTCTGTACGTTGTCTCTTTGTTCTCTACCTGTCCTGCTTACGTCCTGTCAATCATTGAGTGTATTTTGTCTTGGAGATGTCGGAGGAGGTGATTTCCACTCGGGGACCGTTCAGCTTCCACCTTTTACTTTAGTTTTGACTTGGATCTGACACTGTTTATGGACCCCAGTGTGCAGCAATATTTAAATACACTCTGAGAAAATAACACATTTATACCACATGCAAATGGATATATGGGATTCGCATAAAGTATCTTTAAAGAGGAGACTCGTGGGTTCCCTTGGAGCACATTTTCATTCAGATATCTTGAGGTCAGAGGCCCTTTTAAGAATGTCACCAAAATGTCGCCTAACTTTGGAGCATTATTTGGACACGCTAGCATTACACGGTTGACACCAATGGATGCGTTAGGTCGTCTAGTTTCAAATGATACCACTATCTTACCTCTAGCTTTAAAACGGAGTCTGCTACAGCCTCTGAGAGACAGTGCAGAGGGGACGAGGTAAAGGTAACGAGGAGGCCAGATTTCAGATCCCCTCTGGAAGAAAGTCGTGAAATAATTAACCTAAAAATAATTATTTTAATGCTCTGATGCCCCAAACCAAAATGTTCTACTGCAGTCTGGGATCAAATTAACATATTAATGGAGATTGACACATATTTTATTGTCTGTTATGGACACATTTTATACTAAGAATAATAACAACAATAAAACAATGTGTTGATTTCTAATGCTAACTTTACATATTTCTATCCAATGCTTTAAGAATGTGTCACAATAATGTTTTTGAGTTCAAATAGTGATATATGTGATCCAGTCACATGTGCACATTTAAAAGAGACTTTAAAAAAAAAAAAGAAGGTGTTTGTTCCTGTAACTGTTGTTTATTAAATGATTCATTAATGGAGTGAGTGTGTCTAACAGAGGAGTGATGAATGATTGTTGTTATGAAATCTAACAAAGATGGGTGTGAGCTGCTGGTTGTTTTCTGCTGTTTTATTGGCTGTGAGCACACAGTTGGGGGGGGCTCAAAATGGCACCCTCATCAGGCCAATTTATGTGTTCAAAACTAAAATATATATTATTATAAAATTGTTTTTTTAAGCTTCCCGGCTCTATTTTTAATAAGTTTTATGTAAATGTGAAGTTTAATATCGTTTAACGGACCCAGAATGTCCGGAAACCCCAGCTGTGTGTGTGTGTGTGTGTGTGTGTGTGTGTGAGAGGATCCAAAATGGGCGCCACGCAGTTCAGTTGCAGGGCTTCGCTCTGATTGGCTGGCTCTTCCCTCCTGGTGGGCGGGGCCGCTGCGTGTAGGGAGAGAGGGGCGGGGGGAATGGGCAGTCACATGACCTCGCGCAGAGCCCAGGCTGACCAATTCCAATATGGTGGCCAGCCTGGCAGGTCTACGGTTCCTGTTGATGATATTGTTGTTCTGCGGGTTCAGGTTCGGCGCCTGCGGCCGGGAGGCTCCGCCGGTTCTCGGGCTGCGACTGGAGGACCCGGCGGGTCCGGTGTGCATGAAGGATCGGATCCTCTCGGCGCCAGAAGGAGCCTCGTTCGAGCTGCGGCTCTTCTTTGGGACCCGGACGGATCTGAATGGAAGCTGGCCGTGGGTGGCGTTCGCTGGGGCGGCTGGAGGGGCCGCCGGGGCGGTCGGGGATGCGCCCGACCCGTGCGGGGAGGAGTCCAACCGTCACGAGTCCGCTTTCCAGGTGACGGGTGAGTTAGTCCTGGATGAGGAGTACAGCGGGTTGGTACCGGTGGAGGTCCGGCAGAGGAGCATCTCTGCGGGAGCGACCTTCCACCACCTGTGCGTGCTGAGCGGAGGCAGCTGGGCGTCGGTGGGCCCGGACAGACTGCGGGTCGACCCGGACCCCGCACCGCCCGCAGACTACATCCCGCCGTGGGGTCTGGCCGTCCTGATTGTGGTGCTGCTCCTGGTCTGCGGGACGCTGAGGACCGTGAACCTGAGCCTGCTGTGGCTGGACCCCGTGGAGCTGTACGTCCTCCACAGCTGCGGTTCCGAGGAGGAGAAGCGGGCCGCCAAGCGCCTGGAGCCCATCAGGAGGAGGGGGAACTTCCTGGTGAGTCCGGAAACTGCTTTTATTAAACTCATTATTACCTGTAAGAGTTCTACTTTGTGCGCAGGGGCGGAAGGACACATTGCGGGGCTCTAGAAGGGGGTCCAGACTCTGGTACCGGGGGGCCCACTTACAGGATCTATATGTTATTATTAAAGATAATAGAAAGAATCTCTGGATAAACGTTTATCATTAAAGCTGCAGCAGGAACGTCAGACGCAGTCGGTCCAGTAGGTGGCGCTGTGTATAAGCATGTAGCTCGGTGCTGATTGGACCTCCTGTCCGTCCCCAGACGTGCTCCCTGCTGTTCCTGTGCGCCCTGGGTCACTCGGCGCTGGGCGTGCTCCTGTACCGGGCCCTGGGCTCCATCGTGTCCGCGGTCTTCGCCAGCGGCTTCCTGGTCTTCTTCCTCGCCGAGCTCGCCCCCCACATCCTGTGCTCCGGCTACGGGTTCCAGCTGGCGCCGGCTCTCACCTGGCTGGCCCAGGTGAGCATCGTGCTCACCTTCCCCCTGTCCTGCCCCGTGGGGCTGATCCTGGACCTGGCTCTGAGGAGGGACGTCAGCACCTGCGGGATACGGGAGAGGGCGATGGAGATGATCCGCACCAGCGTCAACGACCCATACAGGTAACCACGGTTACCATGGCGATGGTGCTGATGTTGGTGATGGTGATGCTGATGTTGGTGATGATGATGTGGTGCTGACCCGCTTCCTGTCCTCGCAGCGAGTTCGTGAAGGAGGAGTTCAGCCGCGGGATGCTGCGCAGTAAGACGGTGGAGGACATCCTGACCCCGCTGAAGGACTGCTTCATGCTGCAGAGCTCCGTCCTCCTCGACTTCTCCACCATGTCTGAGATCATGCAGAGCGGCTACACCCGAGTGCCCATCTACGAGGAGGAGAGGTAACAGACAGACAGACAGACAGGGAGGGAGACAGACAGACAGGGAGAGAGACAGACAGACACAGACAGACAGACAGGGAGACATTTTTTTCAGGTCTTTTTATCTCAGAATTTTGACTTTTTAACTCATAATTTGAGTTTTAATCTCATTATTTTTGCTTTTTATCCCAGAATTTTGTGGTTTTATTTAATACTTTTGACTTTTTATCTCAGAATTTTGATTACCAAATTTGAGTGGTAATCTCATTATTTTAACTTTTTATCCCAGAATTTTTGGTTTTATTTAATAATTTTGCCTTTTATCTCAGAATTTTGAATTTTTAACTCATAATTTGACCTTTAACCTCATTATTTTAACTTTTTATCCCAGAATTTTGAGGTTTTATTTAATACTTTACTTTTTATCAATTTGAGTGGTAATCTCATTATTTTAACTTTTTATCCCAGAATTTTTAGGTTTTATTTAATAATTTTGACCTTTTATCTCAGAATTTTGAATTTTTAACTCATAATTTGAGTTTTAACCTCATTATTTTAACTTTTTATCCCAGAATTTTGTGGTTTTATTTAATACTTTTGACTTTTTATCTCAGAATTTGAGTGGTAATCTCATTATTTTAACTTTTTATCCCAGAATTTTTAGGTTTTATTTAATAATTTTGACCTTTTATCTCAGAATTTTGAATTTTTAACTCATAATTTGAGTGGTAATCTCATTATTTTAACTTTTTATCCCAGAATTTTTAGGTTTTATTTAATAATTTTGACCTTTTATCTCAGAATTTTGAATTTTTAACTCATAATTTGAGTGGTAATCTCATTATTTTAACTTTTTATCCCAGAATTTTTAGGTTTTATTTAATAATTTTGACCTTTTATCTCAGAATTTTGAATTTTTAACTCATAATTTGAGTGGTAATCTCATTATTTTAACTTTTTATTTCAGAATTTCGACTTTTATTATGTTTGTCAAGTTTTTTATGAACTCTAAAACAGAAATGAGCGTTTGAAGGATCAGAACTGTTTGTTGAGATAAATAAGTTCCTTTATTGATCCCGTTAGAGGGATCGTAGTGTTGTATGATAAAATAAAAAATATAGAATATGAAAAATGTACACAATAAAGTGGAATAAAGTCCAGATCATCAATCATCCATCTTTCTAACACTTCAGGTTATTTTATCGGTTTCATGCCTCCATAATAATTTCAACTTTTTATCTCATTATTTTGCTTTAACACAAACATTTATTTTATTTTAGGGCAGAAACGAGTTTCCATAACGGCGCCTTTAACTCATCCGACCTCCGGCAGCTTTAACCAGAAGAACATTAATGTTTCACAGCGAGCAGTTCACTGTTTAAACTTTATATAATGATCACAGAGAAAGATCCTGTTACTGTTTAAACCTCCTCACATTTCTCTTGTTGTTGGTTCAGTGAGCTACAATAACAGAGAGATACATAAAGTATGTGTGTGTGCCAGTATGTACTTTTATCTCTTATACTTCTTATCTCATAATTGTGACTTTTTTAACTCATAATTATGACTTTTTATCCAATAACTGTAACTTTTAACCCATAATTGTGACTTTTTATCCAATAATTATGACTTTTTATCCAATAACTGTGATTTTTATCCCATAATTGTGACTTTTTTACTCATAATTATGACTTTTTATCCAATAACTGTAACTTTTAACCCAAAATTGTGACTTTTTAATTCATAATTATGACCTTTTATCCAATAACTGTAACTTTTATCTAATAATTGTGACTTTTTTACTCATAATTGTGACTTTTTATCCAATAATTATGACTTTTTATCCAATAACTGTGATTTTTATCCCATAATTGTGACTTTTTATCCCATAATTGTGACTTTTTTACTCCTAATTATGACTTTTTATCCAATAACTGTAACTTTTTACTCATAATTATGACTTTTAACCCAAAATTGTTACTTTTTTACTCGTAATTTTGACTTTTTATCCAATAACTGTAACTTTTAACCCATAATTGTGACTTTTTAATTCATAATTATGACCTTTTATCCAATAACTGTAACTTTTATCTAATAATTGTGACTTTTTTACTCATAATTGTGACTTTTTATCCAATAATTATGACTTTTTATCCAATAACTGTGATTTTTATCCCATAATTGTGACTTTTTATCCCATAACTGTGACTTTTTTACTCCTAATTATGACTTTTTATCCAATAACTGTAACTTTTTACTCATAATTATGACTTTTAACCCAAAATTGTTACTTTTTTACCCGTAATTTTGACTTAACATTACTATGTTTGAATCAAGGCTTAACTTTAATTATAAAAGTACCTACAACCACGACCAACAAACAGCGTATTAATTAGGTTTCTCTCTCATTAACATGCGTTTGACTCTCCAGGTCCAACATTGTGGAGATCCTGTATGTGAAGGACTTGGCTCTGGTGGACCCCGACGACTGCACCCCGATGACGACCATCACCAAGTTCTACAACCACCCGCTGCACTACGTCTTCAACGACACCAAACTGGACGCCATGCTGGAGGAGTTCAAGAAAGGTGCGCTCACATTCGCAAAGCACACACATAGATAATAGACAATAATAGATCATTTACACTTTTTATTTCATCATTATGACTTTTAAAAACGTGTTTTATGTCTGTTCACATAACGCTGAATCAGTCACAGTTTGAAGAGTTCTGACCCTTTAGTGAAGAGTTTGACCTCTGACCTTTCTCCTCGCTCCGTCAGGAAACTCTCACATGGCCATCGTCCAGAAGGTGAACAACGAGGGGGAGGGAGACCCTTTCTACGAGGTGCTGGGATTGGTCACGTTAGAGGACGTCATCGAGGAGATCATCAAATCGGAGATCCTGGACGAGTCTGATGGCTACTGTAATTATTACTTCTTACTTCTGATTTTGACGTAATGTCATAAATATAATTTTTATCTCTTAATTTTGACTTTTAATTTCATTATTAGGACTTTTTATATCGTGATTATCACTTTATATATTAGAATTATGACATTTTGTATCATGATTTTGATGTTTTATTTAATAATTTCACCTTTTTATCTCTTAATTCTTTTTATTTGATTTTTTTTACCTTTTCTCTCATAATTTTAACTCAATCTGATAATTATTACTTTTTATCTCATAATTATGACTTTTAATCCATTAGTTTTGACCTAATCTCATAAATATATATATATTTTTTAAATCTCATAATATCATAATTCTGACTTTTTACATTATAATTTTGAGTTAACATGAACATTTTTTATTATTACGGCTGTTTCGATCTTATTGTTTTATTTTACTGGCAGATTTGAGCTTCCATAATTAACCCTTTAACTTAGAGAACCCGTCGACTTCCAGCTGAATGAAGTGAAAATATCAGACACACATTTCCAGCTGGTGCGCTCTCTACAGAAAGTCTTTATATCCAGGTTGAGTCCGACGGCGTCCGTAAGTTCCCGTGTTTATAAGTGTCCTGATCTCCGCAGTGGACCGGAAGGTGAAGCGTCCTCTCGCTCAGCTGGAGATTCCTCTGGAGCCTCGCAGCGTCCACGAGGAGTTCTCGCTCTTCAAGCCTCCCGAAGGAGAACCCAAGATCCGAACGTCGCCGCAGCTCCTGCTGGCAACGCACCGCTTCCTGTCCAGAGGTGTGTGTGTGTGTGTGTGTGTGTGTGTGTGTGTGTGTGTGTGTGTGTGTGTGTGTGTGTGGTTGAAATCAGTCACAGTTTAACACCACACATGTACTTATTGTGTTACTGTTGTTTATCAGACCCTCCAGGAAGCTGCGATGTTGTGATCACAACAGTTAATGCAAATTCAACCCCCGTGAATTAACTTTATCTCATAAATTTCACTTCTTATCTCATAATTTAGTTTTTGTGTCATAATTTTTACTCAATCTCATAATTAGGACTTCTTATCTCATAGTTTTGACTTTGTGTCTTATCATTTTCACCTTTTTATTTCATCATTTTTACTCTTTATCTCATAATTTTGACTTTTTATGTCATAATTTCAATTTTTTAATCTCATAATTTTTTGTGTGAAGTTGTGAATTGATTCAGGATTGTAAGGATTTTTCCTACAAACATCTAGAGCTTTATAAGTTAGGTTTGATTTTAATTCTACAAATTATACAACCAAAAACAATAAAAAGGCCTAAAAATACAGAAATCAGACATTTTAATCTGCAACAATCCCAAAGTAAGTCCTGTGAAACCCTGGAGGAGCTGATGTATTATCACTGTTATCAGAGTTTTATTAGAGGTCGACAGTCTGTGTGACATCAGACAGAGAGTTAACGTGTAACTGTGTCTCTGTGACCTTTAACCCCTGCAGAGGTGGAGCACTTCAGCCCGGGACGCGTGTCCGAGAAGGTCCTGTTCCACCTGCTCCGTCACCCCAGCGTGAACCAGGAAGTGCACTTCGACCCAAACAACCGGCTGAGCGCGGGTCACTACCTGTACACCCGGAACCACCCGGTGGATTATTTCATCCTGCTGCTGCAGGTAGGGGCTGCTGCACCGAGGGGGGGGGGCAGAGGTTTTCTTTCTGTACTGATCTTTCTCTAATGACTACAAAACTGATTGTGCTTCAAATCTTTTGTAGTTTTTAAGCAGCGTGGACGTAAAATAAGTCTTTAATTACATTTAAAAAGGACTTAAAATAAACCTGATGAAAGTTAAAGAGACCTTGATACAATAAGTTATTTTTTTATTCATCTTCGAAATAAATAAATGTAAAAGGAACTGTTTCACTGCAATAACAGCCCTTCTAGAATCTGTAATTTATTCACATTTTATTGGTTATTAATGGTGTAAATTGAGTAAAACTAGTGTAAAAATCTACTGAAATATTGTAATGAGCCTTAAAACTACAAATAAATGTCAAAAATCTCATCAATCTGTGTTTATTACAAACAATGAAAACTCAAAATAAGTATTTTGGTCACTTTGAGTTGAATTTAAGAAGATTTGTACCTGTATCTTAAATTTGATATGAATAATTAGTAAATACAATCTTACAATAAGACACAATTTCTTTCAAACAGCTGAATAAAAATCAGTGACTTTTGCATCCGAAACATTATGTTCAGTATTTTTTATTAAAACAATAAATAAAAAAACTAAGCTGCTTCGTTTCCAACACTGGGACCAGACGACTTTCTGTTAAACTGAGAAGTTGTGCGAGTGCTCTTATTCTGAAAATAAGTACTATAATCTTGTTCCTCTGCTGGAATATTTGCAACCAGTGTTGCAACCAGATTACTACTCTAATGCAAAATGTGCTTGATAAGATCATTTCTCCTTTTAGACAATAAATATGGTCTCATTTCCCAAAAACAAGTCTTTTTCTGCAGAACTTTATAAACTCCAGGTTTGTTTGACTGGTTTCAACCACAGAAGATCAGAAACTACAACGGATCAACTTCCAGTTTCAGAAATATGCTCATGTGGTTCATTTAATTCAGCTGTACACAACTCAACGACAGGTCTAGTGTTTCTAGACATTTTAATGGCTTTAAATATAAAGAACAAACAAAAAGAGATTAAAATAAAATCTGCCTTTATATAAAACGTCAATAACTACAAGAACTGCAGAATGAGGATAAATATTGTGGGTGAATAAAGTTTTAATGAAGAATCTGTAGCAGTTTTACATCGTCTTTATTGAACAGAAGCTATTTGAAGTAAAGAACGACACTGTTTGTCCTTTAGGGTCGCGTGGAGGTGGAGATCGGCAAAGAGGGGCTGAAGTTTGAGAACGGGGCGTTTACGTACTACGGCGTCTCCGCTCTGACGCTGCCATCTTCAGGTGAGATCAGGAACAACAGGAACACGACTGCTTCACATTGGGGATGTAACTCGGTGGTTCCCAACCTGGGGGTCGGGGTCCCCACTAGCGGTCGCCAAAGCTTCACAGAACTTTACAAATACACACAGTAGACCGATATCTCACCGTCCTGCAATAGGAACGTAAATAACAATCAGAGAGTTAATAGAACAAGAGTCAGGGAGAAGAAAACACTGAAAGAAGACTATTAAGTCTGTATGATCGTTAATAAATAAATAAATACATCAAACAGACAGATAATTGTATAAAAAGATCCTAAAAATATAAAGAAAATGGATCTCTAAAGCAATATTGACAGGAAGTGAACTGCAGTGTCACTTATTCAGAGGTCTGCAGTTGAGTCAGTGATAGTATGTATGTATGATGTTTATTAGACCTATGTAATCTGAATTGGAAGGGCGCGTTGTCATGAGCTGTATCTTGTATATTTATTATTAGCTATGTGGTATGTGTATGCACCTTTA
Source organism: Dicentrarchus labrax (assembly GCF_905237075.1). Lineage (NCBI taxonomy): Eukaryota > Metazoa > Chordata > Actinopteri > Moronidae > Dicentrarchus > Dicentrarchus labrax. Next base: position 2,339,899 of record NW_026136710.1, on the reverse strand, counting down.
TGTAATCTGGTGGAAAAACATTAACATTTAAAACCGGATCACACCAAACAAATATTTGCTTGCGTGCCCCCGTGTATGCAAAGTGTCCTCCTTTTTGATGTGAAGGAAGTGGCCACCCTAGTCAGTGATAGGAAAAGGTTTGGAGCCGCTGCTGTAAATGTGACGCAGCGTTAATGTTTTGTATAATATTAAATAATACACGCTGAGTGAACTTTCATCATCGTGCAGTTACAACATGAACCAAACAAAAGAAAGATTTTCTACCGAATTCTGATGCAGTTTTCCACCATGTTTACAGAACTGAGGTAGATATGAGTCGGCACGTGGCTATAAAAAGACCGCGGCTGCAGATATTGTGCTGACTCAGAGAGTGTGTGTGTGTGTGTGTGTGTGTGTGTGTGTGTGTGTGTGTGTCTCTCTGTGTGTGTGTGTGTGTTTGCAGTGCACCAGTCTCCAGTGTCGACCCAGCGTCACTCCCCCAGGGATCCCTTTGAGTCAGCAGAAGCTACGAGCCCGTCCAGCTATTGTCCCGACTACACCGTCCGAGCTCTCACTGACCTGCAGCTCATACGGGTGAGTGTGTGTGAGAGTGTGTGTGTGTGAGAGTGTGTGTGTGTGTGTGTGTGTGTGTGTGTGTCAGTGAGTGTGTGTCAGTGAGTGTGTGTGTGAGTGTGTGTGTGTGTGTGTGTGTGTGTGTCATACACTGTGTGATTTTAGGGCTGTCTCAGGTTGTGTCAGATTAAATTTGTCCGACTATAACGTCTGTGAGGATGTGTTATATCAGCAGTGGTGGAATGTAACTAAGTATATTTACTCAGATACTTAAAGGTCCAGAGTGTCACACTGAGGAGGATCTATTGTCAGAAATATAATATTAATAGGTATGTTTTCATTAGTTTATAATCACCTGAACATAAGGACTATTGTGTTTTCGTTACCTTAGAATAAGACGTTTTTATCTACAGAGGAAGCGCGTCCTCTTCTGGTGGCGGAGTCCGCAATGTTTCTACAGTAGCCCAGAACAGACAAACAACATAATGAAAACATACCTATGAACATTATATTCCATTTAGCTTTTTCTCCAACTTCTTAAGCTGAATAATGTGTTTAAAAACCCTCTTGGATGAGCTGTAAGACGCATCGTCACAGAGCTGAAAACCGGCTGATTTACGTGGTTCTCAGAGGACAAACATACGACGATCTTACAGGATACGACACGTTGTTGTAGATTATAAAGTATTTAAAATGAGCTCAACCTTTAACGTCTACAGCAGTTATATTAATATAATAATAAAACACTGACGGCTCTATGAGAACTTACATTTATCTGCTAACACTTGAACTTCAGTAATGTGCTGATTGAATCTCAGGTGACACGTCTGCAGTATCTGAACGCTCTCATGGCGTCGCGGGTCGGCCAGAGTCCAGATCCTCCTGAGATCAAGATCCTGCCCAACAGCCAGACCAAGCTGCTGAACGAGAGAAACACCACACAAGGTAGCTTTGCTCCCGGCGCTGTTTGACTTCCAGGGTCTGCCCCCCCCCCCCCCTTCGCACTAAAACTCTGCTTTGGATTCTTTACTAACTTTACTTTGTAGTGTTTCTACACTGTGCTTTCCTGTTTTTGCCTTCAGCTGAACTAAAATAATTTTCTCTCTTTCTCTTTCTTTTCCCTCCTCGCGTGCCTCCACGTCTCCTCTCTCCTCTGGCCCGTCCAGAGTTCCCTGTAAACTTTTCATTCTTTGATACCATTGAGAACTACTGTTAGTACTTTGTAGTGCATGAGGTCGATGAGACGCAGGCTGCCTGTGGCATGACAGCAGACCGCACACAGTCTCTCACACACACTGACTGTTTGTACCCTTTACCCTGTGAGATCAGTGGTCCCTGTGGGTTTATGTTCATGAGACAGATCTCTTGAATCAGGATGTGTGTGTGTTAGTGTAAATGTGTGTGTTTCTTCATCCTGTGGCGTCCCTCCTCTCTGCTCTCCCCTGAAATCTCCTCTGTTGGCTACGTCAGATCTGATTCAGCTCTTCGCTTTTTAACATCTTTTTAAATAAGAGACGGCGGGAAGAAGACGCAAAAGTGACGAGAGACTCTGAAAGAAGCACAATCAGTGAAAAATGAACTATTAGATGCGAGTATTTTGGTATCGGAAGCGTTCTGGTTTCCAGTTATAGTGGATAAAGTAGTATTTTAACTAATTCTTTTATTTTCGCGTCATGCACACAAAGTGCCGAACCCTCGTGGGTTTTACAAGACACCAAAAATACAGCTGCAGTCATCAAACATTTCATTTCATTACAAAGTTACAGATTATAGATTATTATACAGCTTAAACTAAATATTCTGCCTTCTCTCCCAAACTTGGTACAGAAAGTTTGCTACATAAAGGCCCCCGACTAAAGATTTCACTAGTCGACTGGTAGTAGTTGTTAGATTAGGTCAATAGCCGACTATAGGATTTTAATTGAATGATTTAAGTGTCTATATTTTATCAGCGGCCCGTTAAACGCTAACAGAAACAGCGGTAATGATTGTGAATGTGTCAGAACAACCAGCGAGGAGACAAACTAGCTAATAGCAGCTAGCACAGTTCGCATATGCAAAGAAGAAATGTCTCAGTTGAATATATTTTTTTAGTGATTCTGAGTCTCGCAGTGCTGAGCAGGTTTTGGTAGCATGTAGGAGGAACTGTAATCTGAAAAGTAACTAAAGTTGTGGAACATTAAGTTACCAAAGCCTGCTAACCGATTATCGGATCGATATTCAGCAATTGTACCATTATCGGTATTTTCTTCAACAGACTGCCGATAAAATTCATTTAAAAATGCTGAAATCTGTCTGATCAGTACCTGATACCCCGAGTAATACTAGAGTAATTAATATCTGAACATGAGCTGAGAAAGAGTCTGTTTAGTTAGAATTGGTAAAAATGTCAATGAGGTTTTGAATGAGATTTTCTTCCTCTGGTTTCTCTATGCACCAACAGCGACTTCTTCTTGATCTAAAGAACCTTCTTCGTCTCTCTTGCGTCGTCTTCCACGCCAGCGGTCGGCGCCACCTCCTCTGTTTTTATTCCCTCCGTCACTCTCTGTGTGTGTGTTTGTGTTTGACTCACCTCGGCGTGACGTCCCCGCCTGCCCTTCACTCACCCCAGCTCTCCTCTCATTGGTCGGGTTTCCACAGGTGGCAGTAGTAGGAGCCAGGAGAGCTCCACAGAAGAGGAGGCTCATGGGTAGTGCGGTCCTGCTGTTACAGACCTGCTCCAAAACAAGTAGAGATTATTAGTTTTTGTTTGTTTTTATTGACGGATCATCTATGGCTGGAACGTAGTTATTGGACAAGACTGGAGTGAGAGTGATTTTATTTGTCTGTTATGTTCTCATCTCCATCCTCATTCCTTTAAAATTATTATTTGATGTTGTTTTATACACTTTGGACTATATATGTGTGTGTGTGTGTGTGTGTGTGTGTGTATGTATGTATATATATATATATATATATATATATATATATATACACACACATACACACATTTTATTATAATTTGGCAGTGCCTTTCTTCCAGGTTTAGCCTTTCGTACTAAACTCTGCATTGTCATTCCTCACTATTGCTGTCTGGGTGCCAAAGCTACGTGTCTGTCTGTCTGTCTGTCTGTCTGTCTGTCTGTCTGTCTGTCTGTACTGAAGCATCCGTCCGTTTGAGACACTAAAGATAAAAAATAAACACACACAAGCTGGTTAAAAGCAGGTTTGCACATTAAATTTGTGCACTGTTGACAGAGTTAAGCTATTTTTTACAAGCCGTAAAAGGTACGTCCAGATTTTTTACGCCATCACGTAACGCCAACGCCAAAATATGAAAGATTCAAGTTAGAAAGGGACGCAGGTCGTAACCAAAGTAAAAAAGGATTAAAGGCTCAAGATGAACGAGTGGTTGTAAAAAAGTGAATGATTATTCAATTGTCAGAAAAATAACTATTTTGATAATCAATGATTTGCAGTTATGAGTATTTGCTGCTTTTCTTTGTCTTGTGTGATAATAAACTGAATATATTGGTTTTTCAGACAAAACAGGACATCTGAACACGTCATATGTGGCAATTCTTCCCCATTTTCTGACATTTTATACACCAAAATAGAAATAAAATAATAAAATAATGGTTGTAATCCAACATGTTTGAGCGTATATACAGTGCTGACGTTTGCGTGCGAGTAAAGACGGGAGAGTTGTGTATTTTAGCCAAACAGTATCTGTAAGAGAAACAAGCCATTTGCCTCCTATATTCCTTTTAGCAAACTTTCACCTGCAGGTGGTGCTGCGTTCAACAGTATCTCAGAATCAGCTTCATTAATCTGGTTCTGGTTTCCATTATCTGTCAACCTGTCAAATATCTGCTCAGATTCATAATATAGTTGTTTTATTTTATGATTTAAATGTTTTTGTAAAAGCTGCTCGTGTTTAAACAATATTTAACATCTGAGAACTTTTGATTTCTTAGTTTTAAAAGTTCAGATAAGACAAAAGAAAATAATAATCAGACTCATCCATCCATCAGCTCTAACTAATTATCTTTAATAATAAAAATAGTGTTAGTTGTAAGTTTGGTATCAAAACTCAGGTATCAGCACTAGTATTTTAAAATGTCAAACTATATGCAGCATTACTACTCACTGCAGTTGGGCTCAAACTAAAATCATAATGATCTTTAATCAATTAGTCTAATTCACATTCACATTTTCCAGCTTCAGGATCTGCTGCTTTATACGACTGTAACCTGAATAACTTTGTGTTTGTCGGACAAAAAGAGACGTTTGAAGACGCCGATATCTGCCTTTTACTTTATTCCTACGTTTTATGGACTTAACAGCTAATCAGTTAAGCAAATAAAAGAAGCAATGATTTGTTACTCTGTGGCGTATTCTTATCCGCAGATAGTTTAAAGTTAAGGTTGAAGATATTCTACAACTTTGTTTAAACAAATCCCATTAAATGTCTGTCCGTCTTCCTGTCTGTTGCTCTCAGCTTCAAGCTATGGAGGCTCATTTCAGCCAATGTGACGAGAAAAAATAGGATTTCTGCAAATTATTTTAATGAGAAATGTTCTCAAAATACTGACTTACTATCACAAAGTCAGTATTTTGAGATACTAAGTCAAAATACTGAGAAACTTTCTTAATATTTTGAGATAATAAGTCATTATTTTGAGGAAGTTTCTCATAATTACTTACAGAATCTTTTACGTCACATTGACAGAAATGAGCTTTACATACCAAGCCCATTGGTTCCTACTGAAGATATAAATCTTTAAAAACACCTTACAAATATATATTTACATGGTTAAAAAAGGTTCAGTAATTTCCTAAATCATCTGCAGTTTTTAATCAAACAAAGAGGGAACAGTGCATTTGTTGGGGACTATTTTAAGCGGCGGATTAAATCCACAGTTAGTGAGTATTTGGGGCAGCAGGATGGTGCATGTGAGACTGAGTCAAAATAAATTACATGATCTCACTCTGTGTGTGTGTGTGTGTGTGTGTGTGGCGTGTGTGAGAGAGCAATATTTCCCTAGTACATGTCAGCAAACGAGCATCCAGCCTCCACCTGAACTCCATTACCCATCATGTCTGTATGTCGATGAGCTTTTAAAAACATCCGTCATTGTTGCATGAGTGTAAAAGAAGCGGGAAAATGTCAGCAACGGCCTCTAAACGTGTTTCTGTGTGTTTGTAGATTAATATATATTAACGATGAGGAGGGATGTTTGCGAGGCCAACTCTCTCCGTGAGCTGTAAAACTAAAATCAGTGTTTTGGGGTTTTTTTTAAAAAAGGAAACGGTTTGGATTTATTCCATTACGATGTGACGGAGTATTGGGGCCATACTAAGAGGAAAAATAAATAAATAATAAATTAAATTTTGGAAATTACGAGAATAAAGTCGTAAAATTCATTCGCACAATTGTTTCAAAGTCCTGATACTGATGATAATTTGATGCTGATGATCCAAAAGATTAAGTATTTCCTCATTTGTGAAACCGATATCAAAGTATAACTTCACAAGATGCTCAACATTCCTCATTTTAACGCAGCTGGAAGAGTTCTCGCAATATTACGACTTTTTCCTGTAATTCCCCCCAAAAAGTCTGGCCCTAACACTCCGAGGTAAATACTCACGTGCCCAGATGTACTTTGAGAAAGTGATGTGTGCAGTAATTTCCTCGTGTCCATACCCGCCCGAGGGGATTCCCTCATAGTGCGACACTGTAAAACATACGGGACAAACAACACATGCTCAGAGTCAGATACTGGCTCCACTTTGGTCTGGAGTTTAGAATAATCTGCAATATTGTGTTGTTCCCCTCACCTTTACCAACAGTGGCACTAACTCCAACTAGTCATCTAACAACCGTAACTCAATCTGACCCATAACCACAACCACGGAGGGGTGTCGGTATGACAACCGCTACTGGAGGTGGGAGGGAAGAGCAGAAATGAAAGTTCATCTAGATCAGATTCTGAGTTCACTGTTCGGTTTTCATTGTTAAGTTTTGAATACAATCCATAAAATATGTCACTTAGTTTACAAAATAATAGAAAAGGGAAATGAGAAAAAGTTTAGAAACCGCTGTCCAACAGTAAGAAGCGCTGTCATTGTTTAAATCTTTTTACCTACAGTTTCTACGGTAGCTCAGAAAGGACAAACCAAATGTTTAACAAATTTAAAATAAATATTATTTATAAATATCTCCAAAATTCAGTTGTCCCGCTTTTCTTACAGCGTAATCACAGCCCGATGGGAGTTTCCTCGCAGCCGGTATGAAGAGAGGAGTAATTACTCTCTCCACGTATTAACAGTATTTGCACGCGAGTTTTGTATTTATACGACAAAAACCGTAAAAGAAATCCGAACTTTTCCTCTCTGCACCGGCCGTGTTACGTTAGCGCCGTTCGTCTCTTTGATTCCATTTGTGTGTTTTATTTTTTGTTTTGATTCATTCAGTGTTATCACTCCATATTCCAGGAGAAATCTTTAAATCTGTGTGATTCTGAGTACATATTGTTCAGCTGTTTTTTACTTCATATGTTTGTTCTGTTGTAATGATTTTAAATTTCTTTGGGTATCAGAAGAATGTAAAAAGATAATCATTGTTTGTGCTACTCGTACTGATTGAGAGAGATGTCTGGGGGTTGATGACGATGATGATGTGGAGAACTGTGTGTTGATATACGAGGATGTAGTTTATAGATTATTGGTCTCAGTTTTCAGGTACAACACGGAGTAGTGGAACTATTTGGTTTCTGTCCAGGTTACATTTGTATAGAACTTCTCAGTCTTATTTTATTATAATTTTTTTGGGAATGCTTCCAGTTTTGGGGACATTGAGAGTCCATTGCATTTAACACTTTCAATAATCAAGTTTCTTAGGAAATAAACTCAATCCTGTTCTAAATGTGCTGTTTTTGTTTGTCTCTTCTGTTCCAACACAAAGTAAAGCAATAATATAATAATAATAAAATGTCTATAAACATGTATTTGAGTTGTGTTCTTACATTATCCCAAATGTTTCCAACAATGTTGAAACTTTAAGTTGAGGTTTCACCGGTCGCCTGTCGATGGCGTCATATCCCCTTTGTGCCTGCGTCAGCGTTGTGGTTGTCTGCCAGAAGCTGTCATACATTGACTGTTGATCCAGTCTGAAGCCACATTGTTACCATCCACTGTTTAGATCTTGGTGCTTTTTAACTCTAGATTTGAACCGGATGAAGGATTTTAGTCATCGGACGTCTGGATCTTAAGTTATCAGAGAAACAAGCTGAGCTAACGTTAGCAGCAGCTCGGCTCGCAGCCCCTCCGGGACGTCCTTTGTCTGTCCAACAGCGTGGGAGAAGCAGTGATTGTTAAGGTGGAACTGCTTTATTCAGTGTGTTTAGTGGTTTTAATCAGCGGGTCTGTTTGTGTTGGAGAGGAGGAGACCTCTGTGGATCATTGGGCTCCCGGTAGAAACCTCCTGAACCATGAACACTGAAGGAATCCTAACCGGGAGAAACTGACTGCAATGACGCCAATGGTGGTGAAGACAACAACTCCCATGATCCCACGCTGCTTCACCACCTCATTGAACTAGTCTTTTGTTATTGTTCTGATGTGAGAAACGCCCTTGTGGCAGAAATTATATAGTTGCTCATGAACACACCAAAGTCGGAAGAATGACTTCTCGGGAAAAATAGAAGTCTGATAGTATCGAGTTTTCTCGAGAAATTAGCCGACTACTCAGTTGATTTATCAGCTCGGTTAATTATTAATTAATAATTTATTATACGGTTCCTCATCAGTTTATGGTCTTCTTCCATACAGCATGATGCACAGTCAGTAAATGATCAGTGCTGATCAGATATGGATCCAGATTCTGTTGTTGACTATTTCTCTCCTCAAATCTGTTCACAAACATATTTTACTGTTTATCTGGAATACGAGACTGTGTGACCAGAGGAGCCGCCACTGTTCCCCGCTACGGACGCGTTTAAAACTGAACAGCTCAACTCGCAGTACGTTACCTCGACGGGCTTCAAAAAACCAACATGGCGACGACTGTAATGCCAAACTGGAGGCTCAACGGTTCTCCACAAAACGATGGGTGACGAGAGGTTCACACACCTCAACAGAAGAGTAACGGAAAACTGGGACTGAATAGAGCGGCTCTATTGGTACCATCCCCTACTGACAACTGACTTTGACAATGGAAACACTAAAATAAACAGTTTATATGTGTAACAAACTGAACTGAACTTCATAAACAACCTCACTATAAAAGGCGAAGGAATTATTCAACCTTTAATTTGCAGAACAACGGTGGTTTTAACCTTAAATAAACAGTTTTTACTGCAATTTAACGTCAATAAACGGGTCGAAGTGATGCTGAAATAACTACATCATAATGGCGACTCATCGGTTCACGACCACGACCCCTTTCAGAGAAGTTGACCTTTCGTGTACAAAACACTGATAACGCTGCACATGTTTCCTCCTGCTGTAATATCTGTGCATGTTTCATCCATCTTTCAAGGCAATCAACACTTTTATTTTATTATTCTCACACGCACTATAAATATGAAGGTTTGAGGGAATATTAATTGACGATTCATCAGTTACAAAGTCGGTCTTGCTTTGTTTCTAACTCCTTTCTTGGTTAACTAATTGTTCACAAGCAGTTCCTCATTTCACTATTCTGAAGTGTACGTGCCTCGGGTCGCACAGACCTCACTGTGCTTCCCACGCCAACCATTGTGCAGAGGTGCTTGTTGGGTAATCTCAGGAACCGATAAGGACACACTGCATTGTTCTTACATCCTTGCTGGCAGGTAGCACTGTCTTCGAGTGTACTCTTACATGAGTGTGTTCTTCGACTGACCTCAGCTCTGAAGTCATTAAATATGCTTTTTATTATTCAAAGATTAATATTATTATTGCAGAAGTGCAACAATTTCTCTCTCTGAGTGACACAGAGAAACTAATGCATGCTTTTATCTCTATATAAGATATATATATATATGTGTTTTATCCAGCTTATTGTTTTTCTATTTATTTTAATACGTTTTTGGTATAACTTTTATTAAATACTGTCGTTATACCTGTAAAATGTATTGTATTTTTGATTTTATTGTAATTTTTATCATTATATTCTATCTTTAAATGTACTTTATTTAATTTTTATTCCATTCTGTCTTATTATCTTAGCATCAGTCACTTGTGAATCACTTTGAGCTGCACTAAACTGTCTGAAAGATGCTGTACAAATAAAGTTTGATTGATTCACTAGTGTTACTTTATGATTATATATCTACACTACATGCAACAGAATATTTTCTATTCACCATCCAGCACCGTTATAGTTATTTATTCCACCTCAACTCACTGAATCATTGCACATTTCTGGTTGATTTAACAGTTTTCTACAAATGCGTAGCTCAGCCTAACCATAGTCTAAACAACCACGCCCTGAATTATGCTAGAGGTTGAATTATGGGTGAGTTTTATAAAAAATTCACCCACCTGCAGAACGGGGAAATTAGCTATAGAGACCGAAACTATGTTTTATACCAGACTGCAAACATCTTTCTGCTGTAATGTTTCAATATTAGTAATGCGGTTTATACCCCTAACTTAACTTAACGACATGAAACTCATCATTAACATCAGATCATTATTGCCTCTGTTTAGGTGGCAGCAGTAAAAACATTTGTGGTTTCAGAATGATGAAGACGTTTGGAGAGCCCCGAACATTTACAACATCTTCGTTTTTACCATCTGCTGTTAATACTAAGAACCCTGTATGATTCCAATCATCGTTGTATGTCTTAGCTCAGGTTAAACCCGTCGGAGTCAGAGTAGGGCAGGACGTGACTTTGCAATCCTACAAAAAAAGAAAAGGGGAATGGGACACTTCTGGGGCTAATAAATGACCTGATATCTGATCGGTGCCACTCGTGCTCGCCGATACGGCACTTTAAAGCAGTAGTGGAGGACCAACTCTAGTTTCCTGCTGCTGAAATAGTCACTCTGTATTACAGCCGCTTTTAGCCACGCTGACACATTCACATAGTTTCACAAACAACACAACACCAACCAAAACCCACACACTGATAACTCTCTGTTACCCGAGGCCTGAACCTTTGAGCCCGGCAACAATTTCATGCTCACTTTATTACTTTTGAATATTTAATTATTCGTAAAGGGACAAGTATGTAGCATAAACATTTATAGTCTAAGGTCACTGGCAATGCCCGACACTAGATGGGCCTTTAAAATACATAAAAACACACAAGAGACGGTACAATCTTTACAAACCAGGTCAGCAGCGGAAACAATTACATCATCTTTATTCACTCGTTAGTGGTTGAACGTAGCTTGAGACAACAACGCAGCCAGGAAATGACCACACGCTCACCGTCAGGGAAGCAGCTATATGTGACATATCAGTTCATTTTCTTATCCCAGAACTGAGCTGGACATTTAATGATGGTCCCATTTAGAGTAAAACAGACCATAAAGCAGGGTATGCTTTAGGGCGGGGCCACCTTGTGATTGACAGCTCATTCTCAGTGAGTCCGTCCAGCTCAACGCACCAAACTCAGATCAAACTGTCAAACTAGGCAGTGCTGATCAGATATGGATCCAGATTCTGTTGTTCACTATTTCTCTCCTCGTGAGTGTTTAGAAAACTATACGACAGTCTTTGTGCTGATGAACCCTGAAGAACAACTGGAGACGGCGAGCACAACCACCAGCTGCAGGAGAGGAACCAGACAACTAGACAACTTTGTTGTGAACAATGTGGTTCTCAGATCCTTTTTTTTTTAATTTCTGTAAACTCTAAATTAAGCATGACCATGAAATGACCTTAATTACAACTACTTTATTTCTCTAAGTGATTTATCAGTCTGGTATTTGTTGGTTAACTCAAAGTCTGTTTGACGCTCACATTAGATTTTTAAAATAGCCAAAGCTTCACAGTGCGTGACCTTCTTGATTTTGATGCAGTTGGTCTATATCTCAGCATTTTGTTCATTACTGTGAAGAAGACTAAATGAAATTGTAATGTTAAGACAAAAGCCTTTAAAAAACAAGACCTGAACAGAAGCTACGCACCAAAGAGATAACAAATCTCAGAGCGTCACGGAGGAGAAAACACTAATGTCCAAAAAGAAGCCTATTAAGTCTGTGTGATTGTTAAAAGATTTAAAAAATATCCCATACAGACAGAAAATTATATAATAAAGTTCCCTAAAAAATATAAAACTCATCTCTGATCAACATTCACAGGAAATAATCTGCTCATAATTCATCAAAATCTCTCATTCAGTGTTCGGTTTGTCAGCTGTTCTCTACTGTTAGTTATTCATTGAATATAATATGAATATATAAATATAAATATCTATATATATCAATAAACTATGTCACTTAAATCAGTTTACTCAGTGATTAAATGAGTTTTAAGGGTTCCCTTAAGGAAAAAGGCCACTAACAACGACCTCAATAATAAACATATAATAGAATTTATATATTTCCAACTGTCACAAAAACAATGAACATTATAAACTCTGTAAAAGCACAACAGTTGTATTTCAACTGTATGCTGCCTCACCTGCCCAATATCTGTGTGTATATAATCTATTACTTGTTTGTCGTCTTCAGATTAATATCTACAGCGGGTAAAATAAGTATTGAACACGTCACCATTATTCTCAGTAAATATATTTCTAAAGGGGCTATTGACAAGAAATTTTCACCAGATGTCGGTAACAACCCATGCAAGAGAAAGAAATCAAACCATAGATAAATAAATTAAGTTATGTGTAATAACGTGAAATGACACAGGGAAAAAGTATTGAACACGTGACGAAAGGCAGGTGCAAAAAGGCATGGAAAACCAAGACACCAGCTGAAATCTATCAGTAATTAGAAAGCAATCCTGCCACTTGTCAGTGCAAATTAATATCAGCTGGTTCAGTCCCAACTGATGGCCTATAAAAAGGTGTCTCATCACCAAGGTGTCACACAAGAAACATCTCATGATGGGTAAAACCAAAGAGCTCTCTCAAGACCTTTGCAACATTATTGTTGCAAAACATACTGATGGCATTGGTTACAGAAGGATTTCTAAACTTCTGAATGTTCCAGTGAGAACTGTTGGGGCCATAATCCGGAAGTGGAAAGAACATCATTTCACCATAAACCGGCCACAACTAGGTGCTCCTCGCAAGATTTCTGACAGAGGAGTGAAAGGAGTTATCAGGAGTGTTGTCCAAGAGCCAAGGACCACTTGTGGAGAGCTTCAGGAAGACCTGGAATTAGCAGGTACAATTGTTTCAAAGAAAACAATAAGTAATGCACTCAATCACCATGGCCTGTATGCACACTCACCGCGCAAGACTCCATTGCTGAAGAAAAAGCATGTTGGGCGTTAAAGTGCGCAAACATTTAAAAAAAACACCATACCAACAGTGAAGTTTGGAGGTGGGAACATCACGGTGTGGGGCTGTTTTCAGCATACGGCACTGGCAAACTTCATATAATTGAAGGAAGGATGAATGGAAAAATGTACAGAGACATTCTTGATAAAAAATATGCTGCCATCTACCAGGATGATGAAGATGAAACGAGGGTGGACATTTCAGCAAGACAATGATCCCAAACACACAGCAAAGGAAACTCTCACTTGGTTTCAGAGAAAGAAAATAAAGCTGCTAGACTGGCCCAGCCAATCACCTGACTTGAGTCCAGTAGAAAATCTATGGAAAGAACTAAAGATCAGAGTTCATAGAAGAGGCCCACAGAAACTTAAAGATTTGAAGACTGTTTGTGCGGAAGAATGGGCCAAAATCACACCTGAGCAATGCATGCGACTAGTTTCTCCATACAGGAGGCGTCTTGAAGCTGTCATTACCAACAAAGGCTTTTGTACCAAGTATTAAATAAATTTCAGTAAGCGTGTTCAATACTTTTTCCCTGTGTCGTTCCATTTTATTACACATAACTTTAATTTCTGAAACTATTTATTTTGGTTTCTTTGCATGTGTGGATTGCATGGGTTGTTATCGACATCTGTTGAAAAATTCATGACAATAGCATCATTAGAAATATATTTACTGAGAAAAATGGTGATGTGTTCAATACTTATTTTACCTGCTGTATTTAACAATCGACATGTAACTTGTTACCTATTTGTAGATTGGAAATTCAGTGAATAAAGTTTGGGGAATAAAGACCTGGTTGTTCCAGTGTTGGAGCCACAAATAATTATTTAACCCTTAATTAATTAAAGGTGTTGCTATCAGGGGCGGATCCGGAGGGGGGTTCATAGTAACACATTTGTGGTCTGAAATTGACACCTGTTTAAAAATAAAGACGACCTCATGTTGAGAGATGCTTTTATCAGCAGGTGACATTTGTTTTTCCCATTTGTGATACGTGTGACAGTTGGATGGGTGAAATGACTGTAATGTGAAAGTGGGTCACTTCCTATGACCTCACAGCTCGAGAGCTACCAGAAAAACACCTACTAAGCTCTGAAGCTTTATTGTACCTGTACCTTACAGTTCTTTGATTTTGTGACCAAAACCACTCTCACTCCTCTCAGAGTGAAGTTTTCTTTTGGGTAAAGATTTCTTATTTCACTGATTTTAACGATTTCCTATCGATCACTTTAAAGCATTTGTAAACTGTTAAGTGTTTAATTGTGGCGACTCTAACTCGGTCTTAACAAAGCTGTTAAAAGTCTCTTTCATGGGCATTCAACAACTCAACTTTCATGTATGGCGTCGACCACTGGCTCCACTTCCTGCCACAGGAACATCTGCATCAGTGACGTATTAAATGAGAACAGAAAACCACATCAGTTTATTGTCTAGTTCACAAGTCTATATATATATTATATATATTTAATCTCCTGCTATAATAGAAAAGGTTGCATGCGTAATTTAATGTTGCAATTTAATTTTATACAAGCTGTTACAAATTAAACATCCCCCATTTTAAATACCTGCAGTTTGCTTTATATTTGTGGTCTGGTGACCTTCATTGTTGGAAATTACATGGTAATTCCCCCCCTCCCCCAATCATGTTTGTGGTTTATAAAAAGCACAGAGGGTTGGGATTAAAGCTGTAATGGGTTTGTACTTTCCTAAGAGACTGGGTTCAAGACAAGGTTCCCAAACTCAAAGAAATAAAATACAGAAGTATTGAGAAGAGCAGGGAGACGAATCTCTTCCCAGAGAATTTGATACCAGATCCTCAGTTCCCCTATTTAACAAAAATGTTTTGTTCATGTGTGATAAAATCGCAGCCGGGCTCGATAAGGTCGATGTGTTAGAAATAAACGACGAGTTTATGCCTGACGCTCTCTCCAAGTTAACATTGGCTCAACCAAGAAACACCGACCCAAACTGTTACAGCGTGCTTACGTCAGCACGAACTAACTAATAATATCACGACATTCACCCATCAATCAATCAGCTGCTGTTAACTAACTGCTAATGTAGCTGCTGTTTACATTAAAAAGATGCACTACATTAATATTTTCTGGGTGTATGTGTGTAGCTATATAAAGAAACACATATATTTGAATTATCTTTTAGCAGCATGAAGGAACTGCAAACCTTTATTCCGGTATACAACCCTGTAAACAAATATCCTTGAAGCTACCATATCCTTGAAACTACCAACGCTGGTTTCAGTTATCTTCAACCTCAAGACCTGAAGTTGTTGCCCTGGTTAACCCCGAGCCACTGATCTCTGTCCTATCACCCCGACCAAGGTGGCACAATCCTCTCACACACACACACACACACACACTTCCTATTTGTCGTCTATTTATATATTTTTTTATTTTACCTCCTCAATGTTACACGCTGGTATTTAAAATACCTTTAAAACTATCGACATCCATCCATTCATCCACCTCAGCTGTTTGTGTTTACTTCTAAGTAGTAAAAGTTAGCCTATCCACAGTGAGCGTGAGTATGTTTGCATTTAGACTCTCTCCGGTAGAGATAATAAAGAAACTATTTTAATGGACTCTTTTTTAGTTTTGGTTTTAACTGAATCGGGTAACGATGGCTGTGTTTATCTGGACAGGAAGAATAGTTTCAGTAATTAGAGCTGAATCCAAAGCAATGCTCTTTAATATTAGAGTGAATATTACTCATATTCACTCGTCTGCTGTGCACGTTTACAGTCTTTCTTGTTGTGTTTTGTGTTCTTGCACCACATCGAAACTGATCGACTGTTTTAATAACAGCAGCCTTTTGAACCCTTCACTCTTGCTATCAAACCCAGGCTCCTCGAGGATTTCCCCAACTCTGCAAAACCGTTATCGTGTTCAGTGTTTTGTTTTTTTGCAACAGCATTCACAACAAACGTATCTCAACGTGCCCTGAAATATTTAAATAATGTCTATAGGGCAGCTGGATACCTGGGGGAAAGTTTTTTTTTTTTCTGGGTCAAATGACATATTACTGGCAGACACCAAAAACCAAACCATAAAACTCACGCGAGTAGTTTCACCCAATAGAAGCAGCAGATAAACTGTCTGATTGTTTTACATTTTAAAATAATAAAAATATTAATTTGTGCAAACTCTAACCTTTCTAATTTTACTAGTTTTTCTAGTTTACTGTAGCTACTGTTAATTTCATATTATATATATGCTATAAGTTAATTTTATTTTATTTTATCTTTATTTTATTCTTCTTCTTCTTTTATTCTTAGGGTTTTATATTTTAGTTTAATGTATGTTTTGTACTTTGTATGCTACTGGATACTTGAATTTCCCTCGGGATAAATAAAGTATCTATCTATCTAATAAAAACCTAATTTTACATTGCAATATTGGAAATGTGTCTAAAATGAGGCTGGAATATTTCCATTTATTGGAATAATGCAGGAATAAATAACAGTGTGTATGAACTAGAGACAGACCGATATGTTTTTTTCAGGGCCGATACCAATACCGATTATTAGTAGTCAAGGAGGCCGATAACCGATATTTGGAGCTGATATTCATTTGCAGTAAAAGGGAAAGTATTGGCGTCAAAATTTTGAATAATACAAACTCCAACACTTAACTTCGTTTGAATGCCTATAAGCATATGTTTATATATGTATATACGTGCACAGCGTTCACTGCTGATCGGCTGTTACCCGTACCGTGGCTCTGCGTGTAACCACAGCGTTTAACCAATCAGATAGTGCTGTGGATGGGGTGGAAGTACAGACATCATGCTATTGTGTTAAGCTGGTTCAGGTTTACAGCAGACACACTGTACAGAGTTCTTGTTTCAGAGTTTAGGTTCAGAGGAGCAGTTAGTTTTCAGTCACGTGACTGGCACTAGAGCCCTGGAGGGCACTGGACACGCCGTACAACCGTAAAACAGGCATGTGACTTATCCATGAATATTTAAATCACCTCTCAAAAGAGGAAAAAACAAAAGATACATGAACAAACTGCAAGTTTTGGGCACTTGCAGTAATAAACCACTGATAACAGCCCTGCCAGAGCTCCAGTTGAAGATGTTAACGTCCATCTTGTGCAGAATCTTCTCTAAAAGCACACTAAAATACAGACTAGGGACGTACCAATCTCAAAGATCAGTGTCGGCACCAATCAAGGAATGTTTTAACTGATCCGTATCAGCTATATTGAGCTTTATAGACCTGATGCTTTTTTTTACTACCACTGGAGAGAGTTGGTTGGTGGGCAGCAGAAGAAAGCCTTGTTTGTCCTTCGAGTGGGCGTTCCTGTAAGGATGTGACATGAAAACTATGAATATGAACAAACTACACCTCACACACACACACACAGAAACTTGTATTCAGATTCTTTGAAACCTTCCGAAATAAAACCCAAATCACAAAAACATAATTTTATCTTGCTTTGGTTCGGAGTTATTTTGAGTTAGAAGACAATTTTCAACTTATGGTCCTTTAAGTTATTTATTGTCTCATTTCTCTTCTCATTTTATCCTCGTTAGGCCTATTTTAAGAGTTTGGTTCTACCTTCCAGCATTGGCATTGCCTAAAATCTGGCATAATGAAACCATTCATTAATAAAAATGTTTAAACTTCTGATGGCTTTCTCATTTTTTACTGGGATTTACATGTTCACACTGGTATTTATGGCAGGAAAAGTGGTTTAACCTTGTTTTTATATCTGTTTTATCCGCTAGAAAGTTTTTAAATCGTTATTAAATAGACTATACGTTAGCCTGCCCTTTCAAATAAATGAAAAAACCATAGATGTCATGCTTTTAGCATTTAGTAGGACTTTCTCTCAGCACCCCCAACTCTTCTAGTTAGTTCACTTAACTAGTACACAATTTAAGAATTTGAATCACCAATTTAAGGGAGAATAAAATACCATGTAACACAGAACCAAAACATAAAATCTTTTTCCTCCTTTTGTTGAGTCCTTTATAGTCTAAATGAGGCTAAACTTGACCGTGTCTGTTGTAGCTTCTTAAATTCACTCTACGAGAACAGAAAAACACAAAATACACGATATAAACTCAACTCACACTGTTTTATATAATATGCATGCACTTTATGCTGCATATAATACGTGAAAAACAACGAAATGTGCTAATTG
The DNA here is from genome assembly GCF_905237075.1 of Dicentrarchus labrax. Taxonomy (NCBI): domain Eukaryota; kingdom Metazoa; phylum Chordata; class Actinopteri; family Moronidae; genus Dicentrarchus; species Dicentrarchus labrax. Next base: position 2,321,748 of record NW_026136710.1, on the reverse strand, counting down.
ACAGGCTGAATAATAGTTTTACCCGTAGATAAAGGGACGTAATGCGGCGTTCTCCACTTGACGTGCGTTTGCGCCGCCATATTGGTGCAGTCAAGATCCGCCTGTTAACAATGCTGAGAGATTCAGACTTCATAATAAAATCGTCTCTCTCGATTAATTCTGAAGCGATTTTCATGAAATTTGGTTTATTATGAGCGTGAGAATATTGAGCATGGTAGTGGGTACTGGTAGGAATTCATTCACTCACTGAGTGTAATGGGCGTGAGATTGGACCCAAGAACAGCACAGACTGAGACCAGTGTTGGCAAAGTTCGACAGTTTATTGACCAAGCAGGGTCGTAAAATCCACAGCAAGTACACAGGAACAATCCACAAAGCAAAACAGTCTGACTTTCTAGTTGAGATCTCCAGGGAGGGAATCCAAGCAAACTGGAGACAGACGAGGGGTGAGCAGGCAGAGGGGTCAGGGACAGAAGGGCAGTTCAGGTTACCTGGGCAGGGACGACGAGGACGGGTCAAGGACAAGCAGGGTCGAAACCAAGGAAGCAATCCGGAAAATACTGCGAGAGAGCTTTGCATGCTGCTAAAGACAATCTGGCAGAGACTGAGTGAACAGAGTGGGTTTAAACCAGGTGAGGGAACACAGGTGAAGGTGGTTGCACTGATGAGGTGAGAGTGGCAGGCAGGTGAACAGGAAAAGTACTGGCAGAACTGGCAGTAGGACGGAAAGCCAGGAACGGATCATGACACTGAGGGGTGGATATAATCAGCTCTATGCCAACTATTTGTCACCATTTGGAAGAATGCTGCAGGTGTAAACAAACAAACAATGACTACACACCCATTGAGCGGTGGGCTGATGTTAAAGCTCCGCTGGAAACTGAAAGTGAAACTTAAGTTCTGGTTGGAACCGGTCTACGGTGCCACCAAGCTCAATACTACTTTCTATTATAGCTTCAAAGGTTAATTCCATCCAAATACCAATTTATTCAAGTAGTTATGGTTCAAAAGTAGTTTTAAAGGTTTATTTTACCCACTACTTTATCTAAGTACTTATATATAGAGTTGCATGTTGGGTAATTTGTGTAATTGGCTCAGTATACTAAATAATAAACTAAATATGGACTCAAGAGAGACAACAGACTCTGTGGGCTGATTCAAAAATTATTATTTTATATACATATATAAACAATTAGCAGAAAACAATTTGTTGTGATGGCTCTATTTTAAAGATGTTTTTTTCCTTTATTCATAGTTTATATTATCTGAGTTTTAACTAAATGGTGCATTTTTAATATATAAACCAGTATAAAAAATACTTTGCATGAACCCCTACAGGCATTTTTGGCTACAGCCAGAAGGGGGTTCAGTCAGTTGTGTCAGTTTAACATCATAAAATAAGAATAACGTATTGCTTTTTAGCTATCAGGAGCATTAGTCATATGTCCTGAAAGGCAACAGTTATGTTGTTGTGTCATTGCTGGTCAATGATGAAAAATAAAGAAATAGTGGTTGTACATGTACCTGGCTCATACTGTGAGTGGGAAGTAGTTTAATTAAATAAGATTAATTAAATACATTGAAAAGGAACAATCAGTATAGTTCCATGTCAGTGTTGTGAGGTGAACAAAAAAAGGAAGACCTGAAGAGGAACTGAAGCTGCAACGTGAATAAAAAAGCTTAAACATCAGTCTGTTAGGATGATATCATAACCTGGCACCTGTTAGCCACATTGTCACCACCAACTGATTAGATCTTTTTGTGTCTATTTTTGAACTGGATGAAGGATTTTAGTCATCAGGGAAAATTCCTTGTACATATTTTTTGCCAATTAAATCACCCGATCATCAATCATATTGTGTAATCTTTGCAATCCATAAATGAGTAGTGTTAAGTGGGCGGACACATTTCCATTTGCTGAATAATTGGTTGAGAGACTTAATGTGGTTTCTGATGTCAGAGAAAGTTTGTGTGGAGCCACAAAGAGGAAGATGAGTTTAAAAGCCTCCCGTCTCAGTTAGACTCAGTCAGTCTGCAGGTAGAACGTGTCTATGAAACTCTAGTCTCACCTAACTTTTCATTATTTAATCCTTTAAACATCAAGACAATGTGTGACATCAAGGCAATGTCCTTCGAACTGTCTCAAGCTTTAGACAGGTAAGTTAAACAAAAGTCTATTATGTTTAATTTTTTGCTTAACCTTATTATGTTACCTTAAATGAGTCTCTTTAAATGCTTTCCTCACTAACTACTGGGAAATATAACTTAAAAACTTGTGATTTAAAGAGTTAAATCTGCGTTACTTGTGAAGCAGAAAGTTTGAGTTCCTGAAAGTAAAGTTACAAAAAGCACAAGTGTGTCTGAAAAGGGAACGACTGTCTGACAATGTGTTTCACTTCACTTGAAGCATCTTGTCCTCGCGCTGGTTAAGAAAACGGGACAAAACAAATGAAAGTTAACAGTTGCGATCTGTAAAATTATCACAATTAAAGAATATTTAGAAAAGGTTTATATTTTATATGTATCTGTTTTGTATTTTAGCCCACTTGAATTGGAGGAGACGAGAGAATTTGAGCCCTGCTGCCTCAACATGACGGTAAGATTAAAAAATATATATATTAAATATGGGAGTCCATTCAAGCCATAATTCACTTTGGCCCTCACTTTTTTTACTTGAGTAGAAGTACAGACAGGATTTGAATGTTGCTGTTTCAACATGATTGTAAGAGTTATTATTATTTATGGGATGCCATTCAAGCCATAATTCACATGCATAGTCCCAGTCCTTTAACATACTCAAGTACTGATTCAACTTCTTTACTCAAACAAAAGTACAAAAAGTACTCTGAAATGTACTCAAAGTAGAAAAGTAAAAAGTACTCTCTTCTACTGGCTGTCTCTGTGCAAAGATAACCAATCGTCTTTTGCACCGTTTTCGACATTTTCATCATCTTACGTCTGTCATTCGTCATATGCACCGGTTGTGATGTTGGGAACACGTGTGATGATGCAATATAATAATAATAATAATAATAATAATAATAATTCCCCTTAAATGCATTAAAAACTAAAAAGTAACCTGTTTCCGAAATATCAGGAGGAGAAAGTTTTGATATTTGTGCAGAAATGTAGGCAGCAAAAGTACAAAGTTGCATTAAGATAAAAAACTACTAATAAAACGTATTTGTACTTTATTACTTCCCACCTCTGGATCAGAGTGATTATAAAGAATACAGTATATATATATATATATATATATATATATATATATATATATATATATATATATATATGAGAACTGTGTATGTTTAAGAATTAAAATACAATTTTTATTAGTTTTATTAGAGTGTTCAGTTTTAGGTCTTTTTTATTATAATATTATTATATTTGTCAGTTTCAGGATTGAAGAAGTTCAAACTAGGTGTTCCAATACAAACACATTGATTAACAGTCAGTCTCAATAAATAGATGCACCAATGGCTCCTCATACATGTTGACAAATAGGACCATATTGACTAAAAAAAAGACATTTCCTGTTTATTTTTATATTATTTTCGTAGGTTTTGTAAGCACACAATATGGTTTCACCTAGTTTAAGTGTTTAGAGTTTAATTAACTATAATAAACTTAATGTGGAAGTGAAAATATGTGTATGTGCAATTTTATTCCTTTATTCTTATTCATTTCCACTCATTAAAGCATATATGGGGAAGCACCTGCAGCTGGGGGACACAATCTGTGGTTTCTCACCTCTTCTTTTACTCATGTAACATGCAGGATGTTCAGGACGAGGTCTTCAGACTCGATGAGGGACTGGACCTGGTGGTTTCCCACGACCCCAAGACCATGCAGTGCGTTGCCACCCTGCTGCTGGCGGTGAACAGGATGAAAAAGCCCCTGACCCGCTGTAGGAAGCTCAGTGACGACGAGCTCTGCAGTGTGATCATGGACAGCCTGATAGAGGGTGGGTAATAGTAGTCTGACGGTGTTTAACAAGTTCCTTGATTGAGAGCGGAAGTGAAACCAGAACTGCCGGGTTCTGATCTAGAAGTGAAAAAGCTCATTCATTGCTTTAAGTGATGTAATGTCTGACTTCCGAAAAAGGAAAAATTACTTTACTTTTTTAATACACTTTTCTCCACAATAACAATAAAGTGTCCCACCAAAGCAAAAACATTATAATAATGATAACATTGACCCTTTAAGATCACATCCTTGGTTATACTGTTTCCCTATTTAACAATTTATTCCAATATATGTACAAAAAACTCAACATTAGCCCCAAGGTGACAGGAGCCAAAACCACCTCAGTACTTTATTCCCAGTCGTCAAACTGTCCTCCGTCAGCATCAGAAGCTGCATTCAGTCTCAGTCTGGGTTGGAAGTTACAGCAAAGACAAAACGACTATCTTCTAACAAAATTGTGATTTTTCCACAGAGACGATTGTGAAGACGACCGAGGACTTCTCCTTGGGAGCGAAGAAGAAAACATTCCTGCGTGTGAACAGCGGGAACATCTGCACGCTGCACGACACGGATCAGAAAGCCATCGTCCACGGGTCGGGGGAGATCAAACTGCAGGCCATCACTCTGAAAGGAGGAAACTGTGAGCGCACAGGTACGATGCTCACAATACTTTTAGAAATATAACTTTTTTGTCCTATTTTGCTTAAACTGTCACTGAATCCTGACAACATTACACAGGCACGAGGAGGCGTTGGTTTATTTAGACTGTGAGTCAGTGTGTTTGTAGCGTAACAGCTGACAAATATCCCCATATTATGATTTAAAAAAACAAAATACTTATAATCTCATACTAATAATTCTAATTTGACTTTTTATCTCATAATTTTACCTTTTATCTTATAATTTTGACTCTTCATCTAATAATTCTGTCTTTTTATCTCATAATGTAACTCTTTATCTCATAATGTAACCCTTTATCTCTGAATTTGACTTTGAACTAATACTGAAACTAATAAAAAAACTAAACTGAAACTAAAAATTAAAAACTAAAATACAGAACTATAATAAATCTGGTTGCAATCTGCCACTTCAACCACCAGATGTCACTAAATCCCACACACTGTACCTTTAAATGGGATTCTGAATATAATGGATTACATTGTTGTATCTGTACTTTCACTTAAAGGAGTTTTTTTTACTGGTTATAAACAGTCTCAGTTTAATCCTGATGCCTCTGTATGAGCTACACAAACAAACACACCCATCAAATATTCCTCATTATCTATTCATCATTTTTTTGATTAATCAATTAGTTGTTTGTTCATAAAATGTCAGAAAATCTTTCCTAAAGAACAAGCTGACATCCTCAAATGTCTCTTTTTCTCCACAACCTGAAAAATATTCAGTTTACTGTCACAGAGGAGCAACATTACCAGAGAATATTCACATTTAAGCAGCTGAAAACAGAGAATTTAGTCTTTTTTCTTCCACAAAATGACTCAAATCGATTGTTAATTATCAGAATAGCTGCTGATAATTTAGCAGCTAATATTCTTGTGTTTGTTTTTTCCCACTTTAGTGAATTTTAAACTGGCGAGGTACATGAGCACTTGTGATACTCAATGTCAGTGTGTCCTTCTGTCCATCACCAACAACAACTTGCACCTTTCCTGCGTCATGAAAGACGGCAAAGCTGTGCTGAACCTGGAGGTAAGAATGTGTATAAATAAATTATATTATATATTATATAATATTACTATATCGTATAAAGTTACTTTACTGTAATATTTTCATTTTTATGTGACTTTATACCACCACTCTTTCAGCTATTGTTATTAATTACTTTACACATTCAGATTTTGCATACAAAAAATGTAATATTATAATGTGATGAACTGTATGAACTGTTTTTTTTCTTTACAACGCAAGACTTTTACCTGTTATTATTTTCACAAATTTTATTTTTTATCTCATAATTTATTTATTTCTATATCATAACTTAAACTTGTATCTCATAATTGGACTTTTTATCTCATAATTTATTTATTTTATCTGATAATTAAATTTTTTATCTCAGAATTTTTACTTTTTATCTCATTTTTGGACTTTTTAACTCAATTTATTTATTTTCACCTCAATTTAGAATTTTTATCTCATAATTTTTACTTTTTATCTCATAATTAAATTTTTTATCTCATAATTTTTACTTTTTTACTCATAATTTGTACTTTCTCTTTTGAATGTGACATTTTATTCGCATGATTTTTATTTATTTTGATTTTAATTTAGTTGATGACTGTCTCCGCACATAAATGGATTAATGTCAAGTTAAAGAGACACTTTCTCCGTCTGCAGGAATGCTCCGAGGAGACTTTAAAAAACATCTCCGATGATGAAAACATGGACCGTTTCCTCTTCTACAAGAGAGTCACTGGAGTCTCTCTGACCACCTTTGAGTCGGTCCGCTTCCCTGGCTGGTTCATCAGCACCTCCAACGACAGCGAGCAGCAGCCCGTGGAGATGTGTGTCGCAGACGCCGCCAGACGCGTCACCAGCTTCAAAGTAAACGCCACAAACTAAACTGAGAAGTGTCTCTCGGTTTAAGGTTCAATGTATCCAGAATTTTGCTTTTTTTTGGTATTGCATTTTACCTTTATTCTGGCTTACTCACCACTAGATGGTGCAATCATCTGCAGCTGCATTGATCAGACTGTCTGCGATTGGTGAGGTTATAATTCAGTAAAAGTCACTAAAGACAGTTTATATTTATATTGTCTTACTCACTGACAGGATGCTAAATGTATCTGCTTTGGTAAAAAAGTAACAGGATATTCCTTAAAAGTATTATTATTATTATTATTATTATGATTTCTGAAATTCAATTTATTTCTCTTATTTTTGGTGGTTTTATTGTGTTGTTGTTCCTTTTGGAGAATGAAGGTATGAGCATGTTACAAGTTTAAAAGTGTGATGAGCTGAATATGCCTGGTTCTGTGGAATAAATATTCTTATTTTATGTATTTTTGGTAGGGTTTTTTTTTTTTTTATCAGTCGTTTGTGGTTGCAGCGTGCAGCTTTAAATGTTTGCATGTAGACATTTAAAGGTAGAAAAACAACAAAAACACAATAAAACAAATAAATAACAATGTGTTGTACCCTCAAGAGGCAGTCGACACACAGAATTAAATCTGGTGTCATTTTGATTTATTTGACTTCTTGATTCAGTTTTATTTGCTTGTTGTTTGAGTTGATTTGATGGTAAATTAGTTGTTAAAGCTGTGAAATCTGCGATATATTTGCTTTATTATTGCTAATTATTAATTAATTCATGTTTGCTTTTGTTGTCCAAAAAAAATCAATGTGAACGTTATTTTCTCCATTTATATTGAATGAATTATGCTATAAATGATCTTTCTTTCCATAATAATGTTAATATATATAAAATAAAGCCACTAATCATCTATAATTTCTTTGATAGAAACCTGATGCTTTTTGCTAAATATTGTTATGTTTTCTAATGCCAACAATAAACCTTTAAACTCAATAAATGTTTTATTTCTTTAAGTATCTTTAGCACAAAGAGTCTTTTTCTGCTTTATCTTTGAGTGATGATGACAATATTATATATTATTTAATGATATTTTCTTACACCTCTGAGCTGAAACACGGACGCCGAGCTGGTTGACATGTTGAATTAATGTTTAAAGATAAGAAAGCTTCCTCCCTCCCGAAATATTGTTTCTATCATCCTATCACCTGTTTATAACTCTTATTATCTTCTTATTTTAGGATCAACTGTACGTTGTTAATGTCATAATAACACCTTTATAACTACCTTTCACTCACATTACACTCCATAAATGAATGATCCTTGTTCACTGTTTGTTTTCGTCATATTTGATTCAATTGTACTCTGTAAGAAGGTTATTCCTGATAAAGAACATATAAAAGATGGAGGATGGACGCCCTCTGGTGGCGGACGGCAGTATCAGCCTGATGTCATCATGTTAACAGATCAAAAAACAAAAACAAACTCTAATTACACGTCAAATAAATGTTCCTAAAAGATGATTTCTGTCACTTTAAATTCTCATCACGCTGATGTTTGTTCAGCTGTTATATTTTACTGATCAGTTTGGTTTGAATTAGTTATTTAAGATATAAAAAGAGGGTTTCACATCAATGATTGAGTAAAAATAACTAAAAAAAAAACTCCTTTATCAAGTAGCTTTAGTGATTTTAAGTGACACTGACTTAAAAAAACCTGAAAACAACTTCATCAGGAAAAAAACTGAGTTTGTGTGACTTAAAATGTCCGATGTGATCAGTTCCAACAGATTTAAGATGAATTACAGGAAGGTAAACGTCCACAGACGAGAGCAGCATCAGTCGCTTTAATGCTCAGTTCTGTTGACTTCAGTCACATTTTCTCATTTGGTGAAATAAAAAGCTCACAGCTGAACATCACTGGCTCCACTTCTCTCTCAGGGTCAAATACAGCACTCTACTATTTACAGCCGTGGTTCCCTTTTCTATAATTGAGTAAGTAGACGACCCCTGACTCAGTGATATCATATTTTATGGAGTTTTCTTGATATTTTTAGGAACTTTTTGTACAATTCTCTGTCTGTATTATGTATTTTTTAATAGTTTTTAACAATCATACAGAGTTAAAAAACAGCTTTTTTAAAAAACAAATTCAGAGTTTTATTCTCCCTGACGTTTGCCCTGTGAATAAAACTTGTGTTCAGCTCTTTAAAAATAACAATTTCATTTATTTCTCCTCACAGAAATGAAACAATATGCTGAGATTTAGGCGGGTATTCCTCCTTTCCTTTTAGACCTTTTTCACAGCAGCCATTCAGACATGAAACAGTAGGGTAAACACAGGGTGCTACCAAGGAGTCTCCAGTGACTCCGTTTGACCTTGAACAGGATCTTAATTAGTATCGCCTGTGTTTACCCGACTGTTTCAGGTAAAAATGGCTGCTGTGAAAAAGGTCTAGCCTTCCCCTAACAGTAACATTAATTTGGCCACAGCACAGGATGAAATATGATTTAAGATTTCCAGGACAACACAGATTATTTCCAGGATATTCCAGGTGTTTCCATGCAAACTAGTCTCTAAATTTCCAGGTTTTCCGGGACACTCGAGTCCTCCACACGTCATCTGAAGCTTTTTGCCTTATTTATTCTCCGTATAGACGCCTTCAACCGCCCCCAACGCCGTCTGTAATCTGAATTTCCCAGCACCCACCAAATAAAATGTCAATCTTGTTCTTACACTCCAACAATAAACAGACTTAAAAAAGGAAAAGCTCGGGCCAATCAGAGGCGTCTCTGAGGAGGTCGGCGTCTCCTCATTGGCCCGGCTCGCTGAGGGTTTGCATGGCGACACCTTGGGCTTGTTTCTTGACCGACTACAACCACACACACACACCGATGAGACGATGAGCTCTGCGCCACACCGTGGGTGCGTAAAGCAGATTATAGACTGATGTGCATTTAACTTTAAAATAAATAAATGACAGAAGGAGGTCAAAGAATTGAGAATCCGCCTCCTTTAAGAGGTTTTAAGAGCATCAGTCTTTTCTTTCACCGTCGTTCCCCTCAGAATAATTTATAGACACGTGCAGCTGCAGCAACCTTCAACCCCTTCCTCCAGATTTTAAGTGTGAAACTCACGTGTCGGTGTTTGTGTGTGTGCATTGAACGCCTCACGCCTTTCAAATAGAAACTGATCTGATCTCGTGTGTCTGAAAATCACAAGAAAATCAAACTTAGATTACATCTCAGTCGTCGAGGTTGCACTCACATGTGCAGGAGTGCATGACTGGCATTGTGTGTGTGTGTGTGTGTGTGTGTGTGTGTGTGTGTGTGTGTGTCTCCCTCTGCCATGCACATTCCCGGCACATGGCAACAGAAGCTAAATATAGCCCCAGCAGCCCGGCTTCACAGCGGGATCATGCTTCCTCTTGCTAACGTAGAATCCCTCCCCACCGCTGTCCCTGTTTCTCTGCTTCCTCCCAACATGGGTTCCTCTCGTGCACCTCCTCTCCCTCCCTCCTCTCCCTCTTCCTCCTCCTCCTCCTCTTTACTTCCCCTCATCATCCTCTACAGATACTCTCGTTCTGTCTCTGTGCACACTGCAAAAAAAGGATTCACAAGAAAATAAAAAAAATAATCTTGTTTCTGTCTTATATTGTCTTTTTTTTTTTGGTCCTAAAACAAACAATAATGTTGTCGAGCGTGTTTTTATGTTAGAAAAGTAATAAATTATTTATAAATGAATAAGATATTACAGTTAATATTGAGCTTGATTCAACCAGTAACACATTATAACAGTGCTTTAAATAGAATCCCGGCAGAGAAACGTGGATTTTGTAGTAAAACAATCGTGTTTTGTTAAAATGATGTAACTAGCTAACTAATGATTGAGCTTGTTAGTTGGTTAGTGGATTGTAAAAATAGCTAACTAGCTTGCTAACTATTAACTGACTAAACCACTAACTATCTAACGTTAACTAGTTAGTGGTTTGTGCTGTAGCAAAGACTAACTGGCTTGCTTACATTTGATGTAGATTACCTAGCGAGTTATCTAGTAGTGTTGTTTTTCTGTAGTAAAACAATAAAATATATCTAACTTTGTCTTCATCAGATATTACAGATAATACTGAGGTGGATTTAACTATTAACAACAATGTTTGTGTAATATCTCAGCAGAAAAGATTATTGTTCTTATTTTAATAAAAAATACTAAACATAAGAATGTTTTTAATTCCAAAATCTCTTACTTATATTTGGCTGTTTGATTAAATTGTGACTTATTGTAAGATTTTATTAAAGAAAATGAGATTATATCTAATATGTAAGAATATTTGGCCTGTTTCCAGAGGGGCTGTTTTTGCAGTGCACCTTTTTCCCCTCTGGATTCCTGCAACCTGACGGAAAACTGGGTTGTGTTGTTAGTCCTCGTAGCTTCAGCACACACACACACACACACACACACACACACACACACAGATGAGTACATATACTACACTACTGTACTTAAAGGTCCAGTGTGTAACATTGAGGAGGATCTATTGTCAGATATAATATTCTTATATATGTTTTTATTAGTGTTTAATTACCTGAATATAACTGTAAAATACAATTTACACATGAATACATCACTAATAATAATCCACTAATTTAATCTTTCTATAACATGAAATGGGCCATTAGACAGTACTTTTAATTTCAATACTTTAAGTCAATTTTGCTGAAAATGTTTAATATTTTAAATGCTTTTGTAACAGTATTAGTTCTTTATGTATTATTTCTTTTAATGGATTACATGTAGTTATGTAATCGGGATAGGGGAAAAAAAACAGGTAACCGTAATCCATTACAGTTACAGAAAAATATATGTAATCAGATTACAGTTACATTTAGTAAAAATGGGGATTATTTAGCAGGATTATAATTTTAAAATACATAAATTTGTCTTTAAAAATTACTTGATGCTAAAAATCTAATCCAAGGTCACATTTGTTCTTTACTTCTTACTGATATTTTTAATTTTTTTTTTTTTATTTTATTGATACTTTTCTCTTTTATTTGCATATTTGGAGTTGAGGTAACCCAAAAGTAACAGAAAGTAATCAAGTTACTTTAATATTGTAATACTCGGATTACCGACTACTGATTTTTTTTAACAGGTAGGCTCAGTAACTGTATCGGATTACATTTGTAAAGTAACCCTCCCAACCTTTTATTCAAGTAAGATCTGCACACACACACAAACACACACACACACACACACACACATACTCATATTTATAGAAGTCACTGGGGTTGGATCTGACTGATCCTAGCAGGATAGTAATGGACTGTTGGGAGCATGTGGTATAATCCCGGCTTGATTTGGCACCCGGCCTAGTGAGGTATTACATTGCTCACAGGCTGCATTAGTCGCACTGTTCACATGTGCGTGCTTGCACACATTACTGCTGCCCGGGAGGTGAGCGCGGGATGAGAGCGGCGGCGGGAGGGTCATCGGGGACATTTTACAGCTCGGAGACGATGATGAACACATTTACAGTGCAGGAATATTCGTGGAGACTTTGCACAGTGATAATGGATCTGTTGAGGGTGATTAGCATTTGAATGCTAATTATGGGTATCGTATATCTGTGTTTGGGGCATAAGTGGAGCTACGGTTATAGCCTCCTTCACTGGACTGTAACACTCAATGTCTGAACACCAGCCTCTTTATTGACTGATTGATTGATTATGACGTGAGAGTTTTACTAGAGTGTTTCCTTTTTATACCGCTTTATACTTCTACTACTGTACTGTATTTATTGTACTTTATTATCTGCCAACTGGATATGATTTTTATATAGTTAAAGCTTTAAAATGTAACATTATATATACATTTATATAATATATATATATGTAGTTGAGCTGCGTACATTATCCCAAGTCGTTCCAACAATGTTTTGTCATTTTATTTAGGTTGTTAGCATGATATCATAACTTATTTTTAAGGTGAAACTGCTTTATTCTGTAAACAATGCATAATAAACAACTTTTAGCCTGTAGTCTGACTGAATTACTATTTTATTTCTATTGGCAAAATACTTAAAGTACCTTAGGAAACAGCTGATCAAATTAAACTACCAGGGTTAACATTAGAATAAGTATAATTAATAAAATTGTATGCCAAACTCTGAGCAGCAGAGGACGACGCCTGATGTAACACTGTGGTTCAGTAAGATAAATGAATGCTAATGTGTGAAATGTATAAAAATAGATTTGAATAATTTGAATTGGACTGTGTACAAAAACTGTGGTTGTGTAACACACTTAGTAGGAAACCAACAGCATGCTGTTCATTTAGTAAATGATGGTCACATTGAGAGTAAAACAGACCATAAAGTAGGGTATGCTTTGACGTCACACATCGGTTTGTGGAGTCTCGTTTTGAAGCCTTCAGTTTGACGTTTTGGTCGTTACCATGACAGTTTGTTGGAGCCAGCGGAGGTCACGTAAAGCGAGTTTAGCTGCTCTCATTGGCGGCTCGTCTGCTCACGCAGGATCTGGTATTCCAGATAAATAGTAAAATGTGTTTGTGAACAGATTTGAGGAGAGAAATAGTCAACAACAGAATCTGGATCCATATCTGATCAGCACTGTTTGACAGTTTGATCTGAGTTTGGTGCGTTGAGCTGGACGGACTCACTGAGAATGAGCTGTCAATCACAAGGTAGCCCCGCCCTAAAGCATACCCTGCTTTATGGTCTGTTTTACTCTAAATGGGACCATCAGTTACTAAATGACCATCATGCTGTATGGAAGAAGACTGAAACTAGAGACTGAGACCAGAAACTCATCAGGAAACTGTTTACTGAGAGAATAAATCAACTGAGAAGTCGGCTCATTTCTCCATAAGACTGAATGGTAACGGAGCCGCCCCTTGCTGGCCGTTACATGGACTGCAGGTTTATATTATATAAACTGTCAATGGTTCAGCTCAACGCACCAAACTGCGTTGACTATTTCTCTCCTCAAATCTATTCACAAACATATTTTACTGTTTATCTGGAATACCAGCTCCTGTGTGACCAGGAGAGCCGCCATTGTTTCCTGCTACAGAACCAATAAGAGCAGCTCCACTCGCAGTACGTGACCTCTGCTGGCTCCGACTAACCATCATGGCGACGACCATAATGTTAAACTTAAGGCTCCACAAACAAGTGGGTATATATAGGTCCAAGCGGTCAGTAAGATGTTTGTTGGTTCCTCATCCATGAAGCTAACTGGACACTCGATGCAAACTGGATTTCCTCATTTGAAACCACATTAAAGCCACAATAAAGCCCTAAAGCAAACTCTAGCTTTAGATGTACCGTGCAAATATTTTGGACCTCCAATAAAAATGCAAAAACAACATCTCGTCCGTCCAAATGTTTGTGTGAGTCACTGCGCTGTTACATATTTCTGCTCACACTCACAGAGACCACAACCGTCAATACTGTGCTGCAGTCTTTTTCTATGTGTGTCAGTGTGGCTCTTTGTAGCTGCTGCAGCCTGCTGTTAGCTCTCATTAAGGGCCGCGAGGGGCCGGCCTCTCACCTCGGAGCCGAGGGAATGAACTCGTCTTGTAATATGCGACATTACAGGCAGAGGAATCTTAAAGGGCCTCATTAATGGAAGTGCTGGTTGAGTGGCTCAGGGGATGGACGAGATTGTTCTTACTTAAACTTCTTTTTATGATCCCATTTTATCTTCTCCTGTCTTTGTTACACGGGATATGATTTGTTTTTCCAAGTTCTTTTTCCTCGTTTTGTATTAATGAATATATGTTAAATGATTATTCTTGTAGTGTCTGTCTGTATATTTCAACCAGCTGGTTAAATCCAGTTGTTTGTTATTCTGGGGCACAAGTGAAGCACTGATTTATGTCTCAGCTTTCCATTCATTCCCATTTTATGTAGTTCCAACACTGTTTATGGATCCCAGTCTGCAGGAATATTAAAATACACTAGGCGACAAAATTGAGCCAAACTTTGGAGCGTTATTTATCCGCCGACATCAGAATCAGAATCAGAAATACTTTAATAATCCCTGTGGGGAAATTACTTAATGCTAGCATGATACGGTTGATATCAACAGGTGTGTTACGCTGTAAATCTGATGAGTTAGTTCAACTCAAATTGTTCAGAACAACGTTAAAATTAATTAGGTATTATTTAATTTGAAATAAAAATAACTCAATTGTTAATGTAACTTCAGTAAATTAAGTTAATTGTACAGTCAATTAACAGTTGAGTTAATAGAACTTCAACTAAATTACACTCATATGCAGTTTTTAACTCGAAACGTATTTAAAATGTGTTATTTATCTGCATGAAGTACCTTTAATGCATCTTTTTGTTTTTAACATATGTTACCATCTAAATCTAATTAACCTTTTTATTTTTCCACTAAAACTCATTATTACATTACCTGTAAAACCAGCAATTTACAATGAATCAATTATCAAAATGGTAGCCAATTAGTTTGGGGCTTTGGGGTTTATTTATATAATGATATAAAGTCAACTTAAAGAAAACGATTCAATGGAAATAAATTGAATTATATCACCAATAATTAAAATACTGCACAAATGTATCTTCTATTAAAATATGTTTATTTTATTTTATTATTTGCACATGCACTATAAACATATATATATATATATATATATATATATATATATATATATAATGACAATAGAATTTAAAATAAACAGAACAATGTGGCTTATGATACCTCCCCTTTATAAATATAATCCCACTTTAAAAAGAGAAAATCTGATTGTGCAATAGCAGGTGAAATATATATTATATATTTGCTAATTAAAGACCTTTTGAGATGTGTTTTTAAATAAAGATTAGGTAGATATTGACTGTAGAGATGGAAGTAGATTGTCCAACTAGTTTCATATTAAAACCTCAGTTACAGCCTCTGAAAGAGTAGAAGAGGGTAATGGGCTGACACTTGGGGTGGCCACCCCAGACCCCCCATCTGGACACGCCCCTGCTGCCAGAGGAGGACAAACTACAGGTTGCCAACTTTCCATGGCACCATAACGAGCCCCCAAAATGGTCTGCAGATAAACAAGTGTTCATTGTTGGTACACGTCTGTTGTGAGTAATTTGATTTATATGATTAATTGAGTTTTTCTTGTTTTGTTTCAGATGTTTAACACTATAAAACAGATGTTTTCAAACAGCATGGCGGCAGTTGAAGCATGGAGGATGAGTCACAGCGCTGAACGCACGGATACAATCCACATATTTTAAGATGCAGACTGCCCGAGGATATATATATATATATATATTTATATATATATATCACCTCTGGTATCCTTTGCAAATAAATCTGCTGAGAAATCACAGAGAATAAAAGACACTCCTTGTAACTGCAGAGGTTGCCTGATAATTATCAGGTTTCAAAGTTTTCTTCAGTGTTAGAGTAATCCAGTGGTAGTTGTCCGTACATGCTCTGGTACACCGCAAACAGGAGCTGCTAACAGCTAATTCGGCATACTTTTAATGGGTTTGGCTAATTGTATATACGTACAGGCTAAAGAAAACAGGGTTGTAGGATTACAGGCCACATTATGGGAGCATGATTATCAACCAAATGGAAATAAATTAAGGATTATAGAGAGTTACAGAATGAATGAATGTACCGCCAAACTTAAATTAATAGTAATTAATAGGCTTTTATTTGAACTTAATCAGCCTTTATTTAGGCGATCTAAGCAACTTAGAACTCGGGCGGGAGACCTGTTGGTAATGATTACTTTACTTATTACTCCCTGCCAACAGTAATCAGTTACACTAGTTGTATTACTTTCTGCTTCTCCCCACATAACTGCTAACTGTCCTCTCTCCCCGAAATTCAGACTTAAAATGATTAAAATCCACTTTTGTTTGTTAAAATCAAAGTAATGTGAATATTTCCATCTTCCATACTGGTTTCCTCCACGATACCTGTAATACTATGACTTAAATGTATTAGTAATTTACACTACTAGTTACTGGGGGACGTTATATTATTACTGTAATATTATTATCAGTAATGAGTTAGGGTTAGGGTTAGTCCTAGACGATGGTTTTAAGAGGATCCAGATCAGGCCTCTAATTGAGACCTGCCTTTATTTGCAGCCACACCAGGCTAATAAAGGAGACCTGCGTCAAATTGCTTTTACTTGAAGTTGTACGATAAACTTCTTTCATGTCGTACTGTCGATATTGTTTTGAGAGTAATAAGGTTCAGAGCGTGGTTGTTATATTCCTGGAAGATTCACCTCGACCGGGGACTACGTAGTGACATCCTCTGCAAGAGGGAAGAAATTAGTCTCCATATTCTCTGGCTGTTAAGAAACTAAATTCATCATGACATGAAAGAGAAGGAGTCAGGACAAAATTGCTAATGAGGAGCTTATGGGAGGCTGGGGGATAAATGTGTGCAGATGTATGTAGGTCAGAAACTCGTAGCAGAGAGATTCGGCGGCAGTCTGACCTCCTGTTATCGACAACGCTCGGAGGATTGTTTACTTCATGTGGTTTGTTGAGACTCAGCAGTCAATATGAGAGCGATGGATTCAGAAATTAAACAGAAATTATTACAATGTCCTTGTTGGAAACTGTTTGGAAGAGGACAGGCACTTAAAAACTATCCTTGTTGGGTGATTGGATGAACCATCTGTCTATCACGGGCCACCAATCAAATCAATGAACCATATAACGCAGTCAAACTCCCGGAGGAAAAACCTTCAGTGTCGTTCTTTGTGCTTCTTTCAGCAGCAGCTACCCTAACCATTGTTCACGTTGTCACCATCGATACATAAAAGATGGACGTCTCCGCTTCCTCCCGCTGTACAAAAATGAAGCCAAAATATCCCGTGATCGAGGTTGGTGCTGCGGTATCTTCAAATAACTAATTAAAACCAAACTTATCACAGAAAAGAACTCTTGAACAAACATCAGTGTGATAAAAACTACCGAAAATGACAGAAACCATTTTTTTTGCTAACATGGAGACTTAGATATAGATGTTTTTGGAGAGCTCTCCTGTCGTCCATCTTTATATACGTCGATGGTCGTCACATACTGGCATTAAACAACCTGTAGCTCACGCCGTAGCAGCCAGAAGTTCCTCGTAGGACACCGATTGGTTCGTCAACCGCTGTGGTTCAGACACAACAAAAACATAGGTTGAAGCCTTACAAGATGTCAAGGTGACAATATTTTCAAACCCCCTTAAGCGTACTGCACGTTCATGCACACGCAGATGTTTGCACTTATGCATGGAAGGATGGGGGTCAATTATTGCAGCACACCTACCGAGCACACCTTTCAACTGCATAGAAGGAGTTAGCCTCCTGGAGCTCTGGTGGCTAACCGTCAGGAAAAGGAAGAGTGTGAATCAGTGTTTAATTCAGACCTGTGGTGGATTGTTTCCGTAAACGTCTATCTAAGCACTGAAAACAAGTAGAATATTATTATTATGGTGGTGAAAACTGGGTCATTATAGTGTTCTACAGATATTTGTCGGGACTTGAGACACCCTCGTTGAAACAAACAAGACCAACGGAGGCGTCAGGTCACCATAGATAAGATGGATTCTCTTGTGAGCTTGTGATTTCAGCTGCTTCTGAAGGTTAGGGGAAACCCTGGCACTTCCATGAAAAATGACACTCCCCTCCTCTCAGCTCCCAAGATTCAGCAGGAACAAAGAATGTGCGGCGCTTTTAAAGGTTGAGCAGCACTGACACTGGCTCAGATCTGGAGCTGGTGGCACTTTGGATGTGTTTACGGCAAAAACAGCAAACAAAATGAAACTCTAGTACAGTAGACAAACCACAGACGTCTCATGTCGCCTTCCATGGAGTCCTTCATGTTTCTTCCCAGAAGGGACAGACCAAACACCGGATCTATATAGCTGCATTTGTATTTTTCCCAGCCACTGTAGTTTCTCCTTCACGCTTGGAAACAGAGGGAGAAGCAATTAGATGCCACTAAATCCTACATACTGAGCTTTTAATTTCTATTTTTTTAACACATAAAATTAAAGCGGTATTACACCCTAAAATGTGCTTTTTGAGCTGTAAACTGAACTCTATGTTAACTGTGATGAAACACATTAATGCTGCTGTTAAAAATTTACATTATATCCAAATCTGTGGGTTGAAAATTGCTCAACTCGCCCTCTACTGTTTTAAATCAGCCTGTATGTTTTAAGACAAATGTTGACCAAACTGTCGACTCTACTTCACAACATTTATGTAAAAAAACGGTGTTTATGCCCTCTAACCAGAGGAGGGCGGCCCTCCCCCAGCCTCTGCTTTGAGTGTCATTCACAGGAGGTTATGCTAGTTGTTGCTAACCCTCTACTTAGTATGTTTATATTGTGGCACAGTTTTTCGGACTTTAGACGCTGTAGAAGCACTGGACTGCAATCTTTACCTTGATACACTGACACATGGACATAACAAAAACACAGCTAACAACAGCGTGAATGTGCTTCTAGTGACTCGAAAGGCTCCAGTGGACTGTCTGTGTTTCCTGCGCGGACACAGAGTCTGACAGCAGTTGCTCATTAGCTCCGTTAGCTCTGTTAGCTCTGACTACCAGCTCATTGTTTGTGCTACGCTGCTGTGGTCAGTCTGATGAGGCCACGCCCCCTAAAGTCTCTGTCCTCTGCAGGTCTCTGATGCTGAGCTGAAGGGTTGCAGCCACCCTCACGCCGCCCCTCTAGATCGGCCCCTGCAGTATTCCCACGTCGGAGTTTAGAGCAGACAATGAAAATTAGGAAGCCACTTCTCACCGCGACAAACTAACCTCTCACCACAGATTACAGCGCGAACAGACACGAGGTCTACTGCCGCGAACAGAGCGTCTCTGTGAGCTACCTGCCGGCACACAGCGCAGTGTGTTTCTGCCACATGTGAGCAGATCTCAGCAGCACAATCAGACTGTTGTACGACTGTGTCCCCAGGCAATGAGGTCCTAATGGCACAGCTGACTCCTTGACCAGGAATGTCAAGTCTGTGGAGGCCTTGCACATTAAAATAGCCAGCATGCCCTGTCAGCACACCCTCACAGCCTATGCATGGGTGCCTGACAGCTGCCAGGTTAACAGAACCACTGAGCGCCGAGGAGAAAGGAGAATAAGAAGAAGAAGATCCAGCACAAGGGGAAGAGAAGAGTCAGATTACCCTGAAGTGTCTCTTTCTTCCTCCCCCTCTTCGTCCTCCTCTCTGTTCCTCACACCAGAGTCGGGACATAAGCTCCCTGCACAATACGTTCAGGTCACAAGTGCACTGAGGGTGGTTAACAGACGGCAGAGCGACCACGACTAAACAAGCACATCGTTTTGGATTCGC
The DNA here is from genome assembly GCF_905237075.1 of Dicentrarchus labrax. Taxonomy (NCBI): domain Eukaryota; kingdom Metazoa; phylum Chordata; class Actinopteri; family Moronidae; genus Dicentrarchus; species Dicentrarchus labrax. Next base: position 2,301,854 of record NW_026136710.1, on the reverse strand, counting down.
CGTGGACTCGAGAACAAGCTGTTGTTGTATGGAGCAGCTTCCTGCAGACAGTCTTCATTCGCGTTCAGAGACAGCTGCTGTCAAACAGTGTGTGGGAAGAGAGCAACTGTAAAGCATATGTTTCCTCAGACTCTCTTGCAATTCCAGTTCCTACTTGGGCTGCAATTAACGATTCATTTGCAGGTTATTTTATACATTTTATGGGTTCATTTCCTCTAGAAATTCTTTGTCAGGGCACAAAATGGCGTCTTCAAATTGGGTTTATATGATCAGTAATCCAAAACCCAAACATATTCAGTTTACCATCATATAAGACAAAGAAAGGAAGCTGACATCTGCTGATTTTTTACATTTTTGCTTTGAAAATGGTTGATATTTGGTAGATTATCGCCAAATCTGGCAAATATTATAAATATATTTATATTTTAATCGTTTATGTTATATAACGTTCGATAAAATGGGGAGAAATGTTCATCATTACCTACCCAAGCTGTTCCAAAACCCAAAAATATTCAGGTTACCACCAAAGAAAAGCAGCAAATCCTGATGAGATCACATCATTTTTGCTTGAAAAATTACCAAATATTTCCTCCATTACGTGTTTATAAAGTTCTATAAAAACATCCAACAATAGTGATAAACCTCCATCACTACCTGCCAGAGAATATGTGACACCTTTAAATTCCTTGTTTTATATGATTGTTGGTCCAAAACCCAAAGATATTCAGTTCACCACCAAAGAAAACCAGAAAATCCTCACATCTGAGATGCTGAGATCAGAGAATTTTTGACATTTTTGCTTGAAAAATTATGGTAAATATTTGGTGGATTACCAGCAGCCTGCTGTAACTGCTGCTTCATACTGAAGATACCTTTATATCTTCCTCTTATTGTTTATTCTATATATTATATTTGTACTACATCAGTATATCAAACAATATTCATGAAATATATATACACATTAATTTCAGTTAGTTCCACATTAGAGCATCAATAATGAGAGTTAAATAATGTATTTTATTCTGAAATGCTGCTTATTACGTACTTTTGGTATTTTATTTTGATGGTTTTACTTTAACTTTAGTAAAAATGTGAAATGTTGGTCTGTATTTGACGTATTTCTGCACTGTGGTATTAATACTTTTATCTCAGCATTTGGTCCACTGCTGGTTATCAAAAAGAAAAACACATTCCTGAAATCAGAGAATTTTTGACATTTTTCCACGAAAAATTGAGCTGAACTGGAAACTTTATTGATTAATCTGCCAAATATTTCCGCCCTAAAGTGTCCAAAAGTAGTAAATGTCCATCATAAGTTCTCTCAGCACAAACGTCGTCTTCAGATTGTTTCGATTTGTCCCGACTGTTCCAAGAGATTTGATTCACTATCAAAGAAACACAGTAAATTCATCAGGATGAAACCAGAAAATATTTGATGTTTCTGCTTAAAAATAACTCAAATTAATATTAAATATGAAAATAAAGCTGCCGATTCATAAATAGTTAATTAGTGAATAGTTACAATTCTTAGAAAACATATGATCAGTTTATAAAATATGATACATCGGTTACAATGTATAAAAGATACCGGTAATACATCCTGTTGCTAATTCTGCTAGGATTAATTGACCCTTCCTAAGTCCCGCCCCTTTTTGTTCTGTGCTCCAATCACAGTTGAGAAGCCTCAGTCATCTTCCTCCTCTCCTGCACTGAGATATGCTAAATGCGGGGCTAATCTATGTTGAAAAAACAACCACATTTTAAACGTGACACATATATAGTCACATTAATCATTAATCGGAGAGTAATGTCGATAATCATCAGTTGGACCAACTCAACATGAGGTTGAAGCCTCACGTGGCTGCAACGATTAAATTAACCAGCAACTATTTTGATGATCGATTAATCGATTTGAATCATTTTTTGAAGAAAAAATGTCCAAATTCTGATTTCAGCTTCTAAAATGTGAATATTTTCTGGTTTCTTTTTTTCTTCTGAGGACAAAACGAGACATTTGAGGACGTCACCTCGGGATTTAGAGCAAACAACCAATCGATTAATGAAGGAAATGATCAACAGATTTATTGATGATACTTGTTGCAGCCGTTCCTGTGGCCTCTTTCAATCTTCCTCTTTAGTGAATAATCCTGGTCTGGATTTCATATTCCTGGATTTCACTTAACTTTAGAACAAATACTAACCAATAAATACTGATTGATCATCACTAGGCTACTGTGTGGTTAATCGATTAAACATGTCAGTAACTTATTGAGTAAGAACAGCAAAAAATATCCAGTTTCAGCTCCTAAAATGTGAGAATTTGCTGCTTTTTCTGTCCAATATCATCATAAACTGAATATATTTCGGTTTTCAGCTGCAGGACGGGGAAAAAAAAACCAATTCAAAGACTTTATAAAACATCTTTTCGAGCTTTTTTCAAACATTTCATAGAGCAAAGGATTAAATCAATAACTGAAGGAAAGAAGGAGAATAATCATACTGCAGAACGGATAGATTATCTTTATGAAAACAGGGATTTAAAAATATACAGTGACAACATTGGTTATTGCATTTAAAGTTGTTTTAATTAAAGGAGGTGTTATACTTTCACTCTAGGAAAAACAAAATGAAAAATAATCTGGAGGTCTGAGTCACAACTTTGTTTTAAGAAATTAACCTTTTTTTTTCTGAAGTCTTGAACTTCATTTACATAATACATTTGTTTTTCCTTTATAAGTATTTCAAAATATCTTTTTGCTGGTTTGTTCGGTAATATTTTTTTTTAAATTTCCTATAAGTAGAATCTCATTTCAATATAGTTTCTCTTCTTGAAAACAACAAAAAAAAAAAACATCCATCAGTGTGTTTCTGCCCAGGGTCTTCACGTGTTTTTGGACGATGTTACGTCAGATAAATGGCCCGTGGCTTTGGTGAAGACAGCCGTCCGTACATTGCAGCTCTGACCACGACAGAACAGAGAGGCTCATGGGAAGAAAGAAAACCTCCGCTCAGAGCTTGGAAGGTCAGAGAAGCTCCACTGTATCCGATGCAGCGCTCCCAGTTTTTGGACCCTTGTAGTGGCGTTTGGGAGCAAATGAGCATCGTTATAAGTCTCATATAGATCTGTACGTTGTCCCTGGTGGTGGCGGTGGGGGGGGGGGGGGGGCACTGAAGACAGTCCTCACCCCACTTTGTTTGGCCTTCTGGTTTCTGACATCCTCACAACACCAGGGATGCTCTGGTGTGAGGAAGCACTCTCCTCCTCCTCCTCCTCCTCCTCTTCGCCGCCTCGAAAGCCCAGATTGTATGTATAACATAAAACCCAGCTGATCCACACTGTGGTCGACTACTGCAGTCAAAGCTGTTAGTTTTAGTCCGCTAGCGAGCCCCCCCCCATCTCTCTCTCTCTTGCGCTCTCTCTCTCTCTCTCTCTATCTCCATCTTTGTTGTTCCAGATAATCCTCTCAGTAACTTCCCCCTGTAACATTTTTTGGGGTAATCTTTTCGATTAACTGCCCCCTTGCTGCTGCTGCTGCTGCTGCTTGCTGTAATGTGACAGCTCTCCATCTCTAATGCAACTTTCTTTACATTTCCATCTCAGGTTCATCTGACTTGCGCACACACACACACACGCACACACACACACACACACATTAAACACCCCCCCCACTGAGGAGAGACCTGGACTGGAACAGGAATACAATGGATGCTGTTTCTCTCCTTAAAACTGAGCAAGGAAAACATCTTAAACAGGTCGACTCCTGCGCTCTTTAAATATAAACTATGTTGCAAATAGGAAAGCATTCGTCCGGTTTCATTTTCTACTTATAAAAACCAATCTGCTGGTTTTAGTTTTCCTCTTAATTTTTTTTTTTGTATCTTTAAACAATAATAAAGCACTCTTTTTTAAATTTTTATTCTTTTTTTTTTTTTTTTAATCAGCCAATGAGAATTTCTCTCTCATTTAGTCCACTTATTATTTTAAACTTTCAGAGATTCACACAACCACTCCAACACCCTCAAACCCTACAAACTTTTTAGGAATAATACACCAATAATTTCCCTGCACATGTACTTTTTTTTTCTTTTTTTTTATATACTCCACAATACTTTAGTAGGCTATTACAGCACGAGTTGTCATGCACTTTATCTGTCTTCTTTTTTTTATTTTTTTAAATTCAAAATACCCCTATATTGCAGATCTGTCATGTAACTGGACTTTTTTATTATTTTTTTTAATTCTTCTCCTCAGTCGTCATCCACATCATCTCCCTCGGACTCATCCCTCCTCTCGTACATCTTATCCCTCTGCCTCTCCTGGATCTCCTTCATCTCCTCCGCGTATCTGGAGAAAGCGCCTCCGAACTTGCCCCAGGCTTTGAAGGGGATGGTGATAGAGTTCCTGTAGCTGGGCTTCACCTCGCTCACCCGCAGGAACACCCCGTATTTGTTGGACCCGACGTCGAAAAAGAACCGCTTGGAGTCCACCATGATGGAGGTGCCCTCGGGGAGCTCGCTGTAGCCCCCGGCGGCCATGCCTCCGGCCAGCTCCTCGTCGTCTCCCCCGTAATCATCAATGAGCTTCGCAAGGGCGTCTCTGAACTCTATGAGCCCCTGCGCCGGAAGGGCTATGGTCTGGCCGGCCAGCATGCCGCCCACGGGGCCCCCAACTCCGAAGCCAGGCCCGCGGTTCACGGTCTGCCGGATGCGCAGGAACCTCCCCCGCTGGTTCTCCTTCAGGTCCAGGTAGTACTTGCGGTTCTCCCGGACGAGAAACTCGCTCTTGAGGGCTCGCCTGGGCCCGCCGTCCTCCCCGACGCTCGCCTGGGCTATCTGCTCCGGACTGCTAGGCCCCAGCTGGGCGTAGTGCTCGATGAAATCCCCGAGGTAGTCACGGAACTCCGCCGCCACCGACAGGGAGAGGGTGAGGCGACTCTTGGAGCCCCCGGCCCCGACCTCGGCGATTTTGATGAACCTGCCTTTGCTGTTCTGCTTGACGTCCAGGTAGAACCGCTTGTTCTGGATGTCGAGGCGCTTGGACGCCAGCTCCTGGGTCTCCTGGTCCCGCTGGAAGTGCTGGAAGCCGCCGCCGCCGCCTCCACCTCCTCCACCTCCGCCTCCTCCCCCGCTGCTACCACCGCGCTCACTCCCGCTGTCTCCATCCGCCATCTTCAGCTCCACCATTCGGCTTCTGCCCCTCTCTCCTGCGTAGCTGCTCTCTGCGCGCACTCGACCGACGCGCGCCCCCGTGCTTCCACGCTCATCATGGGTGCTCGTCAGGGAGCGTTCTGATTGGCCCGCCCGTCCGCCACTTCGACGAGTTCACACGGTTACGGCTCTCTGATTGGTCTGTTGATTTTTTTTTTTAGTCACGTGTACAATCCCTCTGCAGCCATTGGTTCAGATTGGGGTTCCGTCTGCGTACTTCTTGTTTTGGGTTTTTTTTTTTTTTTTTTTTTTGGACTCTGGTTGTGAAATCTTGTTTTTATGACATAATATCTTGAAAATTATGTTTTTTAATGTTTTTTGGCTTCAGCTGGTAAAGTATGTCGACATACTTTGTTTTTCTGCACACAGTAATAATAGGAAATAAGATTGTTTTTATACCTACAAAGTAGTTTTGTGACCTTGTACAGTGGTTCCCAACCTTTTTTCTTAAGGGACCCCTTTTCATAGATGACCCCTGACATATTTTATGGATATTTAATATTATATTCAATGCACAACAGTAAAGAACAACAGATAAACGGTACAATGAACCCAAACAGTGAACACAATAACTGCAGGAAGTTTATCTTTGAGCAGATTATTTATTTGTTGCATCAGAAATTATATTTTTAGGAACTTTTTTATACAGTTCCGTATTCGGAATTGCTTTTAACAATCATAAATACTTAATTCAGTGTTTTCTCCCCCCTGACACTTGGCCTTTGGAGAGTGTGAGGGCTCTGTCTTCAAAGTTTAGATCATAAGTTTGAGTCTAAACATTAAAAATAACAATTTCATCTAGTTTTCTTCACAGTAATGAATGAAATTGGGAGATATGGACTCAGTGTTTTAAGTTTTCTTACACTCCTTGAAGTCAAGAAGGATTCGCGACCCCCCCAGTTTGGGAACAACTGTTTTATAGTAGATTTTAATGATATATCTTTCTTGTCATCGCTTGTGGAGCAACAACATCTTATAGTACAGGGTAAAATACTCTCTTACAAATAAAGGTACAGTCCTACATTTCATATTTGACGAAAGTAAAAAAGTAAAAGTCTCTCAAATTTCACTTTAGTAAAAGTATTTAACTGTTATTTGCAAAATAAAGTCAAAGTAAAAGTTCTCACTATGCAGAAAAGTGGCTCCTGTAAGTGTTATAAAATTACATCTTAAAGTATGTTATTGAATAATTTATACACATACATTAATGTGTAATTAGTTTTAACTATAATATACAGTTAGCTTGTTATTTTAAAAGTTACCAACATGTTCTGTATGTAAAATCTTATTTTGATGGAAATACTTAAGTGCAGTACATGAGTAAATGTACTTAGTTACTTTCAACCGCTGGTTAATTTTGCTCCACGCTGTCTTTGTGAGCTGATGTCAGGTGATAGGACCTTTATTTAAAAGGTAAATACAACAGTCATAAAATTCAGTAATAAAGTAAGAGAATGTACTTTTTTTAGCTGAATAATAATAATAATAATAACAACAACAGACATCGTGGCCACAAGTACAAGATAAAGTCATATAGTGCTACTACAGAAGAATAGTCCTTCATATTGTTTAGTGTACTGAACTGAACAAAGATGCATTTTATTTCTTTTTATTTGTAAGGATTTATTTCTCTTCTCAAATCGTACACAGTCTCACTTTAAGTTATATTAACAATAACCTTAAAACAACAGTTTGAATTCTGCATTTGCTTTGGAAATATAAACTGCATCTTGAATAGTTACCAGAGTAGATTTGACCACCATTTTAACTGACTGTACTTTAGTTATTTAATTTTAAATATTACATTTTTTTACTTTTTATTACTGTTAATTTACCTGACAGCTATTAGCTACTTTATAGATTGAGAATTTTTTAAAATTATATAGAAAGGTTACACATTAAATTACCCAACAGTAAACTTAACATACAGTTTACAACATTAAAATGCTGCTTACATCATAATAATAATAATCTAATATTGTAAATATATAATAATGAAGATGATTTAAGTGACTTTGATGCTTTAACTTTGTTGCCACTACTTGTTTTACTCATTATGAATCTTTTATCAGTACGAATGTTAACCTGCGGTCAACAACTACCTTATTATTGCATTCCTCCTCTCTGTCCACAGATGGCAGCATAGTTTCATTCGCCTTTCAGGTAAGTTTTCCTCTCCCACTTCCTGCCAGCTGGACGTGTCAGCAGCACCTGTGAGTGTGGAGATGAAACCACAGCTGAAATATACACCACTGCAGCTGCTTGCTTCACTTTAAACGCCCTCTGTTGTGTTCATCAGTGAGCACATTTGTTCAACGTGACACATGCTATATGAAAGAAAATACTTTATTTATACTTTATTGTAGTGTTTCCTTCATTATTATTCCTTCCATTGTTTGTTTACATCAATGTCCATTGCATGTTTATATATAAATATATAGACATCCACACACATATACATATACTTTTTTCACTAATTACAAAAGAATAGCATAAAAGATATAAAACACAACCACCTCAAACACTAAATCTAATAAAAGCTAATTTAAAAGAAAGGAGAAAAAGGGAAAGAAAATGAATGAAAGAAAGAAAACAAAACAAAGTGAGTGATGCAGTAGGTTGGGGAAGGTCCACTGGGACTGGGGAAAAGAGATCTGAGCTAACTTAGACTGAAGTAACATAATATTTTATTCTATCTTTGGGGGACATCTTAGTGCATTTTCCTCTCTGGTCTCTGATTCTAAAAGTTTATTTCTCCTTGTCTAAAGTTTGTCTTTCTCACCTGCTTCACAGCCGTCACTTGTGATGTATTAAAGAGCTGCATGTCGACCAGTTGTATCCTCCCTCGTAATTTAATACCCAACATATTTTCTAACTTCAAAAGGTTTTCCACCTCTTCCCAAAATGTACAAAATGTGTGTGTGTGCTGTTTGCTACTGCTTCCCAAAATCCTTTCCAACAACTCGTCTCTATTTGTGGGTCATGAAATATCTCATCCCTCCAGTATTTTAATTGTGAGTTTCCTGTTCTGTTTCCACTTCCAACATAACAGATGCTTAAACAAGTAAATAGGTAACTAATAATTAGAGCTGGATTCACTCCTGAGTGAGGTGTGATGAGCTGGTTAACCTTGTTCAGTGTTTGTACGCAGGGATGTTTGATTTTATATAGAAATACTGTAGTTAAGATTCCAGATTAAACGTCAGATTTTATTCAGTCATTTAACTCTTTTTGTATTTTATGTAAATATTAAAGTCTAAATCCTGTTTCAAATTCTTCTCCACATTACCAGGTACGTAATTCAGATACTAATCTGGTTTTATTTTTATTCATTTATTTACTTATTTATCCCCGGGGTCGAATTGGTTGCTTCACAGTTGCTAAAGTTTCTAAACAAATAAGAAAATATGTGCTTAATACTACAATATATAACAATCATGTATGGAAAATATGTAAATAACAACAGTTTACAGTATATTTGTACTATTGATGAGAATATTGCAGATCAAATATTAGAACCAGTGTTCATATAAACTTCTCTTTTGCCATTAAACCCACTAAATTCCCAGAAATATTACCGAGAACACGAGACTAATAACAGCTACTGAAAAACACACATTGTTCCATGATTCCTCAGCCATTGTGCAACATTAAAACCAGAAGCTGAAATCCAGAAAAACAACCCTGTTTTCAGCTTTGTGACGATGCATTTTCCAGCTAATCCCAAGAGGGTTTTTAAATAGATTATTTAGCTCAAGAAGTTTCACAACACATAAAGGAACTCTTCATCCTTCAACATCAGCACATCTGGAGATACGAGGTTTCACACTGGAGAGGAAAGGTCGAAGGTAGAAGAGCAACTGAAGCTGTCAGATAAATGTAGTATAAAGTATTTACCTCTGAGATCTAGTGGTGGTTCCCAACCTAGGGACTAGGACCCCCACTAGGGGTCGCTAAAGCTTCACAGGGGGTCAAGAGGTCTTCATGATTTTAAGATATGTAGGCAACTTTACAAATACACACAGTAGGCCGATATCTCAGTATTTGGGACAAGAACCAGAGACAAGAAAACACTGAATTTGTCAAAAAGAAGCCTATTAAATCTGTATGTTTGTTAAAGATGATAAAAAATACATAGTATAGACAGAAAGTTGTATAAAAAGATCCCAAAACAGGAAATAATCCGCTCAAAATTCATCCAAATTAAATGTTTTACACAAACTTCTTACTGTTACTGAGTTCACTGGGTTCATTGTACAGTTTAATATAATATATAATATCCATAAAAAAGTCATTTTACTGAATGATAGAAAAAAGGGTCTCTAAAGGAAAATGGTTGGGAACTACTGGAGTAGAAGAATAAAGTTACACAAGAAGAAAATTATCAAGTATTTTGAATCTGTATCTGAGTAAATAACAAAAACACAAATGAAGAGACATCTGGAGAATAAGTGAATTAAAATGTTAACCTAAACCTCAAAAGAGGACAAATTACCTTTCTCACGGCGGGCATTTTGACACGAGGGTAAACCCAGTGAAACTAATTCTAATCCTCACTGGAGAGGAACAGAGCCTTAATCAGTATCACTGGTAACACTTTATATACTTTTATATCTTTAAAAAAGCATCATATTTTATAAACTGATCAAATGATTTATATGTAAAATCTTAATTACAATATAAAACTATAATTTTTCCCTCAAGTACAGTACACATACATATATATAATACAGATAAATAACACATCAGATAACGTGTAAAGTTTTAATAATGAGTTTATTTTAGCAGTTTGATTTCACAGTTACATAACAACAAAAATCTAATAAAACACTTCATAGATTCAAATTTAAATATATCCAAACTATACATCCGTTACAAGCAGAGATACAAACACTTATCACAATATTGCACACGAGGAACTGTTTCCATCCTATTAGGATAACGCAGGAACATTTTTATGTTCAGGAAATAAAATCGCATTTTGTCTGACAAAATATGAAAGTATTAAAAGTAGCTGCAGTGACCGAAGGCTCAGTAAAACTGAGGGTAGGTCGGGTAGGAGCCCATGAGCTGAGCGGAGGCCGAGGGCAGCATGACTCCTGGGAGGTTGTTGTACTGGTAGAAGGAGTCCAGGGGCAGAGAGGAGCTGTACTGGAGGCTGTGTGGGTGGACGTAGGAGGCTGCAGCCGGGCCCTCCGGGGCTCCTGCTGAGTGATACCTGGGGTACGGAGCCGGTCTGTAGGCCTGCAGCTCGGGGTAATGCAGCAGCTGGGAGGCGACGTTGGCCTGGCAGGCGTGAGCGAGGGCGTCCTGCACCGTCCTCTTCAGCTTCATCCGCCGGTTCTGGAACCAGTTTCTGATCTGAGGAGAAGAGATTTAAAAGTTTAGACTGAGGAACAATAAAATGTCTTGCAAACAATAAAATAAAATAAAATAAAATAAAATAAAATAAAATAAAATAAAATAAGATAAAATAAGATAAAATAAGATAAAATAAAATAAAATACTTTAATATAACATAAAATAATATAATATAATATAATCAAAAATAATATAATATAAAATAATATAAAACCAAAAGAAAAAAATAAATCAATAAATCAATAATAAAAAAATTATAATATAATATAACAAACCAAAGATTGTCATGTAAAAAATAAATAAATTAGAATAAAATAAATAAATCAACACAAATATATATAAAATGCTGACTCCTACAAATAATACAAAATAATTACACAAAATCAAATAATTTTTTTTGGTAAATATATAAATCAATTAATTAAAAACAAATAAATAAAATTTGAAAAATATTAAATACTGAGTCAAACCTTCTTAAAACTCCCTAAAATATTTTAACCACGTTGTTAGAGCATGAGAAATTTAATTTCTACAATCAAAAAATGACAAGAATTTGCCTATTTTATGTATTCAGTTAACTGTTTTTTATTTTAGGTACTTCTGTTAAATTTTTTTAAAATCATTTTATTGTCTTATAAGTACATTTTGAGTCTAGAAATACTGAAATCAGCTCATAAAAAACTCCTCATGAAGTTTTTAGTTAGAAAGCTAACAAATTCTCAAGAGCTTAGTGACCTCAGACGTCCGATATATTGATATCAGATTGAGGATGTCCGATATATTGATAACAGATTGAGGATGTCTGATATATTGATAACAGACTGAGGATGTCTGATATATTGATAACAGATTGAGGATGTCTGATATATTGATAACAGATTGAGGATGGTTACCTGTTTGTCCGACAGGTTGAGCTTCTTGCAGAGCTCGGCTTTGTCTTGCGTTCCCAGGTAGGCGTTCCTCTTGAAGGCCCTCTCCATGCTGCTGATCTGCTCTGCCGTGAACGCCGTACGGGGTCTCCTCCCCAACAGGGGGGACGCCGGAGGGGTGGAGGCACAGTCCGCGAGGGTCGAGGGTGAGAGGGAGCGACTGCCTTCGCTCTCGTACCCGGAGGTCTCCTCCTCCGTCCCGCTGCTGAAGCCCGCCTCAGTCACTGGAGACACCAATGAAGGAGAAATCAGTGTTAGATGAGGATGTTCGGCTTCTCAACAATAAAAAGAGACTTAAACAATAGTTACTAGTTCATTTTAAATCAATAAACTAATCAATTAATCAACTAATAGTTTACTTGTACTGTTATATTATATTTTATAAACTCTTTATATGTTTTATATGTAAAAATCTTGTTGTAAAATAAATCTACTGAAATAAAAAGTACAGTATTTGTATCAGTAGAAGTATAAAGTAACCATAAAAATACAGTTTTACACCTTATTTAACGTTAATAGATAGTTAATAAACATGTAATAAATAGTTTAAAACACACTTAAATCATTTTAAGTAGATATAAGTGAATATAAAATAAGTTTTCACAGGGAAAGTTATAATTATTCAATAATTAACACTTTAAATGTCCTCAAATCTGCTTATAACTGCATTACAGTGTGTTTATTAAATGTTTGTTAAAAGTATAAAGTAGCATAAAAATGGTATTCCTGAAGTTAAGGTCAAGTACCACAACTTTTTACTTACAGTAGCCTATAAAATACTTTGTTTTAGACCCTTTTAGCATTTATAAGCAGCATATAAAGATGTAATTAGTCATTTTAAGTAGATATGAGTTAAAGAGTAAAATGTGACTTAATAGAGGAGGTTATTTTTCATTAATAAAGACTTAAAATGTCCTCATAGCTGCTTACAACGTCATTATAGTGCGTTATAAAGTATTTGTTAAATGCTTGTTAGAAGTTTAAAATGGGAATACTCGAGTAAAGAACACAAATGTTTACTTGCAGTTACCTTTAAATACATTACTTTATTCCCTATTTAGTGTTAATAAACAGTATATAAACATTAAATAACTCATTTTAAGTAGATTATGTATTTGTATCTGTGTATTTGTAAAGATATGTCTCAATAGGGACTTAAAGTTACTTATAAAATACATGTTTAACTACTCTGTGGTCTTACCTGGATTACTGTGGGGGGTCTGGTGCTGCAGGGAGCTCGGGCTGAAGGCGTCCCGGTTCTGGCTCCTGGTTTCTTCCTGTTCTGGGACATTTTCAGACTTCTGCCTGCAGTAAAAACCCGGCAGACTCTCTGAATGTGTCCCACAGGTCTCGGGTCCGGAGGCCGAGCCGGTCTCGGTCCCCGCCGGCTGGCTGCTCTGAGCCATCCACTCGATAGAAAAATGTCCCCTCATGTCTCCTGAAGTCCCTGAGAGAGTTAAATCCTTTAAAGTTCTTGTTCCCAGGAGGTTTCCTGTCCTGGTGCTGGAAGAGAGTCCTGACTGAGCCCCATTCCATGATCAGAGCTGTATTTATAGGGGACATCCCTCCTCATCTGAGACTCCCTCAGCCCAGAGATCAAAGCACACATCCTCCCCTCCCTCCCTCCCTCACTCCCCTCTTTTAGTTTTCACAACTGGAGTAATTAAGACGTCTCATTCAGTCTCAATGAGGCTGTTACAACGAGGCTCCAGTGAGTCTGGGAAGGACCCCCACCTCCAGCTCCACCTCCCCTCCTTCCTGCCTCCCAAAACAGATAATAGACACACCTCAGCCCAAAGTGTCTGCACCTCCCCTACAGCCGTCCATACTGTAAATAAATACATACAGACCCCTGAACTCTGTGTTCTTCTCTGTATAATCAAATGTTCACAACAGATTTGTACAGTTTTTATGAGCATCTGTGGGATCTTTCTTGTATTTTGGGTTCCCGGCAGATTTATTCTTCATCAAAGAGACAAAATGAGAAGTCAAACGATGATGTAAAGTCTGTTTGAAATGTAGAAATCAAAGCACAGAAAGTCTGAACTTCATCATTTCAAGGCAACTTTAAGTCAAACTCTTTTAAAAGGTTGAAAAAACTTGAAAGTTTTAGAAACAAAAAAATCTGTATTTCATAATTGAATATATATAATTTAAGCATCAAATCATGAAAAATAAGGTTCTCTGCTCTTCTTTTTGATAAAAAGTAAGTAAAATACAAAATTTTCTGTTTATAAAGTTTTTCTAAAGAAGAAAAGTAAATAATTTCAACAAAAGATCAGAAAAACTTGTTTTAGTTCATTTCAAAACTTAAACGTAAACTCTAAATAAGTTGAATAAAGTTTCTGTAACAGTAAAACACATTAAAAACCTTTATTTATACACATTTTAACGGAATTTACATGGAATAAAGTACAAATACAGAACAAGGACTGTAAATTGCAAAGAAAACCACAGTATATATTTCATGGCAAAAACTTGTATTTATACAGTAAAATATGGAATAAAACTCCAAAGAGCTTTTCTTGGTTTTATATTTAAAATAAATGGAATATGTTTCAGTTTTGGACTTTTAATTCTGCTTTTATCAGAGAATATTTGAGTCTCAATCTCAGAAATAAGCTTCTAAAATGTAAATATTTGCAGCTTTTCTTTGTTTCTATGTTTGTAAATTGAATATATTTGTGTTTTGGACTCTTTAGGTCAAACAGAGAACGTGAACATGCCAGTTTACATTCTGGTAAATTGTTACAGGACTTTAAATAAAGAGAATTTATCACATTTTTCTGCAGATTGACTGATGAAAAACAATTGTGTTGCTTTTCCAAACAGTCATTAATCAAACTGTGATTCGAGTGTGATAAACTGCTTCATCATAACAACTAAATTACATTTTATCTTCCATTAAAAGGAGGCTTTAGGTTAAATAACTGACATAATGAGCGGTGAGTGGTTTAATATAACAGCTGCAGCTAATCCGGGATGATCCCTGTAGATTAAAGACAAACTGTAACAACAGATTTAACACTGATGAGCTTTTAGGTTGCGTAATCTCTCTTTTAATCGATCAGGATTTAAGAAACGTGATCCTACATGATCAATAATCACAAGAAAGATGAATTCAAACATTAAAGATTATACAAAGTAAAAGTAGAAGTTTAGTTAAATTTTGTTTTAAAAACTCAAACTTTTATGAAATGAATTCTTTGTTTTTCTTTGTTTGTTTGTATTTTTTCTTTATTCTTTTATATTTACATCCTATCTTTGTTCGGGAGTGTCGATCAAAATGTATTTATAGCTCATTTTTTGCTCCAAACCTCAAAAAAAGGTTGAAATTTAGTTAAAAAATTCAGGTTGAACTGAATAAATTATTTACATTAAGTCAATATAAAATATTTTGTGAGATTAATTACTTTTTTTTATTTGAACCAAAGTTTTACTGTTCAGTGCACCTTGTCTGTACAGTATTAGTATCTGTAGTATTTCTACAGTAAAAACTGTATTTATTTAACTGTACCACATTACAGTGAATATTCTTAATATTATTCATTTATTTTCTCTTGTATTCATTCGAGGTAATCCAAAAGTAACCTAAAGTAACTTTAATGTTGTGATACTTGGATGAAGTAACTGATTACATCTTTTAAAGTAACTCTGGCCCCTCTCGTGGAGACGCCCCTGGATGTGCTC
This sequence comes from Dicentrarchus labrax, assembly GCF_905237075.1. NCBI lineage: Eukaryota > Metazoa > Chordata > Actinopteri > Moronidae > Dicentrarchus > Dicentrarchus labrax. The sequence goes on along the minus strand of NW_026136710.1, from coordinate 2,286,666 downwards.
AGGTTTTATGATCCGTGTTGGTATCAAAGGCAGCGACCTTTGAAGTGTCTCAGTATCCGTTAATGAGCTGTTAGCACCGCGGCCTCTCTCCCCTCTTCCTCCTCCTCCTCCTCCTTCTCCTCCTCCTCCGCGCTGCGCACAGACGGCGCGTCTGGAGGCGCAGATAGCGGCGCATGGACGGATCCATTGACCGGGCCGATCACCTCTCATTATCTTATCAATAGAGCCGCTTCGTGATTGACCCGATTAATCCTTTAAACCCGCTCTGTGTCTGAGCCCCGCGAACCATTTACACACAGAACAGCGCCTCCCTGTCCTCCCCTGTCCTCCCCGGAGACAGTCTCGGGTCAGTCCGGCACCGAGGAGGAGGAGGAGGAGGAGGAGGAGGGAGGAAGGTTATGAGCCACTTCACAGGTGGGATCATCCTCTTCAGGTCGTTATCAGTCACTTTAACTTGATCCCAAAATCCCCATTTTAGCATTGAAAGCGACACAATGAGATCAGATGAGTGAGTTTCCATTATGAGTGAGAGTACATTTACTCTAAGTACTGTACTTAAGTACTCTGTTTAGGTACTTTACTCACGTTTTATTCTACCTTTACTTTGAGTCCAGGTTCATTTTGGGGCATTTTGTTGACTGATTTTGTCTTTTTTTAGTGTTTTTCACATATATTTTATATGTAGTGTAAATATAATTTCATGTATTTTGAATCTGAATCCACCCTGAGACTGAAATATAGGGGAAACAAGCAAATCTTCACATTTCTGCTTTTAAAAAAAGATATAAATCAACTCAACCATTAATCTAAATATTGTTACAGCTATAAAAAGAGTCTCAAGTCAATATTCAACACTTTACTTTACATTCTACTTTTCAAGTCCAGGTTCATTTTGGTGCAATTTAAACACTGATTGTCTTTTTCTTGTGTGTTTTTAAACGTTTTTATTCACCTTACAGTATATATATATATATATATATATATATATATATATATATATATATACACACAAATACGTGTCTCTGCATTAATATGTATTTACTGTTCATACAGGCTCATGTATTTTCAATTTAAATCCATCCTGCATCCCTTTAATTCTGTGACTGAGGCTGAAATATTCACAGTTAAAAGCAGAATTTATTGCAAATCTGTCTCATTTTATACGACCAACAGTTGTTTTCTTATAAACTTACTGTCCTAACTATCAGATTGTTTATTTATATGAATATTGTATAAAAATTGAAGCTTTCGAATAACCTGAATCATTGATTTGATCAACTGATACTTCCACAAAAAAAATCCCCACCAGGCCTCTAAAGGAGACCTGCTTTTAATGGATGCTTTACTGTGTATATATTCATATAAACTGAATTCATGAGCTCTGAATGGACACAAAGTGAACAAATGTAGCTATTACAAGTAAAAGTAAAAGACGTTTTCTTATCAGCAGAATTTATTTCAGAAGCAAATATTGTAGTTTTCAAAACAAAGTGTTTCACACGAGGAGAAAACCTACAAAATAAAATCAACTAAAATAGAATAAAAGTCTTTAAACAAGATGAAAGACATGTTAAAAATCAGAAGTATTATCAAGAATATAAACTATTAAAGTAATTATTATCTCCTATATAACATTATATTCAGTATTATGTTCTCAGATACTTTATCAAAGTAAAAGAACCCGTAAAACGATGTAATAAATACTCGATTACAGTAAGAGTACAAAAGTTTTATTGATTTATTTCAGAAGCAAATATTGTAGACCACATTTTAAACATTATAGTTCCCCGTCTGTCTGTCTGTCTGTCTGTCTGTCTGTCTGTCTGTCACATCAAAGAGCTCGAGTGCTGCCTGTCACAGACCGGGACGGGACACGGCGAGGAGGAGCAGGCCGCCGCTGATACCCGTCCAGCCCCCGTTATACAACACAGACAGAGACGGAGGCGATCAGGAGCTCTTTGAACTCTTAACTGTACCAATCACCTGCCGGCTGGAGGGACTCTGTAATCAATAATTACGATACTTTATAGATCAGGATTATCAGATGAGTTAGTTCAACGCAGAACGGATCGATTTAAACAGTTAAATCAAACAATTTAAGCATGAAAGATATTTGAGAAGTAACTCAAGTAATTTGAGGTAAATTAAGTTAATTGTACTAATTTTATTTAGTTAACTGAAGTTAAACTCTCATACAAACTTATTTAAAATGTGTTCACAGAACTTAAATCTTCTTTAAACAAACAAAATAAAATAGTTACAACTGATCACATCAAACTTTTTAAGTAAAACACACTCAACTCAAAACATCCAGGAAAAACTTATTAATCAGGAATGTTTCTGCAAGTTAGTGACACTTAAATTTACGAGTAAAAGCAACTTAATCAATAATATTTTTTAACATAAAAAAATGAGTTTCTGTTACTTAAAGACGATCAGTTTTATTATTTTATTATTTATTGCACAATAAAGCCATAAGATCTGAGGTGACTACAGACCGCATCATTTATTTAATGATATAATATATAACAGATCTGGATATAGATCAATAAACTTGTACACTATTGGATCTTTATGTCCAGTGATTGATTTTCATCAATAAACAAACTTTTTCACCTCAATCAAAAGGAAAAAAACATCTAAAAATCAGGTCGATGGAAAGAAATCTACTGACTCATTGTTGTGTTTCAGGAGTCAATTAAACATTTTAATAACAGTTTGAAGTCCGAAGAGGTAAAATTATTCAGTATTTCACCAAAAAGAAGCAAAAAGTCCAAAAATACAGAAACATTTCTGTGTATCAGAACTTAGTTTTTCCTTCTTTCCTCTCAGATGTATCTGGTGGCCCTTTGGAGGGGCCCGACCCCCAGGTTGGGAACTGGTGGACTTAACTGTATATAAAGTCATTCAATAACTCCAACATTACACTGATGATCAGTAATAATCTGATAATGTTATTGATAATATCAGGAGACGTTTTACTGCACAATGTTTACTTTTTATACTTTCACTAAAATAAGATCAGAGGTGGGAAAAGTTTTTACACAAATATCTGAACTTTCTACTTCTTACAGTTTCAAAAACAGGCTCCTTACTTCAGTTTGAATGCGTTTGAGTGGAATTATTGATTTTTATTTCTATTCAGAGTCACTGCAGACTCTCCCAGTCTCACTCAGACAGACGTGACGTAAAGAAACGAGAGAGACACGTGACCCTGTTTGAAGTTTCCTAACCGGCAGAAAGAGAAAGGTTTTTAACTTGAGTAAAGAATCAGTTCATCTCCTTTTATCTGAGCATTTTTAAGTGTCTGTGAGTGAAGAATGTGTGAAAGCAAAGCAGGTTTATTTACATGAATCCTTTAAAACAAAGTGTTTTACATGAGGAGAAGACAAAGAATTACAATTTGCTGACCAAAAAACAAAATTAAATCAATTAAAATAGATAAAGTAACCTAAAATACAAAGATAATACAGTTATAAGATGTTCTGTATTCAGTAAATGAAAGATTTTTTAAAGATTATTCTGAAAAGTTTGTTGTAATATAGATTTTTTTGGTCATTTAACAACTGAAGTCAACGGTGAGTAAACGTGGAGCTCTGGAGATTTAAGTATATAAAAGTAACTTGTATTTATATGAAACAGAGACATTATTTTTACACTTTCAGGTCACAGATATTCTCTATCAGCGGCTATAAAAGCTCAGGAAGCCTCCGGTTGCTGCGTCACAGCCTCCAGCGCTCAGATTTCTGGTAGAACATTTAAATGTCTCTCCCCTCCGTCCCTCCATCCTCCCTTCTGTCCCCCATTTGATGAGGGGAGTCGCAGCGCCTGCTCGTCCACCAGGACCAGTCCCGCTGGCCCCATCAAAGCCCCGGGAGCCTTTGATGAGGTTGATAGGGATCAATGGGACAGGGGAAGAGGCCTTAACTGACTGTGTTACAGACGGGGCGGGCAACTGGTGGAGACTGCCGCTCAATGGAGATCAATGATTATTGGGCGTCATCACTGCCTTCATCTGCATTCAGCATCAGAAACAGACTCAGTTTAGGTTGGTTTTTAGCTGCCTGGTGCTAAACTGCACCTCAGTTAAAGGATACGACTGTAAATGTTTCAGTTTCAGGGATAATTACACAAAAAGTTAAAGAGGAAAAGTGCTTTTTTTTTTTTTTTAAGTCCAAATTAAAGGTGGAAAAGTTGTGTTCTCCTCTTAAGAATTTATATTTTAGGTGATAAATTGTGAGACTTCACAATCAGAGATAAATAGGTAAAGAAATCTAATTAAAAAATACGTATTTATTAGGATTTACGACGTATTAATGCAGCATATTGATCTGTAAATCTGTAACAGGTAGTGAAGTAACTTTATTGGAAAGAAGACACAAATGTAATTTACACAAATACACAACTTGTTCTTTAAATTAATTACGACTCACAGCAAAGCACTAAAGGTGGATTAATATTAATCCGCTGCTTAAAATAGTCCCCAAATAATTCACAATTTTCTCCTGTATGTTTGATAAAACTCCTTTTTATGATGTTTGATTTCTCTGCAGCTTTTCTACAAAATTGCAACATTTTTAGTTTTTTTTTTGCAGTTAAAAAAAAAAAAAAATAAAAATTTGTTTTTTTTTTTTAATAAAAAAAAAAAAAAAAAAAGTTGTTCCAGTGAGAATAAAACTGCTGCTAGTTTGCTGACGTCTGACTCAACGTTGTCCTGATTGGTGAAACTACAGCAATTAGTCCAATTTAATTAAATTAAATTTACGTTAACTGTTAAAAACTACAGCGACTATAAAACTTTATATTAGTGAGCTGATCTTCTGTGGGAGAGAGAGCCACTCACACATTAAAATACAGAATATGTGCAGCTTTAAAGCTTCTGTACGTAGGAGGTTCGATCCGGCTCAGGGTGTCGGACTGGATCTGATAAAGACCGACAGGACAGCCAGACCAAAGGAGACGTTAGCTCTTGTATGCAGAGATCTGAGAAGCACCAGGTCGGGACATGTGTCTCCCTCTGGTCTCCTGTCAGCGCCCGGGGGTGGGGGGGTCGAGGTGTGTTTGTGTCCATAACAGAGCAGCAAACAGGCCCATTAGAGATGAAAGGGTCTGAATGGAGCCAATCAAAGAGGGGCCCCACAGGAGGCCGTTACCCCACAGACAGCAGCAGCCTGGGACTGGGGCCGAGGAGGAGGACCAGGAGCACACGGTCCCAGTTACAGTCTGAGTTATAAGGCTCACATGTATGTTTCTGTCAGATTAAAGCAGCTTATTTACACCCAGACGTCGGCACAAAGGAGGAAAACAGATGTAAACAAACAGCTGAAAACCCCTCGGAGCCAAAAAAAAAAAAAAGGAAAATGCAAATAAACAGAAATCGGCAGTTTAAAAAGGAGAAAAACAACAAATATTGAGTTTTTGTTTTGGCTTGCTCAGATTGAAAAGAAATCTGCAGCTCAAAAGATTAAAATTTACACCAATTTGTCTCCAAGTTAACAGACGTTTGTTTTCACTGTTTTAAGAGGTTTGTTGTGTGAAGAGGAGACGTTGTTGTTGTTGTTGTTGTTTATGCTCTGAGGGGCAAAATGGTTTAGACTGTTCTATTATGTGACTCAGATTTAAAGTATAACTACACACGTGTAATATACAAACACACAGGGAACTATATAAACGGTATTTAACCATTAAGAGTTGTAACATGTACGGTAGCCTCAATGTCTCATACGTTCCTGCACTGGAAAAACTAACTTATAATATTAATAATATAATTATGAAATATTCTGTAAATCATTATAATGAGAACCTTTACTACTCAGTTAAAATATTGATTGTCATTATGAAGACTTCCCCCTCATATCGGCAGAAATGAGCTTCCATACTGAATACTGATAACTTTACTGTCATTTATTGTTTGTTGTAAAACTGCTGCTTGTTTTTGTTTATGTGATTTTTTTTAATGCTGTTTTGTTTTTTTGTTTTTTGAGATCAGAAACTTTCCTTGCTGCTGTCTTGAGCCGGAAAAGAGATGTTGAATCTACTCGTACTGCTGTATTTAACTAACAATACTTTTATACTTAAGTGGAGTCTGAATGCAGAATTTAACATTGTTGTTTTGTTATATATATTTATATGTTTATCTGTTTATTTGACAGGGACAGAGCAAGTTAATGAACAATAATATAGAAATAAAAGATGCAGAAGAACAAGCCAGAGTTAGCAAAATGCTAATGTCCATCCGTATTCCCCAGGCAGGAAACAGAAACAGAAACAGAATTAATGCTAATATTTACAGACGGTGCGGACTACAGGGGGAACTCGGCTCCTCTGAAAACATGATTTGTGAAATGTTGGGGGATACTGACATATCAGATCCTCCAAAAGACATTTTATAATGTCTGTTTTGTTTCTTTCTAGAAAAACATGTGAAAAACACATGTTTTTGAGTTTTTTTTGCAATGAAATTTCTGGAGAAAGTGAAATAATTCATTAAAAACTGAAGGCAACTCGTCCCAGTGGGACAGGAATCGGTTTGCGTTGATCGTTGATTTTAGAGGGACAGAAATATGCTATTATTGGGATTATGTGTAAACTGTTGATGTGTGATTTGTGCACGAGGGAGGCTCGTCACTTTAGAAAGGATACTGGGATTCTTGCCGTCAACACTAAAGCTCAATATCATTAACTTCAGATCAGAAAATATCAGAAAATAAACCCACAGGACAGCAGAAAAAGTGAAAGCTGTAGAGTTCAGACACTGTCAACAGACACAGTAACTGAGTTCTCTCACTTTATGCTTAAATCCTGACAAATAATCTAAATATATAAAACCTGGAGAATGAAACAGAGATCCTGAATGAGACTCTGAGGATCTGCTGATACATTTCCCGTGTGTGTGTGTGTGTGTGTGTGTGTGTGTGCGAGTGTGAACTCAGGGGTGTTTCCTTCACCTCTTCCTAACAGCCTCATTAACCTCTAAATACCGGTTTAACATCAAAGGCCGCGTCGGCGCTCACACCTCAGTCTGCCCTCACATCCAGTTCTCTTTCACACCTGCACACACTTCTTCCTCTACGCCCATTTTCTGCTCTTTAACAACCAAAAAACTACTTTATTTTTCACATTTTACACAGGTGAGCTGCACAGAAGGTAAACAGGATATAATGTACGTGGTGTATTAAAGCAGTACGTGGTGCAGAGAAGAGAAAGAGTTTGATTTTATGTTCCTGAATCACCATCGACACGTGTCTGTTTCTGACACCGTATGTGTGAACCAAAAGCTTCCGAGGGAGAAGGAGACATGAAGTCCTGCAGCGAGGAGACTGTGAGTCTGTGAGAACTGAGCACAGAGGGGATGTAGTTTGTGTAAATGTAAATGTATTTAAGGTTTTATACTCTTACCATCTGTATGAAAACACAGCTCCTGGAAAAACTAGTTTTTGTTTGTTAGAAGGAATTCATTTAAAGACTTTGGATACGTTAATTTAACTCAAAAAAAGTTGTTGAAACTGATCAAAAATGTAATTTTAACCCTTAACCCACTAAGATCACATCCTCAGTTATATTGTCCCAATATTTAGCAATGGATGCTAAAAAAAAGTTTTAAAAAAACTCTGTTTCCTTTGTGTTTTTATATCAGAATCCAATCATTGTGTCTTCCTGTAGAACACAATGTGACGCGTGCTTACGTCAGCACGAACTAACTGATTTCAATCAATAATATCCTGACATTCACCCGTCAACCAATCTTTAACTTTTAGCCACACAGAGCGAAGATTCATTAGTTTGCTAGATAACAGCATGGCATGTTTCTGTGGCGGAACTGAAAACAACTTATTTACCAAACAGACATCGTCTCTGTTTGTACATTCAGTGCTTATAAGTTTAGTGTAAATTAATAATATCCAGAAGTATATATGAAAAGAATGTGTATAGTAAAATGTTTTTAAGTAAAATTACAGTTTATTATATTTTTCTTTTTAATATGTGGTGTTTTGAATGTAAACATATTATCTGTTGACATGTTTGTTTGTTTTGTTTTATTAATGTTTTGTGTGGAATTAATTTTTGTGTGTTCTTAATTAACTAATAAGGATTCTAATAAAATAATAAAATCTGAGTTCAACCACTGAATTTAATCTTTGCTGTATTTTATAAACATTCATATGTTTGTTTTTAATATAAAATCTTAATCTGAACTAAAGCTGTCAGATAAATGTAGAGGAGAAAATACAAACACTGATTGTGGCGCCGCCCTGTGGACAGAAGTGAGTGTTTCATCTTGTTTCATTGTTGTTAACACAACTTAATTTTATTGGAGAAATGTTGTGATATACCTATTTATATTTATTTAAGTTCAATTAACTGATTGGAATCAGTGAAAATTAACTTATTTTACTGAAGTCATCTTAACAAATACTTTAGTTACTTAAATCAAATATTTTTTCATGCTTAAATTCTTTGAGTTAATAAACTTAAAAAGTTTAAGGTGATCAGCTCATATAAAATATATTAAACAGAGTCTGTTTCATAACCAGTTAAAAACTCCCTGTGGTTTATCTTTAACAGTAGTAGTAACTCTCAGTGTAGTAACTTTACAGTGTAGTAACTTACAGTGTAGTAATTTTACAGTGTAGTAACTTTACAGTGCAGTAACTTTACAGTGTAGTAACTTTAGTGTAGTAACTTTACAGTGTAGTAACTTTAGTGTTGTAACTTTACAGTGTAGTAACTTTAGTGTAGTAACTTTACAGTGTAGTAACTTTACAGTGTAGTAACTTTAGTGTAGTAACTTTACAGTGTAGTAACTTTAATGTAGTAACTTTACAGTGTAGTAACTTTACAGTGTAGTAACTTTACAGTGTAGTAACTTTACAGTGTAGTAACTTTACAGTGTAGTTACTTTAGTGTAGTAACTTTACAGTGTAGTAACTTTAGTGTAGTAACTTTACAATGTAGTAACTTACAGTGTAGTAACTTTAGTGTAGTAACTTTACAATGTAGTAACTTACAGTGTAGTAACTTTAGTGTAGTAACTTTACATGAGTAACTTTAGTGTAGTAACTTTACAGTGTAGTAACTTTTACAGTGTAGTAACTTTACAGTGCAGTAACTTACAGTGTAGTAACTTTAGTGTAGAATGTAGTAACTTTACAGTGTAGTAACTTACAGTGTAGTAACTTTACAGTGTAGTAACTTATTAGTAACTTTACAATGTAGTAACTTTAGTGTAGTAACTTAACAGTGTAGTAACTTTAGTGTAGTAATTTTACAGTGTAGTTACTTTAGTGTAGTAACTCAGTGTAGTAACTTTACAGTGCAGTAACTTACAGTGTAGTAACTTTACAATGTAGTAACTTTAGTGTAGTAACTTTACAGTGTAGTAATTAAGTGTAGTAACTTACAGTGTAGTAACTTTAGTGTAGTAACTTTACAGTGTAGTAACTTTAGTGTAGTAACTTTACAGTGTAGTAACTTTAGTGTAAAACTTACAGTGTAGTAACTTTACAGTGCAGTAACTTACAGTGTAGTAACTTTACAGTGTAGTAACTTTACAGTGTAGTAACTTTACAGTGTAGTAACTTTACAGTGTAGTAACTTTACAGTGTAGTAACTTTACAGTGTAGTAACTTTACAGTGCAGTAACTTACAGTGTAGTAACTTTACAATGTAGTAACTTTAGTGTAGTAATTTTACAGTGTAGTAACTTTAGTGTAGTAATTTTACAGTGTAGTAACTTTACAGTGTAACTTACATGTAGTTACTTTACAGTGTAGTAACTTTAATGTAGTAACTTTACAGTGTAGTTACTTTAGTGTAGTAACTTACAGTGTAGTAACTTACAGTGTAGATTACTCTCTCTGTGTGGTCTGACTTTGAGTGAAGGTGCAGATTAAAGCGATGAGGACGTTGCAGAATTAAGGTCAGTAGTACACAGGTGTGTTTGTGGTTTAACACAGTGAAACTTCATCGTGCTGCTGGAGTTGTACACAAATATAAAGTTAAAGAACATGTTTCACTCTGTTTGTTTGAGTGGATCAGACTGTTGTTGTTGTTCTTATCAGGTCTCTGAACTGAAGATTTAATCCCATCACAGTGACGGTTGAACTTCTTTTGAAAATTATACAAGAATCCTCAAATCTGCATCTCAGACTGACAGTAAATTATAATTCCACATTAATTATTATTAACTTATATACTTAAAGATATAAGTTCTACATTAAACAGTTCATAAACACCAGATATATGTTTTATATGTTGTTATATATTAACATCATATTATATTATCTTATAATATATGAGAAGTGTTAGTTAAAGCTAACACTTCTCAATCCTGACTGTTCCTCTGGCGCCGCCATAAGTTTAACATTCATCCTGTTTTTATGGGATTTGCTGACAGTGAGAAAAATGTAAAATATCACCCGTTGTATCCTTTAAGACTTAATTCAAACAACCTTTTATTGTGAAATACAAGCAGTTAACTTCCTCTCACAGGCACTCAAGTTCTAGAGGTATAGCATATAATTATCTTTTTAATTTATCATTTATTAACTACAACTAATACAGTCCAACACAATAAATCCTCATTTCATTAGGGTTGTAATGTTCAGGTTTTTTGGAGTTCAAGAGACAAGTTCTGCAAGTAAATATAAAAATAAAATAACATTAAAATATTTATATTCTTCAGTTAAAAGAGCTGCAATGTTTAAAACAAACATAACATGTAAAATACTGACTAAAATAAACTTTATTATTATTATATTATAGTTTCTGTTGTTTCATACTCTCATTGATTTAAATGAGGTGGACAAAATAACGGAAACACCTGCCAATATTTCAAAATACAATTTAACAGCATCCAAAATTATCATAAAACGACCTAAAATGACTTTAATGGAAATTAATTATTTAACTTTTATTCTTCAGTTCGTCCCATCTGCTAACATGGAGGCTTTATGCTGTACTGCAGTCGGCTACCAGTGGGCGATGAAGAGGGTCTGGCTTCACTTTATGTCGTCCATCTTTATAAACGTCGATAGTTGGACCTAATAGTATAAGACCAGGCCCGTTCAGGCGTTTCTCTCCGACGGAGGAACGAACTCCAGACCAAGATGAGCGAATATCTCCTCCTCTGACGTCGCCCTCAGATATTTACTCTGTGAGACCAAAGAGAGACAAACTCTGCTAATTCTGCACGAATGAAAAGGGACAGAAGAAGAATAATAAAGGTGTTTTATAAGTGTGTACCTGTCTGTTATCGTACAGAGCGTGGCTGCTCAGAGACATGGACTTCTCGTGGCCCGCCCAGCGTCGCAGCTCTCTCTCAAACAGCTGTGGAAAGTAATGGAGTCAGTTATTATTCCACCTTAAACACGAGTATTAAAAGTATTTGGAAATTATTTTACTACAAATCTTCATAGAGGCATTTGTTATGAACTCAAACTTTAAAAAAAAAACATTTAAAATCTATGAACAGTTTATATAATAGAGCCGAGTGTCTTAAACCTGCATTCTCTCTAACAACCAGCAGGGGGCGGCTCCATTACCATTCAGTCTTATGGAGAAATGAGCCGACTTCTCAGTTGATTTATTCCCTCAGTAAACAGTTTCCTGATGAGTTTCTGGTCTCAGTCTCTAGTTTCAGTCTTCTTCCATACAGCATGATGTTCATTTAGTAACTGATGGTCCCATTTAGAGTAAAACAGACCATAAAGCAGGGTATGCTTTAGGGCGGGGCTACCATGTGATTGACAGCTCATTCTCAGATTAAATATGGATCCAGATTCTTTCTCATTATTTATTAATTTAAGATGGATTTATTGTGAATTTTGTGGGTTTTTTAACCCCCTTTTAAAAAAATTATATCATAAATGCCACATCCCAACACTTTAAGTTAGTAAGTTAGGCTTTTATTTTGTATTTTATCTGCTTTATCTTATCTTTTTATCTTCTGTATATTCATTTATTTTGGTCTGTGTTATCTTTTATATGTCAGTTCTGCTTTGAGCTTTATGAGAATGATTGTTTACATTGTCAATAAAAAATAGATTTTCAAAATAAAAGTAATATCCTCCTTCTAAGTGATTTATGAAAAGGTCACCTTGGATCCCGTCCAGCCCAGCAGAGCAAAAGCGAACTGGCTGATTGGAGAGACCACGAGGTCCACTCTCACAGCTCTCCACGGTTTGTGTCCGGCTGGTTTTGTCTGATCCAGATCCAGATCCAGATCCAGTCCGCCGTTATCTGGAGTTTGCGCACCGTTTTCCGTCAGCGTCTCCGGATGTTTGGTTCCTCGTTTCTCCTCCTTGGTCAGTTTAAAGATGGAAAAACACCTCTCGAAGCGGTCCATGTTGGAGGCGGGCCGGGCGGGACCGTCTTTGGACTCCAGGTAAGAGTTTCTGGTGGTTTTCTGGTACAACAGGAAACCCTGCAGGGACAGAAAACTGTGTTATTATAATGCCAGTGCAGTGAGACTGAATCCAGATGATTTCTTACAGCGACTTCATGAAACAACCAACCTGAGATTCCAGCCAGGAGACGAGTTTGGGCATCAGTCCGACCTCTCTGCCCTCCTCTGGGTGCGTTATCAGGAAGTCAACGTCGTGGCCTGTCAGCTTTCCTCTGGACACAAAGTGACGTTTACATCAAACACTTAAATGTTGAAGTTTAAAGGTTTTAAATATGAGATTTAAAGCATTAATATATCAGCTATTCTCTGTGTAAAGACACAGAGTCACATGGTGTCTCTCTCCCTCTGCCTGTGTTGTATCGCAGCCTCTCTGTGGTTTGTTTCTATAGCCGGTCTGCTCCGACTGAAACTGCTGTTTTTATCATCTACGTCGGTGAATTAAGGATTTATTTGCACCAAACCAGAGTTGGTGATTGTTGGAAACACTAACAGAGACGCTTTTAATCAGTTTTATTCTGTTTCTGTCCACTTTGAATGAAGTTACTATGATCTGAAGGTAAAATGAGTGTTTTTGTCTCTGGAGTCTGGTGGAGAGTGATAGTGATCTTATGGCTGTTTGTGGTTAAACTAAAGGTCTATCTCTGTAGGGATCCTTTCCATAATGCTGTCAGACACTTCCTGACAGCATAATAGAACAACAAAGACAGTTTTTGGGGAGTTTTATTTTAATTTCTGTCCCATTTGAAGTGTGTTTATGTTTATCTGCTTGGTAAAATTACTGGTTTTGTCAATGGAGTTTGGTTGTCTGTAGCACAAATTGTGTTTGTCCCCATGTTTAACCTTTATAACCTCCTGGAAGGGTTCATGATACACTGTCTGTTTGCTCTTTTACCTCCTGAATCCTCCGATCAGAGTCATGTGTGCGCCTGGTAACACAGACACAACAGCTTTCTCCACGACCTCACCGATGGCGTCGGCGTCTGACTTACTGACCGGCTGGTTGAGGTCGTCGTAGTGCTCGAGGCCTGAAAGAAGTTACTCAGTCAGAGAGAAACTTTACGATCATAAAAACATTCTGAGAGCAGACACACACCTGCTTGTTGAGCTCGATTGAGCGTCGGTCCTGAATCCTGTAACTGCCGAAGGTTGTGTATCCCGTCTCGGATCCATCGGTCCGCTGTTCTCGCGCCGACTCCAAAAATACCTGTTAAAACCTGAAACGCACATTAATCATAAAACCTTCACCTCATTAGGTTTATGAGCATTTTAATAGTTTGTTTGAGCCAGCTAGTAAAGCAGTATCACACAGTACATCGCCTGATATGTGGCGTTTTTCTCTATTTCTAGATGGCGGCAGCGTTAGATAACTAACTATTTCAGTTCAGACTGCCAAGATGATCTTCGCTGACCTCACCGACACCATCAGATATCTCAGAAATACGGCCTACGAAACAAGTCGTCGCTCATTGCTCAACTAATTGTGCCTCTTCTTTAATGCTGCAGAAATAATGTGAGACGTTCTAACAAAGACGGATTGTTTAATTTAGGTTTTTAAAGGCTTGAAGAGGTAAAATAATACAATAAATACAATAAAACAGCATTAAAATGTCTTGTTTTCATCCATCAGTCTATCTGATGACCCTTCAGATGTTCCTTGAAGGTTGAAGAGCGCCGCGATACATCACGAGCTGACTTACCTTCAACGCTTTGTATCGCTCAGACTGTTTTGTAGATTCAACTTCACTTGAAGCTCCGTTCTCCAGAATATCCTACGAGAACAGAGAATAAATTATTAGATCCTGAGTTTGAAAAAGAAGCTAAAAAAAAAGGTTAGAAACATTTTAAAAAGGACATTTTCTGCTGACTTTGATGACTCTGAGTGAATGCTCTCCCAGACAGGGAAGCCCTCTGAGCTGCGTCATGCTCGCCACCGGTTTGGGGAGCGCCTTCAACACGGCAGCGGCCCGTCGAAACGCCACTCCTCGCCCGTCCTCCTCGCTGAGCTCGGCATTTTCAGCCAGGAGCGACAAAGCATCCTGAGGAAGGAAGATACACCACACACACACGTTTGAGACCACCTGGATGTTTTTTTTTATCTTCCTCTACAACGTCTGTCTGTCTGTCTGGAGGACGTACAGTGAGGACGGTGTTGTGGTTCTCCAGAGTCGTCCTCCTCTGACAGGCGTAGCTCGGTACGGAGAACGCCGCGACCTCCGCTTCGTTACCCTGCTGCTCCTGAAAGACACAGTCAGCAAACACCTGGATAACTGCAACCAAACTCCATTTAAAAAAAGTTACATTTTAGACTTCAGAAAGATTCACTCTTACAACATAAAGTCTTCTTCTCAATCCGGCATCAATATAATCCATGAAGATTAAACATCATAAAGAATATTAGAGAGAGAATATGCACAATATAACTTAATTAATTTATTTAATGTAGCCTTGTTTGTCTCTGCCAACACTTAATGGACTTTAATCCCTGCACAGTTTTACATGCATATATATATATATATATATATATAATTTCTTCCATAATTAATATCATACCTGTACTGTACATTTACAGCCGTATGTTTATAACTTCTAATTCTATCCTGTGCAGTTATATTTATTTCTACACCACGCCACTACATCCTGCTGTGACCTTATGTGTATATAAAAAGCTGTATTATATATTGTACATACAACTCTTATTCTATTTTGATTTAATGTGTATTAATTCTGATCTGCTGTGTTGTATCTGGAGCTGCTGTAGCGAGTGAATTTCTCCAACGTGGGATCAATAAAGTCTTCTATTATCTCATCTATCCTTTATTTATCTGCAGTGGCGTTAGTGTGTGGAGTGAAATGTACCTGCAGTTTATGTCTGTCCAGTATCTCAACAGGACGTCCTGCAGCCATGCTCTCGGTGTACCAGCTGACGTCCAGCAGGTGAGCAGGCGTGTGACCTCCGACCTGTGAGAGCAGCCACGTCCTGACCTCGTCACCGCCGTTGTTCTCGGAAATAACGTGTGTGACGCGCTCGCTGATAAAAGACAGAACAGATTGTTTAAAGTGTTTTTTAATCAAACGTTTGCTGAATCCAACCTGTTAAATATCGTTGTGCTTTAGACTGTTGATTGGCGGCGGTCGAATGGAATAAATACTGTACTTGAGTACAAAATCAAGGTACTTTAATGCAACTTTATACTTTATAACTATTGTACTTCAACAACAATTACTATTTTTAATCCTCTTCCTGTCCAGTGAAAACCTTAAAATGTCCTGATGTGCTGATTATACTTTTAAATCCTTTTAGTTTGAAGTGACACAGACTTAATTTCACAATTGTTATTTGTATTGTGAAAAATAAATAGTAAAAAATACTTAACCAGGAATGTTTTTAACTTAAAAAACTGAGTCTGTGTAACTTGCAATGTGTTTAATCAGTTAAAATAACTTCATCTCATTACAGTGTATTATTTAATATCCAAACTTTGATGATCTGAACACAAGCTGCATTATAACAACGGAAATGATCAGGAAGAAAACACTGAATTGGTCAGAAAATAAGCTTTAATAAGTCTGTTTGATTGTTAAAAAATAAAGAAAATACACAATACAGACAGAGAAATGTATAAAAAGTTCTTTAAAATATCAGGAAAACTCATCTCTGATCGATATTCATCCAAAATCTCTGGTTTTACACAAACTTCCTGCAGTTATTGGGTTCACATTGTTCAGTTTACCAGCTGTTCTCTCCTGTTATCGTTATTTATTAAATATAATATGAAATATTCCTCCACACTTTAATTCCTCTGCTTTGGATCATTAAGAGTTCACGTTACCTGAACACCTCCTCCACCTGGAATCCTTTCTTCCTCCCGAGCTGAGAGAGGAAAGCTCTCCGACTGGCTCCCAACTTTCTTTCCAACAGGAATAAAACAACCTGAGGGAACTGGTTTGGCTCTTTATGTCCTCCGTAGACTGTCCCAGAGCCCCCAGCAGGATGTGAGGACACCTTCCTCCTCTTTAAAGGCACCATGGTTCCCTCTGGCCTCCAATAAGACCTACAGCACCACAACTCCTACAAACATCTGCAGGAGAAACATATTTGATGTGTTAAACATCATCTTCTTCACTGACTTTAATAAAACTGTTTATCATTGCATAATAATCACTGTTAATTCAACTGAACGACGTTGCTGAGTTGATGTTTCTGATGTAGTTCAGTGGGAAATTAAAAAACCGCCTTCAGCTGCAGAACTTGTGTGTGAGAGAGCAACCGGATGCAGCTGCACCGGCTCCACCTGCGCGTTACAAAAATAGTTCCGACTGGAAACAGAAACTCCTAAAACTTCACTGTATGGAGGACAAATACTGCCAATACAAAAAAAAAAGAGAAAAAGATCGATAGATATGAATGCAAACTGTGATAAAAACAGAAATACTTTCAAGATAAAAAGTTTGAATTATCAGAGTTTTACTTACTTATCTCACAATTTTTGTTTTTGTATGTCAATATTTTTGCTTTCCACATTATTAATATTGATTTGTGTCATAATTTAAATGTAATTTAGATTTAAAAATCAATATATGTGGTTTGTTTTTTCTACATTCTTACTTACTACCTCATATTCTTGTATTATATTGATTCACCACTTGACTTTTTATTTCATAATTTTAATTTAGTATCTCTAGCATTATTATATCTAATAATAGTAATTAATCTACTCATTTTTATTTATGTTTTTACAGCTTCACCGCCGCATTACAAAAATAGTTCCACCTTTCCTGTATGGAAGCCAAATTCTGCCATTACCAAAAGAATTTCAATAAAATAAAAAAGATGATGGTAAGCAAACGTTTTCTATCTCATAATTTTGATTCTCTCACATTTCGGCTCATTTTTTTCTTAATTTTGAATTAATTGCTAACAATTTTATTTATTATTTTTAATTCATTTTTCTATTTTTAATGTCTACTTATGTTTTATGTTTTACTTGAACGTATCGTAATTGTTTTTCCTAGCAAATCAAAAGTTTGACTTTTATTTTCATGCACAACTCTTTATCTGTTTGTGTTTCTTTGTTTTTCCCCACCAGAAATTGTCTTTTTATTTATTATATATGACATTATTCAGTTAATAATAATGGTGCATCAATGTTAGAGCAGCTACGTTTGCTAGCTATATGTTTATTGGTTATTAAGTATTAGTTTTGCCAATTTGAGCCTCAAATAAATAATTAAATGACACAATCAGAGAAGGTAAACAAAGGGAAATTACTCTTTGGTGGAACTAACATCTAACGTGACAATGAGAACTATAGGAGGACGCTACTGTTTGATGTCTAAGCCAAATGGGTTTTATGCTTTATGATGTGTTTTTAATGTAATAGAGTAGAAATATTAAGCAGCATGAGTAGGTAAAGCACAAGTACCTCCCAACTTGTTCCTGCAGTAACTGATTAAATGAACTTCTTCTGAATTTCTTTCTCTATAATCACAGTACAGACGATGAGGACGAAAACCGTCTATAACCTCCACTCTTCCTGGAGCACAGACGACCATCAGCTCTGAGCTCATTTCATGGTTTAACAAGCAGCCGGTGTGAGTGTCCGGTGTGACCGAGCTGCTGATCGTTACCTGCCTGTAACACCAACAACAGCTCCACTGCAGCTAAAGTCTGAGGAACGTAAAGTACAGATCATTAAACTCTCATTAAAGTCAGTACGGACCATCATCTCTGTGTACGTCAGTATGTGAATGAGTAGTGTTCCAGTATCAGATATTATATTGACGAAGCCATTTCCTCTTAAAGTCCCTATGAGTAACTTTAATCTCGTGTTGATTCTGGCGCCCCCTGTGGACAAAAGCGGTAGTGTTTATATGGCCTTGTTTCATTGATTTCAAGGGGAATCCGACCCGCTTGTAGACATTAAAAATAACTATAAAAATATATAGAAATAGCCATTTTTCTCTCTTCTCTCTTGTTTCTTTATGCAGGCCATATAAAGGCAGTTGAGGCTGTTACATAACCAGTTTGTTTAAGCTTAAAGGAACAGTTTGACTTCTTGTTGTTAATTAGAAGACGAGAGGATTTAGTTGATTATTCGATTGGTTGTAATCTGCAACTTCACCACTAGATGCCACCAAACACACTCATCCTTTAAAGCCCCCTCAGAGTTTCTTCTTATTCCAACAGTTTGAATGATGACTGTGCAGAGTTTGACACTAAAAGGATGTTTTCACATTAATCTGCTAAAAGTTTCTCTGAACGTGTTATCACTGTCAGGATGTTAGCGTGTTACCATTTACCCCCCCCGACAGTATCAGCAGAGCACAGGGGGGAAGTGCTCAGAGATTTGGATGGTTAGATATCCAGAGCCAGTCCTTATTATCGAGAAATATCTTCTTCTTTTTTTACGTTGGAAGATGCTGACGGAGATATATCTTGTAAATGAGAGCACACAGAAAGATGGTGTGTATGAATAATTTAGCCACTGTGGTATGTTACAAAGAATAATGACCAACACATGTTCTGAGCTGGAGGTTTTACTGTCAGCGAACTCAAACACAGAATCAGTTCATCCATTTTCGGTCAACAGGTTTTAGTTTTCTCTCTGTTCAAGAAAAATAAAACCTAAATGTTGTTTACACAGAAGGAGGATCTGAAACTGATTTATCTTCAGTACTTCAGTTATTCCCCTGAAACTTTCGCCTGAAACAGCCTCAGAGTTATTGCAGATCAAACTTTATTATACTCTCTATATTTCAAGAATCTTTATGTTTTTTTTCTTTTAATTTGCTTTTAGTAAAATATTAAAATCCCAATAAATATACAAATATACAAATAGATCATGACACATATTTGACAGAGTAGTCTACATATTATATATATATATATATATATATATATAAGCATAAATCTGTTATGTTATGTACACAAATATATTATTATATGATTGTTTGGCCCTTCAGTTAAATTTTTGTCAGTTTAATAATTAAGTTTAAGGGATCATTACCAAAAAATGTCTCCTCAAGCTGTTTCATTACAACAAAAAAACAATATAATATTAAATATTATATTATCTTGCAAAAGTACGTTTTTATGAATGGACTGAATAAAATATAAAGGAAAATAATACATTACAAAAAATATAATACTATAATAAATAATCCGTTGAAAGTACGTTTTCAAAAGGATGAAAATAAATTAATAACTAAATAAAATAAAATAAAAAATAATAATAATCAAAAACAGAATTACTATTTTATATATGTATGTCTATGTTGGATATAATATAATATAATATAATACATTATAATATATATGATAATATAATAAAACGCTCTATTATATATATTTTTTAAGTTTTTATGAAAGATTACATACGAAATTAAATAAAATTAAATAATTAATTATGAATAATATAATATAACATAATCTTGCGAATGTTTCAGACTGAATATAAAATAAAATAATGCCATATTATAAAAAATAATCTCTAACTACGTTTTAATGAATAGAAAATAAAAAATAAAATAAAATAAAGCCATATAAAATAATGAAATTTCACATTATTATTATATTACATTCTAATGATTTAAATGTGATTATTGTATAAATAGTAAGTCCTTATAAAGCTCGTATAAAGTCCACATTCAGCTGT
The DNA here is from genome assembly GCF_905237075.1 of Dicentrarchus labrax. Classification (NCBI taxonomy): domain Eukaryota; kingdom Metazoa; phylum Chordata; class Actinopteri; family Moronidae; genus Dicentrarchus; species Dicentrarchus labrax. The sequence continues at coordinate 2,266,605 of NW_026136710.1, read as the reverse complement.
ACAGTGTGTCCTCAGCCTTCACTCCTCCCACTGATCATATGACCAACAACAACTCTTCTGCACTTCCTCAAACGAGCTCATCCTGTGTGTGTGTGTGTGTGAGAGAGAGAGAGAGAGAGTGTGTGTGTGAGTGAGTGTGTGTGTGTATATATATCCAGTCTGCACGCACTCATTCAAACAGCACACCCCTCCCTCCGGACCAGGAAACCCCGACCGAGCTCCTCCAGGTGGACCCGGTTCTGCTGCTGCTGCTGCTGCTGCTGCTGCTGCTGCTGTGGAGGCCCAGATGGCAGGTCTGAGGATCGGATCCGGAGCGACAGGGACCCGGCAGAGAGGACTCCCAGCAGCCCTCGCTGTCCTCACGCTGCTCACCTGCTGCGTCAGGTGTGCGGAACCGCGCGCAAAACCGAGCAACATCATCCTCATCCTGGCCGACGACCAGGACGTTCAGCTGGGGGGGATGGTGAGTGCACCCCGCCTGGAAACAATCACATGTATCGATCCAGGAGAGAGTTTAGAGACACTTCTGGTGTGTTCCTCCCTGTAAAGTCGCTCCTCTGAGGCTTCATAGAGCCGCAGGAGTCGGTTCAGAGTCACTTTATGGTGTTTTTATCACATTATTATCCACATTGGTGTTGATACAGAAGATTTAAACGGTGGTTGTGCAATCTGCTGCCCCATCAGGCTGTCAGCTGGAAATAAAGGAAGTGTTTGTGACTCCAGAAACTAGAAGTCTCTTAGATATATACTGAATATTTGATATGAACAGTGTTTGTGCAACAAGCTGCTCGCTGTCTTTCTACTGTAACTCACTGCTGTAGTGCTGCCTGGATCCGATCCGATCAGATAAACTTTACTGATCCCAAACCTGGGAAGTTCCCTCTCTACAGCAGCTCCAGATACAACACAGCGAGACAGAAAAAATACACATTAAATATTAAGATATAATGAAAATAGAGTTTTATGTAACCAGCGACAACGTCACTTCTGCTGCTCGTTATCAGGGATCATTATTAAATTAGTCAGAGAAGAATCAATAGATCCACAGACGAGTGAGACGACTATATAATTATACATTTTAAGTGAGGTAGTTTTAGTTGAAGAGTAACTAAACCCCAAACCCTCTGAATGTGGGTATTTCGTAGTGCTGTTGGTCCTAATCGGGACATTTTAGAGCATTTTACTGTTTAAATTCTCCATATAATTCCTTTAAAAATGCAGCGATCTACTGGTTGAAACACGGTTATTGTAATTTAATGTCGCTATTAGCTGATCTGGTGGCAGCTTTCTAACGTCTCCACCCTGCAGACCGCGGCCTGCTGCGTAGCCATTAGCCAAGAGCTAGCCTCTCTGAGCCACTGGCTTAGGCCCCGAATGTGCTTCTAGTGACTGTAAAAGCCCCGGCAGACAAAAAGAGGCGGGGCTTAGAAAGGGTAAATTGTCCCGGCTCGTTCAGGCAATAACAAACGAGCGAGGGCCACAATAACCTTTAATACAACGATGGATTCATTAAGAATAACTGGAAATAAACAAGTGTTAGCTGATTTAAACTTATTACGTTCCTTTAATCAAAGTTTAATCACCATCATCAGGAGCAGATCGCAGTCTGAGAAGGAAACGGGTCTCTAGAGGAGGGTAATATCTGCATTAGTGCCCTTAGACCCACTCAGTGTATTATTTATAGAGCCGTTCATTCACAAACAGACAAGAAGCTTCTCTCTTTGAGCTCATTTGCATGTTGTGTCACTTTGCATGTGTCTCTTTGTTCTGCAGACCCCGATGAAGAAAACGAAAGCTTTAATCGGAGACGCAGGAGCAACGTTTGTGAATGCAGTGAGTTCATTTACCGAGCGCTGGACAGTACATACATGCACTATTTCTACTGATATTCCACTACATCCTTGTATGTGAAAACCTACTTGGCAATAAACCCCGATTCTGATTTTACATTAAAGAGACGAGTATATAGAATACAGTTAAAGATTAAACCAGCGGCTGCCAACCTCTTTGTCTTGTCAGGCTGCTCGTCATGTGTCAAATGTCTCTGAGCTGTCAGCACAGGAATTTCCCCTTTAAACCTCTCACAGACTTCCTTGTAATTAATTTTTTGAGGCCCTAAGAAGTAAAAATATCCAACATTTCACAGAAAATGAAGGAGAATTAACACGATAAACAAAGATTTGTTCCCATGAATCATCTCAGGACCCCTCAGCTTTATCTGGTGACTCTTATGGACTAACAAGTGCTTCTATTTTTAATAGTTTCAGTACATTGAGCTAATAATACTTCTGTTATTTTTAGTGAGCGCTCACCTATGATTTCACATTGTTTGTTTTAAATGTTGAAACTGAACACATCCTCCTCCTCTCCTCTGCCGCCATGTGCTTCTCTTTCGTCACCTTTTTTCCTCTCGTCTTCCTCTATTGCCGCTCTCGCTTCCTTTCTCTCCGTCGCAGTTCACCGTCACGCCACTGTGCTGCCCCAGCCGGAGCAGCGTACTGACGGGCCGGTACCCCCACAACCACGAGGTGAGGAACAACTCGCTGTCCGGGAACTGCTCCAGCCTTCAGTGGCAGAAAGGGCCCGAGGCCGAGGCCTTCCCCGTCTACCTCAACAAACTGAAGTACCAGACGTTTTTCGCTGGAAAATACCTGAACCAGGTCTGAACACACAAACACTTACACAACACTGAGTTTACGACACTTCCTGTTTATTTGACATGTGATTGAGTCATGCAGTCAGAAGTTAGGAAGAAGATATAGCTTTAAAGCTTTAAAAAATGCAAACAGTAGGTCTATATCTCAGTATTTGGTTCGCTTCTGTGAAGAAAAGTAAATGTAAACTGTCTAATAGAACAACAGCCAAGTACCAGGGACAATAAAACTCTGAATGTGTCAAAAAAGAAGCCTATTAAGTTTATTATTGTTAAAAAATATTTAAAAAATACATAATACAGACAGAGAATTGCATTAAAAGTTGCTCAGAATTCATCTAAATCACTCGTTTTACACAAACTTCCTGCAGTTACTGAGTTCACTGTTTGGGTTCATTGTACAGTTTTAAATATATTATGAAATATCCATAAAGTATGTCACTGAGTCAGTTTAATAAATGACAGAAAAGGTTCCTTTAAGGAAAAAGGTTGGGAACAGCTCTTCAGAGGATCACCAAAGTTTTTACAATCTATCCTGAGGGGAACTCGAGTGTCTGTATCCATCCGTCCATCCATCCGTCCATCCATCCGACAGCTGTTGATATATTTCAGTCTGGATCAAAGAAGTGGACTGAACTTGTTATTCTGCATTGTGGAAACTGGCTCTGTGTAGAAGAAGTCGCTATGATAGTACAACAGTTCTTACCTGTTACACCAGCGTGACTGCGTCTTAGAAAAATACTTCTGAAAGTGCAACAGCCTCGGGAACATGATATAAAACAACAAACACAACCTGAAGCTTGAACAAGAAACACGTGACTGGACAAACTTATTGCAAAATATCTCAGATGAAAGGTTTGTTCATGCTGGAGAGATTCCTGTCCAAACAGATCAATGTAATGTTACTGGAAACCTTCAGGAGAGCTTCGGATACTTAAATAAAAGGATATGTTGGATGATTGAGACTAGAGGAGGTCAACAGTATTCGCATATCTCACCTCAACCACCAGTGGGCGGGTTGTTGCTGCACTGTCTGCACCCTGACTTCCTGTAACAGACCTCCAAACTACATATTTGAGCCTTGAGTCATTTTTACCAGCAGTTGTTAGTCATGCTTGCTGCAAGAGACGACTGGAATAAGTGTTACACAGAGGCGTCAGAGGATGAATCCTGATAACTTCAGTGATCCTCTGACAACTATTTGATGGATTGCCATAAAATTGGTTGAGCGAGAACTCGGCTGAAATAAGTGTCCGGTACAGATAATGTTGTTTTTACGAGTAAAATGTGTTAATATAATAAACAACTTTAAATATTTCTCCTACGGAAGCCCTCAAAGGCAAATTATTATTATTTTTCTCATGACCAACAGGTGGAATTTTAAGACATTTTTCATTCGTTTTCACAGCGAAAAAAGTTAAACTTTTCTTTTCACAGGTAGAAAAACATCAAAATAAAAAATAATTTGCCTTTCAGAGCTTCCGTACTGTTCTGAAAACAGTTTTTCTAATAAGTACAGCAACTTTTTATCAACTCATAAGCAATTTCAGGCATTAATGAACAACTTCTGTTGAACTGATACAGATAATAGAGCCATCCCCAGTAAACACGAGAAGCTTTATACTTACTTACTTACTTATACATGTAGCTTTAAGCTGTAGACTCTTGTTGTATCATTTTGTTTTTCTGCAGTATGGAAAGAAAGAGGCAGGAGACGTTGGCCACATCCCACCTGGCTGGGATCAGTGGCATGCACTGGTAAGTCTCCATAAACACACACACACACACACACACACACACACACACACACACACACACACACACACACACACACACACACACACATTAAATACTGTATTTACAGGTTCTGCTGTCACAGCCTTTTGCTGTATGGTTACAGGTGGGGAACTCGCAGTACTACAACTACACACTCTCCGTCAACGCCAAAGAAGAAAAGCACGGAGACAGTTATGAGAAGGACTACCTCACAGACCTCATAGTAAGCAGTAATCACGGTCTGAACGCGGTGCAATGACTCCTGCCTGAACCCAACCTGTGATCAGCAGTATTTTCATGCATTTCAACATGTACTGGGACATTTATGTAAGGATTTATGAGAAGAACTAAGAGTGTTCACCTTTTAAAAATCGTCTGCATCAGCTGCTGTCGTAGAAATATAAAATGTCAGCAGGGTGAAAGGTTAATCATCAATGACCAGATGCACTAGAAATGTATGAAATCAGCCAGCTGTACTGATCATTTATGAGTATTTACACTTAGATTTGTAGAGTATTTCGAGTTTGGTTTTTATTTAAATGTGTTTTCTGTTTCCTCCTCATCACATTCAGCTTTGAATATAAGAGTTGAACTTTCTCTTGTCGCCGGCACTGCTGGCTGTTAGTGAGCCGCAGTAATGTTTGTACTTTTTATCAGCAGTGAGGACGGTAAACAAACAGTTATGAAGGGTTACGCCTTTTTGATTTTAATATTACACTTCCATAAAGTTGGGGAACTGGAAGTCGACAGACTAAACATCATTAAGAGTTTACAGCCACGCTGGCGGCTCTTTATGGTCGTATTTACACACAGTGGTGCTTTGAGCTAAATTCTAACTGCCCGTTGTTGAGCAGGTACAAAGTTAAAGCTAAACTAAAAGTATTGGACAGTAACATTTTGACTTGGTGTTGATGGTAGACGACCTGATAAAATACTGGCAGGTGATTGGATGATCAATATAATGTCAAACTCTCACTGAAGCCAGTCGGGAAAAGAGTGAAAACATCTTTCAGAAATAACCTCCAAAAACCTTGAGGAACTATCTTTAAAGCTGAGCTCACCACAGCGTATGTCAGCACAGAGGTTAAAAGCCTGAAGCGATGTTGTTGTTGACAGTTTCTACCAAAGAACAGCTTCAAGATTCTTTCTTTCTTTTTCTTCAGGACTCTTTCAGGTTTATATTTTTGCTGCAAAATAGGAAAAACTTTAAAGCTGTTCAGTGATTCAATAAATGTAGAACTTAATTAATAAAACTTAATTAAACTCAAATCAAATAAAAAAAGTAAGTTGAACTTTGAACAGACATGTGAGACTTCTAATAACATTTGTTTTGCAGCGTGTGACCAGTTGCTGGTGTGATAATGACTCATAGATGCAGAAAACACCACAATCATTAACATACCGCTGGTGTTTCCTGACAAAGACAAAGAGTTTCTGTCTTCGCCTCTTCCTCTGTGTCTTTTAATCAAATGTATAATTCATAGTGTTTAATCCTCCATCCAGACGAACCGGTCCCTGAACTTCCTGGACAACAGGAGCCCTCAGCATCCGTTCTTCCTGATGCTGTCTCCTCCGGCTCCTCACTCGCCCTGGACGGCGGCGCCGCAGTACCAGAAAGAGTTCGGCGACGTTAAAGCTCCTCGAGATGGGAGCTTTGACAAACCGGGGAAGGTTTGTCCAAGTTAACGTCAAACATTATTACTCTGATAAATGTCTTTTTTTTAAATGGTCTTTACCAGTGAATCTCTGTTTGTGTTTCAGGACAAACACTGGCTGCTGCGTCAACCGATCAACCCCATGCCGAGCAAGACACTAGACTACCTGGATAATGCGTACAGGAGAAGGTACGACTGCAAACGCTCTGGTTCAGACTGAAATATCTCATTAAACTAGAAGTTATGAAGGTTTAACGTCATCTTCTGGAGGGACGTTGGTTTGCTGCAAGTCCTGCAGTAGAGGAAGCACTGACTGTATATAATAAGAGCTTCTGGGTCTGAAGTGAAGCCAATGTGGAAGTGTCTTTAACTTGCATTCTTTCTAAAGGCCAGCAGGGCCTCCGTTACCATTCAGTCTTATGAAAAAATGAGCCGACTTCTCAGTTGATTTATTCCCTCAGTAAACCGTTTCCTGATGAGTTTATGGTCTCAGTCTCTAGTTTCAGTCTTCTTCCATACAGCATGATGTTCATTTAGTAACTGATGGTCCCATTTAGAGTAAAACAGACCATAAAGCAGGGTATGCTTTAGGGCGGGGCTACCTTGTGATTGACAGCTCATTCTCAGTGAGTCCGTCCAGCTCAACGCACCAAACTCAGATCAAACTGTCAAACAGTGCTGATCAGATATGGATTCAGATTCTGTTGTTGACTGTTTCTCTCCTCAAATCAGTTCACAAACATATTTTACTATTTATCCGCCATTGTTTCATCGTCTTAAAAAGTAAAACTATGCTATGTGCTGCAGGTGGCAGACTCTGTTATCTGTGGATGACATGGTGGAGTTGCTGCTGAAGAAACTGGATAGTATAAAAGAACTGGACAATACCTACATCTTCTACACCTCTGACAACGGCTACCACACAGGTCTGAAGTCGGTCCTCGGGTCCTCGGGTGGTTTAATACGGTGTGTTTACTGTCTGTGTGCTGTTCTACGGTAATAACCTGTCTGCTCTGTTACAGGTCAGTTCTCTCTGCCCATCGATAAGCGGCAGCTGTATGAATTTGACATCCGGGTCCCGCTCATGGTCCGTGGTCCTGGCATCAAACCAAACCAGACGCTGCAGGTTGCAAACAATCTGACACACACACACACGCACACGTTTACTTACATCTGTTATAAAACGCAGAAATGTGGCTGTAATCTTGGTCTGTTTTTTTAATTCTGTCTGTGTTGTTTGACTCCTTTAGGCTCCTGTGTTGAATATTGATCTGGCTCCCACCATACTGGACATATCTGGTGTCAACCTGTCTACTGTGAATGTGGATGGACAGTCTTTCCTCTCTCAGATGGTCAGATTTCTCTTTAAATTAACCTAAATATTAATTTATTTCCCACAATCTTAAACTAAACTAACTTAAAATCTCTCTATTAGGCCCCTTCACTGCGTAACGGCACTGCACGGCCATTTTTCCTTGTTGAATACACCGGGGAGGGACATCCGACAACAGATCCTGCTTGTCCCAAACTAGGTCCTGGACTGTCTGTAAGTATCTACAGCGAGAAAAGACCAAGATCCTGATCCAGGCAGAGTTGGCTAATAGGACCGCTTGCTGCATGGCTAACTAAATAACAGTTAGCAGCAGTGAGTGGTTACTTTAGCAACAAGTAAAACTATCAGTCCACTAGGAAACTGTAATTTACAGAGAGTTAATTAATTGGTAAAAATACCAGCTTTTACATAATGTCGCTTTAAAACTAAAAGTAACAATACCACAATGTAGAAATACTGATAAAAGTAGTTACAAGTAAAAGTCCTGCATTTATTAAATAAATTTCACATAAAAGTCTAAACGCATTTGCATTCAAATATACTTTAAAGGACCAAAAGTAACAGTTACTCAGAATGCCTAATGTCAGAAAGATGTATATTCTATTAATGGATTGTAATTATTGATGAATTAATGTGTAATCTGCTTTAATGCTGCAGCTGGTAAAAGTGTGTAAATTATCTAAATCTGCAAAGCGACTAAGTTACAATATTCCCTCTGAAATGTATGTAGACAAATTTGAGCAATCACTGTAGTTTCCTGTAAGTTTCACCCATCATAGTCCCCCGTGTAAAACACTGAGCCATACGTCACCAAACTACTAACGATTTTACTCTCACTGGAACAAGTTGACTTACATTTTTAAAGAATTTATATAAAAATCCCCCCCAAAACCCTACAATTTCATTAAAAAAGAAATGCTTAAAACATGCATCAGAGTTTCAGGCATTTTAGGCCTCAACAATCTCCAAAAAAACCTGAAGGGAAATACTGAAGTGAAGCACAAGCTCTTAATTACATTTCACTGAATTACCACCCAACGTGTGGGTGTCATCTGCATACAATACAACATAACAAAATTATCTGTAGCGCTAATGAGTGATAAAAAAATAATGATATAATTCTTATTTATCAGCACTAATTAAACACTTGATTTTCTACAGCAATGTTTCCCAGACTGCGTGTGCGAAGACGCCTTCAACAACACCTACGCCTGCGTCAGGACCCTCGACGGTCAACAAAACCTTCAATACTGCGAGTTCGCAGACAGCGAGGTATGGCGGTGACATGCACTTGCTTTGTACTGCTTTTTACTGGTCTGTGGGGCTCAGCGTCTGTTCTTCTCCCTGCGTCCCTCAGTCGTTCGTGGAGGTGTACAACCTGACGTCGGACCCCCACCAGCTGGAGAACATCGTGAAGAAGGTGGATCCGACCATCCTGCAGGCGATGAACCAGCGGCTCATAAAGCTGCAGTCCTGTGCGGGCGACAGCTGCCGCGACACGAAGTGAAGAAGCTCGAGGAAGGTGCCAAACAGACGGCGTCATACTGCCAGTGGAGTCTGAGTGTTTGGTCAATTTTTACCACAAGTATGATGATTCGAGATGCGGTTCTTTATAACAATGTTTCCTACTGTGAAATGATGACGTCTCAGAAGGAAAAGTGCAAATAATCAGATTAATGATGGTTTAATGAATTCTGTTTAGCTGCTTCAGTTTCAGGGTCCTGGTGTTGTGCTGTGCCGGCTCACTGTCACACTGTCATGGTTTACTGGGACACTTAAGTAGAACGGAGCCATCGTTAGAGAAAAAGTTCGACATTTTGGGGAAACGCACTTACTTGCGCTGATACCACTCGAGGCTTGACCGTATAATATGTATAATTATTATTTTAAAAGTGGTGAACTCTGGGACAGTTTGATAGTGAATGTAATAACGTTTTCCCCTCATGTACTTCCTTAGCGGTCGGCGTACCTCTTAAAAATAAATTTATGGAGCCAGCAGCCGGTTAGCTTAGCTTAGCACAAAGACTGGTAACGGATGGGAACAGCTAGCATGGCTCTGTGCAAAGGTAAGAAAATCTGCCTCGCAGCATCTCGAAAGCTCACTAAGTTTGATGTTGCTGGACAACTTGCTAATAAGCTGATTTCCCAAAATATCGAACTTTTCCTTTAATTTCATTAATAACACGTTTGTGCTTTTCCTCCTGTGACAAAAGTCAAAATATCTGATGTGAAAAATATCTATTTTTTTTCTGAGCTGTGCTCATATATCTCATACTTTTTAGTTTATTATATATTCTTTTAAGATACACTCTTTGCCCGGTTCATATTGTGCAGACACGACTTCGTCTATCTATAAACTGCACTACACTTTAAATCTTCACAGGTTCAGGGTTCAATATGCACATTTAAACATTTTCACAGAAATATTTCCAGTATTTGTCGGATAGTTCTGTTCTGAAATGAAAACGCAACCAAAGGTTCGCTGGTCCGCTGTAGCTGTCTTTAATCCAATCGTCTCTACAGGAGAGGTTCCACGTTTATGGTAAAACGCACGTTTGAGAGTTCGATAAGAAGATTGATAACCACTCTCATGTCTGTCCCATATGAAGCTATCACCAGCAGCCTATTAGCTTAGCTTAGCATAAAGAGAAAGAGAGAAACAGCCATCAATATCGGTATATAACAACACCCATATTGTGGACAGAGCCAGGCTAGCTGTTTCCCCCCGTTTTCAGTCTTTATGCTAAGCTAAGCTAACCGACTGCTGGCTCTATCTACATAAAGTGGCGTCAATCTTCTCGCCTCTTTCTCGTCTATTTCTTTCAGATGAATCTGTGTAAAGTACAGCTCATTAATGTGTTTTATGGACGTAATTTACTTTGTGCCTCAGATTTAAAGGATGAAAAGCTTTTAAAAAAGGTTAATCCTGATGTTTATCACAATACTTAACGGTAAGTATTAACGATACCATTTGTAAAGAGCCGTTTTAAAGACGGGGGGGGGGGTGCTGTGACACGTTTGAGTTTAGACGTTTTAATTGTGAGGAAAAAGGGAAAATTCACATGGTAACATTTAGAAACGCTTTAATCATGTGTGCCTTGTATTTGCACTGACGAGCCCCATGTGCCTTTTTAAATGTGAATGTATTTGCACTGTGATGAAATTGATTAAAAATAAATCAAAATAAGCATTTCAATGTGTTTGTCGTGTGGATGTTGTTGTACATTATCGTATCCTCTGTATGAGGAATGGGATTGTTTTTTAGTCTTTTTTTAATAGCAAGAAAATGAAGTTAACTTAAAGATTACCGTATAATTACAGAATTCATTCATTCATTTTTGGCGATAAATTATTTGAACGAAAAACAAATAGTTGAAACTGATTACATGGAACATTTTAAGTAACACACACTCAGTTTTGTAAGTTAATAAAATTCTTTAGGTGGTTTTTAGTAGATATTTTGTTTTCACGCTGCAAATAAAAATGTCAAAGTCTGTCACCTAAAATTACTAAAACTACTTGATGGATGTTTGTTTTTAACTCTCAATATTCTGTTTGTTTTACTTTAAAATTGTAATATGGTCATTTCATCACTTCTTTTAGTTAAATTAACAACAATGTCTGATGCAACCAGCAGTAAACATTGATTATTGGGGTTTTTAGTGGTCAGTCTGTAATGAGGCAGAAAGGAAACACAGGGAAAGAGAGAGAGGGACGTGATGTGGTTCCAACCTTTTTCCGTAAGGGACCACTTTTATATCTTTAATTAAACTGACTTAGTGACTATATTTTATACACTTATATACTCAATAGTATTTTAGGTACTTTTTATACAATTCTCTCTGTATTATATGTTTATTTTAACATTTTCTCTTCACATAAATGAACCAAATGCTGAGATATAGGTCTCCTGTGTATATTGTTTATGTTTTCTTACAGTCCCTGAAATAAAAGTGGCCTTGTGATGCCCCTGTGAAGCTTTGGTGACCCCTAATGGGGGCCCCGACCCTCGGGTTGGGAACCACTGCTTTACTGGACAGCGACGCAATTTTGCCTGCAATACTTTTCAGACACTTTACACTAAAAAATTGTTTTATAAATCATAACAGAAGTTATCTCAGGACAAATAAAAAAGGTCTAGACTGTACAAAAATGATTAGGACGTCCTGCAAATGGAGTCACGTTAACAGTAACAGAGGAAACATCTCGGAGGAACGTATGGAGAAAACGATGTGTTTCACGCAGACAGAATTATTGTAACACTCGTCAAATATCAGATAAAGTCGCCTGTGGACGTCTTACTGTGTAATTGTTTGATTTGAGCTGTTTCTTTTATGTATTTTCCAGGTTTGTGCAAACTAGCTTAAGTTATAAATGCAATGATATGACTGGTTCATGCTAAAGACTTCCTCCTGTTATTATACACATTAAATGAAATACATGGAAGCATAAGTCATTTCTATTTAAACTCCTTTATTAAACTGAATTACCTGATAAGGAGTCTGATCTGGTTTAACTGGTTTATTTATGAAACTCCCTCTGCTCTGAAAAAGAAAGTGACTCACACCGATTTCATGTTTACGTTTCATTAAACTTGAACTTTCCACAGACAGAAACTGTGATGATAAAAGGATACACACAGTATATTAAACAGTGTTCTTACTGCATTTATTAAACAATTTCAGGCCTGATGTTACAATGACACACATATGATTGTATCTCGTTTCATTCTGAGGATTCATTTCTTGATAAATGTCCATTTTGGGGGTAACTGAAAGCAGAGAACAGCATCTCTGAGCAGGAATGGAGACAGAAAGGGAAATCTAACTCACAGGTACTTGTACACCGCCTTTTTATCCAGGGTCTGGACAACGAGCTTGAAGGGGCATTTGTATAAGTGCGACAGCATCGCCTCCGTATAGCCGATTAAGAAGTAAAACTTTTGCGGCGTTAATTTCTGTATCAATATAGCGCACACTATGATCACGTTGCCGCGCCGTTTGATCACGATCTCGTTGGCCAGGCAGTTGTGGAAGGTCCCGGACACGAAGCGCCTTATGAACACATCCTCTACGGTCCGTTCGGCTGCTCCCTCCTCCCCTTTGAGGTTACCTGGAAGAAACAGGAAGGACTTTGTAAATTATACAGAGACTAACGTTGACATTAGGGCTGAAAGGACTGATACTGTTACTGAATTTAAAAAAGATCCCCTCCAGGAACGTATACGAATAGTTTCTGATGTGTTTTTTCCACAATAAAAAGTTTATTTCCTCATTAAAATCCGTAAAAAATCATCTCATCATTAAAAACTGGACCTTAAAAAGAATGGTAATTCTCAGTGAGCTCAGAGAAACTTTCCAGTTCCAGCAGATGAATGTAAAAACATGCTTCTGGTGTCAAACTCTGCACAGTGAAGCTCAAACATCCGACTGAAGGAACAAGAAGAACTAGAATAACCGTCTCGCGCTCGTATCCCTCCACCAACCAGTCAGGTTCCAGTTTACATCCAGACTCATGTGTGAAGTGAAAACTTAAATAAAAAGTGAATTTTTTTTTGGGCTAATTGGAAGACTGATTCCAGTGAATATATATTACACATGTACTTAATCACTCAGGGTTGCCGTCGTTTGTCCACATTAATTTGGACGATCAGTAGGTAGAATTCATTTTACAGAATCTTCTACAAAGTTAAAGTGTTCGTACACTATGTGTAATTAACATCATTATCAACCACAGCAACAAGAAATGTCATCATTAATCGTTGAATGCAGGTAGATTTGAGAATTGTGTTCACAGCTCTGGAGAAAAAGATCATAAAGTCTGTTCCACTTTGCGTTCGCTAAAACTCCTTTAAACAGTCGAGTTTCAAACTAAAATGCTCCTAAAAGGTTTACGTAGACGGTCTGAGTTAAATACAAACATTTCCAGGACAACATAGATTCTATGTTTAAATACATTTCCAGGTGTTTTCATGACTGGAAAACTAGTCTCCAACTCTCCAGCTTACTTATGTAAAGATGTATTCTTGTAGATTAGAGCTGCACAAAGTTCACTGCAGTTAATGTAGTTTCATTATTTGTGGGGTAAAAATGTTCTGTAAATATCTTTAATCATCTGAGCTCTCAGTCGAGGGAACTTAGGCTCCTCGTAACATTTTACATCTTAATAAAACTAAATGAAAGGTATTTGATTTCGGCCGCATTCCACCATTAAGTTTCAGTTTTGGCCTTCCAATGAAAAGAAAACTGTTGTGTTGAGAAACTTTAAACCACGAGAGTCGCTGACACAAACACTGTGGTTCAATATGTGAGGTGGGGGGGCGTATTGTAACTCACTGGTGTGCTGCGACAGCCATCCTTTGCGGTGACCAATGTAATGAGGTGGAAGTGCTTCCTCGTAGGTCAAAGGATAGTCTCCTTTCCCCACTCGGGGGCGAGCTGCTCGATTCTGGAGAACAAAACGGAGAGAAAGAGAAACAAACGTCTTTAATTTGATGTTTAGGAGGTGTAAACAGATAACGAACCTCCTTCTGTGTTCTTTAATCCAGATCAGGAAAGAGCTCCTAACGTTATTATTTCTCTACATTTCTACATTCAGACCATGAAAGACGTGGACTGAATGGACTTCTGGATCCACGTTCTTCTCACATATTTTATAATCTTTATACATCAGAAAATACTGCTATTAAAGCGTGTATATAATGTGCATTAGTTGGTTTGTTCTGTCCATCCTGAGAGAGGAATTCTTTGAAGTTTCTTCCATTTTTCTACCGTTAAAGGGTTTTTTCTGACCTGAATTCAGAGTCTACAGACAGATTATAAAGCTGAGGCAGAATGTAATTGATATGCAGCTCTGGCGTGCAGCCTGGGTATAGTTATATATGTGATACAATAATATAAAGTTCATTCATTCATCCCAAATATTAAAGGGATTCTGTACTAAACAGATTGTAACTTTTGGGAGATCCCGGTTTGAATTATCTAACTAATATAAACATGAGCTTCAGCTAAACGTTGAACACTGACAGCGCAGTAAGAAAGGATCAGTGAATGTCTAATATGAACAGGAGGAACGATTACAGCAGACAGACCTTAAATAAAGTGGATTTATCCTTTAAGTGCCTTTAATGCAGCGGTTTAAAGAGGGTCAACGCCCATATTACAACAGCCTGATGGTTAACTGAGGGTTTACCTTGCAGCACACTGCAGTGACGTGGAGGGATCGGCACAATGAGCCGGACCTGGTTAAAGCGCTCTGCAGAGAAAACGGAGGAGACAGATTAACACACTAACAACTGTAAATGCTGAATATTTAAAATGCATTTCTTTTTGCATTTTAAATGTTTTTTAGATGTTTAAAAGAGAAAAGGCTCAAAAATGTCAGTATTTGATTCAATAATCCCAAAAATTAGATTACTTTAACTTGTAATCTGGTAGATTATGTTACTAATTACATCTCAAAACATTTAAAAATGCAAATAAAATGAATTTAGCATACTCAGCATTTGCTGCTGTTAAAACTGCCACATTTTAAAGAGGAAATCAAAAATATAATCAATTAATCCTTGATCATGAAACTATAATCCAACAAAATCTGGGTTGATTACAGTAATGTAATCTGATTACATCATTACATGTAATCAGTTAGTAGCCAACATTGAAAACATGTTTAATAAATCTTCTTTGATAAAACATTTAATCTTTCTTTCTGCTTTAAATCTCCTACCTACAACGCACAAGCCTTTTGCACTATTCATATTTAATTTCCACTTTAGGAGTTTTAGTTTTTATACTTTAATTTATAGTTTTTATATCTTCTAATATTAATAATATTAGTAATATTTTTATTGTGATATTCTCTGTTGTCACTACTACTGCTGCTGTGTCAACCTGAGTTTCTCCCAAGGGGGATCAATAAAGTTTTTTTTTTTTTTTTGGAATTAATATTTTTTTTTTTTTTTTTTGTCTTTCTTTCTGTCTGTCTGTCTTTCTTTTTTTCTTTCTATCTATCTATCTATCTATCTATCTATCTATCTATCTATCTTTCTTTCTTTCTTTCTTTCTTTCTATCTTATTCTTAAAGAGGGATCCTCAGTTAAAATGTAGTTTTAAGGCCTTTAAATCAAACTACCACAGATTACTTCTCACATAGTGGTTTAATATGAGAGCAGTTAATCAGCTAACAGAAAGAGTTATCGATCTGATAGAATAAGGAGCCACTCAGAGATATTTAATATAATATAATATAATATAATATAATATAATATAAACCTTATCAAACAGTCAGACACTGAAGCTATAAGCAGGTTAAACTGCAGCATTAAAACTCTCTCCGTCTGCAGCTGAATCAACAGGAGGACGCTGATATCTGCAATGTCAACACGACTTCACAGAAATGTGTTTAAATTGTTTTAAATATTATTTTTTTACTCACCAGGAGCCTCACGCTGCTCAAGGACACCGCCATGTTGTTCTTTCCAGTGCAGTAACGTAAAACAGAGAGTGAACTACTTTCTCTTATTTGTGTTTTATCACGGTGCCGTTATAGTTTTAGCACATAATTAAACCCGCAACATGCAGATGATTATAAAGTCGGGTTAAAATGGTCAAGTTGTTTTTTTATCTGGGGGAAAGAGCCTCCACCTTGGAACTGTGTAGCCGATCGTTTCCACCGGACGACTTTTTAACCGCACCCACCGGATACAGACAAAATAAAAATCTTAGAGAAAGGGCAGCTTTCGATAAATTGCTTATACTCATTATTAGATAGATACAACACAATATTAAATCTTTATACTTCCGTTTTTTACATTTTCAAACCATCGATTGAGTCAAAACACACGTGTTTTGCAAACCTTCTACCCTTATTTTGAAAACCCAGCACCGGAAAGTGTCACTATAACTCAGGCGCGGGGAAACAGAAGACACCCACTTATTTATAAACCTGAATTTACCGACCGCCTTTCTCTCTCTCTTTGTTTGTTTGTTTGTTTGTTTGTTTGTTTGTTTGTTGACGGAGAGCCGTTGAAAGCCCGCCATGGCGTCGCCGCTGGAGATGACAGAGATGTACGACAACGCGCTGCTCGGCATCCTGCAGCACGTCGGGAACATCCACGACTTCCTGCGGGTCTACTTCGGGTTCTTGTACCGCAAGACGGACTTCTACCGCCGGCTGTCGAGCCCCGGCGAGAAGATGGGCTTCCCCCCCGGCGCGGCGGAGAAAATGGTGTTTCAGGTGAAGTTGTCGAGGCAACCAGGTGAAAAAGGGAGCAGGTGGTGTTTCACGTGTGACTGAGGCTTCCAGGTCAGCTGGTTTAACTGTGGTTATTGTGACGTTCACTGGCACACGCTGAGGTGTTTCTATTGTTTTGTCCACCCCGCTCGTACCGGAGAGGTTAGAGGGTCGAGCAGCTGTGAGGGACAACAACAACCTACAAACACAGAAAGAAAGGCTTAAATCAATAAGTTAATATATGTAGGCATAAACAATTAAATAGATATTGACATGGGAATGAATAAATAAATAGAAATAAGTGCAGAAATACAGAAAGTATTTATCTATTTAATTGTTTATTTATTTATACTTGTGTTATTCTTTGTCAGTTCAGTTCAAACTGGCTTTATTGGCACAGAAAACAGATTAAGTGTTAAATATCTGTATATAGAGATCAGTAAGAATAAAGTTAAACAGATAACTTGCAGTAACTCGTCTCTGAATAACACACTACAGTTCAGACGGTTTCTGTTTCACAGGTCAAATATGTGACAGACATTATTATAAAGTGCTGCAGACGTACAGATGTTGTTCTCCAGATGTAAGGAAACGTGTTTCTTTGACCCTACAGAGCCAAACAAATGTCACATCAGCATAAATTTAATATGTTTTTTCAGTGAAAATGTAAACAGCCACAGTTTCAACCTTCATTCAGGATTACATTAGTTTAAGAGTGTCCCTAATAAACTGAACACACTGATTTTAGTCATCGGACGTCTGGATCTTAAGTTATCAGAGAAACGTTAGCAGCCCCTCCGGGACGTCCTTTGTCTGTCCAACAGCGTGGGAGAAGCAGTGATTGTTAAGGTGGAACTGCTTTATTCAGTGTGTTTAAGGTGGAACTGCTTTATTCAGTGTGTTTAGTGGTTTTAATCAGCGGGTCTGTTTGTGTTGGAGAGGAGGAGACCTCTGTGGATCATTGGGCTCCCGGTAGAAACCTCCTGAACCATGAACACTGAAGGAATCCTAACCGGGAGAAGCTGACTGCAATGGTGGTGAAGACAACAACTCCCATGAAACGCTGGATTTCCTCCTCTCTGAGTAAAGATGTGTGAGTGAGTGAAGTTCCTGCACTGATCTGTGATAATCTTTTGTTTCGTCCTCAGACATTTAAGCTGTTTGAGAAGATGGCGGATCACGACAGAGAGAGGCAGCTGAGCGAGCTGCAGAAGAGAGAGGAGAGTCGAAGCGTTCCCCCGGCAGTTCAGGAGCTGGAGATCGCCGCCGAGCCTCCCGAGGGGACGGAGGAGAAGAGCGCGGAGGCGGCGCAGACGCAGAGCTCCTCCTCCTCCTCGTCGGACGGCGGGGAGGTTCCTGCCGAGGCGACCGGCGCCCCTCAGCCCGACGGCGCTCAGGCCCAGTTACCTCAGGGAGACCAGGCAGCTGCAGCCAGCACAAACTCAGCAGAAGAGTGAGTAAGCAAGGTCTTCATGTGGAAGGGAACTGGGAAGAAAAAGAGCACCAGTGGTATCGAGGAGAGGGCTGGGCAATATCTCCATTAATCGTTTCTTTTACCTAAGTCAGTGGTTCCCAATCTGGGGGTCAGGACACTCATTAGGGGTCGCTAAAGCTTCACAGGGGGTCCTACGGTCTTCTTGATTTTTAAGGGGTGTGAGAAAACTTAAAAAATACACAGAGTAAGTCTATATCTCAGCATTTAGTTCATTTCTGTGAGCAAGAAAACAGTGAACATGTCAAAAAAGAATCTTTCAAGTCTCTATTATTGTTAAAAAGTATAAAAAAAATACATAATACAGACAGATTGTAGAAAAAGTTCCCTAAACAGCAAATAATCTGTTAAAAATTCATCTAAATCTCTGGTTTGACACAAACGTCCTGCAGATACTGAGTTCACTGTTTGGATTCATTGTGCAGTTTTGAATACCGTCGATGTAGCTGAAACATTAGAGCAGAAAATATTTGACGTTTCGTTGGTTTTTAAAGGATTTGTCCGTCGTTGTGTTTCAGGGTTCAGGATAAATTTCAGTCCGACCCCGACAGCTACAACGGGGCGGTGAGAGACAACTACAGCTGGTCTCAGGACTACACTGACCTGGAGGTTCGCGTGTTTGTGCCAAAGACGGTTGTCAAAGGCCGGCAGGTAAACGCAGTCCCCCCCCCCCACATACCACGAATACCTCTCTGACTCCGGCTGTGTCTCATGCTTGTGTCCCGCTGGCCGTCCTCAGGTCAGAGTCAGTCTGCAGGCCAGCAGCATGAAAGTGTGCGTGCTGGGAGCCGAGGAGAAGACGCTGATGGAGGGAGAGTTCACTCACAAGATCAACACCGAAAACTCTCTGTGGAGTCTGGAGCCTGGAAGCTGCGTGGTCGTGAGTACACTCGTGTTTTATTCCGTCCGTAAGAGCAACTTTTAAACGACTTCCAATCTAACTCGCCGCGTTCGACTTCCAGCTGTCGCTCAGCAAGACCTCGGAGGTTTGGTGGAACGCGGTGCTGAAGGGAGAGAAGGAGATTGACATAAACCAGATCAACCGCGAGCGCTCCATGGCGACGGTGGACGAGGAGGAGCACGCCGTCCTGGACAGACTGACCTTCGACTACCACCAGAAGCTGCAGGGAAAACCACAGAGTCACGAAATGGTGAGGAACCGACTCGACAAACACAACAGACCTGAAGTAGATAACACAGGGTACTCAGAAACCACCTGACCTGGAGCCACCTGTTAATCCACATATACACACAGCAGCACTTATATAGAAATATACTTAATTTATACTCATTAAAGAACGTACTAAGTCCACTTTTGGTCTAATAATGATGTAACTACACCTTTAAACTCTATCAGAGACTTCAGGGGACGTGACCTAGACACCGACCGGAGTCTATTTTTGACGGAAGCCGCGATCCTCTCACGTCATGAAGGACGAGGAGTAGATCACATTGTCAGGAAGTCAGACACAGAAACCGCATGGAGAATTTTCAAAATAAAATACCGCCTGCAGACTCCTGATCGTATTTCACGCTACATTCAACATTGTGGCGCCAGACCAGAAGTCGCTCAGTCTGAGGCAGGTTAGAGGATCTGAAACGGAGGAACACATTGTTTTGTTTCCTTTTTTAAGTAAACAAAGTCGGGCAGGCAACACAGACTAAAGAAGCTCCTGAAATATAATAAAATAAAATAAAACCTGCAACTCTAGGCTGTTTTGGCATCATCAAGGTAACAAAATATAATAATATAATATATAAAAATAGACTTTATTCATACTGAATTTTAGAAAACAACAAACAAAACTGATTACATTGAAAATTTTAAGTAACAGAAAAAAACTAAAACATTAATTGAGAAGCTTTTACTAATAATTTTAAGTGAGTTAATTTTCCTATTTTTATTTGTCCTGTAAAAACAATATACAGAGTAAAAAGTACAAAACTAAGTTAATGTCATTTCAAATTTCTAGTAAAAGCTGCTTCATCAACAATGTTTTTAACTTAACAAGTTTGGTTGTCTGAGCTGTATTCAGTTGGTTGTAATCTGCACCTTCACCACTAGATGTCACCAAATCCTCCACACTGAGATCTTTTTATTACAGACATTCAGCCGTGAGACCAACTATCAGTCTGTTTGTATCAGCTCTGGTGGTCAGTGACTCCCCTCTAGATGGCACTGTGGTCTTTATTAGCCCGACTGCTGCAGAGGTCACATCTTCTCTGTGTTTGTCTCCACAGAAGGTGCACGACATGCTGAAGAAGGGCTGGGACGCCGAGGGCTCACCGTTCAGAGGGCAGCAGTTCGACCCCTCCATGTTCGACATCCCACCCAGCGCAGTGCAGTTCTGAGGCAACAGCCACAACTCGGCCAAACCAGAACTGAAACCCAGTTTATTCACAGAACTGGTGGCAGGAAGGTTTCCCTGCCGGTCTGTTGTGTTTGGAGCTTTTGAGCGGACGGGTGGGAAGAGAATTCAGATTGTGACGAGGACATCGTGTCACTAGATTGAGCATTTATTTGATGTTTTGGCAGATTGAAATCTGATAAATATGTGTACTTTGTTCACTGTTTTGCTCTTTATTTAATAACTCTGCAGTGCCTATAGGTTTGTCTGCCCGACTGAGGGATTCTGTTATTGTTTCTCATGTTTGTGTTCATACAAATTCCCCAAAAACTGTTTGCAAAACAGCATTTTACCATTTCTTTTTATCCAAATGTAGCATAAAGTTTTACAAAATTTCCAGAAAATCTGCAAAAGAAAATGAGGATTAATGTGCGTTTGTGTCCATTGCACCGGGTTGCACCAGCGATGTGTAAGTTCTCTCCTCAGTTATATAGATATTAAAATCTGTTGCACCACAATTACTTGGGGCTAAATCTAACAAGCTTGGACGTGAATAACTAAAGAAAGTGGCCAATCGATGATCAAAGATCGAGTTCCATCATCACGGTTGAGCATGAGCCACTTGGCATCGTAGTAGTAAGCTGTTGATACTGAAATATATCAATAAATTAAGTTTACTGAGTTTCAAAATGGCTGCAATTAATGAAAAAATGATTCTGTGTGAGTTTAAAACTTCTTTTCCACTCATTAAAATGCCCAAATGTCCTGGAAATTCTGCCTCATTTGAACTGTTACTGATGGCCTGTGGCCAAATGAATATACGGTGAGAGGAAGACTGAAGTAAACCGTGGTCCAATTTCTGGAGACGCAACAGAAACGTCTCATAAACACTGACCACTTAAATCAGTGACCCCTGCATCAATAAAAAGGAATAAAACTGCAGTTAAATGTGTCGATTTTAAATCTACAGGTAAATAATTGTTAACTGTTAGTAAGTTCTGTCCTTTGTTCTCAAGAAAAACTGGAAAATGATATCTTAAAACAAGTAATCTAGGGAGCCTGTGTAACTTTTATTATGTTGTAATTTATCTCTGGTTTATTAACCGCTTTTATTTTAATAATCCATAAATCACAGCCCCCACTAGGGGTCACCAAAGCTTCATTGGGGTCACGAGGCCTTTTTTATTTCATGGGGTGTAATAAAACTTTAAAAAAAATACACACAGTAGGGCTTTATCTAAAGCAAAGTTAAATGAAAGTGTTTTAAAGTTTAGAGTATTATTTGAGATCTGAACTGTTTTTACAGAGCTTCAGTCTCTGATCAACAGACTCGTCCTGCTTAAAAACAACCAAAGAGCTGATTAAACAATGTCAAAAAAGAAACCTATTAAGTCTGTTTGATTGTTAGAAATGTAAAAATACAGAATACAGACAGAAAATGTTAGAAAAATATCAGAACTGATCAACATTATTTTAAAATTTTTTTTTTTTTTAAAACCCCAAAAATTTTTTATTTTTTTTTTTTTTTTTTTTTATTTTTTATTTGGTTTTTTGGGGGGGGGGTTTTTTAAAAATTTAAAAAAAAAAAAAAATTAAATTTTTTTAAAAGAAGGGAGTTTTTTTTAATTTTTAATAATTTTTTTTTTTTCAAAAGGGAAGGAAAGAAGAAGGAAATAAATTTTTTTTTTTTTTTTTTTATTAATAATAAAAATGTTAAAGGGGTTTGGTTTTTTTTTTTTTAAAAAACCTAAAACTTTAAAATTAAAGTTGTTTTTTTTTTTTTTTTTGTCTTCTCTGATAAAAAAAAAAGAAGAGGGAAAAATATTATAACATGTTCAACAGGTTCAGCTGCCTCACAAACAAACAAACAAACAAACACACAACGGATAAATAAAAAACTTTAATTATAAAACATAAAGCCCACTTACTGTCTTTAAACACATCTCACAGTCTTCATCAGCAATTATAAGTTGATTAAATCACTGAAAGTATTTTCAACAGGATCAGATTCTGTTGGTCCAACTTAATTTAAATGCGTTGATTTACTAATATTATATTTGTCAAATGGCACCAGTAATTTTTTATGTTTATTATTTTATGTTTCATCAATTAATTAAATTCAAAGAACAACGTTTGTGTATCAAAAAGTACAAAAAACAAAAAAAATGGTTTGTTCTTGTTGGACCAACATGACTTTTATCTGAATTTACTTTGAATTATGTCCAACAAACATGATCCAAACAATTAATTATCATAAACTCATTAAATTCATTTAATATTAACTCAATTCTAGTTTGTTAATCAAACACATTCCATGGTTTGTTTATTTGTGAAGACTTAAATAATTAAATATGGCCCCTTGATAATCATTTTAATACATATTTTATTATTTTCTTCTCTTCACTTTATTGAGACGAGTCTTTACTGGGAGAAATTATACATCAGTTTAATTAATTAATACTTAAAGTGTTTTTGAGCCTCTCGTGACGACTGAGGGAGACAAGAAGTACTTTATGTGACTGTGCTGATGTAACATCTTTCTAGTCTACTGAGGACTCAAAGCGCCATGTTCACCTTAAACTATTAATTAATTAAACTGTTTAAATTTATACTTTAAGCATGACCAAATATACAAATAACTCAAGTGTTTATTGTTAAGGTAACTTGGGTAAATTAACCAATTTCATTCAGTTAATCGAACTTAAAATTTGTAAATAAATTTCACTCATTTGCAGCGTTTACAAAAATAAAACAGGAAACAAACACACAGATTATAATTTCACAATAAAACAGATTATGGTGACTGATGGACTGTAACATACTGTGTATATAAGGCCTCACGACCCCCGCTTAAGCTTTGGTGACCACTAGTGGGGGCACTAACCCCCAGGTTGAGAACCACTGCTGTAGAACATCCCAGTCTCCTCATGCTTAAAGTGTTTATTTTTTATTTCAGTTAACTAAAACCACACACCTAGTTTTATTATAATAACCTTGGATAATACTTTTACTTTATTTTTATTATATTACATTATATTATATTATATTATATTGTATTGTATTATATTATATTATACTATATCATAGTGTATTTTATTATATTATAGTGTATTATAGTGCATTATATTATATTATATTATACTATATTATAGTGTATTATATTACATTATATTATATTATATTATATTACATTATATTATATTATAGTGTATTATATTATATTATATTACATTACATTATATTATATTATATTATAATGTATTATATTACATTATATTATATTATATTATATTATCTAAAATTCAGAACTGAGCATTTTGAAAATACCCCTCCCTCCTGCAGTAGAGGAGATACTAAGCTTTCATTAAACTCCTCAGTGTCTGACTCTCCCTCCTCTCTTTCCATCTTTATGTTTCCTCTCTCACCTTCAGTCCATCATCAGCTCTTTCTTTCCATCCAGAGAGTGGAAAGATGGCTGACTGTGTGTGTGAATGCAATGACGGCTCAGGAGGAGGTATAAGAGCGCTGTGCGGCTCTGTACAAATGGATGCAGAAGAAAGCATTACAGCGTTGTTTTAACTTGAACTAAGTGAGGAGAGGAAGAGACACATTTCCCTTTCAGTGTCTCAAACTTAGTTTTCAAAGTAGCAGAGAAGCAATTTATGTATTAATGAAGTCAGTGATCGGGGTCCATGAACGGAACAGAAACATAATGAGAGCAGAGTGCTGCTGTCAGATATTATAACTGTTCTTTAGTCTTTATCAGACTCTGAACACTTTATTGATCCCAGGGGAGGCGGGGGGGTTGAGTTGGGTTACAGCTGCTGTAGTTGTTAAGCAAAGAGAAGTTATGAGAAATAAATAAGAGAAGAATTATATGTTAAAATATGTTCAATATGCTACAATTTATAACAACAATATACCAGTTTGGCCTCCTGTTGACACATTTTTATGATTTCTTTATTAAAAAAGATGTAAACAGGAACATAAAACACAATATTTGCAGCAAACATTTGTGCATTTTTTGTTTTAATTTCATAAACTGAACCTTAAATAGAAACATCACTGTGGTCGTCTGTGCAAAGGTTTGGACAAACTAAGAGTACTGCAGTCTCAGACCTTCATCGGCTCGTTAGCCCCGAGGGAGGTGAACAGTTATCTAACATCAGCTGGAGCCAATTTCAACCCTTTACAGACTCTCTGACTCCTCAAACCTTTGAGTGAACACTCAGCAACCACCGGTTCCTCTGAGCAGCTGAAAGTGAAAGTTATTGATGTCCACAGGGCAGGAGAAGACTACAAGAAGAGTGCTGTCAGCCGGCAGTTTCCACAGTGTGAAATGTAATTAACAGATGGCAGTTTAAGGGGAAACTGTGGAGGTCAAGATGAGATCTGTGAATGTGAACAGAAGTGTTGGTGCATCGATTCACCAACAAAACCTTCATGGTACAGTGAGTAGAAGAAAACCTTCCCTTTGTCCACATCACAAACTCCAACGTCTGCTGTCACGTTTGTGTCGGGACATCAGATCGTTGGAAACTGTGTGCGCTGATAAATTCAGACTTTTGTTTTTTTCCAATAAAATAAAAACACTGACAGTATAAATAAAACTCACTGTACATTAAAGAGGTCCTTAACCCTAAAATGTGGTTTTTAAAGGCCGTGAACTGAATTATATGAACTGAACTGTGATTAAAACATATAAAACCAATAAAAGCTCCAGTGGAGAGTCGGACAGCAGCTGCTCATTAGCTCTATTAGCTCTGTTGGCTCCGACTAACTCGCTGTTCCTGCTACGCTGCTGTGGTCAGTCTGTATGAAGGCCACGCCCCCTAAAGTCTCTGTCCTCTGCAGGTCACTGAAACACTTTTGCAGAACTGAAGGATGGCGTCTCGAAAGTAAACAGACAATAAAAATTGATCAAAATCGGACAAATAAATAGTTAAAAACAAAAACTAACAACACAAACAGACTCACTATGCTGCTGCTGTGATAAATTATGATTTAAATGAAAGTTTCTACACTTCAAACTTCAAAATATGACCTCATATGAACTTATATTAACGGATCTGATCCGGATTATTGCTGGTGTAAAGTGTCGGTTCTGGTTCTGGTACTGAACCTGGACCCCTGCAGGACTTTATGCTCTTATAGCTATATGATGTTTTTGGTTTATTTGGGCTCCTGACAGGTTGATGCTTAAATTAAACTATAATCTTTTATTTGTTAAAAAGAGAACATTTGGATTCACTTCCTCCTGAAAAACATTCCTATAAATACACTGTAATCTGATTACTGTCTGATTATTTAAAGAGTAATCTGTCCAATCAGCTCTCTCTCTCTCTTCTGATTTCACTTTTTCTTTATTTCTTTTCCTTTTTTTTTAATCCCCCACCCGGAGGAACACGTCATGTGGTGATCTCACATTTCCAGTTTGTGGGTATTTAAAGAGTCCTTCCTCTGCAACCGGCTGCCAGACCGGAGAGCCCACCACCGTACCGAGCCGGGACCCCTCCGTCCCCCTGTGGGTGTGTGTGTGTGTGTGTGTGTGTGTGAGTGTGTGTGCAGCTGAACCCGTCCGGAGGTCTGAGGTGGGCGGAGACTGAGCCCAGAAGGTCCTCCCGTCCGCAGCGACGCACCGCGCATTTCGGAGTCCCGCACCCGTCCGAGGAGGAAACATCATGGCAACGACTACTTGCACACGTTTTACGGATGAATACCAGCTGTACGAGGAGCTTGGCAAGTAAGCCGCTGTTGCATAATATTTATCTGAGTGTTCCCCTCGCCTTGCCTTGCCTTGCCTTGCATGCACCCCCCCTGTCCTCAGAGCCATGAGGAGGAAGGATGGAGGTCTGCAACATCTGCGGGGATGGATGCAGCTCCAGAGCCTCCAAAACAAAAACGCACGCTGCTCCTGCATCTAAAATTAGCTTCTGCAAAATCATTAAAACCCTCTGCAGCATCAGACCTCTTTATTAAAAATGCAGGAGAGTTTAGATTTTTTCTTTTTTTGCATGGAGCACTTCTGGGCACTCCTCCTCCTCCTCTTCCTCCTCTAACTCTCTCTCTCTCTCTCTCTCTCTCTCTCTCTCTCTCTCTCTCTGCCCCCCAAAAGGCTAATTAGGGACAAACAGGCCTAATATGAGCTGATGTGTCGGAATTAAGCTGGCTTTTAATCACAGTGGCACACAGCTTAGTGGAGAAAGTCAGAGAATAATGCTGCTGCTTCATCCACCGCTCCTCTAATGAGGTGTGTCTGGTGATTAACTAACACACAGAAATAGAGAGATGTGTTGTGAAGGAGGAAGAGGAGGTGGAAGAGGGTTGATGTGTGGCCCCCTAATAGGACGCAGACACATTGAGAGTGAAGAGGTTCTGGGAGCCACAGTGGGTTGATGCACAGTGGACTCAGTGTCTCTGTCAGGTTGTGCGTGGGTAGAGAGGATCCTCTCTCTCTCTCTCTCTCTCTCTCTGCAATGTTTACCTCACAGGAACATTTATTCCAGCTCTGGAGGAGTTTCAGGGCTGTGGATGCTGATTTTATACAGACGGCTTTTTATGTATTATTTGTGGTGGCTGGGATCTCCAATGTGTGTGTGTGTGTGTGTGGGCTGTGATAAGTTAAAGACAATAGAGATGCAGGAGTAGCAGCAGCTGCCCTCGCTGATAACACAGCTTTTATTTCTGTTTCTGCTGCTGTTTGTGTGTGTTTGAAGATGTATTTGGAGGATTTTTTTGAGTGTGTGTTTGGGCTCCACTTAAAGTTTGGTTGATGAATCGATCGGTTAATTAATCAGCAGCTTTTTTTTTAAAGCAGACGTATTCATGGGGATGTGGAAATAGATGCTAATTATCAATATTTGCTCCTGGGAAACCCCCCAAATGAAGATATTTGATCACATTATTAAAGCATTGAATAGAAATACCTAAAGGTGGCATAAGAAATCAATAAATTGTTTTAATCCAAATATACGTCTTTTTTTCATTGAACTTAAACCTATAACAATGTGTCTGTAACAGATCATTAAACTAATTTATGTTGTTTTTTAATTGTTTTATTTTGAAAAGTATTCAAAATTAATGTTCCCGCTTCTTAACTGTGACATTATGAGGATAAAAATTGATTATATGGATCAATTTGAGTTTTTTTTTACTTTAAAGGTCCAGTCTTTTTTTATTGAACAAAAGTCATGAATGATTTTAATTAACCTAAAAATCAAAGATTGACGGCAAATTAGTCGAAACATTTTAATATTTAACTGGTTTGTTGTTGATCATCAAATTGGAAACCACAAGTAACTTAAAATATTAAGTTATGATACATAATTTATATTATATTTAATAATTAATAATTTATATTTCATTTAACACATTGAGGAGGATCTATTGTCAGAAATGTAGTATAATATTAATAAGGTATGTTTTCATAGTTTGTAATCACCTGAAAATAAGATTACTTGTGTGTCTGTTACCTCAGAGTGAGACGCTTTCTATCTACGGAGGGAGCGGGTCCTCTTCTACAGAGGCAGCCATGTTGAACCGCCACGTTGAATCCTGAATCCTGACGGCTAAATCCTTCACTTTAACTTTGATTATCTCGACTCAAAGTTCACTTATTAGCCTTTTTCTTGAGCTTTCAACCACGCAGCCCTCGGGTAAAGCTCAAGGAAAAGCTAGCAAGTGGCCTTTGAGTCAAGAATATAGTTACAGTGTTAAGATTAACTTTCACTTTCACTTCTAATACCAACGTTTTTCCAGATTCAATATATATTAAATATTATTCTTGATTATTTTTGGCTGATAATAATAAACAAAGGGAGCCTATAAAAGGATTAAATTCGAGGGTTTATTACACTCCCACCTGCCTTGCAGATTTACCCCTCCTCGGTGTCAGTGAGTGTCATGCTTACTCACCCCGTCTCCTCTTAATGTATGCGTGTTGGAGGGCTTGTGAGGGAGGCCGGGGCTCTGAGGTGAGCGTGAGTGTGTTTCATTGCGTAACAATACTGAGGTGAGATAAAATTAGCTCTGAGAAATGACAGTGGTGGTTATTTCTGTTTGTCTCTGTTGGGTTTGATGAGCAAATGTGGCCCTTCTAAAACTGCAGCAACGCACAGACTTACTGTACTCATCCTGGAAACGCTGCTTATCTGCATCTGGTTCATCACGCAAATTATTCAGATTATGGAGAAAATGAGTGCTTAGATTACAAATTGTCATATAATATGTGACCATGGTACATTGGGACCACAGGGGGCGCTGTTGGGTGGATGTTAAAGTCCAGGTGAAATTAAAGATGTAATTTTAACCCTTTAAGATCACATCCTCAGTTACATTGTTCCCATAATTAACAATTTATACCAAAAATAAAACTCGATTTATTTGTATTTTTATATAAAATCCAATCTTTGTGTCTTCCTGTAAAACAAAATGTGATGCGTGCTTACATCAGCATGAACTAACGTCAATCAATCTTCAACTTCACCTCCGTATTTTATTCCCTGTCGACTGCATTCAGTCCCTCC
Organism: Dicentrarchus labrax; assembly: GCF_905237075.1. Lineage (NCBI taxonomy): Eukaryota > Metazoa > Chordata > Actinopteri > Moronidae > Dicentrarchus > Dicentrarchus labrax. The sequence goes on along the minus strand of NW_026136710.1, from coordinate 2,237,592 downwards.
CTCACAAACGGCTCTGATTTCTGTTTCATGTGGACTTCATTATAAGTGGTTGCTGCTATTAACTTTATTCAGTCTGTGAAGAAGGTGAGAGAAAATGTCAAGTACCTGATAATAATCCACAGAAGCACATTAGATTGGAAGTAATCATTTCTGACACGGGGTCATCAGAAACTGTGACTCTACTGTGGCTGGAAATATCCTCCGAATGTCTTTCATCCGTTCTTCATTTCACCCGGACTAACTCGCTAACGAGCCACAGAAACATTTACAAAAAGTATTTTAAACCAAATGCAATCATTTTGCACCTGTTTGTTATTGTTCTCTGTACTGTGCATGTTGTGTATTGTGATTTATGGTGAAGCCAAAGGCAAATCTTCAACATATGTGGACAATAAATATTTCGAATTAGTGGCTAACTGTAGCAGCTACGGTCATTTAAAGCCATAATCTGCAGCATTTCCTCATTAAACAGTGTATAAACTCTGGCTCTATGTTCTATATGTAGTTGAGTTCTTACATTATCCTATCCCTCTGAGAAATCTGTCATTTTATTCAGGTAACGCTGCGTTTCACCGGTCGCCTGTCGATGGCGTCATATCCCCTTTGTGCCTGCGTCAGCGTTGTGGTTGTCTGCCAGAAGCTGTCATACATTGACTGTTGATCCAGTCTGAAGCCACATTGTTACCATCCACTGTTTAGATCTTGGTGCTTTTTAACTCTAGATTTGAACCGGATGAAGGATTTTAGTCATCGGACGTCTGGATCTTAAGTTATCAGAGAAACAAGCTGAGCTAACGTTAGCAGCAGCTCGGCTCGCAGCATAGATATATGTACTGACTAGATGTCGCCTTGACTACTGCTGTTCATTGGAACGAATGCGTCAACAGAGATCCATCTTGCAGCAGGGATCCACCCCCCTTTAATGCATTAGCGTCAATCTAGGCAAAGAGCTAACAAAAATAAAATCACCATAAATCGTCAAAATCTCGAACAATTTTTTAGTTTTTTGGTTTGTTCCAACTGACAGACATGTATTTATGTTCGAGTCCAGAGAAAATTTAAGCTTTTGATATTAATATAATCTACTTCAAAATGTAATGCCTAGTACTAGTAGGCGTAGGTTTATTATTCTTCCACTTAATAGTATGTGTATTTGCTTTTACACCTGTATTGTACTCATATCTAATGACAATCACAAAAACATCCGACCTAAAGGCTTCACAGCTCAATATTTCATGCAGTACCTTTTTGACAGCCGTGCTTTTATTTTGAAAACGTCGCTGAACCAACCGTAGATATATATACTGAAACATGAGACTGAAACAATATAATTTCATCACCAGAAATAATCATAACATTCAATATCATAAAACACATCATCACCTGTGAAATGTTATCCCTTGCTGTTTTTTTTTTTATTTCTTTAGTTCGAACCTCCATAAGCAGCACAAAAGTCCGGCACCTTTAGAGCTGATCTGAATGCGGGAAAACTAATTTGGCGCTTCAGACCCCCGCTCCAAGATGGCGGTGGTTTTGACGTATGCTTAGAAGCCCAAGGAGACATCTAGTCAGTATATCTATGGGCTCGCAGCCCCTCCGGGACGTCCTTTGTCTGTCCAACACTGTGTGAGAAGCAGTTTTGGAGAGGAGACCTCTGTGGATAACTGGGCTCCCGGTAGAAACCTCCTGAACCATGAACAGTGAAGGAATCCTAACCACAATAATCCTCAAGGATCTCCAGCACTCGAAGTCCTTCCCGCCATCTGGGAGTCTCATCGGTACAAAATCCAGCACGCCAAATAGCTTTTAGCCGCCATCAGACGGGATGATCAACACAGTGTGACCTCCCCACACCGACCCTCCAACCCCTGCACTGTAAAACAGTTTATCTCAGTCAAACACATCAATTAAACCCAACTCAAAAACAAACTGTTGAAGTAATTATTCAGTTGTTTTAGTGAACTTATTATTTGTGCTTTATTTTATTTATTGGTGATCTAATTCCAGTTTGTTCCATTGACTCATTTTATTTAAGTTGACTTTAAATCATAATTAAAATGATAAATTTAAGATTTGATGTTAGCAAACAAACAACTTAAATACAGCAGTAACAATTAATTAATATAAATAACACATAAAATTAATTTGCTGCCATTCTGTAAGTTGTTTGTATCTTTCAGGTAATATAATAATTTACTTGAGTGAAACTAACTTAACTTAACTTAACTTAATTTCCACTTAAGTGGCAACATTTGTATGTAGATTTAGTCTAAATATAAAGGTTTAATTAACTGAATGCAATTGACTGAAAAGTAATGCAGTGAATTGTCACCACTTAATTAAATGTATGGTTGTAAGATAAAAGCTCTAATTTATTGATTTAGATAAACCTTTGATATAAAACTTATTTTTTATGAAAAGCCAAATCAACTTAAAAATATGTTTGTGCCAAATATTAATGAATATTAAAAATTAAATAAAAAATATAAAAAATACCTTTGATTTTAAAGAAAAAGCTAATTCCCTTAACCCAATGTTATAACATTTGTTGAACAAAATTTTATTTGAATTTGTTATAACTCAAAAAGTTTGATGCAAAGTTTTTTTGTTTTTGCCAAAATATTAGTTTTTAGAGTGCAGTTCTTCGTGTTTAAATTGTTTTAAGTTAATAAACTTAAATGGTTTAAGTCAAACAGTTTGAGTTGAACCAACTCATTTGGGTTTTACAGTTTGTATGTTTGTAGTTTAGTTAAATTTTTAAGGGAATTTTTACACTGTAAAACCAGATAAGTTCATTTAACTCAATCATCAATCCTTGATCAAGTTTAAACAGACAGTTTAAATATACAAATATATGTTTTTTTGTTGCTCTGCTTTAGGCTGCATTAGAGAAACATTGTTTTTTATATATATTTACACAATAAACTGAGAATAAACTGAAGATTTCTTGACAAACGTCTGTAAAAAGTGACATTCCCACATTATTGGTGTCTATCAGGCGTTCAGATCTGGTGGCGTGAGAGCAGAGCGGCGTCCAGATCTGAAAGCTGAGACGTCTCCTCGATGCTGACGAAGCTTTATGTGGCAGCTGACCCGTCTCCTCATCTCTGTCTCCTGTCTTTTGTTTCCCAGGGGGGCCTTTTCAGTGGTGCGCCGCTGTGTCAAACTCTGCACAGGCCAAGAGCACGCCGCCAAAATCATCAACACCAAAAAGCTCTCGGCCAGAGGTGAGAGGAGGAAGTGAAACGCAGACATTAACAGAAACATGGTTGAGTGTGTGTGTGTGTGTGTGTGTGTGTGTGTGTGTGTGTGTGTGTGTGTGTGTGTGTGTTTTGTCCCAGATCTGAAAGCTCACATTAGCATATTTTAGCGAGTGTTTGATTCCAGCGTGTGAAGCCTCCACGTCTGTTCCTCCGAGAGAGGCAGATGAAGGAGAAGGACGACAGAAATCAACATTTTTACTGAAGGAAAAAGGAGTTTCTGCTCAGTTTCCACATTTCACTGCAGATTGTTGTGACAGAAGATGCAATCAGTGACCCTTTAAAGGCTGTTTAGAGACATTATATCACACAAACATTTTAGTTTGTCTTTCTTCTTATGTCCTCATGTTTCCTTTCCTCAGCTCCTTCCTTTGTTTCCTTCTCTTGATTCCTGTCCTGGTTCCTCTGGTCTCCTCGCATCCTATTTCCTCCTCATCACCTCTTGTTTCCTCTCCCGTCTCCTTACTTCATCTCTTCCCTTGTATCCTTCTCTTGTATCCTCTCCTCTTGTTTCTTCTCCTTGTCTTATTTCTCTCCTCACATCTCCTCTTATCTTTTCCTTTCCTCTGTTGGTTCCTCTGGTCTCCTCCCCTCTTGTTTTCTCTTCTGTCTTGTATTCTCCTTATTTCCTATCCTTTTATTTCCTCTTGTTTCCTCTCCTGTCTCCTTACTTCATCTCCTCCCTTTTATCCTTCTCTTGTATCCTCTCCTCTTATTTCCACTCTTCTCATTTTGTTTCCTCTTGTGTCATCTTGTTTCCTTGTCTCCTCTCCTAGTTCCTTACGTCCTCTTATCTTTTCCTCTCCTCTTTTGGTTCCACTTTTCTCCTCTTGTTTCCTTTTCTCGTCCCCTTACTTCATCTCCTTCCTTGTATCCTCTCCTCTTATTTCCTTTCCTCTTGTTTCCTCTCCTGTCCCCTTATTTCATCTTCTCTCTTGTATCAACCTTTTATTTCCTCATCTTCCTCCTCCCTCCTCCTCCTCCTCCTCCTCCTCCTCCTCCTCTTTCTGGAGCGAGGGGTTAAATGGGCATCTGGGACGAATGCAGCCCTCCGGCCGTTCTCGCAGATGTAGGAAAGTCGTTTGTGTGTTTGTGTGTCTCGTCAATCACCTTGAGAAAAGTTCCAACTTTAAACTTTATGAACTAAAATGAGGTTTTCCTGATTCATCGGACGTCACTGACACATTTGTAGACCTGTCTGTCTTTCACCTGTCTGTCTGTTGAACTGTCTTACAGATCATCAGAAACTGGAGAGAGAAGCCAGGATCTGCAGATTGCTCAAGCACTCCAACATCGGTGAGACTCTTTCATCGTTTCCTCTTTAAAATCACAACATTTAGGTTGTATCGGTCTCTTTTTAGGAACCTGTGACCTCTTTACATCGGTTTATGGATTGTGACCCTTTTGGAGCTCCAACTATTACAATAACTTTATAAATAAAATCATCGTTTTAGTGGTTTCTGTTGTAAAGGGAAGACATTTTCTCTCAGTTTTTATATCAGTGTGTACAGACGAGCAATTACAGGCAGGTGAACCGTACCAGGCCATTAGCAGATATCCTATAATACTCTCTGAGAGACGATCAACGTGGGCCCTCCAGCTATTATCAGTGTGACCCCTGAGGTACTTATAACAGCAGACCTGAATAACGGACTCAGGGAGGGACAGTTGTAATTACTGACCTTTTTATGCTTCAGCTGCACAGTAAGAGAAATCACCTGAATGTTTCCCAACTCGTCAAATACTGCTTCCACCTGTCACTCCCTTTAATTATGCTTAACTTTAATCTTTAATAGAACTTAAACGGGTGAGTTTATATATAAATTCACCCCCCAGACAGTTGTAATGAACGGGGAATATTACGACTGTAAACGCTGGACATTTTATGGCATCAAGTGGTCAATAGAGGAACTGCAGTTTATGGTACACACAGGTATTTAAAGTTAGCAATAATAAATGTGCAATCTCTGGGTAGACTTTCAAACAAAGCTTGTGTGGTTAATGTTAACAGTCACACTGGTTAGAGTAACCTAGGTTACTGATGTAACTTGAGTATATTATGTATGTTAACTTTGGTAACTTAGAAGAAGTCAACGTTTACTTTTGTGAGAGCAAAAAACCTGTTTTCCATCGATAAAATCCTTCAGTGCTGTTCTTTGAAATCCTCTTTAAGTTCTGATGTGAACTGCCCGGACTTCCTGTGAGGACTCTGATTGGTTCGGTACCACAAACTCACAGACTGAAGCCCGGCGAGAGTGATTCTTACGTGATTTCGAGTCCAGCTGCTTCGCAAAGGTCACCGACAGCGGCGTCCTAGCCTCCAGTGTTTACTGCGTCGGGACGCTGACTGTTTTTGACGAGTTGTTTGTCTGTTTGTCTCCCTGCAGTTCGTCTCCATGACAGTATCTCAGAGGAGGGATTCCACTATCTCCTCTTTGACCTGTGAGTTCCTCTCTTCCTTCCTCCCTCCTCTTCCTCCCTTTCTCCCTTCCTTCCTTCCTCCTCTCCCTCCCTCTCCCCTGATGCTTCATTTTCCATCACATCCTCCCTTCCTCGCTGCATCTGTCTCCCCCAGGCTCCCTTACTTTCTCTTTTCCTTTGTACATATATCCGCATTCTCCTCATTCCTTCTCCTCGTTTCCAAGGCAGTTCCCCCCATTACATAACAGTCCTCCCCTCCTCCCCCACCTCCCATCCTTGCGGCTTCCACTTTAACACACACACACATACACACACACACACACACACACACACACACACACACACACACACACACACATACACGGATGCAGCTACTCTCCCCCGCACCGGAGCCAGTCTCCATGGCAACCCTGTCAGAGTGAATCCTGCAGCCGGGGTTTCCCCCTAATGAGGACATCCCCCTCCTGTGTGTGTGTGTGTGTGTGTGTGTGTGTGTGTGTGTGTGTGTGTGTGAGCAGCCTGAGTGAATGAACGTATATAATTTGGCAGTTTTTTCTCTCTTTCTCTTAACCTCCGTCTTCACGTGTTCTCAGGGTGACGGGAGGGGAGCTGTTCGAGGACATTGTGGCGAGGGAGTACTACAGTGAAGCAGATGCGAGGTAAACACCCGAATGGTTTTCCCTCCTCTTCTTCATCCCCTTCCATGTGTCAGTCCTCCAGCCTCTGCAGTCCTCCACCGCCGAGCCCCCCCCCCCTGAGAGTTTCAGCTCCTCTCATTATTTTGACACATTATTTTTTATTTATTTATATATTTTTTAAAGTGTTACCGGCTCTACTTCTGGTGGATTAACACCTCTACTCTTTTTGTGCGTGTGATCCGAATCTGAGTCGAGGTCGAGGAGTTTTACCCCCCCCCGCTCCCCTTCAAGCGTCAGAATTTACAGGCAGATGGAAACATGTACAAAATGCACACATGCCCACGCTGTAACCCCCTCAGGAGGTAGACTTAAATCAATTTGACTGTGGAGGCGGTTTGTGGAGGCGAGCGAGAAGAGAAGACGAGGAAGAAAAGAAGGGGACTGAAACATTAAAATGAGGGAGAGAAAGAGGGAGAACGACAGTAAAAACTGATTTTATTATTATTGTTTTTCGTCCTTAGACATCTGTATCTGTCTCACCTGATGTAATATTCACTTCTGTAAAACACCTTTTTATACTCAACTACTTCTATACTTCAACATAAAGAAACCAAAGTGTTATTTACCAGCAGTCAGTTAAACTAGCTCTTATTTTACACTTTACACACACACTGCATCAATATGAATAGTTATTTTATCTTTTTTAATCACTCAAATCAGAATTTACTGCACAAATAAAAGTCCAGCACATAATTATTCATGAAAACATGACGTTTAGATAAATTCAATGTAATTAAATACAGGTAAAAGCGTCAAGCAGCACGGAGCAGATCGCACTGGCAGGAAGTCAGACACAGGAACCATCAATCCAGTCTAGTTTTCAAAATAAAATATCGTTTGCAGTTTCCAGATAGAATTTCACGCCACATCAACAATGTTAGAGGAGATTTTTGTGTCCTTCTTACCCCCCAAATTCCTCCGGACACGGCTGCCATGCGTTCTGGCTCCACTGTGGTCTGCGAAGAATAACGACACAGAGAATCCAGTCAAATTACAAAATAAAATACCACCTGCAGACACAAGTGGGTTAAATTTCACACAGGAAGTCAGTCAGTGAGAGGAGACTTTAAACAGTTTTGTTTCCTTTTTTAAGCACAACATAAACAAGTAAACAACATCAGGGCAGGAAACCTCTCTCTGTGGGATCTGAAGACGTTTTTGTGTGCGTTACGTGTATTTATTTACATAAAATATGCATATCTGTGCAAGAACAAACAATAACATCCTACTGCAGTGCTGTGTGAGCCGCCTGTTAATAATAATTATCTCTGTGTGCTGAGTGTTCATGTTTTTCTCTCCTCTGTTATTTTCTACCCTCTCATCGGCCTTCATTCTCCCTTGTTCTCTTTGCATAAATTATGTGTGTGTGTGTCACTGTATGTGTTTGTGTGTGTGGGTGTGTGATTAGCATGGCTTGATTACTGTCCAACAGTATCTCACCGACAGTTTCCTCTCTGCGCTCCATCTGCACACACACTCGCTCCATCACTCCCTTCTGTATCTCCACCCTGTTAAAGGGCAGGTTCACCCAAATAGCAAACATATTTTCTCTCTTAATCAACAGTTACAGTCCAGCAACGCAGAGAGTTTCATGTGTCCAGGTTTTGAGATCTCAGTCACACACAGAATTGGCAACACTTAGCTTCTTTTCGATACGAGTCCATCTGGAAACTCCCATAAAGCACCTCGGTCCCGCTGTCGTCAAACTGTCCTCTGTCTGTCTCTGAGGTTGTGTTCACTGGGAGGCTGCTGAGCCCCGTTCAGTTGCTAACACTAGTTGATTGACGGGTGAATGTCAGGATGTTATTGGTTGAAATCGGTTAGTTCATGCTGACGTGAGCACGCGTCACATTTAGTTTCACAGGAAGACACAATGATTGGATTCTGATATAAAAACACAAAGAAATGGAGTTTTATGTGCATATTTTTTGGCGTACATTGTTAAATAGAGGAACAATATAACTGAGGATGAACACAAACTGAATCCCATTGACCTCCATTATATTTGAGTGGCAGAAATCTCAAAACCTGTAAAAAATAAAATAAAATGAAAACTATCTGCGAAGCGAGTTAAATGTGTTTTATTTTGTAGTTCTGTTGGATTGATAACTACGATCTTTCTCACTGCACACGTCCTCCGTATTTATCGTCCTTTTTTATGCTTCGTTTTCCTTCCTGTGTTCCCTCCTTTATCTGCTCCTCACCCTGTCGTTTTGTCTCCACAGTCACTGTATCCATCAGATTCTAGACAGTGTGTCTTACACCCACCAACATGACATAGTGCACAGGGACCTCAAGGTGTGTGTGTGTGTGTGGTTGTGTGTGTGTGTGTCTCATTGTGTTGCATTGGCCCTCTGCACAAGGGGCTGCTCTTTTACATGCTTGTGTTTTATTTTCTGTTAATTTCTGCCTGTGATTTAAAGCACTGTGCCTGTGCCTGCTGTCTGTCTGTCTGTCTGTCTGTCTGTCTGTCTGTCTGTCTGTCTGTCTGTCTGTCTCTTGTTGCCTGTCTTCAGGTCCTTGCTTTTGGGACTATTTTAGCCCGGTCTGAGCTAGAATTTGTGATTTCCTGGGGGTCCCTAGCAGCCCCGAGCGCCGTACTCTGTGAGTGAGTAAGCATGAAAGAGAGTTCAGTGGAGTAACGGCGGAGCAGCGTCGGCTTCAGACGCCTGGAAAAAAAGCTGCTAAAATGTTTCGTCAAAGGCGGCGTTGCTTGAATAAATTACACAGGAGAGTGTGCAGGTTAGACACAGTGCCTCCCACACGGAGCCGCAGCTCACTCCCACACTGCCTGACTAACACTCGGATCTTTCTTGGAAACAGAAAATAGCAAAAACTGCACACCTTCTCCCCTCTCGTAGCTCGCAGACAGGTTCACACTTTATTTTATTGTGTGCAAATGTGAGATGATTTTATATATATATATATATATTGGAAACGTGTGTCTGAGAGTGTGTGTGTGGCTCGTATTTGCTGCCTCTGCATGGATGTGACAGTTGGGGGCTGAATGTGCTCAGACTAACCTGCTCCCCCTGCTGTTTGCGTGCAGTCATTGCATCCAGCAGATCCTGGAGGCCGTGCTCCACTGCCATCAGATGGGGGTGGTACACAGAGACCTCAAGGTGAGTCACCTGCAGGGGTGTGTGTCTGTGTCTGTGTCTGTGTCTGTGTGTGTGTGTGTGTGTGTGTGTGTGTGTGTGTGTGTTGGGATTTAAAGTTGTGTGTCTGACTGTTGTACCTGATTCTGACAGCTGGTAAGTGCAGTAAGATGTTTAAACCTTGCATGTGAGCGCATGTGTCGGCCCGATGTCTCAGTACGTGCATGAGTTTCTGCCTTCTTGTGTTTCATTGAACCGATGTCTGTGAACGTTTATTTAGAATTTATTTATTGAACTTTTAAGTGAAAGAGCAACTACACACAAAAACAAGGTCAAACAACTGAACAACAACAATAATAATAAAGTATTCTCGCATACAAACATATCTGTACATACATTTACACCCATACACACACTTTCAGCTTCAGCTTTTTGTTTTTTGTTTGTTTTTTACCAACATACATATATATATAATAATATATTTCATAATTGGTTATTCATTATTTTATATTAAACAAATTAAGCTGCATTAGGACATAAAAACAACCTACCAGTAGGGATTTATATGTATAACTGCTTAATAAATACTGTATTACATATAATAAATGTTTGTTTTCAATGTCCACATATGGGTTTAAAGTTTAAAGTAATAATACTTTGGCTTTTACAGTTTATTAAAAGCACATTTATTAACTGTTTACACACCAGTTAGAGGAGTTAAAGTTAATAAATACATTCATAAACATGTAAAAACTGACCTTATATCTTCTTACAACTGCATTAAAGTACTATGATGTGTTATAAGTCATTAATTAATTGTTTATAAACTCTTAAACATGAGTTTAAAATAAATTGTTACCAAAAAACAAATTTTAAAAGCATTTTTTATAATGCAAAACAATATCTGGATTCTAACTTTATGTATCTGTGTATGTTCATATATAAATATTGTTATGACACATGTTCCCTCTTCCATACCGGACCTGTTATTACAGCAGCGACTCTCTGGGGAACTCCACAATCACTTCCCCCTATAGGAGCGTATTAAAGGTCACACACACAGACGGGGTCGGGTGGGAAAGGTCGCGAGGTTGCCGTGTGATGATTTCCCTAGTGGAGGTTTATTAAGTTACCACAAAGGAAAAGACGCTCGGATGTTGTCGTCGTCGTTGTTGTTGTTGTTGTTGTTGTTTTCTCATTAGAGGTTCATGAAACGAGGCTGAAGAATTCTCAGCAGTTTGTTACAGACAGAATGACACCTAATATGTTCGAGGATCGATATTTGACCCTCCGTGTGCCTCGAAATGTCATGTGCAGTGAGTTAGTGTTCACTTACCTGGGTTTTATAAAGGAAACAACAACAAAAGGAGGCGTATGCTCTCTCTAATGGCAAACCCTCTGTTGCTTTTTAGGATTACAGTTTACTTATATCTTCTAATGTATACGACAATAGTGGATTTAAATTCATGCAAACAGAAACTGTCCTTTAAATTTACACAAAACATATAAACAAAAATGCATTTATACTCAGGAGAAGAAGCACATTTATAGAATATGTCCATCTTTGCTGAGTTTTGTGCTAAAGGAATTAAACGCCTGTCCCAGATAAAGGCCGGGGGAGTTCAGTGATTTAAGCAAATAAACGCCTCGGCTATTATTAAGTTTTACAGGTTTGCATAACTACTTCTTTGCATGAATAAAACCTCTTAAAGCCAACTGTGTCGCCAGCGAAGCTCAAGACTCTTATGTAAATAGTTTTCAAATATACATAGCAACTAACTTCTAAGGTAGCCACACCCACTTCCCGCCCAAATTATACAGATCATTTAGTTGGGTAATGGCGTATTCGCTCATCCCTCATCAGTTGTTTTGCAAGAATTTGGTTGCGAACCAACGGTATTGACCTGATGATGATTTTTGGCCATTTTGGATTTGGCTTGCTGTGCCTGGCTGTAGCTTCATATTTAGCACACAGACTTGTGGAAAACCAAGTGTATTTTCCTAAATGACAAACTATTCCTTTGAATCCAGAGTCTCTTCTTCCTGGAGAATTGTCCCAAAGAGGCTCGATACCTGACAAAGAGAGTGATCTTGAACCTTCTACCAGCCCCTCGTTATGTCTCTGACAGATATGTTCAGGGTATATTTCAGTACTGGGAGCTGTGAGGTGCTGTAGATGATCTAATCAGGTTTAATTCAGTTTAAGTAGGTTCCAGCTCCTGTTCATAAGTCAAACCTCCTCTAATTGTGTTTGTGAATCAGCGAGCTGAGGGTGACACGATGAAGACTCTCCTGCAGCTGGAGCAACAACGTACAGCTGTTTCTGTGCCGCTGAGCTGGAATGATTATTGGTTGATGGTGGCACAAATCAATCACCGTCAGCATTAACTGGTTATACAACAAGGAGCTGTGTGTCTGTGTGTGTGTGTGTGTGTGTGTGTGTGTGTGTGTGTGGACTGCAGGTTGTTTGTCAGACTGCTGTTACATCAGCGTCTGAGCAGGAAAGACACGACTGTTGCAAAGAGACAATCTGTGTTTGGTTCCTCAAGTAAACAAATGGCAAAAAAAAAAAGGCTTATTCACATTTTAAGACCCATCTGTCCGTCTCAGTGTGTGTGTGTGTGTGTGTGTGTGTGTGTGTGTGTGTGTGTGTGTGTGTGTGTGTGTGTGTGTGTGTGTGTGTGAGTGTGTGTGTGTGTGTGAGAGAGAATATGTATAAGTGTTGCTTGAATGTCTGTTGTAGCTATTATTAGTCCTCTGATCCGGGTTTGACTGGCTGCATCTTAGTGGTCTGTCACACTTAGATTTTTCCTTGTAAACTCTATATGAGAACCATCAGTGGTGAGGGGGGGGGGGCACTTTGTCTCCTGAATGTGGGGGCAGGGCCACAGGTGAAAGGTAGGAGGCTCATTAGTATCATGGATGGACTGAACAGGGTCCAGGATCAGTCTGTATGCACTGACTGTTTACATTTCTCGTTGGAAACAACAGCAAAATATCAACAAAGAGAACAAACTGACTGCAAAGACACGAAAAACATATAAAGAGACAAAAAACAATCTCAAAGAGACTCAAAACATCCAAAATTCTACAAAGAGACATAAAACGATCACAAAGAAAAATAAAATGACCTCAAAAAGATTCAAAACAACCAAAAAGAGACATAAATGACTATAAAAGGGTGGAAAACACTCAAAAAGACTCAAAACAACTAAAACTACTACTCAAAACAACCACAAAGAAAATTAATTGACCTCAAAGTGAAAAAAAAGGCCCCAAAGAGACAAAAAATGACTATAAAGATGCAAAAAACAAGTTGAAAGAGATTCAAAACAGCCACAAAGAAACTAAATACTAAAATAACTACAGTTTTGTGTCTCTTCAGTCTATGTGGCCCCTGTTACTCGTCTATAGAGCAGATATATGAGGGGTCGTTACATGTCTGTGTTCAGGGGCCCATTTGATCATTAATGGCTGTTTGCTCAAGTTCCAAATATCAGCTGTTTATCAGTATTAATTCATAGTAGAATATTACATTTTATTTTGCATTTATACAACATAACAATTAATTAATGATAGAATACAGTTTATTATTGCTAACAACCAGAGATTTAAACACCAGAAGAGAAAGTGATCTTCTTTTAGTTTGTTTCTTCATTCTGACACACGGAGGACGTTCACACCGTCACAGAGTTTGAAGACGTTTATATAAAATATGTTTCACTGACTGTTTGTTTGATACGTGCAGCCAGAGAACCTGCTGCTGGCCAGCAAGTGTAAGAACGCAGCAGTGAAGCTGGCCGACTTCGGACTGGCTATCGAGGTTCAAGGAGAACAGCAGGCTTGGTTCGGTGAGTTAAACACACACGACACATCTGCAGTCTGCTTACATAATTTAATATAAACAACATCACAACACGACCGGTGACCATACTGTTGCTACGCCTGTCAATCTGTCCATTGTAGCACCGCACGGATGCAGTTTACAAGGATGTAGGCGGCTGAAAATTGTAGTAATTTATGAAGAAATGGGTTCTTGATGCAGCAGAATTTACTGAGGCTCGGCCAAGAAACTCTCTCCATTACGGATTTATCTACTGTCGAGGGATATTTAACACGAACCCAGATCCACCAGATCTACCAGTGTGTCCCAAATAAAGTCTTAACTGACGCAGCTTTATATGGGAAGATCCAGTTGGGTAGTGGTTCAAAACAAACCTACGCTATCCTCAAGCTGAACGGCACCCAGAGTCACAGAGGCAAGGGTAGCACTGTACCATTGCAGTCCAATGTAAAGCTCTCTTCCTCTCCTCTTGGGGCAGCCGCAGTCGTGGGCTGTAGGATGTTTCTGTCATAGGTAATAACATGTTTCAGCATTAAAGCCAGAAACAGATTGAAATGAAGAGCCTGAATGTGCAGCCGTCGCCTCCAGATTCAGTCGATTTGAACAATTTTGGCTTAGCCCTTAAAAATTAAACCCAATCAGACGTCATTCAGCAATAAAGCTGCAAAAAAATACAGATTAAAACAAAAATGTGGCGAGTTTGAAGGATGTTGAGTGAAACATAATCACAAAACTTCAACAGACATTCAAATTAAACTTTTATTTTAAGATCAAGATACCTGCTGCCGACATATGGTAGCCTATAGGATCTTCTCTTTGTACAATAACATGTGGCAGTCTGTTGCCTTCCTCCTCCTCCTCCTCCTCCTCCTCTTGATCATGAAGTCTTCTGTTGCCTGACAGCCGTGACGTGCAGCAGGGCTGTCACACTGGAGACAGCAAACAGCATTTCGACAGAGAAAAGTAAAAAAAAGGCTTCCACAGGACTGTTCATCCATACGGTCGCTTTATCCTTTTTGTCAGCGAGCCCTTAAGAGGAGGAGATTTCTGCTTCCTCGGCCTCCAATATTAGACATATCTCATCCCACTGAAAGGCCACTTTTTCTTCAGCGTATATCCTGATATCCAGGAAGCTAACAGGGATATTGACTACGGGATATTAAAGATAATTCAGCAGCCTGATTGAGCCAAGTTACTTACTTTCTTTGACCCGGAGCCAAAATGATTTATTATAAAGAGGCTGCAGCAAAGCTAAAAGCGATGACTTTACATTAAACTGCATTTTCATAATGCATTCTCAGACTGCATATATAAAATCACTGCCTCCAACATCCCCTTCAGTCACTCATTCCTTTATATAATACACTGATTCATCGCAGGTATGGTGTCACATTCATTTACATATTGAGCTGAAGGAGCTTTTCACTCTGTGGGATTCTTTTGTCCACCAACGGAGACAATTCAGAGCTTTGACAACCATAAAAATTCTCACAATGTCTCCACCAGGGTTTTATAGAGTTGCTAATTAAAGCTGCAAGCAGCGATGTCGGGGTGTGCTGCAGCCGTGTCATGCGCCAGTGTATCATGTGTGGACCACAACATGAAATATTTAATGTAAATCAGATCAAAATCACCACACAAGGCTTGCCAGTAGGTGGCGCTATCACTGTGACTGAATATTGTCACCTGGATGTGTTCAGGGTGGGACTCTTATCAAATGTGTGAAGTTTGGTGGAGATTGGACCATGTACTTCCTCTTTTCGATGCAACGCTACGAGCACGGCGTACGACGTACGGTCACAAATAGCAAAACTTTTTATCGTTAACGTCTTTAGAATTAATTCACCGAATCTGAAGTCGATCCGATAAATTCCCTAGGAGAAGTTCGTTTAAATACAACGCTTGCAAATCGCCCAAAACAAGAATACTTAATTCAAAATTCCCGCTGGGTTTAGGGTATGGGTCCAAGAGGGTTTTTTTGTTGGTCGTACGTGTCGTGGCGGCTGATTCTGGGGGGCGTGGCTAAGCTATTTTGTGACGCCCACGTACGGGACCAAAAGAATACGGAAATTATCATTACCACCGAATTTCATGCAAAGTTTCATGAGTTTTTGAGCATGTTAAGGCCTAAAAAATGCGATTATTTTTTGTATTAAAATAATAAACCGAGCAAATACAATTACCTTTCACCTAATGCAAGTGTAACTTTAAACACCAAAAATACTGTTAAATACTGTCAAACAGCTCCACGAAGGCTGACACAAATATCAATTTATTCAACCATTTTTTTATTGGCTCTTGATTATGTGGGGAATGATTATTGATTGACCTTTTCAGCACCAGGGACAGTGACGTTCATCTCTATGGTTACAATAATAAAAAGGCTCAGATCAATTAATCAGATCGTTTATATTTTATATTATTTATCCTACACACTTCATCAGATACACAGTATGACACAGAGACGCCGTAGAGCTTTGATTCGCTGCCCGAACCCGACCGGTCCCGACAAAACCCAACACATTCGGGCCCAAAACTGCTGCCCTGGGTCGGGCTCGGGTCCAGCATTTGTTATTGATTACTTTTGATAATAATTTGCTTAATATTCTTGTATGCACAATGCGGTTTAGTTACATTACATTACATTACACATTATTTAATCTACTTTAAGCAGACATTTAGGTTCAGGTCGGGCCCTGAGGGTCAGTATCTAAAACCTGTTTCCTTTCATAATTACCAGTGTGTACATGTAGATCTCAGTAAAGTAACTTTTTGGGGGGTTTATTTGTTTCATTATGGCAGATTTTATGGATTTTACTTCCAGCGGCTGTGATAATACCCTCACCTGACTTCCTCCTTTGCTTTTTGCTCCACTGCATATGTTCCTAATGTTAAACCACACGAGAACCTGGACCCTGATGTGTGTTTTGTGTGTGCAGGCTTTGCAGGGACTCCCGGCTACTTATCCCCAGAGGTGCTGAGGAAGGAGGCGTACGGTAAACCCGTGGACATCTGGGCATGCGGTAAGCTCTCTGTCAGTTCGTGTCTCACCGCCGCCTCCTCTCCCTCTCCTTCATGTCACTCAGACAAAGGTTTGTGTTTCTGTGTGTAGGTGTGATCCTTTACATCCTTCTGGTTGGGTACCCTCCGTTCTGGGACGAGGACCAGCACAAACTCTACCAGCAGATCAAAGCCGGAGCGTACGATGTGAGCCTGTCGCTATAATGCCTCCAAATTTCTCTCTCTTTAAATGATGTTGTTTTTATGTATGTGGGCACGCATTGGGTGTGCTTCAGTTTCCCTCCCCAGAGTGGGACACGGTGACTCCAGAGGCTAAAAATCTGATCAACCAGATGCTGACTATCAACCCAGCCAAGAGAATCACAGCCCAGGAGGCCCTGAAGCACCCATGGGTCTGCGTAAGTACACATGTATCAGCACCCTGTTCCTGCACACAAGGGAGGTCAATGTTTCATGGCCCCCCTGCGACCCCGAGTTTGTGAACATATGTCCAAAGCTGCCAAATATCAGCACCATCTGTTTCCAAACATGCAACATCTCTAACATTTGCAGGTCAGCTGCTCCACAGGAGGGTTAACCTGTGTGAGGGATGAGTGCTAGTATGTGCAGTTAAAGTGATCTGAGATGGTTTGTTCCAGATAAAAGTGAGAAAAATAACATTTTCTGACATTAATCTAACTTTAAAATGCAGTGCAATGTTTACTCCTTAAATTAGTCCTATAATAGAGCTGCACAATGATCTGAAATATTATCGAAATCGTGCAAAAACTGCAATGTTCAACTGCTTAAATTTTCTCCTGAGCCTAAATAAACCTCCTCACTGCTCTCCGAGACTCACATTTATTGCTACAAATCATGTAAATGTGTTTAAAGGAAGCAGATCTTCAGTCAATCAATGCGTACTGATGATTCGTCCCGCCCAAAAAACGAATAATACTAAACTAAAAACTACTAAAACTAAGTTATTAATCATAAAATCAACACTGACTGTCAGAATATATAAAGATCACATTAGCTGGGGAAGCTAAAGTTAGCCAACTAACATACCTACTCAGATAGTATTTTGCGGACTTTATAAGCAAACGTTCGCTAGTGTTGCACACAGTTAGAAACACATATAAATCAGTCCGCAGGCTACCAAGAAACACGTTCACATATTGGCAATAAAAGGTGATTAATAAATAAAAAATAATACATATGGAAGCTTTCTGCTGCCTGTACCACGTGTCCTATCAAACACTGTATAATAAAACAGTCCCTCTATATAATGATGTAATCCACATTTAAAGCCAAGTTGAATGTATTTAGCTCCGAGAATGTCGTCACCTAAAAGAGCCTCCGAATCAACACACTGGAGGGAAGCGAGTATCTCCGACAGCTCCTGCCCACATAAACCTGTCACTGTCAGAGCCTTTAATGTTTTATTTTCAGCCTCTCTTTCCCTCTCTGTCTCCCCCCCACAGCAACGCTCGACGGTGGCCTCCATGATGCACAGGCAGGAGACGGTCGAGTGCCTGAAGAAGTTTAACGCCAGGAGGAAACTCAAGGTGTGAAAGGGCTTCAAGTTTAAAACTCTGATCTGTGAATCTGCGTTTACTCGGCAAGATTTTGTCCATTTAAAGCCTCTTTTAGACGTCAGACGCCGTCTTGTGTAATTAGTAATAATGTAACCTTAACAGTCGATCCAGTTAAGCTTGTTTGATTGAGAGCGAGAGGAAGAGAACAGCAGCAAGTTATAATAACACATTTTCACATCAGTTTCATCATTTTTGTCCCTTTTTATTAAGGTTTCTTCCACTTTTTCCCACCTTAAAGTGTTTTTAGGAGTTTTTCCTCGTCTGAGTTGATGCTGTTAGGACGGAGGGGGTCAACTTCTCGTCTTAAACTTAATCTTTGTTTTCTCGAGATAACGATATAAATCAACTTTACTAAATATAAAGAATAAAGGAAAATACTTCAAAAGATCCCAAACTATAAATATATGTAATACAAGTATTCAAATGCTTATATTTGTGTTTTTTGAGTGTGTATGATAATGTACATGCAGTTTGTCACAGTTGTAAAGTCACTTTAATGTTTTTTCCATCTTAGAC
Source organism: Dicentrarchus labrax (assembly GCF_905237075.1). NCBI lineage: Eukaryota > Metazoa > Chordata > Actinopteri > Moronidae > Dicentrarchus > Dicentrarchus labrax. The sequence continues at coordinate 2,219,157 of NW_026136710.1, read as the reverse complement.
TTTAAACTGATTTATTAGATGCCATCAAATTTTAAGCTTTTGCAACCTTGAGTTTGGTGTTTGGGCGTCGCCATGACAGTGAATTGGAGCCAGCGGAGGTCACGTACAGCTGCTCTCATTGGCTCCTCAGTTTCAACTCGTCCGTATCAGGAAACAATGGCAGCTCGCTTGGTTACACACGATCTCGTATTCCAGATACGAACAGTACACAATCACAAGGTAGCCCCGCCCTAAAGCATACCCTGCTTTATGGTCTGTTTTACTCTAAATGGGACCATCAGTTACTAAATGAACATCATGCTGTATGGAAGAAGACTGAAACTAGAGACTGAGACCAGAAACTCATCAGGAAACTGTTTACTGAGCTCATAAATCAACTGAGAAGTCGACTCATTTCTCCATAAGACTGAATGGTAATGGAGCCGCCCCCTGCTGGTCATTAGAGAGAATGCAGCTTTAAGACACTTCCATATTCTGCAGCATCGACCTTATTGGCAAAGTATTTGAACTCAAACAAGGAATTTTACTGCGGTTTTTAGCTCTTTTTAAGAAATCAATTTCCAGGTGTTTCTACTGGAAAACGAGTCCCTAAATTTCCAGGTTTTCCAGATTTTCCAAAACAGTTTAGATGAAGATAGAAACTGACATACAGTTCAAAGTTAACATACAGAGGTTCACTTCTAACAGCGTCTCTTTCACTCTTCTCCTTTCCGTCCTCAGGGAGCCATTTTGACCACCATGCTCGTCTCCAGGAACTTCTCTGGTGAGTGCAGCTCGACGAAAAGACGAGAGTGGAGGGAACATGTCAGCGCCCTGAGCGGGAGAGGAGAGGAGGACAGGATGACATGCCATCTGTCTTCTGCCATCTCTTCACACATACACACACACACACACACACACAGCAGGTTGATGGGCGGCAGTGTCGGAGTAAGCAGAAAGCGCCGCAGAGATATTTGCTTAGATTTTGTGCCGTAATCTCGTACAGTAAAGCTTGTTTGCATCAGAGTTTGATGCTGAGCTCTGAGCCTCTTGAGAAAGTACAGAAGTACAACACATTATCATATTCATAACTAATCTAGTTTCTTCTCCAAGCATATTTTAAAAATGCAACTACTGAAGGAGACTCAAGGCTGCGGCGTGAGAGACAGGAGGGACGCTGACTGACCTCTGCCCTGTATAGCATGTACAGAGCTAACAGCTGCTGTCAGACTGGAGCTTTAACGAGCAGTGGAAGAATTACTCAGGAAGTTGCGATGACAACAATTAAACTTAAACGTAGTTTTCATGTGCAGAACGATGAGCTTTACGTCACCTAACTCCTCCTTGTTGGTTGTTGTGATGATGGAGACATTCACTCTCCAAACAGTTTGATTTTATTCTCACTGGAACAAGTTTCATTGGTTGTTAAGTTATACAATTTCCTCTTTCTGCCACAATTTAATTGCAAAGACATCTTAAAATGCAACTTTTTTTTTAGAAAAGTTGCCATGAAATCTGGCCAAAAAGGAGGATCTATTGTCAGAAGTGTAATATAATATTAATAGGTATGTTTTCATTAGTGTTTAATCACCTGAACATAAGAATTATTGGGTTTGTTACCTTAGAATGAGACGTTTTTATCTACAGAGGCAGCGGGTCCTCTTCTGGTGGAGTCCGCCATGTTTCTACAGTAGTAACAGGGTGTTAAATGCCACTTAATACTACACACTGGACCTTTAAAGCAGCTACAACAAACTTACATTTTGTATTGATTCTGGCAGCCCCCTGTGGACAAGAGAATAATGTTTCCATCGCCTTGTATCATTGATTTCAAGAGAATTTCGACCCGATATTCTCTCTGATGGTCTTGTTTGTTCAGGTCATATAGAGGCATCAGTATATTAAACTGAGACCACTGGGTAGCTGTAACATTGTTCTTCTCTTTTTGGAAATATCTAACAATGTATTTGTGAGGTTCTTCAGTAGGAACCAGTGGGTTTGGAGCAGAGAGCGACAGACAGAAAGTCAGGAAGTACTGAGAGACAGACTAACATGTTGTTGTTGTGATTCTCCATCAGCCTGAAGTCTTCCTCACCGTCTTCCTCTCTCTCTCTGTGTTTCAGTGGGTCGGCAGACTACAGCCCCCGCCTCAGTCAGCAACGTGCCTGGAACCACCGCTGGCATCGTGGAGCAAGGTAACCAACATCTTCTCTCTGCCTGACCTCTCCCCCCTTTTTAAAACTTCACATCCGTCTCCTCTCGCCGAACTTGTCATGATTAAATGGAAAATCCCCTCAGAGTCGCGACATCACACACTCTCCCTCGGCTCGCTTTAATCTCTCCTCCTAAATCTTCCTCCCCCCTAACCCTCTCTCTCTCTCTCTCTCTCTCTCTCTTTCTCTCTCTCTCCCTTTAATGCTCCCTAAATGTTTGCCAAGGTAAGCAGCCTCATCCCTCATCTGGGAGTATTACTGCTCAGATATCTGTGCTTGTCTCTGTTGTGCAACACAGTCGCATGCCCTGCGGAGAATTAGGAGACACATTGCTTGCAGTTTGCTTCGCTTAGATGTCCAATGTGATGGGAGAAAGGGTTTAAAGATCCCCTCCAGACATTGTGTGCTGTATTAAAGCAGGGATGTAATGTTAACCACTGCACCAACAGTTATTATTCAGAGTGTTTAAGAAACAATCGTATGCTTTCGTTCATTATTCTCACATATTTGTTTCTGTAGCTTCGTGTGTAGAAAAGGAAAAACAATACACAATATAAACAGTGCTTACAGAGAGAAACTAAATGTAAGAACAAACCAGGAAGAAAAAGAGAGAAAAGACGAAGAAATTAATGAAATAGAAACATAAACAAACAATAAAACAGGAGTAAACAGAGAAGTTGGGAACAAACTGGAATAAAGACTGTAATTTACACAAAAAGACAAATTATTTAGTTTGTTGTTTTTGCCCTTAAATTAAATTTTTTTTAATGATTTTTTAAAACAAAATGAGATTGAAGAGAAAATTATGGCTGAATATTCCTTTTTTTCTCAGACAAAAGTCTACAAAATATATTTATTTATCAAATTCATTCTTATTTCTGAGGTTGGGTATAAACCAGCGATCTTAAACTGCCATTTTCAACCATCTATCCTGCGGCTTGATGTCAAAAACATAAAATAATAAGATATATCTATCTAGAGAAATATTCAATCCTCAACATTTGTTTTATTGAATGTCAGAAATATCTGCTGATTTAATCACAATCAATCAATCAATCAATCAATCAATCAATCAATCAATATTTGCTTTGAAGACCCCCCAAAAGGACATTATCGTGGCTCATTAGTGAAACACTGAACAGAAATATCTAAAGGTGGCGTTAGAAATTAATAATTTGAGTCCATAATAGATCATTTAATTAATTTCCATTTTTTAACACAGGATTTTTATTATTAATCTAAATTAATGTGTTAAATTTGACACCAAATGATATATATTCCATATACATCATATTTTATGTATATGGAATATATAGATATGATGATATAAAGATAATTAAAATCACTTTTTATTATAACCAGCATTAACTGTTGCAGCAGTTCGAGCTACAGTAGCTCGTCTGTTGGATCCGACCACACGGGCCAGCCTTCACTCCCCACCTGCATCAATGAGCCTTCATGACCCTGTCTCTGGTTCTGTTCCTTCCTTTGACCACTTTTGATCAGTACTGACCTCTGCAGACCGGGAACACCCCACAATAACTGCAGGTTTGGAGATGTTCTGACCCAGTGGTCCATCACAGTGTGGCTACTTATCAAAGTCACTCAGATCCTCATGTTGCCCATTTTTCCTGCTTCTAATAAGCCCAGATAACCAGATAATCTGTGTTATTCACTGTCAGTGCTCATAAAGTTACAGCTAATCAGAGGAAAAACTCAAGTTCAGTTGCGGACACAAATGGATTAAACAAATAAAACATATTAAAGACAAAGAATTGGAGAAAAAGTTCCAAAAACTTTGAGGAAATGCTCAAAATTCATCCAAAATCTCTGGTTTTACACAAACTTCCTGCAGTTACTAAAGTTTGTGTTCATTGTTCAGTTTATCAGCTGTTCTCTCCTGTTACGGTTAAACATTAAATATGATACGAAATATCCATAAACTACAGTCCGTTTGCTGCAGTTCCCCTGAAGGAAAGCGGTCGGGGGAAACCAGCGACTTCCTGTCATCTAACTGTAGGAACTGATTCCTGACTGGAGGGAGGACTTTAAGTGTGACTCTTGCTTTCAAGTTGAGGCTCACACACACACACACACACACACACACACACACACATACACTGATGGAGGATTAACGTCAGCAGGACCGTCTCCTTCCTCCTTTATCCTTTACTGTTTCTGTTACGGCTTCTTCTGGGTGCGTTTGTTTATGCCCGTCGATGAACTCTGCCCGACTAATCCGACCCACTCTTGAGATTAACAAACCCATTATCACGTACCTGCATCTCCGCTCCCCTTCCCTCAATGCTTTCACTCCTAATCCCTCCCTCTCGCATCTCTGTGTGAGTGTATTTTGGATTATATGGAGAATTAGTTTGACTTTTTTTTCATGCCCTCTGCTTATCTAATGCTCTGGGCAGTGGATCAGGGTTAGGAGGTGCCAGTTGGATGTGTGTGTGTGTGTTTATTCGTTGGGTTTTAATGTCTTTTTTACAGGACGGAGGGAGGGAGGGGTTGAAGGGATGAATTCTGGGTGTTTTATCTGCCCTTAAGGGTGGAGAAAGGGAGGATATGTGCATAGACGAGCTGTCACTCTGTCCGTGGGTCCTGCATGTTTCCTTTTGGAGATTTCTTTGCTGAGAGTTTCCCTCCCGTGCGTTGCATGCGCCGCCGCCGTGCAGCCCGTGAGCAGATTTTAGAGCGCTGTGGTTGTCTGAAGGTGTATGATGTGTACTCTGCCGTCTGAGGGTGTGTCCTTCTGCCTCTCCGCAGCAGCCAAGAGTCTCCTCAACAAGAAGGCGGACGTCAAGGTAAGCTAGCTTTTCTCTTCTTTCTACATCCTTGGGACGTCCTTCCTGCTGCCGGGACGCCCCTTTAACTTTTATTGTCCCATAAATATTGAAGGCTGGTACGTTAGAGGTGACTGGACTTTTTGTTGAACTGCTGTCACGTTCACTTTAATGTTTTCAACGTTGGCCTTAAAGGAACAGTGTAAGCATCCTGTGTGTGTGTGTGTGTGTGTGTGTGTGTGTGTGTGTGTGTGTGTGTCACTTTTCTGTCGTCCTGTCACGTTGGAGCTCAGAGATTCATCGATACTTTAGTCTGTAGATTTGTGTGATATTTGTCAGGTAATGTGACATTATTGAGTCTTTTTTTAAGGGGAATAAAGAAATACTGATAAAACTGAACAAATAAAGTTGATTAAGAACCAAACTACTATATTTTGTTACAACTACAATATCCAGTATACTATATATATATTATTCTGTCACCAGTACTGCAATTTTTTAAGGATTCAGCTATTATTACTATTTATTTATTACACTATAGCAAACATGTATTTCTAACTTCTATATATTGTATTATAATGAACATACTTCATATTATTTCTTTTTCTTTGTTTATATTTTACTATTTGCTATATATAGTTGTTAGATCTCGTAATATAATACATATTTTAATGTTATTTATGTTTCTTTACCGTAACAAAGTGTTTCTGATGCACAAGAAGTTCTGAATGAATTGTATCAGGACTCTGTACCAACTTTATGATGTCGAACTAAAACTGAACTAAACTAGGTGTGAGAAATCATTTTAGTTCACTGAAATAAACAAACAAACTGAAACAATATTGTGTACTTATGAAACAAACAACAAATAAAGGAAGGAAATGTCAGTTTTAGTCCAACGTGTCAACACAATAAGGAGTTATTGGTGATATTTTTTTGAGGCTCTGGATGTCTACATAACTTTTGGTCAGTGTGTTTGTATTAGAATATAAACTTCTTAAATCTTACCAGAGACAAATACACCCAATATTATAATAAAAAATAACCCAAATAACACTGAAACTAATAAAAAACTAAACATTTTAAACAATAAAACCTAAAGTGAAACCAGTGAACTCACTCTGGAAACTAAACTGAAGAGAAAACAAACATTAAAAATGAAATAAAAATAAAAACTAATGACAAATACAAAACTATAATAACTTTTAAATTTACTTTATATACGAATAAATGAATATGAATACAGGTGTGACTTTAGATTTTGCCTATATAGTATTATCTTATATAATATGATCCAAGTAGCACAGTTAACATCCATCATTGTAGAAATAGTTTATTATAAAACAATTGTATTAAAATAGACAATTTGCCAAATTGGCCACTTTTCCCAATGTAGACAATGTTCAAAAAGATAGAAAGTAGCTTTAAAACAACAATAATAATAAAGAAAACAAAGCAGTGTGTGCTGAAATAAAATAAAAGATTTAAATATAATAAGTCACAAGGAAAGACAAGAAATATTGTGTAAATTCACATAAAAGCCCATAAAAGTGTTTTTAGAAGAGAATTAAAGATTTTGAAGTTTCAGGGAGTAACTTTTACTTTTATACTTTGAGTACATTTCTGAGTAAAATAAATAAATGTGTGTACTTTTACTACCTCTAGTTAACACAAACAGTAATGATGCAATACGAAATATAACCTAAAGAAAGCGAGGACACTTCTTAACTTCTAGTCTTTACTGAAGTGGATATTTAGCACTTTTATTTTGAAGGCTGCACCCTCTCACTCCTGATGCTAACTTCTCTCTAACCGTTGCTTTGATGGTGGTTCAGGGGGTTGTGTTACCTCCTCTCCACTCTCAGTTTGGCGCAGTCACTGTTCATCACTCCTCTGCAGACATTTTTCACCCACAAACATTTGCCGGTGCCAAAGCGGACTCAATAAAGTATTGCTCTCATTTCCTGGAGAGAATCCTCAGACGCTGAATCTGCAGACGTTATCGGTGCACCTCTGCTCCCCCCTCGTCAGTGTGTGAGCGTCTGTGTGTAATGTAATGCTGCAAATGTATGTGTGTATGTGTAAGTGGCGTCAATGCATGTGTGTGTGTTTGCATGAGTCAGTGTGAAGCCTCTGTGTGAGCAGTTCAGTGTACTCTGTATCGGAGGTCGCCGGTTAAATTCAGAGCTCCAGACGTCCAGAGGATGATTGTTTGATCTCATAGGAATATTACATATTATGTTATATTATTATGTTGTGTTGCACAAGTTATTATCTTGTATGAACAACAACTGTGTCTTGTGCAGAAGATACTAACCTCCGCACACACAATATGGATCTTTTTATTACAACAGCTCTCTGAATTCTTTCCAAACCTTCTTTTTGAGAATATCCTGATAAAAACGGTGCTGTGGATCATATAAGATGTGCCGCTTCTCAATCTCATAAAGTAGCCTCTTGTCATTTCTAGCAGAAAGCAAACATCTCCCACTTGCTCGTGTTGACTGATGACTCTCGGTCTCAGCAGGTTTGAGGTGGAGGAAGTGCACGAAACTTCTCAAAAAATAGAAACCAGAGTGAGGGTTTCTTTTTCAAACAAGCAACAGAACGCTCAGCCTGTTGGCTGATGGAGCAGGTTAGGACATCTTCATTAGGACAAACTAAAACTATCTGACCTCCGCTCTACTAGTTGTGCATCGCTCGTAGCGTCCGATTGGTTTTCCTGTGTCTCCTCCTCGTCCTCTTCAATCAGTATAAATTCAGCTGTTGTCTTATGTTGCACCAGTTGGGTACAGGATAGGGTTTAGTGCAGTAGTTCCCAACCTTTTTACTTTCATAATATTAAGTAAAATGGCTCAAATTTGACATATTTTATGAATATTTAATATTATATTCAAAACTGTACAATGAACCCAAACAGTGAACTCAGTAACTGCAGTAAGTTTGTGTAAAACCAGAGATTTGGATGAATTTTGAGCAGATTATTTCCTGTTTAGGGAACTTTTTATACAATTCTCTGTCTGTATTATGTATTTTTTATTATTTTTTAACAATCATACAGACTTAATAGGCTTATTATTTTTAGACAAATTCAGTGTCTTCCTGTCCCTGGTTGTTGGCCATTGTTCTATTAGAACTTATATTTCTTCACAGAAGTGAACCAAACGCTGTGATACAGGCCTACTGTGTATATTTTTTAAGAAGGCCTCAAGAACCTCTGTGAAGCTTTGGCGACCCCTAGTGGGGGTCCAGATCCCCCAGGTTGGGAACCACTGGCTTAGGGAACAGGCCTTTTCCCATTACAGACTTTAAAACAATAAACGTGTGTAAGGGAATAATTAAGAAGCGTTGAGCAAACACTTGAAATCCTTCAGGGGATTTTATACAACTATTGTTCTCTAAGGCTTCATTAGATGATAATTTAAGGGCAACCTTTGCCTACGAGCTTTTATACAACCGGGGCTGTAAAACATAAAGATCTTATTCGCACAAGATTATAATTTTATAGGTACAGGAGATATTATTTGTATCAGGGCTGCACGATATAGTAAAAACATCATATTGCTTTAACAGATATTGTGATATGAGTCTCTTTACAAACTATTGAAATGATGAAGAGAGATTTTTTTTGTGGTCTGTAACAAACAAATATGTTTCCTTAAACCTGGAGAAGAATATTTATAGACCAGAGTTTCTCTGCAGCTCTACAGTACTTTACATTATAGTGCCGTTTGTCACATTTTACCTTTAAAAGAATTGCAGCTTCCTGCGATATGCATATTGCAATTAACTGTTCAACCCTATTTAGTAAATATATGTGTAGATATGGAAGATAATTACTTTATGAACACAATAAATGGATGTTTTTTACACAGAAAATAAAACAAACTATAAACTTTTTGGAGTCTATTTGGAGAACTTTACCTTTTGGAGTTGAAGTGTGTGTTTAATAAAAAAGCATCTGGTCTCTCTCATCCTCCTCCTTATCCTCCTCTCTTCTCCTCCTCTCTGTGACACACTCTCTCTTTCATTAACCTGCATCTCCCTTTTCCTCCTTCGGCCTCCTTCCTCTTCCTCCCTGTCCTCTACCCTCCTCCTCTCTCTCTCTCTCTCCTCAGGGTGGCCTGATGCTAATCTCAGATTATTTCCCCACCAGATGATTAATCTATCATTACATAATCGCAGCTTCTCCTTTGCTGCACCCTGACGTCACACACTTGCACACAACCCCGGAGCTATTTCTGCATTAGCACAGAAGCCCTCCCTCCCTCCTCTCTCTGTCTTACACACTCTTCTCAGTTTCCAGCCATTTCCTGGCAATATGCTCATTTTTTTATTTCCAGGCAGTTGCAGTAACTAAGGGCAATCAGCGAGAGTTGAAATCGATTGTTATATAATGGTTGTGGTAGAGTGCTTCATCATCCTTAGAGGGGAGTGACATTTATAACTGAGGACTGGTGGCTCTGTTGTAAAAGTCATAATAAGACAGACTGTTTTCTTGAGCTTTTACACCCAAAAATAACAGTTTTATTTTAAGTAACTGCTCTCATATGTCCTGATACTGAGGAGTGTGTGCACATTGAACTACACAGTAAGCTATGCTATATTCATAGGTATGTTTTCATTAGTGTATAATCCCCTGATGATAAGACTCATTGTGTTTTTGTTACCTTAGAATGAGACGTTTCTATCTACTGTAGGTAAAACTACATGGATCTTATTTTTTGGTCTATTGGGATGATACCAACAACCTGCTGACAGACAAAGTTAGCAACTAGCTGGTAAAGAACATTTAGTGGCTAAAGAGCCACATATTTCCCTCAAGAGTTGGTTGATACCAAACCGGAGCTAAAAAGAGACACAATGCTAATGTTTCTAAGTGTCTGCTGCATGTGTAAATACACATTGTTAGCTATAAGAGCTTTAATAGGGAATTCATATGTCAATGTTGTGTTTTATTTTACTTCTGCTGCCCCCAAGTGGCCAAAAAAAAATGTATGTAAATCTAAAATGATGTTTGATGAATCAGACAGTGACTCATAATAATAATAATGGTGGTCTCACAGGGCTCCTCTTCCCAAGCCGAGTATGTAATTGATGTGCGAGTCGAGCAAAGCAAAATTAAACATCATTGCTCATCTCAACATCGTTTTCTTCCTCCTGACACTGTCGAGAATGTATTTTAGTCTTTTGTGCTCCTGTAAGACAAAGATAATTCATTTAACTGGAATATAAATCAACCTCCTCCCCTCCTCCAACTTTCATTTGAGATAAATACCCATACGGGGCATTGCTCATCGTCATGATCTCAGTCTGGTTGTTTTGTGTTTCTTTGGGGGAAATGCTGTCGTTACTGTTCAGCTTCTCTTCTAACTGGGCAGTTTTATAGTTTTATTTTTGCTCCTGCCAAGACACTTTTTGGAGAAACTGTTCGAACCTCAGTCAGAAAATGATTTGCTCCTCCGTCGGTGTGTCTGAGAAGAGCAGAAAATGTATGTTTAGAAAGTTCAGTCAGATGTAAACGATGAAGACTGAGCCAGTTAGGTAGTTTAGGTTTAGTTGTTTTTGCTAATTACTACATAAGAGACACAGCGGGACAAAGTTTAATCTCACTACCTGCTTGTGTTAATCACCTGCACCCTCCCTCCCTCCCTCCCTCCTCCTCCTGCTGCCTCCCGGGTCTGTTAACTGGCGACTTTCAGCCCCCCCAAAAAAAGGTACCAGTTATTTAACATATTCAGCTGAAAGTTAACAGAGTCGCTCCTTAAACGCAAACCCCTCCGAGCTGTGGCGAACTGGATTAATTAGCGAACCACTCTGCGTGCTGGAGGCCACGTGACTTCCTCCTGTGTGGCGTGGTAATCCTGGGCTGTGAATTGATTGGAAACACTGCGTCTGTGTTGAGTCTCTTCAGCCTCGCGCTCTGGGACGGTTCCTGAATATGATGTGATCCCCTGCAGTTGGGTTCTCAGTAGTATGTGATTATTGCGGTTGCCACTCAGCACTGACAGTATTAGATTGGCCCGGTCTAACAGGCGGCGTTATGCCAGACTGGCTCACGCCACGGCCGAGGACTTCCCCAGCTCGCCCCCTGACGCAGGACATCTTCGGGTTTTAGTTTCTTCCTCCTGTTGTTCGCTCTGTTCCAGTTCTCATCCTCTCCCTGTTCTCCTGCTCAAGCTCCTCCTGTATGGTTTGATGGAGATCTTGCTTTCTCCTCCATCCTCTCTCTCTCTCTCTCTCTCTATTTTTTCCTCAGACATTTTCTAAGCTTCCAGTAATTCCCAGCAGACTGTGTTGTCCTCTCTTCCGCTCTGCTTCCTCTTATCTTACCATCTGACGCTGTTCTTCGTGGCTCCACACTCAGCACAGTCTCCGCTCTGCTGCCATTAATCATACCTGACGCTTTTTGTTCGTTTGCACTTTCATCCATCCATCCAATTCTGAAGAAAAAAAAAGGTCTTAAGGGACGGCGGTGTATCCCAACTGTATCCTTCACACACACACACACACACACACACACACACACACACACACACACACACACACACACGATTTGTCCCTTTTGGGCCACTGTAGAAACGTGGCAGACTCCCTGGAAGTTAACCCACAGCATCTGTAGATAAAAACGTCTTTCTGAGGTAACGAGTCTTCAGGTGATTAAACACTAATAAAAACATACCTATGAATATTATAACCCATTTCTGACAATAGACCCTCCTCAATGTTTCACACTGGACCTTTAACTGATCGTGTTCGGCTATATTGAGCACAAACTGAAGCCCAACACTTTGTTTTATAGGTACAAAAAGTTGTGGAGGCTAAAGCAGAAACCTTGGGGGCAATTACATCATGGAAAGGATCCCTACAGAGATATAATATAGAGCGTAATATCACGATCACTCTCCACCAGACTCCTACTCATTTTACCGGTTAGTTAGTTTTGTTGTGATTATATTACTGATTATGTGAGTGTTCCAGTTTTGCTGCAATAAGTGTAATTGTGATAAGAGACACATAAAAATGTTTTTTAGCTTGTATACTTTTGTAAAAAAAATAAATGAAACTAAAACATTAAGGAACAGCTTGGAGGCAGTGCTTCTCTTACTGCACTGCAGAGCTATTGTGAAGCTTATAAATTGGATTGATTTTAATAACTTTAATGTACTTGAAGTGCCGACTGTTGTCTAAGAACGTATTAGATTGAGACTCGGTTCTGCATTTTGAGGTATAAAAACCTGGTGACGTGAAGGATTGGCCAGCAGTCGATCGTTCTCACGGATTAATGAACGAACCAGCTCCTTTCTGCTCATGAAAGTCACCACAGAGTTTAAACGTAGGTCTCCTGAGTCTGTTCACACGACTCCTCTCACCTCGGGTGGTCGGAAAGCGCTGAAGTCCAAAAATAAGACGACTGCACAGATGATGGATTTTAAATGTGACTTTCCAGCTGAACGGGTGTTTATCCCTCCGGACGGATTGCCGGCAGGATAAACATCGCAGCAAGTACCTTCAAAGGGGAGATCTGATGCTCAAACATTTCTGGCTGATTTAGTTTTTGTTGCCCTTTTTGATTTTCAGTGACACTAGCGGGCCGATAGGGTCGCCTCAGTGGCTACAGAAACTGCCCTCAGCCTCCTGCTGAGCTCTCTGTTCTCTCATCAGAAATGTGGAGAAAGATTTAATCAAGATGGTTGCTTACATTAGACGTCTGACATGTTCATTTTTCTTCATTTGAAGCTTATAGTGATCATACTCAGTATTAAAGGTTGTATATAAAATTCACTTGCCACTGGATGTTGCACCAGAGCGCCGGAACAAATGAGACAGAAACAACATAAAACTCACCCAAAACCGACTGTATTAGTCATTAACGCAGGTTTGATCGGTATAAACTCTTAATTCACAGAGTTAGATGTGGAAATATTTGTGAAAAGGGGACTGCAATTAATCCTGAGGGAGTAGGTGGAGACCAAAAACACTTTTATTAGACAGTTTATATAAACTAGTGCTGTGCAGCTTTTTGCCTAAAATGTTTGACTGTACTCAGATTCTCTTTATTGTCCTTATGCAAGTATACATTTCCACGGTGGAGCAGTTAAACAAAAATAAACTTGAATTAAACTTCAGACTAGTCGACTAATGTAAAAATAAGAAAACAGTTATAGAAAACAGTCAAACGTCAAAGGAACAGGTTGCACTGTTCCTTTCAGCCCATAATCTGCTGCATATAGTCCTTTAAATAGTTTAGTAGTTTTCTTTTATAGCAGAGTGTGAACGCTGAGTAGCATCGCATTCATCATCTGCGTCGACAGCAGGAACAGACTCACTTTACAGGTGTCAGTTTGACAACCCGAGTGACCCTCGGCCCCTCTCCCATCCAATTAAAACACTAAATATAACTGAAACGGGCGCTTACACGAGAATCTACATATTTGCATCTCTCTCTCTCGCTCTCTCTCTCTCGCTCTCTCTCTCGTACCCCTTTTCCATCTTCGCCCCGTAATGCTCAGAATCTTTTTCTCCTTCAGTCCGACACAGTTTTCAATTACAGGCGACCCTGCTGAGGAAAATAACGAGCAGGAATCACACAGTTAACTGGTTTCAAGCATGAAGTTTCTGTCTGCATTCACGTGTTTGTGCAAGTTATTAAGTCTGTGTGAGCCCTTATAAACCAGGGTGTGTGTATATTTAGCATGCTGGCTGTGTGTGTGTGTGTGTGTGTGTGTGTGTGTGTGTGTGTGTGTGTGTGTGTCATCCTTTCATGAGCTGAAATGAGGCAGTTGAACGCTGTTTACTTGGTAGGGCTATGTTAAGAGATCCTAATGTCCGTTTGGAAGAGCTTGTGTAGTTTTGGCTAAATGGATGTTTCTTTATATCTGACAGATGTTGCAGAGGTGCACAGCTGTCCTCGGTTTAATTTGCCATCTGCCCGAATAGCATCGGTAGCCAGTGGCAAGAGAGGAATACCCTGAGCGCCGGCTGGGCGGATAGAAATGAACTGACATGATGAACTGTGTAAAACCTTTTTATCTAATTAACACTGGAGTCGTAAATGTGACGGGAACCTTTGTGGATCTCTGGAAGTCGGTTCTTTCTACCCACTGATTGTCTGGAGCTTCTACCTGCCTTTTACCTGTATGACTGTTTGTTTGTTTCACACAGTAACCGCACACTTTACGACCAGCAGGTGGCGCCACTCCCCGTTGTTTCTGAGCACTAACGCAGCACTTTGTGTTTTCCTGCACAGCCGCAGACAAACAGCACGAGAAACAGCATAGTCACCAGTCCCAAAGGCAACGTCCCCTCTGCTGCACTGGTATGCAGCTCTGTGTCCACCCGTCTGTCTGTCCACCCGTCTGTCTGTCTGTCTGTCTGTCCGGAGATTGGTGTGTGTGTGTTTGTGTGTGTGTGTGTGTGTAGTTTAGGACAATGGATCACAGTGATTTATCGCTATCAGTATCAATTCAAGGTTTGACAATTTAGGAAATGCACTTGTTTCCTTTTCCTGCCAAGAGTTAAATAAAAAGACTGATAGCTACAGCCAGGAGACGGTTAGAGTAGAGTAGATTAGATTAGATTAGATTAGATTAGTATCTAATGGAAGCAGGAACAGGGGTAAATAGCTAGCCTGGCTCTGTCCAAAGTTTAAAATAATACACTAATTAACGCTGCTGAAGTATGACGGGGTATTAGGGTCGGGCATAAGAGCAAACAACTAGAGAACAAAGTCGAAATGTCCAGAATAAACTTCACATTTCAAGATTAAAGTTGAAGTTTTGAGGATAGATAAAACCAGTAGGGTTTCTCTCTCTCACAGTCCAACTAACTAGTTAGCTAACCTATTTGCCGGCATTAAAACAGGGAGGAAGTGGTGAAGTAGTGAAGCCCGCCTCTTGCTTGATTTGATTGGCTACTATTTTCCCCTACGTCTGACCCAAACACTCTTACTCTGTACGGAAGATCAATAATTAATTAGTCACTGCAGTCACTGTTAAACTTAGATTTCTGTTTGTGTACAGATTAAACAAACACGTTAAAGACTCTATAAGGAACTTTCATTTTGTGTTAACTCTGGCGCCCCCCTGTGGACAGAACCGGTAGTGTCTCCACCGCCTCGTTTCATTGATTTCAAGGGGAATCCGACCGGGTGGCGGACATTAAGAATAAATATAAAGAAATATCCAATCTTCTCTCTGATGGTCTTGTTTATTAATGTAGCTCATACAGAGGCATCAGTATTAAACTGAGACTGTTTATAAGCAGTTAAAAACTCCGTGTTCATTTAATTAGTGAGCTTTAGAGGTGTTATCTTTGGGCAGAGCCAGGCTACCTGTTCCCCCTGTTTTCAGTCTTTATGCCAAGCCAGCTTCTTACTTACAAGACAGCTAATTAAGTTTCCCAAAATGTCAAATTATTCCTCAGATATGTTGAAATATAAAAACAAAAGCAAAGCGAGAGAGAGACAGTCACATTTAAGAGGATTTATTAAAGAACATGTAGACTGTATGTGTTGTATGAACTGTGTGTTTCTGATAGATTTCACAGGTTTCATCATATTAACAGTGAAATTATTCTGTTTTATTTGTATATTGTATTTAAATAATGAGCCTTGTGTTATTTGTGCTCTTCTGTATTTTTCTTATTGTCAACAAATCTGATAAAAATACCAACATGTTAGTCCGCCTCGCCATGACAGTTTGTTGGAGCCAGCAGAGGTCACGTAAAGCGAGTCAACAACAGAATCTGGATCCATATCTGATCAGCACTGTTTGACAGTTTGATCTGAGTTTGGTGCGTTGAGCTGGACGGACTCACTGAGAATGAGCTGTCAATCACAAGGTAGCCCCGCCCTAAAGCATACCCTGCTTTATGGTCTGTTTTACTCTAAATGGGACCATCAGTTACTAAATGAACATCATGCTGTATGGAAGAAGACTGAAACTAGAGACTGAGACCAGAAACTCATCAGGAAACTGTTTACTGAGGGAATAAATCAACTGAGAAGTCGGCTCATTTCTCCATAAGACTGAATGGTAATGGAGCCGCCCCCTGCTGGCCGTTACAGAGACTGCAGGTTTAATATCTCTCTGATGTGTTTTTAATGTACAACAATGGAAGTGAAGATATATCAGACTGTGGTATATACATATTACTAGTTCGTAGATACATTCAATGTTGTTTTATTGACAAAGAAAAATACAGAATATCACCAGATATCACATTTAAAACGATGTACTAACTATGTCTGTGTGACATAAGAACAAGTCATATAAATGCAATAAACTGCCAAATATTTATAATAAATGTATAATTGTATGTACGCTGTAAAAAAAAACAACGGTTGAGAAAACTTTTTTGAGTTTTAAGTCAAACTCAAACTTTTTACTTTTAATAAAAATGATTTACTTCTTTAGAGATACTTGAATCTTTAAGTTTTACAAACAAAAAATCAGTATTTCCTAATTTAATATATATAATTGTTATATGGATTGATTATATGTATATATTTTCAATTGCAACTATTTAATTTTTAAGCACCCAAATAATGTAAAATTTTCATTATTCAGTTATTTTTAAAATAATAAGTAAAAAATACTGATTGTTCTGTTTTAAAAACTCAAATATTTCAGTTTTTCTAAAGAAAAAAGTAAATCATGTAAACAAAAACTTAAAATTTTGAGTTTGACTTAAAATTTAAACATTTAGTAAAGACACTTTTCTCAAACATTTCTTTTTACAGTGTAACATTTCTTATTGATTTCAATGAAACGGGATAAAAACTGATTGATACGGGAGAGAGAGAGAGAGTTCAATCAATCATTAGCACTCTTACAACCATCCTCCATCATTAACTCTGATCTTTATCCATTCAGAACTTTTAGCTCTTCAAAATTAATATCATTTCTCCCTCTTTCCATGTGTTACTCACATCTTTCTCTCTACTGATATTCCTCTCGTTCTTCGTCATAAAAACATCCCCTCCCTTTCTTTCTTTCTTCCTTTTCTCTCCATTCTCCTTCCAGGAGCCTCAGACTACTGTTATCCATAATCCAATAGATGGGACCAAGGTACATCCTCCTCTCCCCTCCCCTTTCATGCCTTGTCCTTTTCCTCATTCCTCACCCTCGTCTTCACTCCCCTTTCTGCTGTGTGTGAGGGTGAAGCTGGTAAAAAAAAAAACTGTTTTTTTTTTTTGCAGGATTTGTGTATTTTGTTGATTATTTATCTCTGTGTGCATCTGTTTGTGTTTGTGCATGAGAGCGAGAGAGAAGCTGGAGCTGTGGATCCTGTGAGGTGTTTCGTTGTCGTATACTGCCCCTCTGTGTTCAGACTGATGGAGCTCAGTGTGTGTGTGTGTGTGTGTGTGTGTGTGTGTGTGTGTGTGTAACCAGATTAACCCTCGCCGCGCTGTTGGACTGTGTGTGACAGTGGCTGAACGTCGTTTGCTGTGCAGTCGTTCGGGGTCACTGCTGACTCACACCTACAGCTGTATCTGTTCTGTATTTTTGGCCAAATCGTGGTGTTGAGATCGAGTCGTGTTGTAGAGCCGATGGCAGAAACTTGAGTGTCGTGTGTGTGTGTGTGTGTGTGTGTGTGTGTGTGTGTGTGTGTGTGTTTATATATCAGCGCTTGTGGGTGTATGCATGTCTGAATGTCTGTTTTCATTTTTTAATGGTAATCAGCATTTCTGTCTGTGCAGGAATCATCTGACAGCAGCAACACCACCATTGAGGATGAAGATGTGAAAGGTAAGATATTCCTCAAAGTCTCTTTATTAGCTTAAAATATGGATGTTTTGCACATTTTCTTTTCTTAGAACCAGGAATATTTAAAAAAGGGTAAATGGACTGGACGTATGTGGCACCTTTCAACCACTTAAAACGCTTTACAAAAGCCACTTTTACATCCCTTTTTTAAAGAATAATAAAAGACGAAAACACGACAAAGAAATTGCAAAGTAGTTGTGACAATTAGGGGTTATTTTTTAATACAAATGAATACTAATAAACAGAAAGGTTTTCAATAATGTGAGGGTGGATAGATACCAAATACAAACAAACTATCTTATCTCAAATAAAAGAGCTTCACCAAAACATTACAAAGGAGGCACCAATCAATAACTCTAGTGCACGAGTGGAAAAAGTGTGCAGGGTATCCCCAAACTGAGCTCTTATAGTGAGGGCTTCAGACTTGTTGGACCAATGAGCAGCAAGGCCCGGTTGCACAGGTGGAAACCAGTCACTGTTGTTGGCACCTGGTGAGAACACAGGAGGACCTGCTGGGCACGTAACAGCCATCACAAACAGAAACAAACTCATTCACACACATAAATACACAGCATCAGGGGCAGTGGGGCAGTGGGAGGAGCCAGGGATCGAACCGTCAACCTTCTGAGTCACACACAAGGAAGATTTAATAATAATAAAAGCGTTTTTCATGATAGATAGATAGATAGATAGATAGATAGATAGATAGATAGATAGATAGATAGATAGATAGATAGATAGACATACATACATACATAGATACAAGATACATAGGGACACCACAACATAACAACAAGAATAAACACTTAATGCAGCACATTTAATAATATATATATAATATATATACATTTAACTTGATTCTCAAAGACAGGTCACTTAAGTTAAAATCATGCTAGAGACAACACACTAAACTATATATACAAGGATTGAAGGTTATTTACAGTGCAAAGTTGTTGGATGAAATTAAGATATAGGCTAGTTCTCTTTTATAAAATAAAGTGATAGGAGTAATACATTTATGGTTTATTTTAAGGGTACAGTAAACTATTTACTAAAGTAATAATTTACACCCGTCTCTAGAAGGGCTTTTATGAAAATAAGAAGTTAAGACATTAAAATATGAAGATTTTTTTTATTGATTCAAAAACAAGCATTGTTTGTAAGTTCATATATTTTCTCACATATGTCGAACAGTTTGACTACCTGGTTATTTGTTACTAACTTCATCACTTTTTAGAGAGCTACCAAATCAAACCTGTACTCATGTAGTCGTCTTTAATTCTGTTTTTTGTTTCCATTTACTCTTTTTTTGTACCTTTCTGTTTTAAGCTCTTTCTAGAGACGGGTGTTGGAAATGATTGATATCTGCTATAAACACTATGATACTTGCATCAGATAGCTGATAGCTGTCAGTCTATGTTTACTCTGACTCTATCAAATAAACCATAAATAAAATAAATAATTGTGAAAGTGTCACTTTGGGTAATTGTGACAACATTTCTCATCATTTTCAGAATTTCTAAAAAGCAATCAATCAGTGGATTAATGGAGAAAATAATCAGTAATAATAATCATTAGGCGCAATCTTATTCTAAGTGTTTTTATTTGGGTTTTCAGTAATAGTAGTAATCCCCAAAAACAGATGCATAGTGGCATGACCTTACATATTGCTATATATTGATCATATAACTAAAACATACTCCAGGATATCAAAAGAGCACAAAAAATAATAATGTGTAAAAACTGAAAAACACACAGCAGGTAATAAAGTAACATAAAATACCGACTTTTAGTTGCTAGAGGCAAATTCTTTCTCATTAGGTGCAGTCCGATACAAAAATAGTTCAAATGTAGCTCAACTAAAACAAAATCCTGTAAACAAAACTCCCCATGCACTGCCAACAACAGTCAGGTGCCAGTAAAATCCTGCTTTTATGATATAACATATAATATATAACAACAGTTTAATAGTTTTTCAGTGCAGGTCTTTTATTTGTGGCAAAGTATTTTTACAGTGTGGAATTAGTACTTCCACTTAAGTAAAGGATCTGAATACTTCCTGCACTGCAGAGAGAGAGAGAGAGAGAGAGAGAGACAATCAGAGCGAGCTAAGCCTTCCTGTCAGCGTGGGGAGGAAGTGAGGGGAGAAGGACACAGTAAATCTCATCTAAAGCGCTGGGACAAGAATAGCGTGATGAGCCGGAGCAGCCTCACATGTAAACAGGGGATGTGATGGAGACGGAGCAGGAAGAGACATTTCACTTTTGAGGAAAGAAAAGAAAAAAAGCTCATGGAGAGAGAAACAACTCAACTTCTTGCATGGGAGTATTTGTTGTTGTTGTTGTTGCGCGCGCAGTAGCATGGAGGAGACTTCACTCACGGATGAATGAGAGATGACCGATCAGACTCACGATGAGTAACAAACTCTCAGGTGAGTCTGAGCTGCGTTCAGCCTCTTGTGCGTCTGCGGAGGAGTTTTTTAGGCCCCGAGTTTTGTGCAGTGGAGCACTCTCAGAGCTTCATGGTGAGGTTAAATTTACCACACAGTTCTCACTTTGTTTTGTTTCTCCTTCACAGCTCGCAAACAGGAGATCATAAAGATCACGGAGCAGCTGATTGAAGCTGTCAACAATGGAGACTTTGAGGCCTACGCGTGAGTCCAGCTCTCTTTATTTCCTGCTCTGTGAACATCTCCAAACAGGAGCCTCTTGAGTCTGAGTTTATCCTGTAAAATGAACACCAGAGATCCGAGTCAGCCATAGAGAACCATTAATGTGATGGACATACAAATGTGTTTTTTTTTTTATCTTTGTATTAAAAGATTAAAGAGTCATTACAGTCACTGTTTTATCCTCTCTCTCTCTCTCTCTCTCTCTCTCTCTCTCTCTCTCTCTCTCTCTCTCTCCTCTCTCTCTCTCTCTCTACCTACCACGCAATTAAGAATAATGCTGGGCAGATTGAGGGAGGGGAGGGTAAAGTGATGGAAGCCCATTTCCGTCTGGAAAAAGTCATGCATGATAAAACTGAAAATCCTCATCAGAAGCTAAAATGATGAGACTCTAATGTAACTAAGTACTTTTACTAAGGTACCTGTATTTAAATTTTGTCCAACTTTATACTTCTACTCCTTCTGAGAGGTAAATATAGTTATTTTTACTCCACCATTACTATTTACCTCCAGATGTGTTGATGTGTTAACCCATTTGTGCCCACAATTGAAATATTTCAATGGATAAGATAAAAGAAAAGATAAAAAATGAGGGATATTATTTTAAGTATACACATGCGACGGGCTCCTATCTCTATATTCCATATACATTAAAGTTTCATACACACATTTAAGAAATTGGCTACAAGGAACACAGTTAAGTATTTGATATTAATGAACTCATAAGAAGTTGAATATTAAAGATATGCACACATGAAGTAAAAACTGATAAATAAACACAATTTTAGCATTTTTCCTATTTTTTCAAAGATTCTGACTTTGACTGTTGATAAAAATGTAATTTTTCATGTGATACAACAATTTAAAGTGTTAACTGTTAGATACTCGCCTAAAGTTTCTCCAAACGTATTTAAAATGAGTTATTTATCTTATTAAAGTACTTTTAATGTAACTTATATACAAGTGTTACTTAAACTAGTTTTCTTCCACTATAGCAAATTATTACATTACCTGTAAAAACAGCTGACAATCAATGAATTGATAATCAAAATGGTACATTTTTAAATTTGTGATGATATAAAATCAACTTAATGGAACAAACAGGAATTATAATATTTAAAATAATGATGTGAATACTGAGTGGTTGGGTTTAATTAATGTGAATGAGTGACTCTCAGTCTTTTGGAGGGATTCATTTATGTTAACTAAGATGTGTTTACAGGATTTACAGGACATATAAAAGCACATTCATCACTTTGAACCTGATATTTTAAGGGTCGTACTCTGAACTTATCCTGCGTGTTTTTACAGGAAGATCTGCGACCCTGGTCTGACCTCGTTTGAGCCGGAGGGGCTCGGTAATCTGGTGGAGGGAATGGACTTCCACAGATTTTACTTTGACAATCGTAAGACTTTTAGAACAATTATTTCTGTTTTCACAAACTGACTCGAGTCATGGTTGAATTTAAACTCTACGCTCTCTCTCTCTCCCTCTCCCTCTCTCTCTCTCTCTCTCTCTCCCATCAGTCCTCTCCAAGAACAGCAAACCCATCCACACCACCATCCTCAACCCTCACGTGCACATCATCGGGGACGACGCCGCCTGCATCGCCTACATCCGCCTGACGCAGTTCGTCGACGGGCAGGGCCGCCCCCGCTCCAGCCAATCGGAAGAGACCAGAGTATGGCACCGCAGGGAAAGCCGGTGGCAGAACGTCCACTTCCACTGCTCGGGCGCTCATGCTGCCCCGCTGCAGGGATGAGGTACAGGGAACTACATTCACACACGGAGGCCGCCGTGTTGAACCGCCGTGTTTCTATATGCACCTTACACCAGAGCCGTAGTCGATACCACCTTTATCGAGTCCAAAACCAAGACTAGTCGAGACCAAATAGGTTAGAGTCCAACACAAGACTGAGTCTATATGAGATATTGACAAGTGATATTGATTGGCTGTCTGGTGGATCTTTTAAGGAGGAAGTTATTTCAGAAATATATGTAAAGCTGCGGCCAAGAGAATAAAAAAAAAAACCACGTTGACCACTACACATACTGAACACCGAGTTTTATTATATATAATTATTGTTTTTATTATTAAGGAGCAGGAGCTGTAAGAAAAACAACAACATGCATTCTGTCCATGTACAAATTAACTATTAGTTGTCATTATTTACAATCCATATGTTGACAGCATCCAATTAAAACATATAGTATAGTACAGACAGATATTGGGAAGAACTGTTAGATAAGATAAGAAATATCACCAGGTAGAGGAAAAGTTATTATTAATTACTTATTAAACGCTAATACAACATATTGGGCTGCAAATTACACATAAAAATATTTGTTTGGTCCTTAATGATTTTTTCTTTTTTACTAAAGTATGAAATTTAACAACAACACTCCTTCGTCCCCTCGTCTTTAAAGAACTTTGTAAACTCTTATTCTTCTGGTTTTATTTTTGTTTGTCTGCACGGCCTCCGGCAGTAACAGCTCAGCAATACACATCTGACTTTTCAAGGATTTTAATGTGGAATATATACTTTTATCAGACACACACATGTTGTTCCGAGCTGAATCTTTGTGTTTGCTTTTAATGAGAGGTTGTTTAACTGTTTGTCTCCTCGCTGCTGCAGGAATATGAGACGGACGAGGAGGCAGAGAGGAGCAGAGGAGGAATAACCTGAGAGAGCGTATCAGCTGAGAGAGAGGCGGAGGTGGATGGAGGCCGGCTTCAGGGAGTCTGAAGAGTCTGATGCGTTTTTGAGGATTGTGGTCGTCGTCCTGCGCTCTCCACACCCACCTCGCTCTTCTCTCGCTCTCTCTCTCTCTCTCTCTCTCTTCTCTCTCTCTCTCTCTCTACAACCTCAACCACAGACTGTAACGCCGACGCTCCCATCGCCAAAACCTACGCTACAGCAGAGGGCACATCAGCCAAAAAAAAAAAAAAGAAGGAAACTCTTACAGCCCGGCGTCCTGTCTCCGGTCGGCCTCTGGCGGCGGCGGCTGCTCTCCTGTTGCAGAATCCCCCTTTTACTCCTCTGACGTCCAGTTATTGTTCCTTCCTTCTAGTATTATTATGGCTGCAGTCTGTTGTTGTGCTCTTTCAACTGTACAGTATATTTATTAGCCCTTTTAAAACCTTTTACCCTTGTTGGTTGTTTTTTTTTAACGACGAGCATGACTCTGTCCCCGTGTTCTGATTCCCTGTGGCTGTTTATTTCTGCACGACTAACGGCTGCATAACAGTTCCAGTCTCACAGAGAGAGTGACACCGACTGGTGGGTGTGTTTAATGATCCCTTCTGTGTGGTTTGCTCAGTTGAACTTTCTTTCTCTGGAGTGTAGTTGATCCCCCTGACCCCCTGACCCCTGACCCCCGGCCCCTTCCTCTCTGAGCCATGCAGCATGCTAAACTATTACTGTGGTTCTTAATTGAGTCTCTGTGTACTGAACATTGCAAGTTAACTACTGAAATTATGACAATGGTTGAGATTTTAGTGTCGCGCCGTTTATGTAAATCTCCAGTTTTCATCGTGGTGACTTAACGACATTTTATGCTGTAGATGGTATTTAATTGCATGATATTCCGAGTTAATAACATTGGTAAGTTGGGTGTTTATCGTGCATTTTGTTGATTTCTCTCTTTTTGGACTGAGCTGTTGGTGAGCTATAATCTATCGCCTCTATTTTCTGGGCTTTGTAAGTGCATAAACTATTTTTGTGTTAATATGATAGTGTAATATGTGAGGATACTGGCGAGGATCGTGACAGAAAATTGCCTTTTTAAAGAAACTGCTGTATCCAGATCAGTTTGAAAATGGCTCTGCACTGAATCAAAGACAAAGGAGCTATTTCATCTTTTATTTGTTAGAGTCGACCAGACTGAAGAAAATGTCACATCAGGGTCTTAATTTAGATTAGTTTTATTATGAAAAAGCAGCTTTTTACTTCACAAATGTACTATTTTAAATAGCTAAACAAGGCACTGGTGACGTATAACCAGGAACAATTACACCAAAAATAAAGTTTATGGTTCAGTTTAAAGTATCAAAGACAAAACCCAAGAAGCTAATTCATCTTTTGTTAACCAGACTGAAGAAAATGTCACATTAGGGTCTTAATTTAGCCTAGTTTTATTTTGAAAATGCAGCATTTTCAAGAAAAAGACCCAAATATACGATTTAAACAGCTGAACAAGGCCCTGTTGATATAGTCTGTGACCTTTATGCCCCCAACCATCAGTAGAAAAACCAGCCTTGTTTTCAGCTTTGTGATAATGAACCAACTTCTCCTCAAGAGGGCACCGACATCCAACAACAGAGACTGAACGTGTGACTGAAACTCAGAGTTCACCATAAAGATCTGAGCAGTTGGACCCCCGAGAGGAAGATTTTCAGTTACTTCCTCTCAAACTGCCTTTACGGTATTTTTCACGGTTGCTTTGGCTCAACAGAGAATTAAAAGTTATTACACAAAATGCTTTAACTCAATATTCTGTCCTCAAAAACTCACAAAACGGACATATTAGAGCTTTAAAAGATCATTTTCACGTCACTTTTTAAACATAAATACCAAACATTCATCTATTTTCTATGATTGTAAACTGGACATCTTTGGATTGTTTTAATTTTAGTTGGACAAAATTGTTATTTTCCATAAAAGCTCAACAATCAGTTGATTAATCAAGAAAACCATCAGCAGATTGATAATGATGATTAAAATAATCATTAGCTAATACATAATGTATCAAAGTTCATCAGAGCGTTATGTTCAATTTAATCAAATTAAGCTTTTTCATAAAGTCTTTATATTATAAAACAGCGACGTCATTTCATCATAACAACCAGAAATTAAAGCAACGTACTCAGAAGTGAATATTTAAAATGATCTTTTGGTGTTTTTTATTCATCAAACACTGTAAATACAGATAATATAGTCTCGACTCATTAAATCCTACATTTATACCAGGTCATATCGAGTTTCTGTTTGACCACAAAGTTTGCTGACATTAGAAATCTAATTTATAATCTATTTCATAAAGTAAACTACAGAAAATGCTGGAAAACATTATAACGTCTGTCTAAGTTAAACACTTCTATTCGTCCCTTCAGCTCGTAACATCTGTTTGCTTTGTCCTCCGGTCGATTCAGTAGCAAACGATCCAGGTTAAAGGTTCCTTAAGCGAAGGATTTAAATGTATTTTTTACTTCTAATGAAACTTTCCTTGATAGTCGCAGTAGCAGTCTTTGTACATTTCCTGTTCTTTGTGGCTCTTTCCATCCTTCCTGCTTTCTCTTCACAACCACTGGAACACCTGGTCACCCTCCCTTACCTACAGTATCACAATATATTGATTATATGTTATCTTATATTGAATCTTAATCCACTGTATTGTGTATCATATCACCAGATTCTTACCAATACTTTGTTTTGCGTTGCTCCTCGTCTGGTAATGACGTTAAAATAAGGAGAAATGGAGTCAAACTGAGCCAAAGCAATCGTACAAACACTGCAGATATAAGTCTTATTGATTATGGAGCCTGTGTTTGAGTCACATTAACAAACAGTGGGTGAATTACTATAAGACAGGCGCTCTGCAAGACTCTCTGTGGTGCTTCTCTTTATTTATTTGACTGTTTGAAGCTCTCAGACAGGGGCCACAGTTCAACCCTTAGTATCAGTGCTTTAATAGGATTACTGCTCCCTTTAGATTAATAATCAATCCTTATTCCATTAATCAGCGTTCGCTCGCGTTCCTGAACAGCCTCAGAAGATCCTCAAGGTTTATTCTCCTCGGTTCAGATCAGGAGACGACTGTATGTAAAGTGTTTCTTTTTTAAATTGATTATACTGCTGCTGCTGATGATGATGATGATGATGATGATGATGATGATGATGATGATGATGATTCCTCTGGTGTGCATTCCGAGTCTTATCAATATTAAAATGTGATCAGATGTAATCAGTGTGTGAACCAATAAAACGACAATGCAGAGAGCCACTTTACTCCTCTCGTTGTTATCTCCCAGGACAGAGTGTGTGTGTGTGTGTGTGTGTGTGTGTGTGTGTGTGTGTGTGTGTGTGTGTGTGTGTGTGTGTGTGTGTGTGTGTGTGTGTCAGGGATCAATAAAAGGGAATCAGTGGGTGTTGATAACACAGGTGGTAAACAGGAACAGTGGTGGAAAGGGACGGAACTGATCGATGAACTCAGTGACTGCAGGAAGTTTGTGTTAAAACAAGAGATTTTAATGAATTTTGAGCAGATTATTTCCTGATAATATTGATCAGAGATCAGTTTTTCTGATATTTTTGGGAACTTTTTAAAGAATTTTCTGTCTCTATTATATATATTTTATAATATTCAACAATCATACAACTTTAATTGGCTTCTTTTTTTTTGACAGATTCAGTGTTTTTATTCTTCCTGACTCTTCTAGTGCAGCTTGTGTTCAGGTCATCAAAGTTTAGATATTAAATAATTAATAATATTAATGATACACAGTGTTGAAACAGTTTACATTGAAACACAAACTTCTAGTAAAAGTTTAAGAAACATTATTGATTAAGCACTTTTTACCAAAGTATTTTATTTTCACAATACAAATAAAAAAAAAATCTAAATTAAGTAATAAAATTATTAAAGATTGATCTATTTAAAAGGTTTCGATGTAATCAGTTTGTTTTTTTTGGTGTGTAAAAACAGTACATTCATTGAATTATACAATACGCGAGCAGTGTTCAGTTAGTTGCAATCTGGAACCGCTAGATGCCAATAAATCCTTCATACTTGGTTCTTTTAAAAGCCCCCAAAAAAGCTCCGGTACCTGAGAGAAAAAGTCAGATACAAATATTTGTACCAGAACTTCTTTCCACCTCAAAACCAGTGGACTAAACTGTATATAAAGTAGTTTAAACGAGCTCCACCTGGATGCATCAGTATTAATGTAATTTATAATATTAGTTTTACTGCAGAATGTTTACTTTTTATTACAGATACTTTAAATCCATTTAGCTTAAAATACCTTTACTTCAGTTACTTGTAATGTAATATTTATACATTATTGTACTTTAACCGAGGGTCTGATGTGACGTCGATGCGGTCCGGTTGTGAAGTTCATTAACAGGCTGTTTATATAATCAGTGTCGGGACAAAGGTTGATGTTTATTGCTCCGTTCGGGGGCAGTGGAGAACATCTGGCTCAGAACCAGAACATATAAACGTTTACAGTACAAAGGTCTGCTTTACACTCGTAAAGTATTATTTTAACTCTGAGCTCTATGGATCTAGAAACTATATTCAGATGAAGAGGTGCTCACTAAAACAGTTTCCTATCATTAAATAAACTCATTAAGTGACATATTTTATGGATGTTTTATAACATATTATAAAACTGTACGATTAACACAAACAGTGGACTCAGTAACTGCAGGAATTCTGTATAAAACCAGTGATTTGATGAATTTTGAGCAGATTATTTCCTGTTAAAGGAACTTTTTATACAATTTTCGGTCTGTATTGTTGTATTTTTTATAACATTTAACAATCAAACAGACTTAATAGGTTTCTTTTTTTTGACAGATTCAGTGTTTTATTGTCCCTGATAGATACAGACCAACTTCTAGCACACCTTAAAATCAGGAAGACCTTGCAACCCCATCACTTATATATTAATATATTATTATATATGTGTACATTTGACATGTTTTACATTATCTATAAGAGACCACAGACGTCTCAGAGCACAAGTAGAACAAAGAGCTAACAGGCTAACGATATCTTTCCTTCCTCTTACACTAAAAGTCACCTCAATGTCGACTGTCCTACTCCTAAAGTGACCCTGTAGGTGACCTCTGACCCCAATTCTGAATATTTCTGCACCAATATAATGACCTCATTATCCCCTAAACTCCTTGTAGTACATTTAAGTAACATTTGAATATTGAATATGAGTTAATGTAAATGCTCTCTCTATCTCTCGGTCTGTGTTTAGTATCACAAAGAGCTCATTAACATCAGCAGTGGAGTTGTTTCTCACCAGAACAGAAACTACATTAACACACATTAACATTACAGTAAGTGGCAGCAGGACACGGATACGGTGGCCTCTCTGGGAACAAATTCATCCAAATAAACTACAAGCTATAAAAACTCAGAGTTATAAAGATATATTCCATTCAAGTAATTCATATTGTAAATCACTGGATGAGACTTTATGATGGAAAATTATATGACTTTCACTTTATACTGATGTGTGCAAGGCTACATTTTCATAATGAATGCTTAACAAAACATTTTAACAAAAAGTTAAAACATTTCATACTTTCACACAGTGACTTACATTATATTTGTTTTTATTATTCATTTTTATCATATTAATTATTTTGCATTTACAAGTTATTAATATTACTTTATCAACAGTTATATGAAGTATCTATAACTGCATTGGCAGCTGGAGTTTGCTGTATTTTTACTTCATTATAATCATAATAAATACAATTAATAAAATAAATAAATTATATAAGATTTATTAGCTCCACTGTCAAGCTATTTATTGTCGTACTTATTTTGTTTACTTTAAATGATCTGTTCTTTTATGTTTTATTTTGTAAAATATTTTGATCTGCATTTAGTGTATGAAAGGTTCTTTATAACACAAGTTTATATTATTATTTTTATTATTATTATTATTATTATTATTATTATTATTATAAATAAGTAATAAACCACATTTAATGTTTTATCGAATATAACATACAATGTCAAATATTAAGTTATACATTTGTGTCAACCAACCAAAAACATAGTTGTTGACAATACATAAACAAACACATAAACAATAACAATAACTTATCTCTGCATTACAGTGAGGTAAAAACCGTTAATTAATTTATAATAATATATCATTTATAATAATTATTTTAATATTCTGCTTAGAAATGCTGAACAGAGGAAGTTATTAAAATAAAGTTGAACCCTCTTTAAAAGTTTTATAAAAAAAAATAAATAAAAAAAAATAAGTTTATCTTTCTGATGCAACCGCACCGTTGTGACGTCACCGCAGGCGTGACGCGGATCAGCACCAGGGCGATTAGACAGTGCCCGAGCGCGCGACTCAGCTCTCCCGCCGCCGCTGCAGTCCGCGTCCAGCTCGCGCTCCGTCAGCACGGGAACAGTGCTGAGTTTGCTCCTCGCTCACCGCACGAGAGGCTCTGGAAGGAAGCAGCGCGAGCGTCTGCAGTGGGAAAAACAGGTAACGAACAATTAAAAGTTCAGAGCTAAAAAGTGTTAGCTTAGCGGTTAGCAAACGGTGGCAGTTTAACTTGCGCGAGACGCTGCGGTTTAAAACAAACAAACAGTTTGTGTGCGCTCGAGCGCGGAGCCGTTGGTGTGTGTGTGTGTGTGTGTGTGTGTGTGTGTGTTTGTTATGTTGTGGGGACATTGATACGTTCACAGGTTGAGTGCCCCCATTAACGTTTATATGTCACGGTTCAGGCTGAAGGTGTAACGGTTACGGTTAGTTTAAGGGTTTAATCAATCAATCAATCAATCAAACTTTATTGCTTTCGTACCGTTCATACAGTTCAGCGCAGTTCAAAGTGCTTCGCAGACGATTGATAAGACAGAATGGAGTAAACATTAAATAAAGTCGATCGTAAAAATAGAATAAAAGGATAAAAATAACACAATAAAAATCGACTTTACAGGTACCAAAATAAAGTAGTAACGTTAAAGTATAGTATTTAATAAAAGCTATACTGAAAACTACATGAAATAAAAGAAGAAAGCAGGCAGATATAAAGAAATTAAAGCAATAAGAAAGATAAAATGTGTATATAATGTATACTAAATGTACATAACTTTTATTTAGTCTCCAGAGAATGATGCACTAAATGAAATAATGATGGGAACAGCTTTGTGTGTTGTTATTGGGGGTTGGATATAGACTGGGGGGGTACATATGGGATCGGGGTGTACTGTACCCAGATTTTATGGTTATGAGCTATATTTAGGATGTACAGCAGCCACTGTACTGTACTGGTTTATCACCTGATCTGGACATACTGAGAACTAAGACAAGCACAAAGGGTCATTTGTAATCATTAAAGAATAAGTCTGGAGATGGTCTATATATTGTATAAACAAGTATGGTGACGTTGGTTCCTTCATTACAGTAACAGCCGTGTTTACCGGTGACATACGGGATGCTCTCCATACGACCGGATGAACTGGTAAACCGGTTTTAATTTCCTGTGTGATGGTAATTATTCATATAGCGACATACCATTACATAACAGGAGCAACTGCTGGGACCCGTTTGTGTCTTGTGCAATAAAACATCAGAGAAATATCTCTTTAAATGCTTAAATACTGTAAGTTAGTTTATAGTGTTTGTGTAACTTTTATAAAGTTTTACTACGTTGCAGTTTGCACAATAAAAACAGATTATATTGTATGTATATGTACATTTCCCAGTGCTGGTTAAAAACTACAATTCCCAGCTGTTTCAGGAAATAACTGGGACTTCTTTAGACATTAAAGTTGATATTAGTGACCTGTTTTTAAATATTTACGTCTTAAGGAGGAACCAGGGGGCTTGTAGCTGAGTGCCACAGGCTGCAGGGTATTTAGAGCTGTCTATCACATTGTTGGTTTGGATTTATTGCACTGATGTTTGTTTCTGATGGACAATATTTGCCTTTACAGTCAGCAGGATCCACTGTACGGCCAGCAGGAGAGACGGAGCTGTGGAGCAGCGAGAGGAGCGACCACCGAGGAGCCTGGAGGGTCTTTTTTGACCGGGATCGTGCGTTTTCCCTCCAGGACGTGAAGGAAGGAGCGAGGAGCTGTGGCTGATCTGCAGCCATGCACCGCTTAAGGACTACAGTTGCGAGGCTTCGGCCTTTAACGGCTGCGCAGACGGCCCCGGGCCCGTCGCAGCCCAGACTGCTGCCGGCAGAAGGGGGCTTAAGGACGTTTCAGCCCGCGAGGCGCCTGAACACATCTGTGGCTGCTGAGCCCTTCCTCAACGGCACCAGCTCTAACTATGTGGAGGAGATGTACTACGCGTGGCTGGAGAATCCCAGGAATGTGCACAAGGTATGGTACATCACCTGGTGCAACATGTCTGCTTGAAAACCAATGAATGTTCAGTCCTGTCCTTTTTACCCTGGGTCACCTGAAAAGATAAATAATGAGTCCTCAGTGCTACCTGTTCCTCACTGTAGTAGGGTAAAGGTACAAATAGAGGCTATCAGTGCTGTGTGTGTTTGGATAGTAGAGCGTGACTGACGGTAAACACTGTCAATGTTCTCTGAAACGCAGTCGCACAAGTTGTTTCACAATAAAAGACGTTTAACACAGGAGTTTAAAATGTGTTGTATAAAAGTAAAAGAAGCCTTGTTAGCTTCTAAGTGGCCAAACTGACTACTGCCTGTCAGGCACATTTAAGGCTACTAAACGGTTGAAGATTAAGGGTTGGGCGATCCAGCCGACCACTGTCAGTCCAACAACTGGCGAGTTATCGACGTGCAACAAGCTCTAATAACTTTAAACTAGAAAATAAACTCACCAAATGTCAAGAAAGGAACATTAAACAGATAAATACGACCGTACAGCTTCTGAATTCAAGTTTCTTTCTTTTACAGAAACTAAATAAAACTCACCAAACCATCTTTATTAGTCCTCACGCTGTCCCAACTCTGCTGTCTAACTAACTAACAGCGTTAGATGTAAAAATATTGTGACTCTACTCGCTGTCGCTGCCTCTCTGATGCCCTCTGACCTCCTCTACTCGTCTCCTGTCCCGGGGCTGTCCTTGGCGAGTCTTGTTTGGAGCCTCAGTGAATCACCTTGTACCTGTATTTCCTGTCGTCAAACTAGTCGAAATAAACTCTCAATTTGCCGCAGTTAGATGTGAAAATCCAGCTGTTCTCTCATTCTGAGGCAGACCTTTAAATTAACTGAATAAAATGACAAAAATCGCCCAAAAAACAACAGATAGGCGATATATTCGTCCAATCACCCAATCCTTAATATGACTCTGGATGTAGCCTCTCTCCAGTGGCTCCCTGTGGCTTTGACTAACATTATATGGACATAAAAGTATTTTTTTAATAACGTTTTCCTTTTATCATATCAAACTAGATCCCTTAAAACAGTTGGAGCCATCATAAGGAGTGTCAGGAGTGGGAATCACAACACTTTACAGCACAAAGTCACTACTGTAAATGCTCTAAAGGGAACAAATCAGGTTTCTACCCACAATTAGAAACAGCCAGAAGATGACTGAAATCACTGACTCCAGTCAGAAATGACCTAATTCTTTAAACAGTCAAAACAACACTGAATAGCTCTTTTGAATTCAGCCTCATAATTTAGACCAGCATTGACAAACAAACCTTAAAAACTGGTGCCAGGTCACTTATCTGGAACTTTAAACTTTGCTTTTGGTGGGCCAAGTAGAACAATGTCAGATTTACAATCAATAAGCTGATAAACATCATTAAAAGGATTAACCTGGAACACACACAAGCTTTCACACAGTGAAACCAAACAAACAGCGTGTGTGTGGAAGGTGTGGATGTTGTTTTAGTGTTAATGTTGTGGTAAAAATGTTGTGTCACTCTACCTGTAAGCTGATTTCTGTCTACCGAGGCGGATGTGAAGAAGCTTCTTTTTCCTTTGATCTTAAAATCCTCTCACAGCAGTAAGCCACTTACTCTCCTCTCTGGTTAGAAACTTAAACATGTGCGTGTGTGTGCGTATTTAGCCACGACAAAGTCAGTCGGTTCTCATTCTCTCAATATCTCATCAGCTGTTAGATCAATTGCCGTTGCCCGTAGAGTATCAATTCTAATCACGCCTCTCTCTCTCTCTATTCACCACCATAGTAATGGTAAGAATACACTTAATAATACTACAGTATACTTTATATATATGTTAGTGCTGCCCCCTAATTAGTCGCTGAGGGGACTCTTTGTCGACCCACTTTAATAATCTGGACAGAGAGGTTTGTTTACACTGGTAGCATAGCATAGCTAGCACAGGAGAATGAGCACCAGAACCGGCCATGATATATATATATACTGTATATATATATATATATAAAAGTATACAATTCGTGCAGCACAGACAATAACCAACCTGCACACACACACACACACACACACACACACACACACACACGTCATCAGTGGGGAAACTGAATCACAGGTGAATAAAAATCATGTTTTTTTGGGCGTCTTTATGAAACATATTGCTGACATACTGAAAGCCAACAGAGCAGACACATCCCTGGAGAGAGAAACAGAAAGAGGTGGGCTGGCAAACTGCTGTGTGTGTGTGTGTGTGTGTGTGTGTGTGTGGAAGGTGTGTGTGAGCACATTAAAGTAGTTTGTGAGTAACCTTAAAAATAAGATGGTGAAATAAGATGAACCCTCATCTTCAGTCGCTCTTCTTATCAAAACACAGCAAACATCTGTCCTGAGATTTAGAGAATTGTTGTTTTAAAATTAAAGAAAGTTTGTTGATCAGTGTTTCCCAAAGTCTTCAAATGTCTTGTTTGTCCACAACCCAAAGATATTCAGTTTACTGTCACTGAGGACTAAATAAAGCAGGAAGTATTCACATTGGAGAAGCTGAAATCAGAGAATTTGGAGAGAAAGCGATGAATTGATTATTAAAATAGTTTGCACCTTTATACGTAACAGTATATAATCTATAACTAAATATTTAAACATGTTGAGTAATGTATCTCCTGTCTTCCTCTTTCTCCTTTCTCCCTTGCAGTCCTGGGATATATTTTTCCGTAACGCCAACGCTGGAGCGCCGCCCGGTGCGGCCTACCAGAGCCCTCCGCCCCTCAGCGGGTCCTCTCAGGGACTGGCCAGTGTCCAGGCCCGGGTGGCGGCTCAGCCCAACGTGGAGAAGCTGGTGGAGGATCATCTAGCGGTACAATCACTCATACGAGCGTACCAGGTAAACTGCACACACCTGAGCTAATGATAAGAAATGATAAAGAACAAACAGCAGACCGACAATGTCTAGACTGTAATTATGGTTTATTTTACAAATAATCCATTAAATTCAGATTAGGGGACATTTTAGGGGATCAAAAATAAAAATGTTATGCCCTTGTTTAATATACTACTAGTTTTACTTTTTCATTCCTCTTCATACTTTAGTTTTCAGCCTCATTTGACTGTTTACTGACCTGCAGTCGTATCACAGCTGCGTTGAAGGGAAACTGATAGAGGTGGCGGTAGACTCACATATTCTGCAAGCTAAAATCACTGTTTTTGTTAATGGAGTCTGGTGGATTGACAGTTTCTGGGTAAACACAAAGCATCTTACTCTTTAACAAAAAGGTCTATCTCCTTATAATCATAATAATAACAAAAACAAACACTTTTAGTGGACGTGCATTGACGGTGTGCAGTTGCCCCGAGGATAACATTGCAGCCATCGCTCAGCACTCGACCAAATTCAACACTTGTTGTCCCCATTAATCACTTAAACACAAAAACATGTAAAAACAAAGTCAAGGTTTCATCTTAAGTGCAGCACAACCGATTCTTTGTCCAGCAGTTCATCCTTTTTTAGCAGTTTCTGTGCGACCTTTCACCCATATCTGTGTCTGGGAGTCTCGCTAACGCGTGTGGACGAGTTAGGAAATGTTACAGGAAGTGGTCAGCAGTTTATAACGGACAGACTGGGTTGACAAATGCTGACCTGTTGCACACACATGTACTGAGCTGTTGCCCTGTGTGTAGGTAAGAGGGCATCACATAGCCAAGCTGGACCCTCTTGACATCAGCTGTGTGGACTTTGACGATGCCCCGTGTACCGTTGGTTTCCAGAACGTTGGTGAGAAATATGAACCTGTTTACACGTTTACTAATGTCTTCCTCTCTTTCCCTGTCCTTCCTTCTCCCTGGTATTTTGTTTTTCCTTAAACAACCTTTCATTGGGTGTCACCTTTCTTTCCACCCTGCTGTTTTTACCTCCTTCTTTTATTTTCTTTGCCCATTGAACACACTCATAAACTCCCACACTCTTTATCCTGAGTGGTCTTCCCCTCCACCGTCGGCCTCCAACCTCCCTTTCTTTCCCTCCACCCACCCACCTTTACTCCGCCTCGCATTGGAATAAACCGTAGGTCCGGGGTCACCACGTGGCTCAGCTGGATCCTCTGGGCATCATGGCTGCTGACCTGCAGCCCTCGCCTTCTGATATCATCACTGCCCACAATAAACTGGGTGAGGAGAGCGAGCAGCCGATAAAGGAGACGTTATGTGCTAGAGCAGTGTTTATACACCGTGTTCCACCTCCAAAACTATAAGGCTCTCCAACAGGGTTCCTGGAAAAACCTGGAAAACCTGAAGATTTAGAGATAGATTAAATATTACTTACAAATATTGTTGTCCTGGCAACTTTAAATTGTATTTTATCCTTTGCTGTGGCCAATTTAATGTCACGGTTAGAGCAAAACTGCAGTCAGTACACGTTTGTGTTTGTTCTGAGCCAATGTTTAAACAGAAGACTTTCTCTATTATTATAATAAAATATTGGTTTGTTAATGATACACTAACTTTAATAACTGCAGATATTATTGCTTCTTAGAAAGAGTCGGCCACTCTGACTTTCTAAGAAGCTGTGGATTGGATGAATTCAAGAGTTAGCTTAAAGACAGAGCAAGCTATGCTTCACACAATTTATCAATAAAGCCATTAGGTTCAAGGTGTACAGTGTTTGTAATGCCTTATTACAAACTTGTGCCTTTTTAACATCATTTTATTTATTTTAATTAAACTGCATTTGACCAGTTCTTTTTATTCTTTGATGTCTTTAATGTTGTTCTTATCAACACTTTCTGAGGCAACAAGATAAGCCGATGTGCTTTATGGTTGTTAGTTCGAGGGCTGTGGTTGTAGATAGATGGAGAAATTCAGATCATGCTGCCGTTTGCATTTAGATCAAAGGTACATCCGGTTATTATAAGCACTTCTTTTTCACACACACGAGGAGTTTTATAAAGAACGAATACTAAACTGTACTTCTACTCTTTAGTATATCTTTGAGCCAGTAATCTACTTCTTACTTCAGTACATTTGAGTTTATAACTTCATTAAAATGTGTCTGCTAGCACACGTAGCTCCTCTGCTGCAGATGCCAAGTTGCTCCATGGGAGAATAATAAGTACCGCTTGTCTTT
Organism: Dicentrarchus labrax; assembly: GCF_905237075.1. Lineage (NCBI taxonomy): Eukaryota > Metazoa > Chordata > Actinopteri > Moronidae > Dicentrarchus > Dicentrarchus labrax. Next base: position 2,182,522 of record NW_026136710.1, on the reverse strand, counting down.
TGCCGAACAATCTGATGATGATGGAGCAAAAACCCAGAACAATTCAATTCAATTCAATTCAATTTTATTTGTATAGCGCCAATTCATAACAGAAGTTATCTCAGGACACTTTTCAAATAGAGCAGGTCTAGACCGAACTCTTTAAAACATTAATTACAGAGACCCAACAGTACCACCATGAGCAAGACCTTGGAGACAAGGGCAAGGAAAACACTGCCTGTTAAAAGGCAGAAACCTAGGACAGATCCTCCGGCTCTAGGTGGGTGGTCGTCTGTCTCGACCAGTTGGGGTGAGAGAGAGAGAGAGAGAGAAAGAAGAGAGAGAGAGAGAGAGAGAGAGAGAAGACAGACAGACAGACAACAGAAGAGAGACAGACAGACAGACAGACAGGTGCACAGCAACAACAGTATTGGCAATGGCAATCTAGCAGGACCATGACAGGAGGCTCCACCAGGATCGATAAGAACCTGCGAGACAAGAAAGCACAAGAACTCCGGGGAAGAAGTGAAGTTAGTAACATGCATTAATGGAACATGAATGAGTGCAGAAAGAGAGAGAAAGGGAGGAGCTCAGTGCACCATGGGAAATCCCGATAGTCTAGGCCTATAGCAGCATAACGAGGAGGATGGTTCAGGACTCACCTGATCCAGCCCTAACTATAAGCTTTATCAAAGAGGCAATGTCTTAAGCCTACTCTTGAATGTGGTGAGGGTGTCTGCCTCCCGAACCACAACTGGAAGCTGGTTCCACAGGAGAGGAGCTTGGTAACTGAAGGCTCTGGCTCCTGTTCTACTTTTGTTCTGAATTAATTGGAGCGTTTTTATGGACTGGCGACAATCCCTGCCCACTTTCTATACCAAAATGTAAAAAGTAACTCAGCCCAAAGTGCTTCACAACAGCACATAAAAACAGAAATAAAACAACAATAAATACAGTTGCAATAGAATATATAATAGACACAATAAAAGGCGAAAGTCGATATAAAAATAAACACCAGTGAGACAAATAATCTAAAAACCAATGATTAAAACTTAAAAACTACGTCTGTAACATTACTACTAATTAAAAGCCAGATTAAAAAGACTAAATTTCCAATAAAAAAACACCTTGCCATCCTCAGAGGCAGTGATTTCCAACAGGTTAGGGGCATAAAGACTAAACTCACTGGTTTTATTAGACACATAAGGAACATTTAGAAGATTGGAGGTTTCTCAAACGGTAATTTCCCGTAATTTTTATGAAGGTATGGTAGGTATAGAAAATGCCCCTCTCAGTCTTCATTCATGCCACAATAAGTCACATTTGGTTTTGCATGTGTGTGTATCCTGTTGATGTTATCAGTACACACTGTATAGTAAGTTATAGTTTCTGAGGAAGCAAGATAAGACAGCTCACTTTATGGTTGCTAACACACACCCCCGTTCTCCCTTCCTATACCTGTCCTTTAACACGTCTGGGAAGCAATCCGCCATTATTAATTAATATAGTGTTTATTGGCTGACTTTAGTTTGACTGGGAATTCAGTCCAGGGCTGCATGATGTGGTAGAAAAGTCATATTGAGATTATTTTGACAGATATTGTGATATAATTCAGATAATCTTTGCATCACGTTCACTAAAAAAAGCTAAAAACATGATGATGTGACATTTGTTGGGGGTTTTCTTACATTTGTAGAACAATATTTCTCTTCTACGACAGAGTATTAGGGCCAGACTTGTCGGGAAATTACGAGAATAAAGTCGTAATATTAGGTCTATGAGAATAAAGTCGTAATATTGCTAGAATAAAGTCGTAACATTGTGAGAATAAAGTCGTAATATTGCTAGAATAAAGTCGTAATATTGTAGAATAAAGTCGTAATATTACAAGAATAAAGTTGTAATATTACGAGAATAAAGTCGTAACATTGTGAGAATAAAGTCAAAATAATACGAAAATAAAGTCAAAATAATACGAGAATAAAGTCGTAATTTTATGAGAACTTTCATTTGGCTCAGCCAGCAAAAGTGTTTAACAATGAAATGATCACTACGTTAGCTTACCTGTTGTCAGATCTTAATAACTATCAAAGCTTTTTTAAATTTTTATTATTATGACATATGACATGATATATTCTCGTAATTTCCACCCAAAAAATTATATTTTTCTCCCTTAGTCTGGCCCTAATACTCCTTCGTACTCTTCAGAGCTACAGTACTTCATTATAATGCTGCTGTCACACATTTTACCTTTATCAAAGAGACTGCAGCCATGTATAATATAGAATATATATAATATTTCCATTAATTGTGCAGCTCTAATTCAGTCGTCTGATTTGGAAACATATTTAATGAGTGCCCATTACTGTGTTAAATAAACATGGAGGTGTCAGTTTCGTCGCTATAGTGTAAAGAGAACTAATTGTAAAGTGTGTGTGTGTGTGTGTGTGTGTGTGTGTGTGTGTGTGTGTGTGTTGTGTGTGTGTGTGTGTGTGTTTGTGTGGTGTGTTATGCACGCTTGCAGCAAACTGTCATTGTGCCTAATGAAAAGGTCGGGGCCCCTGAGTTCAAAAACAGGTGATTGTTATGAGCTGTAATAGGATGTTTCCACAGTTAATAGTGGCATTGTTCACTTTCACCGCGTTGTGCTTTGTCCCGGTGGCGCTGAGGGGTCACAGAGGTCGAACAACAGTTCGGTGTCAGGGGGCGGGGGGGGGTCCGAATCAGCCCTAAAAGAGTAAATGAGAAGCTGTGTGACGACACTTCTCCTACAGTATGTGTGTTTGTGTCTCTCCATGCCTCCAGAGTTCTCTCATTGTGAAGGTGTGATCGGAGGCAGGACGTCAACCTCAGACCTCAACCCTTGCTCTTTGCTCTTTCAGTGGGGAAGTAACCCTCGGGCCTACATCCTGTGGCGTACTGCGCTTTAATGTTAAAAACTCTTAACAGGCTGCTTTCAGTCTGTGGTGCTCCTGGTGAAGTTCAATTTACCTTCCTGTGGTTTTTCATTAGCTCATTAACGTAAAAGGTGTAGTGCTGTGGTTGTGTTGGCTTTCATCTCCTCTTGGGAGGGAAATGTGAGGGCTGACGCAGTATAAAGGAGGTGTGTGTGTGTGTGTGTGTGTGTGTGTGTGTGTGTGTGTGTGTGTGTGTGTGTGTTGGCTCTTCCTAACCTTTGCTCAGCAGCCAGTGGGGTCAAACAGGACTCATCCGGGCTTATCTGTGCCTGCTTCATTAAAATGTTACTGTGATTAGATTGCAGGCAGGCACTACTTGATTACTGCGTTGGCTCGCTTTGTTTTCTCCTTTGAACCATCAAAGAATACAAGTTCTGTGTGTTTATGTGCGGGCCGTGTGTTCACAGCCGGGGGGGGGAGTCTAAAGATCCCTTATGTAACGAGGAGAGCTGACTCTGGCATATTGGATTGAAAACCCCCTGTCCTCAGCACGGCACCCTGCACTAATTTGCTGACAGAGATGTTCAAACACGGACATGGATACAACCCTCTCTCCCTCCCCTCCTTTGTTACGTATTGTCTTATCTCTGTTCGGTGCAACCAGAACATCACATGCTTTAGATAAACACACGCTACGTCTCAGACCTGCTCCTGGAGGGTTAGATCCAGCAGTTCGAACCCCATCAGTCCTTTAAACTGGAAGCACATCAGCTGCTTCTGGGAGGAAATCTGCTCAATTTAATAATCCCTGCTGTTGGAAAGCACAGTCAAATGTTTGTCAATGTAAACTAACAAACTCAAAGAAAGTCTAAAAAAGTTTATTTGATCAGATGTTCCTCACTTTCTGACTGTAACAGATTCAATGTTTATTGTTTTATTCTATATTTTACCTTTATTTTAAGCTGCAGTAGGTCATTCTTTCTCCTGACAGTAGAACATGAGACAGATAATCTATATGAAATATCAGCTTCCTCTGGCTCCTCTTAGTGGCTCCTAACGGGATTTACAAGAATCCACCGGGCCCGAATGACAACAACCATCAGAGAAAGATAAAGATACACTTTGGGTTGGTGGTTTGAAGATAATTGATTGTTGAGTCTCATTCCTAGTGTCGATAATCGACAACCTGGGAATGAGACTCAACAATCAATTAATCTTTATTGGCTCTGATTGGTTGTTTTGGGGTTTTTCCGACATGCATACAATTAAACTAAAACTCTAAAATAAGTGTTTAATTAACACCAAATTATATGTTTGTGTCCAGAAAACATCCAAGAAAGTTACCCATAAGATAACAGTATAATGATAATAATAATTAGTGTTTATTGAATACTCATTGAGGAGGTTTTACACTGTGTAACAAAGACGAAGGAGAAAGGAAGGAAGAGACCACAGTCCCCGGTTGAAACCATGGAACCAGGTTTAAAAGTAGGACACGGGACCGGCGTGATCTTGTTTGGCAGGTTAGTCCAGAGCCGCGGGGTCCTGACGAGGAAAGCTCAACTATTTTTGAGATTGTAATCAGTTCAGTTTTGAGTCTGTAGTGTCCACAAGAGAGCTTTGGTCTCATTAAAGGGATTAAAAGGATATAATTAGAAGATTATAAATATAAATTCAATGTTCCTTAAAGGGGTTTGTGACCGATTTTTAGACACAAAGGCGGTTTTACTCGTAATGAGGAGCACTGTTGTAAAAACGGTTGTATGAAGTCTTTTGTGGGTCGAATCTGAGGAAGTAACCACGATGATGTCATAGTGATGTAATCAGAGGGGCGTGGCGTTTGAGAAACATGGTCAAATATCAGGTAGAATGAAGCTAATTAAAGATGTTTTTAAGTTGTGGGAAATGTAAGATTCAGCACAAGTCAGACAAATTTGGCCTCTGCTGCATCAATTTTGTCCATTATTATTATTTTAATCTCTCATTTGTAAGTTGCCCAACTTTAACATGAAACATGAAAGTGCTAAACTAAAAGTGCTCCTTTAATAAAAAAAGACATAATTAATACTTTTTTGTCAGGTACCTTGTTAACAAAAACAGAGTTCAGGAGTTCAAATCCAAATACATTCACACAGGAAAATCAAAAGATGAATAAACTGATATTTGTGTATAAATTGTTTCTCTTAGAGCTGCAATAATTAGCTGATTAAGCAAATTAGTCTAATAAAATTCATAGTTTTGGTCATTTCTTAAGCAAAAATATCAAAATATTTAATGTTTCCAGTTTCGTAAATATGAGGATTGTTGTTTTTCTTCAGGTTTTGGTGTTTTGGTCAGACGACAGAAGCAAGCTGAAGACGTTTTTAGATTGAATCGATAATGAAATAATAACCTTTAGTTGCAGCCCTGGTTCCTTTAAAGCGTCTCAGTAAAACGATGGTAGATAAAAGATTAAAGCCGCAGCATTTTGGACTAAATGTAATCTGCCAGATTAGACAGCTGCTCAGCTGAAAATAAAACAGCATGGATCACAAATCCCAGGAATTCTTAAATTCTGTGGTTTCCTCTTTATTCTCTCCACTCTCTGTTTCTGTGTCTTCCCCCCTTTTCCCCCACACTGAGCTGATTTGTGCTTGCCTGTGCTTGTCTGGTGGGCTTTTTTCCTCATGTCAGTGTCTTTACGACAGGTTTTTACGGGCTCGCTGAATCCGACTTGGACAAAGTGTTCCGGCTTCCCACCACCACTTTCATCGGAGGCAATGAGAGCGCTCTGCCTCTCAGAGAGATTATACGCCGCCTTGAGGTAGAATACTTTAAAATGGGCCAAATAAATCCACATTCCTGTAATAAATATTATTATTTGTGAAGCAGCTTTCATGCAGAGTTTCAGTCCAAAGTCACAAAGCAAAAATACTTGTTGTTTTATTACAGTACTGGTACCATAAAAGATAAATATAACAAAACCAATAGAAAGAATATTATGATTAAAGCTGACAAAGTGGGATTACCCCAAAATTAAAATACAGATGTACAGACTGTACAGAATACAGACATGTAAAACCTCTGGGTCTGTAACTTTTGCCTTCATTTCTTTGGACAGATAAACACTGAGTGCAGCTTCTAGATGTAACATGACACATGTTCCCTAAGATTAGACTAATTAAACTCTCAACATTGTGCACTCTCTCTCCCTAGATGGCCTACTGTCAGCATATTGGCGTAGAGTTTATGTTCATTAACGACGTGGAGCAGTGCCAGTGGATCAGACAGAAGTTTGAGACACCAGGAATCATGCAGTTCGGTCTGGAGGAGAAGAGGACTCTCTTGGCCAGAATGATCCGATCCACAAGGTCTGTCGGCGCTCCTTCGCATTCTTCAACACACCTTTACAGGGAAAGCATGCAGAGCAGCTGGAGGACGGGTTTCTCTGAGTCTGTGGGGAGGGTGGCGGCCGATGGGGGGGCGGTAGATGTTCTGAGCCACAATGTGAAGCAACAGCACCCCCGCTTGTTCACAGGTTTGAGGAGTTCCTCCAGAGGAAGTGGTCTTCGGAGAAACGATTCGGCCTGGAAGGTTGCGAGTCGCTCATCCCGGCCCTCAAGACCATCATCGACATGTCGAGTCAGAGCGGCGTGGAGAGCGTGATCATGGGGATGCCTCACAGGTGAACAGCATCTTTTACCTTCATAAACTGCTGTTTTCTAAAGCTGGGCAGGCACTTTTTATAATGTTATTAACTCAGATTACAATAAATCATAACAAAAGTGCTGTTTGGTCTTTAAAAAGAAATTAGGGATGAGTATATGATAAAGAAAATCAATAAACACAAACAAAACAGAGCATTATGTAAATATGTATTTATGATGTATTTACTATCCCTCTCAAGTCACTACCAGCAAGCTATCTCATATAGTGCAATATCCAAAATCGTAGAAGCTGCAGTTTTTTGATAAAGGTAAAACTTGTGAATAAACAATATAATTACGTGCTGTCGTGCTCCAGCCTACAAATCTTTCTGACATCTGAACTCCAACCGATTGACTGACATCCAGATCGTTGATTGTTCAGCCAATTAAATGTGTCTTAAACTGCAGTAGTGGAAATTAACAAACTCAATTTTGTAAGAATTTTGAGGTTAATCCTTAAAGAATCTTAAAAGTAAATTTCCGGCTTAAATGTGTCTTAAACTGCTTAATAGTTCAAATTACTCCACTACATCTCAGAGGAAATATTGTACTTTTTTCCTCACATTTATTTAGTACACTTTAGATTCAGATTTAGATTAATAATAAAAAATATAGTCAACAAATAAATGATTATGTGTTATTATAGATAAAGCTTTATTCATCACTTCCTGCCACCCAGCAGTATATAAAATAATTAAAATTATCTCCCAGCTGCAAAATTATGAAGAACACATTAATGCATCAATAATTATAATCCAATAATATAATATTTATTGTTATTATTCCGTATCCATTCTGAATAATGACTTTTACTCTTGGTACTTTAAGTATATTTTGATGTTAATACTAAGGTTACGAAGATGTTCCCATTTTGGATATGAGACTATGAGCTCTTTTCTGCCCCTTTATGTTGATAAAATCACTAATATTTCACAGGTTTTTACAACTATATATATATATATATATGTATATTTATTTATATATACATGTATCTCTATTTATATTTCTCATTATTTGTATCAGTTTAATTTTGTCAGGCGTTAAAGATTTAGTTCCTTTCTTTTTATTTTGACAGTACAAAGATGTATTTATGTTCTCACATTATGAATTAGATGCCTGACGAATGTCTGTGTGTGTCTCATATATACCTCATCTTATACCTGATGTGTCTCTCTCCATCTTTAGAGGCCGGCTGAACGTGCTGGCGAATGTGATCCGGAAGGAGCTGGACCAGATCTTCTGCCAGTTCGACTCTAAACTGGAGGCTGCTGATGAGGTCTGAACATTAACTGCTGAGAACAGAGCAAATTTTGATTAAAGTAGCTCCAGCAGTAATCAGTAAGCTGTTAGACTGCAAGCCAGCAGGCAATTAGCTTAATTAAAGACTGGAAACAGATGTAAACAGATAGCCTGGCTATGTTAAAGCTTAAATATCCACCAACCCATACTTCTAAAACTCACTAATTATCACTTTATATCTTGTTTTGTTTAATTAATAATGTAGTTCCAGCACATAACGGACTGTAAATACACAACTTTTTCTTTTAGGTTGTAACAGGGAGAAAAATTCAGGAAAGAAACTAATTTGAAGAATGTAAAATTGTTATTTACATATTTAACTTTAGTGTTTAGGAACTACGTATTTGTTTTGTAATTAGTTAGAACGGACACAGATTTGTCTTTATGCTAAGCTAAGCTAACTGTCTTCTGGCAGTGGTATCGCTGTTTCCTCTAACTGCAACAGAGTGAATAAACTTATATTTCCATTTCCAGTGAATTTCCACAGTTCAGGAGCTGGATTTTAACTAATTGATATGCAAACTAATCATTAATCAGTAGTTGAAGCTTTGTCGAACTCTGCCTGAATGCTCCTGATCTGCTGCTCTCAGGGTTCTGGAGATGTGAAATATCACTTGGGGATGTATCACAAGAGGATGAACCGGGTCAGCGACCGGTACATCACGATGTCCCTGATGGCGAACCCGTCCCACCTGGAAGCGGTGGACCCGGTGGTGCAGGGAAAGACCAAGGCTGAGCAGTTCTACTGTGGAGACACCGAGGGCAAACGGGTACGCTGAGTCAGGTCTTTATGTAGAAACACGGACAGAAACAACACATTTGCTCGTGTTTGTAACCTGGTGGACGATTCTTACAGGTGATGTCTATTCTGCTCCACGGTGATGCTGCGTTCGCGGGCCAGGGCATCGTGTACGAGACGTTCCACCTGTCTGACCTGCCGTCATACACCACGCACGGCACCATACACGTGGTGGTCAACAACCAGGTGTGCTTTTAGGCTCTGATTGAGAGTTAGCACGCTGTCGTGTCCATATGACTCAGAAAATACTGAGCACTGGGTTGGGAATAAGCCCTCTGTGTTACTGGTTTATGTCAGTCACTCAGGAGAACTTCTACCTGGAAACACACCGATCAGGAATGTAACAATAGATCACGAGAGAGTTAAACTAGGATAAAAATATGTGAAGATTCATAACGGTGAATCTCTTTTAAACAGCAGAGAAACTATCTACCTTTGGCTTTACTTGTTCAATGTACCTCAAGTCAGTAGCTGCATCAGTCAGAGGTGTTTGTAGCTTTTTGACTTCCCTCAGTCAGAAGTTTTATTGAAAATAAAACCAGTTTAGCTGCATGAAAATGTTGTTTAATTTAAGTAAGGAAGACACGCCAAATCATAAAGGTAGCAGCCAAGTTCCCTAAACCCTCATTTAACCCCTTTGTTACTTTATTTTGGTTGACAATGGACGAGAGAGCGCTGGTTAGAGTTTCACTGGTAATAATAATAATATTCTCATTCACACAGATTGGCTTCACCACAGATCCCAGGATGGCACGTTCGTCTCCTTATCCCACAGATGTCGCGCGGGTCGTCAACGCTCCCATCTTCCACGTCAATGCGGATGACCCAGAGGCCGTGATATACGTGTGTAAAGTCGCTGCCGAGTGGAGGAACACTTTCCATAAAGATGTGGTCGTAGACCTGGTGAGTGTACAGGACAGGACAGAGTAGCAGAGGTCAGCTGGTGCCCTTGTTTGAACTCCTTTATCTCAAATGCCCAAAAAACTCCACTATTCAGCAGCTCAGATTAAAACTGTAAACTACTATGTGTATCTATCTGTGAAACCCAGTCAGACTCAATGTGGACCACTGAGATAAAGCCTCCAATGGCTTCAACAAAGGCCACACTCGAAGGGGGAGTGAATGGCTGGCAACAGGGTTCCCATGCAACCTGGAAAACCTGGAAATTTAGAGACTAGTTTTCCGGTCATTTAAGCACCTGAAAATTGATTAAAATGACCAAAAATCCTGGAAATAATTTGTGTTTTTAATTGTAATTTAGCTCCTTACTTAGAACAAGATAAATTCTACTTTATTTGAACTGTTTATTTATGTTACAGTTAGAGGAAAACTGAAGTCAAGTGGAAGAATTGGCTGTGGTGAAAACAGATGATCACTTACCTGTAATAAACCTGAGACACTAAAAACTGGATAATTTAAAAAAAGAGTCAATATTAGGCCTACTGGTAAACTATACAACGTTTTGTGAGCAAGTTTTGTCCTGTATTGTCAAAAAAACTCCTGGAAAATGATTAATTCAAAAGCGTGGGAAACAATATTTTTGGTTCATTATGAAACTGGTGGAACAAATTAGACCGTGGCGGCTTGTGTTGGTGATTAATGGGGAAACTCTGAGGTTCAGCGAGACTGTCTTCTGACACTGGAACATTTGAACTCTATAGTAATTTGTTAAGCACAGGTCAGCATCTAGCACAGCTGTACTGTACTGTACCGTCAATACTGTAAATGTGTCACACCTAAACTCTGGCCTCGTCACATTCAGGTGTGTTACAGACGTAACGGCCACAATGAGATGGATGAGCCCATGTTCACCCAGCCGCTGATGTACAAGCAGATCAAGAAGCAGAAAGGGGTCCTGAAGAAGTTCGCCGATAAAGTAATCGCCGAGGGAGTCATCACAATGCAAGAGTACGAGGTAAAGCAACCTGCGCCGCTACGGCATCGCATGTCACATGTATGTGGAGGAGGTTGTCCTGCATAGTGGGACAATTTTAAACTGTTAAATTCTGTATTTTTGCACCACAAAAAAAAGCTGTGTGTCAAATTTAAGATGAGGTTACGACAGTATTTTATACAAAAGGATTCATTGTCAGCGAGGGGAAAGCGGTCACTGACAGACGTCTGTGAGACATAATGGAGCATCTCAACCATCCTGAATGAAACCATCTGACACAAAGAATCCAAAACGTTTTGGTGCAAATGTAAAAATAAAATGCTCACTTTTCAGTCAGTGGAAAACACTTTCTTTTGTGGAACAAGACAGAATAATTGATGGTTTTGAGCCTCAGAATTGGAGTTTACACATTAATGACAATCTATTTGCAGCCGCTGTGAGGAGCTGCTCACTTACAGTAGAAGTGAATGAATTATTTGTATGTTGAAGACATTTCCCAAGCAGTTGAATGAGGTCGTATGTGCGAAACAAAGTGGTCCAACCCAATAACTGAGCTCCAATAACAGTTGAGAAAGCCTCCGTCTACTGTCTCCTTTCTTGTTCTTAGATATGCTATATGCTAGGTTAATTAATGTTGAAAAGACAACCACATTTTTAAGATGGTTAAAAGATAAAAGCAGGTGGACAAAAAACTGAAAATAAAAGGTTGTCTTTGAATTATTCTTATATTCAGCCCGATACAGAGTTACAGGTGTTAATCTCCATATAAAAAATATATTTCTTTACTTGCATTTCATTCCTTCTGTTCCTTCCTATCTGTCTCAGTCCATTGTTCCACTGTAGGGGGGTTGATTCTGCAGCCAGGGAAGTTATCGTTCTCCTTGCAATTAACAATGAAAACCTCACTTTTAATCCCAAAACGTCTGCATTAATTACATAAATCCCTATTTAGATGCTAAACTTGCGTCCATCTCTTTCAGGAGGAAGTAGCTCAGTACGACAAAATCTGTGAGGAAGCTTACAATCGCTCCAAAGATGAGAAGATCCTTCACATCAAACACTGGCTGGACTCGCCGTGGCCCGGTAGGAGCCGTATTTCTTCCCTTTAATGAATCACATGTATATTCATCACTGTACGGCTGGAGCTGTAATGTGTCTGTCTGTCTGTCTGTCTGTCTGTAGGTTTCTTCACACTGGAGGGACAACCCAAAACTATGAGCTGCCCTCCCACTGGCATCAGTGAAGAAGAGCTCAGCCATATTGGAAACATCGCTGCCTCCGTCCCAGTGGAGGACTTCACCATACATGGAGGTACCGTCTCCTCCGTTATCTACGATATATCTTCTCAACGTGCCGTCAGTCTCTTTTAACCCTTTCAAAACAGACCTCCCGCGGGCGGCCCCTAACCGGCCACGGGAGATCGCTGTTTGCATGATCCTGTTTAAATCGATCTAAAACAAAAACCAGAATAGCTAGAGCATTCATTTTGCAGCGGAAAGCTAAGGTTTCTGTCATTGGCGTCATCACATTGTACGCTCAAGGTGACGTGACTACGTTAGGTTACGTGCAAAACGTCATGCCGACACGAGGTAGCGTCAACGGATTGGCGCGAGTGGAGAAGAGCAGAGGAGAGAAGCAGGTCGATAGTTGATGAGAGAGAGTGAGAGAAATAGTTAGAGTCAGTAGTTTTTAGTTGTAGTTTTAGTCAGTGTATTTTGGAGTATCTTTATCTTTGTTTTGTCTTGATGGCGAAGAAACGACACTCAACCGAGGAGGTTTTGGAGGTTTTGTTCGCGGGCGGTGACGAGGAAGAAGCACTTTCCTCCGGTCCGGATTCCTTCTTCAGTGAGATCATTTTGTTGAAGGCGTCAATCAATACTTGTGTCAATTATTACGGTTTATTCACTTACATAACCTTTTAGCTTAGGTAGTACAGATTTTAGGGATATGAAGCATTTGAAGATACTCAAAGAAATGACATCACAATAAGCAAAAATACCAATGTAGACACTGGCGGACCGTTTGTATTGCAGAGTTTAAAGGGTTAAACTTGTGTTCCTGCCTCCATGTTGTAGGTTTGAGTCGTATCCTGAAGGGTCGTGCAAACATGGTGAATCAGCGGGTGTGTGACTGGGCTCTGGGGGAGTACATGGCCTTTGGCTCTCTGCTCAAAGACGGGATCCATGTTCGCCTCAGTGGACAGGATGTGGAGAGGGGCACATTCAGGTAACACATACAGGAAACAGAAACTTTACCTTTGTTTTTCTGTATTTAGGAGTTTGTGTATTTTTCTTTTGTGAGGATTTATTGGTCCAGTGAATTGTATTAAAAATGTTATTAAAGTATTATTCTGTTTTCTTTACAGCCATCGACACCATGTTCTACACGACCAGAACGTTGATAAGAGAATCTGCGTCCCAATGAACCACATCTCCCCCAACCAGGCTCCTTACACTGTGTGCAACAGCTCTCTGTCTGAATACGGAGTGCTAGGTGAGCAGCATATACACAACGGTGCTCAAGAAAACCTGGACATTAGAGACTAGTTTTACAGTCATGGAAACACCAGGAAATGGATTAAAGTGACCAGATATCCTGGAAATAAAGTATTTTAGCCCCTTACTCAGATAGCCTACGTAAACCTGGGTGCGTTTTTCAGTTAAAAGTGATGCAGTGATCTTATCAGCATTGAGTCTATTTGTTCTCTCCCTGCATAAATACATGCACAGTGATGTTAATTGTACGTGTAATTAACACTTTTAACTATATAGCAGATTCATTTTCTGGAAAATAAAATGAATTCTACTCGATTTGAACTTGATTTGTTACTCAGGGGCAAATTGAATATAGTCTGAAACTGCTGCTTCTATGACTGTTTGTGAGTGCTGTTCATGATTTATTAAAAAGAGTGGGAACCCTGAAAGCTACACAATGTTTTTAAAAGGCCACAGAGAGATTTGATCCACTTATGAGGTTAAGTGTTGCTGGAAATGGTGAACCATGAAGAATACTTCATGTGGTTGGAGAATCTCAATGTTAGGAAATTTAAATTGAAGATGGTAGGAAATATTGCTAACGAGTTTAACAGCTGAATGATTAGCTCCCTGATGACTTCACAAAAACGTGTTTCATGAGACGACTGAATGACGTCTCAAACACTAATGTCCTCTCTCTCTCTCTCTCTCTCTCTCTCTCTCTCTCTCTCTCTCTTGTCTGCGTGCAGGTTTTGAATTAGGCTTCGCCATGGCGAGTCCCAACGCACTGGTCCTGTGGGAGGCCCAGTTCGGAGACTTTAATAACACAGCTCAGTGCATCATCGACCAGTTCATCAGCTCGGGTCAGGCCAAGTGGGTCCGACAGAACGGCATTGTGCTGCTGCTTCCTCACGGCATGGAGGGGATGGTAGGAGCGAAGAAAGTTTGATCTGCCACATGATGCTGTAATGCCACCTTGTAATCAGTGATAAAGATATATATTCTTCCTCTTCCTCTTCCTCTCAGGGTCCAGAGCACTCGTCTGCCCGTCCTGAAAGGTTTCTACAGATGTGCAATGATGACCCTGATGTTTTCCCTGTGAGTGTGTGTCACAAACAGAGACAAGATACAGATGATTTCACTTCCTGAGGAGATCATTAGTGCATCTGCTCAACAATCTTAGAAAAAAAGACTTCAGACTGCAGAACTTGCCTTAGAAACATCACGCTCGTAGGTTTCCTTCAGTATCAGAGTAATCCAGTGATAGTTGTCTGTTTACATCCTCTTATAGAAACTTTACAGCCAATTAAACAGAAGTAAGACAAAGAATAATAAGAGTGACTGAATGATCTTTTAATGTTATATATTCTAATGTTCATCCCTTCTTCCCCCGTCAGAAACTGTCTGAGGACTTCGCAGTGCGTCAGCTGTACGACTGTAACTGGATCGTCGTCAACTGCTCCAATCCTGCGAACTACTTCCACGTCCTCCGCCGACAGATCCTGCAGCCCTTCAGGAAGCCTGTAAGTGTCACACCGTGAAACCGTGACTCAGCACACGGAGACAATGTGGTTCAGGTCACTGAGCTCTCTCTCTCTCTCTCTTTATCTCTTTAACTCCAGCTCATAGTGTTTACTCCCAAGTCGCTGTTGCGCCATCCGGAGGCCAAGTCCAGCTTTGATGACATGCTGCCAGGTGAGTGTTGACGGAGAGAATCTCTTTGTGTTGCTGACAGTTTGAGAGAGTTTAGGAGTGTTTTCAACTGATAGTGAGGCTTTTCTTTCAGGTTTTTATTTATTTCAAGTATAAACTCTTAAATAACCACCTGGTTTTATGTGGCTTCCCTTTACGAGCTGGGTGGTAACGGTGTGTTTGTTATCGTGCAGCCACCCACTTCAGGCGTATAATCCCAGACGACGGGCCTGCAGCCGCCAGCCCGGAGAAGGTGAAGAGAGTCATTTTCTGCTCTGGCAAGATCTACTACGAACTGACCCGGGAACGCAAGAACAGAGGGATGGACGACACTGTGGCTGTGGTTCGCGTCGAACAGGTAACAGACGGGGAATTAAATACTTTTCATGTTGATACTGACTCTTGTTGTTCTTTATTTGTTGTTTGCTTGCTTGTTAATGACATATTTGTATTGTAATGCTGTATTGGGGTTTGTGATTGTACAAACATGTGAACACACATTTATAATTATTGTTATTATAACAATTAATATCTGTTTGCTTTGGCATTATAAGCTCTGTCTCTTCAAGCCAATAAAGCTCATAAATTAAAGTTGAATAAGGACGTGTGTGCAGCAACTTGCATTAAAATCCGGAGTCGTAATATATATTTAAATACATTTAATTATCTTAGCAAATAAACATTCATAAATCTGCATCGAAATCATAGAAAAAAGTCTCCTTATACCCCAGAACTTTAATCCATCCATGGTTACACTGCAAACAGGAACTTACAGCTCACTCTGCAAACTTTTATGGAGCCGGTTTACCAAAATATGAACAAATAAAAGTTGAAGAACAAGTTGTAGCCAACAGCTAACTGATTATACTTCCTGTTTACGTCCCAAAGCCCACAAATTATGGGACCTGTAGTTTTTAGTTCTTATGATTAACATCAGATTGTTCTCTCTCTCTGTTCAGCTCTCACCGTTCCCGTTCGATCTGGTGAAAGCGGAGACCGATCGTTATCTAAACGCCGACCTGGTGTGGTGTCAGGAAGAGCACAAGAACCAGGGCTACTACCACTACGTCAAGCCCCGCATCCGCACCACCATCAACCACACCCGCCCCGTCTGGTGAGCTCACCAGAAAGACTCTTTCAGCAAGTTACCTGCACTCTGAGTGTGTGTGCATGTGCTCATATGTGTGTGTGTGTGTGTTTGCAGGTATGCTGGTCGTGATCCTGCAGCAGCTCCAGCTACTGGGAACAAGCAAACTCACCTCACGGAGCTGCAGCGTCTACTGGACACGGCCCTCGACCTGGAGGCGTTCTCAGGGAAACTGTAACAGTCACACACACCCGCCTGTCGAGCTTTAACCCTTCGCCTACAATTTGCATTGATGTGTTTTTCTTTCCTCAAATATACGAACATATCAGACCTGTTATCAGGCGTAATCTTCAAAAGACGCACAATGACTTTAACACTGTTACCGTGAAGACCTCATGTTCACAGTGATGGACACTATTATAGCATTGAATGTATGAATTTATACACTATTAATTTGTAAGACAAACCCGTTTTTATCTGCTTTTATTTAGTTAATTATAAAATAACGTCACCCTGCTCTGCTCCGCACATCCTGCTGAAATCCTGCATCCGTCACCTGCTGAATAAATGTTTCAATTCATTTATATGGCCGATCCATTCGGACAGCCAGAGGAAGAACAATGATGCGCACATTTAAAGGAATGGTTTGACATTTTGGGAAATTAGCTTATTCATGTGTTGAGAGTTAGATGAGATCAGTTAGCTTAGCTTAGCTTAGCTTAGCAAAAAGACTGGAAACATGTAGCCTGGCTCCGTCCAAAGCTCACTAATTCACACGTTTAAGTGTAACTACACCCTTCAGTTCTGCATCAGAGACCTGCAGAGGACGGAGACTTTAGGGGGCGGGGCCTCGACAGACTGACCACAGCAGTGTAGCAGAAACAGCGAGCTGGTAGTCAGAGCTAACAGAGCAGCTGCTGTCAAGACTTTTAAAGTCACTAGAAGCACATTCACGCCATTTGTAAAAGTTTCTGCGTGCTACCTGTTTGTAGATAAGCAAACGGTTAACTCTCCGGTGTATGTGTGTGTGTCAGTGTGCTTCTACAGCTCATAAAGTCCGAACCACTGCGCCACAATATAAACATACAATATAGAGGGTTAGCAACAGCTTGCGTAACCTCCTGTGAGTGGTCGACTCTATGCATTCAGGGTGATTTAAAGCAGTAGAGGGCGTGTTGAGACATATAACTCAGTTTATGGTGGCGCTCCGCTTTAATAGTTGCTAAAACCGCCACCTTTAATACCATTTCAATGTATTGTTGATCTGCTGTGGTCTCGTCTTCCTCGGCCGCTAAATAAATTTCCCAAAATGTCTGTTCCTATAAACTGGATTTACAGTGACCACATGAGACCTGGCAACCCTGCAGCGTGTACAACCGGAGATTGGTGAAAACAGATCAACAACTGAATGGTTGCAGTAAGAATAAAAAGGCTTTATATTATATTTGTCTGCCTTCTGTGTCAGATATTTCTCAGTGACTTTAAGGGTTGTTTATCTCTCGCTGTATCTTCATCTAACATAAACACACCTCTTCTTTTTTTTCCATTCTTCACATATTCTGCTTCAATTCTTCCCAAATCTCTATTTATTTCCTCCTCCGGGGTTTCACTCGCCGTCCTGCCGCGGTCGCCGTAAACGTCCCCGTTTGTGCCAAATGTGACAGATTACTTGAAATTACACACCGTGTTTCATTTAGATAAAGAAATCATGCCAGCGACAGCAGTGTGTAACGACACGATGGGATTCCTCAGCTCCTCAGATTGGAAGAATGTATTTATTTTCATACAGTGTTGTATGTTTTATTGTTTTCAATAAATGAAGATTATAGTTCCTGTTGAAGGGTGCTGCTGTGTCATCTTTTATTAGCAGTTACACAGTATATGTAGTCATTGTAAATCATACAGTATGTACTTCACTTATTACAAACATTTGATCTTGATTCACTTTAATTATCACAGTTCAGTCAAGAGAGACTGAAATTCTCACACTACATTTTTCAAAGGAATTTATTTATTCATCCCAGGATCACAAATTACAGTTTATTATAACCCTTAACTGCCTTCGTCCACTTCCACAACCAAATCTACATCCTCTGCTTCGACTCCAGCTGTAGCTCTTAAGTGTAAAAATGTCGAGTTAAGCTAGAAATGCAAAGAATTATAATCTTTATTTAAGCAGGTACGTCTTCATTTCTGTTATAAAAGATTCCTGACAGATTTGAGTCCTTTACAGCTGACTCCTGGAAGGTCTGACAATGCTGCTGATGAACTTAAACAGATCCTCACGTGAGGCCGACGTGCTCTGAACAGCACAGAAGTCCTCCAGTATATGGAACAGTTTCCCTGCGGAGGAGCGAATGGGAAACGTTAGAAACTCGAGCAACAATCTGAGGAGTTTTCTGTCCCGCAAACACTCACCGACTGTAGTATCGCTTGTGACCAGCAGGCGGTGGATCTGCTCCAGGCCCTGCTTCAGTTCTTCATCTTTAAAGGTGAAGTAGGCCAGTCCTCTCTTTGCCTTTGCAGCCGCCATCAGCTGGATCACAGCTGGACACGGACATTAAGAGGAAGCTCAAATTAAATGCAACAGTGTTAGTTAGAAATCAATCGATGGATCAATGGATTGGAAACACTTAAGTCGTACCTTTGAGTTGTGGGTCTCCGTTGAAAGCTCCACAGCCCCACTTTCCCGTGGCGATGTCTGGCTCATTGTACCCATGACCCTTGAATCCACAGTATGCCTTCAGGGACACAATAAAATCATGTAAAAATGAGAAATATACAAGGTTTGAGGTTTATTCGGTTCAGAAATCCTGCAAGTGAGACACTGTCTGCTCTTCGGAAACTTGAAGTGCCTTTGAAAAACATCCGTTTTATCCGCCTTCCTCTCAAACGTGGGATCATTTGAACAGCTCATACACTTTGTCTTTACCCACCGTCGCTTTCAAAGGAAGAACTCACCTTGTTGAGCTCTCGGGTCACCTTGCTCATAGTGAACTGGTCCCTCCAGTTTCTGAAGTGCAGAGCATCGATGGCTAAGATCTGCCTCTGCAGCCGCTTCCACTCGTCTCTGTAAAGACCCAGTTTATATTTATACAGCCAACAAACAAACCCTGGATTCAAGTCAGGAAAAATAGGACCAACCAACAAAATCATATTCAAGATCGTATTCAAGATCGAGAAAAAACATGAACGTACCTTCTGAGGTGCTCTTCATAAGGCCCCCCCCACTCAAAGCTGTCACTAAAACCAGAGTAACGGCTGTACTGCTGACAGCCTGAGAAACACACACATGTTCTGTCAGGCTGCTGTGATGAAACATTAAACACCAATCTCTGAGCTCACTGGTTCCTACTGAAGACGTAAATCTTTAAAAAACACTCACAGAAATGCACTTTCATTTAGTTTCAGAGCATTGGTTGGGGACTATTTTCAGCGGCGGATTAATCCACATTTGGTGCTATTTTTGGGAGCAGTGGTGGGAAAAGTGCTCAGATCTTTAACTCAAAGATGCTACAAGGAACATTTTGTGATGATTGTGGCGCCCCCTGTGGACAAACACAGTAGTGTTTCTAATCAGAATCAACAAGTTTCTTGTAGCTTTAAAGCTGCAATTGTTATGTCTAATACAATGTTTAATTGTTTAGTTCTTTAAAAAATGTGTCTGTGAGCAACCGACTGAATCAAACAACCAGTCAGGGTGAAATAACACAGAACTATCCAATCACATCGACTTTGTACAAACAGGTTTCATCCGGGTTCTACGTAGAGCTGCAACGATTGATCAATTAATCGTCATTCTTCAAGCAAAAATGTCAAATGTTTGCTGATTCCAGCTCGATTGCCATTGATTAATTTCTGTTATTGACAATAACTGATCGATTAATCGACTTTATTACGACCTGTACCTGTAATGATCAGACACTCGTTGTCGCTGAGTTTCTCCGTGAAGAGGCGAGATACGATCAGCTCTGGATTAATGAGGAACAGGATCTCCTCCTGCACCAGACCATCGCCGAGAATACCTCCACCTATCCAGCTGGAGGCAAAGTCCACCTGCGCGCACACACACACACACACATATATATATAAATGGATTCTGGATTAAAACATCTGGAGCTCGTCGCCACTGTGGGTCAGATCTTACCTGTAGCAGGCCTGTACCTTCAGTCTCGATGGTGCCCTGGGATGTGACGTGCAGTTTAGTCATCGTCTCCTCGCAGCTACGACACAAACACCAAAGAGAGATACATTTCCACCAACAAGGATTCAGAAGACGAGTTTATTAGCAGGCTACATGGATGGCAGTCTGTCGGTCCACCACTTTGGTCCAAACTGAAATATCCCAACATCACCAATAGACCTTTTTCACAGCAGCCATTTTGACATCAAATAGTAAAGTTAAAGGTGTTACCAATGATACTAATTAAGGCTTTGTTCCATTTAGTGTGGCAGAGCCTCTCCAGTGAGCCGACATGCACATTAGCAGCACTCTGACTGATTGAAGCTCAACTATCATTGGTAACACCTGTGTAATGAATTTGGTTTCAGTGTTTGGTTTGTCCATTCTGGGCTACTGTAGAAACATGGCGGACCAGAAGAGGACCCGCTCCCTCTGTAGATAAAAACGTCTCATTCTAAGGTAACAAAAACACAATGATTCCTATTTTATTCTTATTTTCTAATGAAAACATACCTACAAATATTATATTACATTTCTGCCAATAGAACCTCTTAAATGTTACACAATGGCCCTTTATATGTGTGAATTGTCTTTTCTTTTATCTTACTACAATTGTTTACATCAATTTTATAAAAAAAAAATTGTAATTCCCAACCCCCCTCACTCACTGACATATTTTATAGATATTAACAGTAGAGAACAGCAGATAAGCTGAACAATGAACCCAAACAGTGAACTCAGTAACTGCAGGAAGTTTGTGTAAAATATGTGTTGTGTTAATATCCCATCAGAGGTTATTTTTTAACAATCACCCATTTTCTTCACAGAATTAGACAAAATGCTGTTCTTCTTACACCACCTGTGAAGCTTTTGCGACCCCTAGTGGGGGCCCCGACCTCCAGTTTGGGAACCACTGAACTAATTTGTTGATTTTTGCTCCATAAATATAGATTATTATTATTATTATTATACCTTTTCCAGTGGGGCAGGTCTGCGTGTCTGAGGCAACGCCTCTCAAACGTCACCAGTCCTTCTGGTTTCGTGCCTGTAAAGACATCAACAGAGGTCACAGATCTTCACTGAGGCGTCTCACAAACAGGAGGAAGAGGTGCTTTAACTCACTCTCATCTGTAACCACTTTAAAGTAATGCATGATGGCCCTCAGCTTTTCTTTCTTCCGCTCTGACCGCTTCCCAAACAGACTACATGCAGAATGAGAGCTCAGAGTTAACCAACAGACACAGAACAGAGAGTGTACATGCTGTATGTGCAGGGTGTGTAATACTGTGCTTCCTCACCTGGAGAAGTTAATGCTGGGGTAGTTGTGGTACTCTGCGTTGGAGGCGGTGGCGTTGCGGTGGGGGAAAGTGCAGAAAAATGCGTTAGCGAGCAGGCAGGATATCTGAACCTGGGACAGAGTGATGCTCGCTGGATGTCCGCTCTGGAGCAGCGGGATGGCCTGAAAACACAGACACACACTCATCACCACCATCATCATCATCATCATCATCATCATCATCATCATCATCAGTGTGAGTCACATACAGGTGGTTTCATACCTTAGTCACATAATCAGGCAGCTTTAAAGCCAACGCAGCGATCTTTGGAAACAGCTCGCCGAAGTAATTGTCTGTTTTCGGGACTCGCTGGAAAGGAAATATATTTTTATCATTAGAGGGTTTAGAGTCGGTCTCTGATGAATCTAAAGTGTGGACACTGACCTCTACAAATTCAGACAGGGCATCAAAGGACCATTCATCTTTATACTTGGGGTTAATGCTGATGATAGTTTCCTAATGAGAGAGAGTTTGAAAGAGTAAGGTTGTGTTGTGATGTTTCTTACAGACAGATTAGTGTTAAAATGTGCCGCCAACCGACCTTCAGTTTACTGACGCTCACTGATTTCTCGCCGGCCAGACGGCTGAGCTGCTTGGTGATCCCGTCCCACCTCCTCACCTTGGTGGTTCCCTGTGGACAGAAAGAGGTCAGTCTTATACATTATGTGTCGTTACTTGCATTGGATTATTATTATCAGTACTTTATTATTTACAGATCTACATCGACACACAGGTGATTTAATTCAAACACACCTTCATGAATCCAGTCTTGGTCATGAAACTCGCTGGTGAAGTCGGCATTTTCACAAACGTACTGTACCACATGTCTCTCCCATCCTGGGTCTTAAGTTTTTTTTCACAGTTGAAAAAATGCACCTGGGGGAGGAAATAATATCTTACTGTGAAAAGTCCAACATTTTTAATCTTGTTTAAGTAATTGTGAAGAAGTATTATCAGCAAAATGTACTTAAAGTATCAAAATAAAAGTACTTTTTCTGTAGTAAAACGTCTCCTGAGACTAAGGCTGCACAATTAATCAAAATATTATATGAAGTACAATATGCAAATTGCAGAAGCTGCAGGTAAAACATGTGACAAACATATAATGAAGCCCAAATTTGTACTTGGGTAAATGTACTTAGTTACTCTCCAGCACCTGAGAGAAAGAGTAAACACTTACGTCTATGAGGACGGTGTGTGTCGGGCTGAAGCTGAGTGGTCCCAACTTGTTGGCGAACTGTGGGAGACGCTTCAGGTCTTCCAGCCGACAACATGAGGAAGTTCTGTCCTCCTTCACCGGCTCGGCGCCCTCTGACTGCCTCCGACCTGCAGCCCCGGAACTGGGGGGTGCCGAGGAGGAAGAGGAGGAGGAGGAGGAGAAGAGGGAGGAGGAGCATGCAGCCTGATGTGCACTTTCTTTGCAGTTCTGCTCTCTATCATGCTCACGTTTATCCTCCTGACACTTTTCAGGCTTGTCACCAAACTGAATCAGATCTCCCTCCTGAGTGCTGACGTTGCCGTTGTCACGCTGCCCGACCGCCTCTGAGACAGAACAGTGAACAGGAAGTGAGTCATTGTGAGCAAGAGTTACAACGATTAGTCAATTAGTTGTCAACTAATACATTTTTTGTGCCAACAATTAATCAAAACGTGGGAACTAATTGCATCTTGTGCCCAAGAATGAACAAAAATGAGGGAACTAATTGTATCTTGTGCCCAAAGAATGAACAAAAATGAGGGAAGTAATTGTATCTTGTGCCCAAGAATGAACAAAAATGAGGGAACTAATTGCCCCTTGTGCCCAAGAATGAACAAAAATGAGGGAACTAAGTGCATCTTGTGCCCAAGAATGAACAAAAATGAGGGAACTAATTGCCCCTTGTGCCCAAGAATGAACAAAAATGAGGGAACTAATTGCCCCTTGTGCCCAAGAATGAACAAAAATGAGGGAACTAATTGCCCCTTGTGCCCAAGAATGAACAAAAATGAGGGAACTAATTGCATCTTGTGCCCAAGAATGAACAAAAATGAGGGAACTAATTGCATCTTGTGCCCAAGAATGAACAAAAATGAGGGAACTAATTGCCCCTTGTGCCCAAGAATGAACAAAAATGAGGGAACTAAGTGCATCTTGTGCCAAGAATGAACAAAAATGAGGGAACTAATTGCCCCTTGTGCCCAAGAATGAACAAAAATGAGGGAACTAATTGCCCCTTGTGCCCAAGAATGAACAAAAATGAGGGAACTAATTGCCCCTTGTGCCCAAGAATGAACAAACATGAGGGAACTAATTGTATCTTGTGCCCAAGAATGAACAAAAATGAGGGAACTAATTGTATCTTGTGCCCAAGAATGAACAAAAATGAGGGAACTAATTGCCCCTTGTGCCCAAGAATGAACAAAAATGAGGGAACTAATTGCCCCTTGTGCCCAAGAATGAACAAAAATCAGGGAACTAATTGCATCTTGTGCCCAAGAATGAACAAAAATGTGGGAACTAATTGCCCCTTGTGCCCATGAATGAACAAAAATGTGGGAACTAATTGCCCCTTGTGCCCAAGAATGAACAAAAATGAGGGAACTAATTGCATCTTGTGCCCAAGAATAAATCAAACTGTGGGAACTAATTGCATCTTGTGCCCAAGAATGAACAAAAATCAGGGAACTAATTGCATCTTGTGCCCAAGAATGAACAAAAATGAGGGAACTAATTGCATCTTGTGCCCAAGAATGAACAAAAATCAGGGAACTAATTGCATCTTGTGCCCAAGAATAAATCAAACTGTGGGAACTAATAACCCAGAGGAGGAGGCGGCCTTACTGAAGCTCTCTTTGCTGTTTTGTCCTTGCGGATGATTTTCTCCGGGGCAGAGGTCAGGCTGAAGCACATTTTTCATCTGCGTGCTGTCGCTGCGGTTTCGGGACGCGGCCATCTCTGGAGACAGAAACAGGAATTGAACAGGAAGTGTGTCAGTGTGAGAATGATTAGTCGATTAATTATCAACCTTCTCAATAATCGATTCTGACCTCCTGATGAAGTCATCGAGTAAAATGAACTCTGTGTCAGATGTAATTAGGTAGCTAATAATTAAAGTGTTGTTGTTTGTGTGTTGTTGTGGATTAGACAGCGGGTTAGCTAGCCTTATGCTAACATTAGCTGAGGGCTTGCTCAACTGTGATTGGAGCACAGAGCGAGAAGGGGGCGGGGCTTAGGACAGATCGATACTCAGTGTTTGTGACCGTGATTGGCTCCAAACCGGTTGTGACACAAACTCACTGTTTAGATAAACTCAGAGAAACTTTCTTCAGTCAGCGGATCAAAGTGAAAACAAACAAACAAACAAACAAACAAACAAACAAACAAACAAGAAGTAAAAGCTGAGTGTGACTTTAAGGAGGCTACATGTAGCTGCTAACACATGTGTGTCCTGTTACTGGCTGTTTGTCCTACTGATCTTTAACACAGCAGATTTTTACCAACAGCAGTTAACAGCAGACAGCTTTGACCTACTTAATATCCGCCTGTGAAACCTGTTCACGCATTCATAAACACACAGCTGGGTTAATAAACACTCACCGTCCAGCAAACACTGCGCCAGATGTGATCAGATTGGAGCTAATGATCAATAATCACAGCGCTCATCGATGAACACGCAGCCGGAGACTCACGGGCTGAACTTTACTTTCACTTTGAGGGAAAACGAAAGTAAACTGAAGGGCGCAGCTGACACAGCGGAGAGACTGTGTTTGTCTCATTATATTCCTCTACAGAGAGATTAAAGAGACAGCAGCTGGTTTTATAACATCATAATATATATAAATATAAATATAAATAAACAGAATATATATATACAAACATTATATAAATATATAAATACAGAATATATAAGACTTTCTGTAGGTAACTGCAGTTAAATCCGCACAGTCATTGTTATGTAAATGCTCTAAAAAGTGGATCTTTTCAAGCTCTTTTCATTTAATTAGTTCACTAATATGGATAATGCACTCAAATACAATGTTTAGTAACAAGAATAATACAAAATGCCAATTATTTTATAACTGCGACATAAGTAAGTAACTAAGTATATTTACTTTTCTTTAATATACTTTTATTGCATCATCATCCATTGCTACCAACAGTGAAAACAAACAAACAAAAACAAACAAACAAGATGGTTGAACAAAGGAATAAAAGAAAAAGGACTAAAACACAGTTTGAGGTATTTTAGTTTGATTATTTCAAGCTTGTTTATACTTTTACATTTTTACTAAATGCCAACTTTGCTTTGGTTATAAAATACAAATGCAGTAAATTGTATTATATTGTAGTAAAACTCTATAAATAAATATAAATATATAAATATATAACATTAAAATCAGTAGTGGAAGAAGAATTCAGGTATTTAGTAACAATTTAGTAAAAATATAAACATATTAGTTTACTTAAAGTACCAAAAGTAAAAGTACTCATTATGCAGAATGACCCATTTAATATATATATATATATATATATATATATATATATATATATAATATTTATCATATAATTGTTTTGTAAGTATTGATGCATTAATGTGTTAATCTCTTTAGATAC
Organism: Dicentrarchus labrax; assembly: GCF_905237075.1. Lineage (NCBI taxonomy): Eukaryota > Metazoa > Chordata > Actinopteri > Moronidae > Dicentrarchus > Dicentrarchus labrax. The sequence continues at coordinate 2,156,601 of NW_026136710.1, read as the reverse complement.
TGCTGGGTTTACCTCTGGGGATCAATAAAGTCGTATCTTATCAATAATATTAATAATAATATTAATAATAATAATAATAATAGACCAATAATAAGACATGATTAATATTATTTGTGGATTTTATTTTATATTATTAATCTGAATCTGTAATGTAACTAAAGTCAAATAAATGTGAAGTAGAAAGTACAATATTATAGTTTATGCCTAATTATGTAACTAGTATTATTATATTTAGTTAATTATTATAAATATATTTATTGATTGGAATACCAGATGATGGAAACTGTGGCTGTGTTATTAATGTCTGTGAATATAATAAATTAATGTTTAATCTAATATGTTCCAGGTGTATTCGGTGGAGTTTGACCACTAGATGGCAGCAGTGAACCAGCTGTGATTAGTTTACAGCAGAGTTTCCACAAAACCATCAATAATAATAATTTATTACATTTCAGACAAGAGTATTGTGCTTAATACTCCATTACATTTAACAACCATAGTTACTACTTTCAGTTTATGAAACATATTATTGATACAGATTAAAATACTCAACAGGAAAGAGTTCATATATTCTTCGACTTTAAACCAGATACAACATTTAAAGCTGCTCACACCTTAATGTGTCAGCATTAACAATCAATTAATGTATTAATACATAATAATGTGTCATTTTACTTACATAAGACTCTTTATTTATCATTGCAGGCAAACAATAACATGTTGTTTAGTAACTCTCAGTAACTAAAATAAGATAAATAAGAAGATAAAAAACTTGCATGTGGAGGTAAACAGTGCAATCGATCTATCAGTGTCATATAAAATATATAAAATATATAAAATAGATATTAAATTATATATTAAAAGAGTGAAAACACAGCAGAGACATGAGATGTACAGTATAGTGTTGCATTACTTTTATACTTTCACAACAATTAGCTGATAATCAGGTTTCTGGAGTAATGGATTACATGTAACTGAGTTTTAAAAAGGTAACTGTAATCCATTACAGTTACAGGAAAATATATGTAATCAGATTACAGTTACATTTTGTTTTTAAAAATAGGATTATTTAGCAGGATTACAGACTTAAATGTTTTTAATTAAACATTTTTGTTTTTCTTTCTGTTTCCATTTGCTTTTCTAAAGTTACATTGTTCTGTTGTCTTATAGAAAACACGTACAATCATCAATACTTTTTATCAATGTTTCTTTTCTCTTGCTTTTATTCTCATATTTGGTGTTGAGGTAATCCAAAAGTAATGGAAAGTAATCAAATTACTTTAATATTATGATAATTACTCCTTTAAAGTTACCCTCTGAATAATTAACGGGAGAGAAAAGAAGAAAAAACAACTCTAATTTTTGCTTCTTTGGGGTAAATATCAAATAATTTTACCTCTTTGGGTGTCAAACATTAGAAAGAGGCACAAACCAGAAAGGCGGGAAACCACTGGATTAATTTAATTAATCTGAAAAGCACAATGTGAAATGTAGTGGAGTTAAACACAAAATGGAACTACCGCTGCTTTATTTACAGCTCTAGTCCAGCTGTTGCAGATGTTTGGATCAATACAACCTACATGAAGTCGGAGCTGAGGAGCCTCAAACGCTTCATTTATACCCATCTGTGTCATTTCTGCCGAGCTCAGAATAGAAGAGCTGAGTCCGTGGCACCAGATGGTCGTAGGAGTAGCTGTAAAAAAAAAAAAAAAAAAGAATGAAAATCAGAGGTCGAAGGACAGAAGGATGATTGGAGTTCATGCTAATTGCGACAAACTGTTCTCGACCAGTGAAGCAGGAGTAAAAAAAGCTCCGCTGCGCCATCGCGTAGGCCAAATGGAGGGTCACACAGATGGCCGCCTGGATGGAGATACATCAGGAGGCTTTTATTGGAAAGGACTCATCCGCCAGAGCAGCAGTGGAGGAAATATTCACATCATTTACAAGTAGTTTAAAGTTTAAAATTAAGGAAATACTCCATCCAACCTGTTATTTACACAAAAGGACCAAAAGTAGTCACAATAGTTTAATCTCTGTGTTGGATTTTAAGTTCATTTTAAATTGTGTACGTACAGTTTTAATCTGTTATGTTACTGTTAGCTGTCAGATAAACGAATATTGACAATATTAAAAAGTCACATCTTTGGATTAATCTTTGTAATAGACGTCAGGAAGCAGGAAGCTGGTGTTTATATTCCTTTTACTCTGATCCTGACAAATGAAACCTGGAGTTTGGGGAGAAAGGACAGTTTCAGTTGGGTGTCTCTGAAGAGATTTTAAGATAGTGAGCGAAGGTTAAATTAGTGCTTCAGAAACACTGTGCCTCCAAACGGGGAGAGAAGTAAACTCTGGGTCTTAAACAACAATAAATGATCTTAATAATAAACCTGCTGTATTTCCACAATAACACTGAGATCCATCAGTAAGGAACCCCTCAGGGAGGTCACTGATAACGTCAGGGTGAAGGATCAGGATTTTGTACAGTTTGAGGACGTGACAGTGGAGTTAGAGGGGGGGGGTCATGAGTTGTGGTGATAGTCATGTGTGTTGATATCCGACTGCGTTTACAATACAGACCGCATGAAATGTCATGTGTCTGTTAGGAGAACAGGCCGTTAAAAGGGTGGAGGACCTCACTCAGTCATCCTGCGTCTGTGTGTCTGTGTGTGTGTGTGTGTGTGTGTGTGTGTGTGAGTGTGACTGTGTGTGTGTTATTCTGGGTCAGCCATTTCCCTGGAATGTTTCTGCCTCCTGCCAAAGAGAAGTCACTACAATGGTATGCACACATAACGCTGCAGAAACACGAGGATGACTTAAAAAGGCCTGAAAGTGAGGAGACAGACGGAGACTCTTCTGACCCGTCTTTGTCTCTCTCTCTCTTTAACGCATGAATAATAAAGATAACACCTACAGTTGTGGAATAGGTGTGTGTGTGTGTGTGTGTGTGTGCAGTATGGTGAACCACATAACTCCACATAATCAGCTGGATGCACGTTGACTCCTCTTTCTGTGTGTGTGTGTGTGTGCTCACAGTGTTCATGCTGTCATTGGTGTAAAAGCATGAACAGAGCCACTCACTTTAATCTGTGTGTGTGTGTGTGTGTGTGTGTGTGTGTGTGTGTGTGTGTGTGTGTGTCCGTCCTGGAAGAGGTGTCTCTCCTTCCTCCCCGTCATTTTAAATCCGGATCGAGGCTCTGAGGCACTTTTATTCTCGCCTACATCAAAAAAACTACATGTGCGAGATGATCCACATTCTTCAATGTGAGAGTGCAGCCAGCTTTGTTTCTACTCCCACTGACTCCTTGATTTCAGTTGTTCCCTCTTTGTCTCCTCAACCCTCCCCGTCTCTCTCTCTCTCTCTCTCTCTCTCTCTCTCTCCCCCCCTTTTATTTTTTTACTCTCCTGGAGGTCAGATTGTTGCGGCACTGACGGTTGTTCAAGCCTCAGAGTCAAAGCAGGGTCAAATCCTCAGTTGTGTCGTGGAGGAGTCAGTTACTCCTGTGACATTGTGGAATGACTGCAGTAGATTGGAAATTGTGTGCAAAGTGTGTATATATATATATATGTGTGTGTGTGTGTGTGTGTGTGTGTGTGTGATTGTACTATGCGGCAGGTCGTGGGGGAGGAAGCAGCAAGGCAGCAGCAGTGTGAGGAGTGTAGAGGTGGTGGTGGGGAGTGATATGGATAGCGTAGAGAGAGAGAGAGAGAGAAAATCTCGGCACCTGTTTCCAGGGCAACAGAGGTCTGAAACACACAGGCAGGTTGGACTTTTTATTCTCCACGCTGCACTGCCCTCTGGTTAGATACTGCAGACACCTCTAATGACTCCAAAACACTCACTGCCGGGCCCCGAAGCACTGCCACCACTACCTGTCTGTCTCTCAGTCTGTCTGTCTCTCAGTCTGTCTGTCTGTCTCTCTCTCTGTCTCTCAGTCTGTCTGTCTGTGTGCTGATAGGTGACACATATACAGCAGGTGCACTGACGGCTGCACACACACACACACACACACACACACACACACACACAAGTGTTTGCATGCATGGATCATACATACGTGATCGTTTACTGGTGACGTCATTCTGCATGATCTTCCCTCCCTCCCCTCCCTCCCTTCCTTCCTTCCCTCGCTCCCTCACCTCCCTCCCACCCATCCTCTCGTCTCTAAGATGATCTGCTGCTCTGGTCTGCAGTCAGTCAGCCGCCTGACTTGCAGGAGGGAGGAGGAGGAGGAAGAGGAGGAGCAGGGAGGAGGAGGAAGAGGAGGAGGAGGGACAGCCTTTCTCTGTGGGAGACATCAGCCCTGTGTGATCTCATGAATACATTATCAGAGGGTCATTGTGCAATGAGGAAGGTGTGCTGAGCTGTTTGTGGCAAACACACAAACTGCAAACAAGCTTTTTTTTTTTTTTTTTTTAAATCATAAACACATATAAACAACAACAACAACAACAACAACAACAACAACAACAACGGGTGATACTTAAAGAGCAGCATTGATCCCCAACAGTGTGGGGAATTTTAAATACATAATCAATGTGACGGCGCTCGATGACGCGGCGATCCAGCAGCCGCGTCTGTTAGCCCGACTGCGACACCAGCTAGCGGGCTAATGCTAGGTAGCATCCGAGCGGCTTCATCCGTCCGGAGCAAACAGGTAAGAGGCAACTTATCGGTGGGGTAGCTCCGAGGATAGCTGCCCTTTCCCCGCTGTGAAGGTGTGTGGTGGTGTGTGTGTGTGTGTGTGTGTAGGTGGGGGGGTAACTTAGTTATCCGTAAATGTAACGCGACGTTACACAAAAAAAAACTTAACGTTAGCATTTGAGCTAAGGAAGCTAACGCAGGCAGCTTCCAGCCGACGAGAGCCGAGACAGATAATTCACACACAACACTTATCTAAACGAGGACGTTTTTATAGCATCGATCCCTTATTGGATGTTCTTTAAAAACAAACAACAACAAAAAAAAAACACACACACAAAAAAAAAAAGGGTTTGAACTGCGACTTTAACTGCGTTTATTCAGCTGCTCGTTCAGGTAGGTCGGAAAATATTCTCCTTTTATTTCAGTGATGGTTCACAGACAGACAGACAGGCAGGCAGACAGACAGGCTGCACTCCTCTACAGCTCCGAGGCTTTGTTCTGTTCCTGCTGCAGATTGTTTGTGGTGGTTGCATCCTGTTATAATGGAGATAATGTGTCCACATGCAGGAGGGCGGCTGGTTCTTCTTGTCCCTTTATTGTTGCTGTAGTTGCTCAATGTGTGTGTGTGTGTGTGTGTGTGTGTGTGTGTGTGTCTGTGTGTGGGGGGGGGGGTTTAAAGAGGGGAGACAGTGCCTGTTCCCCCCCCTCTCTTCCTGGAGGTATCCCCGTGGCTCGGAGCCAGGCTGGGTTAGTTTGGGTCGGTGTTTTAAGGAAGATGCTGTGAGAGGGTCTGTGCTGATGTTGCTGCTGTTTCTTGGAGCATCCAGATGTTTTCTGTGCAGCTTGTGTTGTTTAAAGGGACATAAAGGAGGGTATTAGTGTTTGGACTCTGTGTATTGGAGCATTTTATCGATTAATCGATAATAAAACGGTGAAAATAGTCCAAATGTCAGAATATATTCAGCTCACTGTCGTAAAAGATCTAAAGAAAACCAGAAAATAAAAAGCTGAAATCTGAGAATTAGTTGCCAATTAATTCAACAGTTGTCAGCTAATTGATTAATTGGCTAATTGTTGCATCTCTACTGTATATTTAATCCTTTTCGGTTGAGTTTGAACGCGTTCACTGACCCAGATCTCGATCCTGATCACTCTAATCAGGCACCTGTAGCACACACTATCACAGTTAATGCCGGCACACGTCACAATGAGCAGCCCTTCGTTCCTCGGAGAAACACTTTCCACTGACATCAGCCTCTTGTGATGACTCTTCTGTATTTAAGAGGCTATTAATCGGTAATCTCTCGTCCCATTGAGACTCTTTAATTAGTGTTTTTATTAAAGGCAGGTGCACCGTGGATCAACCCGTAAAGTGTGTGTGTATTGTACGGTGTGTTTTCATCCGGCAGTGGCCTTCAACCACTCATTTGCTTATTCAGACCAATGTTTTCACTTTCTAGACGTTATTTTTAATATAAAGTTGTAAAAAAAAAAAGGTGTTTTTATTAAAAGATGAACCTGCTGCGCTCTTTCTAGTAACGTAATGTGCTGCAGTGTTAAATGGTGAATTAGAGCTGAGGCTATTAGCTGATTAATCAGTTGGTTGATTAGTTAATTGATTCCCAATCAGCGGGGCTTGTGTCAGATTAATGTATCTTAGTTATTTATCCATAACGTCTTGCAGGAAGTAGAGACGTTCTCGTTATGTTTTTTCCTTCCGGATCCTGAACTTGTGTCGGCCGATACCGAATATCGATCCAAGTACGTTTAATAGAAATATATGAATGTCTTTATTTAATAATAAGCCTGTGTGATTGGTGTCATTGCTGTTGGGGGGGAAGTTAGGAGAATATAGTCGTAATATTACGAGAATAAAGTAGTAATTTTATGAGAACTCTTCCCGCCGCGTTAAAATGAGGAATGTTGTGAAGTTATACTTTGATATCGGTTTCACAAATAAAGAAATACTTAATCTTTTGGCTCATCAGCATCAAATTATTATCAGTATCAGGACTTTGAAACGATTGTGCAAAAAAATAAAATATTACAGCAACCAGTTTAAAATCAGTTTGTATGTTTAGGACATTAAATGAGGCCGGACTGGGCTACTTTAGAGAAAAAGGTCGGATCATTTATAGTCATATTTTTATTGTTTTCTAGTTTCTTTGTGCAGGTTTCCTCCGTTCTGTGATACAATTAATGTCTTTTTGGGGGTTTTAGTCGAACAAAACGAGGATTAAGATTATAAATGGACCCCGTTGTGTTTCGGGGAGGCAAACAGTTTACGTCTTTAATACGCTCTTTGAGTTTCCTGGAGCTTTATGAGAGGAGGTGAATGAACAGAGACACATTGGAGCTGATAGCTGTAATACGATGCTGTTCTCAGCTCCTGGGTTTGTTTACAGATACAGTTTGCTTACAGCTCGTCTCAGCAGGCCGCACAGACGCCGCAGAATTAGCTGTTAAATTACTCCAAAAAAACGTCTGATACAGTTTAGTGTCGATGGGGAAATAATTCAAAACAGCTGCGACTTTCAGTAGTAACACGTTGAACACTGTTACACTCAGATCAGGTGGCTGCTGAAGGTGATGATGTTTCTGAAATAGACTTCTAAAGAGCTCCAATGATTAATTGATTAGCTGTCAGCTATGAAGCTCCAACTATTTTGATCGATTCATTATTTTGAGTCAAGAAAAAATGTCCAAATTCTCTGTTTCAGCTTCTCAGATGTGAATATATTCTGGTTTCTTTAGTCGTCTGTGACACTAAACTGAAACGAGACGTTTGAGGACCTTTTGGGAAATGGGAGTAATTGAGAAAATGATTGAAAAGTTACCTGTTGCAGCCTCAGACATCTGTATGAATGCTTTCAGTGATTGACGGCACAAAAGATAAAAACGTACACAACAAACTAACAGGTTGTTTTCATTGCCTGCTCATTATTTTCTCAATTAATCCATAAATCATAGTTTAAAAACATCATAAAATGGTGAAAAATGCCCGAGAAGATGTTCCCAGATGTCTTGTTTTGTCCAACCGACAGTCCAAAACTCAAAGATATTCAGTTTATAAAGATATAAAATAAAGAGAACCAGGATATTCTCACACTGGAGAAGCTGCAGCTGTTGAAAGTCACGTCGTATCGATCAGTTAATCACTTCAGCCCTGCTGTTGGACGACAGATGTTGAGGACTCGGTGGGCCTGTTGCTAATTGTTTGTTTGAAGACAAAAAAAATAAACCTCAATTATAAATTTTCCTTTTTTTAAGTTTTAATTTAAGACGAGGAAAAGGAGCCTCACTGGAACCAATAAATAGTAAACAATTAACAAAGAATCAGTTATTAAAATAGTTAAAATTTGATAAATCCACAAATTATTTCAACTGTCCTTCTACTATAATTAATACCAATGCGTCGTGTTTTGTACGTGTATGTGCTGATGCCGATTATCTCTAAATGATTAATTAGCCATTCTCAGGTGAGGAAAACACTGCACTAATGAACATTATATTACTGGATCTTTTAATTGAGAAAACAATTCAAACGATAATGAAAAGAATGATGAGCTCGAAGCTCCAGTATGGTTTGAAGAGGGAGATTAGAACAATCTTAATCAACTTGAACTCCAACTTCTCTTCTGTTATCTGATAAAAAAACCAGAATCGGTCCAAAGTAAACAACGCAGTGGTCTGGAGGGTCAGCTGAGGGTCCATTAAGTGTCTCCAGTGTTTTGACTGCAAATAAAAAATCATATTATGATTCACCACAAGTTGGGAATCATGATTTTTGTGTCATAATTTTAATTTTCCCTGAAAACAACATTTTAAAACCACAACGATGTGACATGTTTGTGGTTCCGTACCGAGCTTTTATCTCTGCAGCACTCCGTTATAATGCCGGTTTTGTTTTATCTCGCTATGTGCCGCTAACGTTTCGATGCGTTGTGCAGCCGTACGTGTGAGCTGAGCGGTAGAGAGGGAAAAGGACAGCGAGCAGTTGGACGACGAGGAGGAGGAGGAGGAAGAGGAGGAAGAGGAAGAGGAGTTTCAGGTCAGGAAGTTGAGGTCAAAAAGAGAACAGAGAGAGTGTGAGTGAACAGTGTGTCTCAGTCATCCCTCTGCAGGTACAGTCTGTGCTGCTTGTGTTCAATTCCAACATCTGATAGAGACAGACATCTTGCATGTGTGTCCCCCCCCCCCACTTCCACCTCCCCCCCTTTGTGTGGTTTAGCTGCTGAGCTGTGATGGAAGTTACAAGGTTCTGTCTGGAAGCTGCCGGTGCTTTTTGATAGGAGGGAAATCAGGTACAACGGTCATGTGATCGGAGCAACCCCCCCCCCCCAACCTACGCTAGATGTGGGGTGTCTGACCCAAATCTGCAAAGTGCAAAAAGGAAACCAAAGAGAAACGTGGAGGGTGTGAAGGGGGGGGGGGATGTTCAGGGCTCTGATGTTGGAAAATTAGCATGTCAGTTGGAAACCGTCAGATAAAGAAAATCATTAGCGGGAGGAGAGCGGTGGCGGCGGCGGCGGCGGCGCAGTGGGGACGAGGAATGTGTAGAAAATAGTGCAAACATCTGGTACTGAAGGAGGGGAGAGTGGCAGATAAAAAATGCGCAGGGGTCGTTATTAAATTAAGCAAATGGAAGACGATTCCTCTCGGCAGCGAAAAAACAAGTGGCGTGTGTTTGCGGGGCGACTGATTGTACGTCGGCGTGCTGCTGAGAGAAAGAAGAAGAAGAAGAAGAAGAGTCTGCCTCTTCACATCTCTGTTCTCTTAAATTCCTTTTGAAATCAGCAAGCTAAATTTAGCCTTCCAGCACCCCTCCCCCTCCTTTTGAGAGGTATCAGAGCTCCAGCAGTCAGCGATAGGCTAACGTTTTGATGTACGCACACACACACACACACACACACACACACACACACACACAGATTAAAGTGAGTGGCTCTGAGTGGGAGGGCACTGTGTCTCTCTGCACACAGTGTGGGCTATAGTGATGATAAATTGTTGCTGTGCAGCAAATGAGCTCTGAGTAACAGTCTTTTTATGTGTGTGTCTTTATCCCTCTTAGGGCTGCCTCTTGAGGACAGTGGGGGCTCTCTAATGATCCCCCCGTCCATCCGATGAACCCCCTCAACTCCATGAAACCCTCCCTGCCTCCCAATCCACAAAGGTACACACACACACACACACACACACACACACACACACACACTGTAGTGACATTAAGCGCAGTGTCCTCAGGTGAACCTCACCTGCTCTGCCCAGTGGTGTGTTTGTTACGGTTTGTTGTCGGGACCCTGGGGGGCTTGTAGCACAAAGCAAGCTCAACGTAGTCCGGCTCTCTCTCGGTTACCTGGTTTCACTGAGCCTGAGCTTCAGGTTTATATCCAAATGGTAAAAGGGCTGTTAGAATATATCCGAATATATCAGAATACATTTTATTGTCACACACTGTATTGATTGTTGTGTTTAAACTCCCAACAGTCAGACAGCAGGGTTGGAAACTGAGGGCTGTGATGTTGGATGTTACAGCGACTACAGATCTCACTGTTCTGGTTGGAAGAATAAATAAATACAGAACTAAATTAATAAATAGCTAAATTATAAACAGTTTTCCTAAAGTTACATTTGTTTAAATCACAATAAATCGCTTTCTTACAGTATCACAATATATTGAATTGAATCTTTCTGAACCATATTTTAGCCAAGATCTCGGAGCTCCTGTATCCTTTAGACAAAAAAAAACAACCTTTCTCTTCGTCTTTCATGTTTTCTTTTTGGCGGCTTAACGGGAATGTGTCGCTGCGTCTCTAATAACGTGTAACGCAGATGGTTCTTACAGCAAACACATAGACAGACATTGTACGTGTTGTGACAGATAGTAGGCTGCTTTCATAGGCACGCCACAGTCGGTACGGTGGACAGCGAGGGTCACATTAGTTTCAACCAGTACGAACACTGTAATGTAAACCAGGACTGCGCAATACGGTAAAAACCTCATACTGTGATTATTCGGACAGACATTGCGATATTATTCACGATTATTTTTGTTTCTGAATGTAAATTTTTACTGAAAAAACTGCAAACTGATTTTTTGGGATTTTTTCTCAAATCTGGAGAACAAGATTCGTAGTCCAGAGCGTCTTTACAGAACTACATTACTACATTTTACCTTTATCCAACAATTGCTGCTTCTGTGATTTGCATATTGCACTTAGATAATCTTTAGATCAACTGTGCAGCCGTAATGTAAACCTGAGCCTAAGCTGAGATTCCACATTATTAACCGGCCCCCTGGTTACTGAACCCTTGTTATTTGTTATTTGTCCACCAAACACAACATTTTACCTGCATTTGGTGCTTGGCGGGTGTAAATCTGAACCCTGCATGAAGACATTGCCATTGATCTCTTTCTGCACGTCCAGAAACTGCGACTTTTCCAGATCTGTGAATAAATGTAAGAACAGAACCGCCAGTCTCTAGGATATATCCGCCCTGAAGGCAAACGTCTCCCACGTGCAGAAACAACAGGTTCAAATCTCCTGAGAGTTTTTGAAAATCTAGGTTAGCACCTAGACATGACCTACCTGCAGGGGAAACAGGATATTCAGTGAAATCTATAGAATATATTCACACAACTGGAGCGTGACGCACGTAAAGGCAGTTCGAAGTGAAGTCACCTTCCAAGGCAGACGAGACTAATGGTGGTCTGAAGAAAAGAATGAATTAAACTATGAATTCATTGGGAGGAGTTGCTGCTTGTCTCTCTGCAGATTGTTGTTTAAATAACTAATCAAACAGGGTTCAGTCAGCTTCAAATCTTTAATTACAAAGCGTTTGGGCGATCGACTGTTGAGTGTTTCTCTGTTCAGCCTTTTTGGAAGCATCTTTATCGCTCGAGCCAAAACGCTCTTTAATTGAGCGCAGCCACAAAGCCTGTCGACTGCTCTGTTTCTCTCCGGAAAAAGCAATGAAAGCAAGAGATGTGTTGGCAACTCACTGACCCGACAAGCAGCCTCAGAAAATGCGGCTGATTCTGTAAAAAGATTGTAGGAAGGAACAAAGAAAGAAGAAAGTGGTGGTTTGAATACGATATGTCTGAAATAACGTCAACGTAAGGTTGTGATTCTTGGAAGAAAATGGACAGTGAGATGTTTAGAAATGGCTTCTGTTACGCTGGTAGAGATGTCCCTGCAAATGTGGTACGATAGTTGTGTTGTTTCCTGTTGGGTTGAAAGGAGGAAACGGAGGGGAACTGAAACCGTCGGATGAATAAACCACGCTCAGGTTAATCGTTAGCTCACCAAGGTCTAAATGAGGTATTGTCGAGCTTTTCCCCCTCAGTGCAGTCTCTGTGCCGCTGCAGTACAAATATGGTGTTAATGCGGAAATGATAAAACATTGTCTGTGATATCTGGATGCTCTCTCGCTCTCTCTCTCTCTCTCTCTCTCTCCTCAACCTCCCCAACCATCCCAATAACTCGGCTTCATATCCTTCTGCAGCAGTGACGGCCCCTTCCTAAATGACCCAGTCTCCTGGCAACCAGGCACCAATCAGCACCCAGGATCTCTCTCTGTAGTAACCACAGTGTGGGGCGTGACCAATCCCACACACAGCCAGGTAACACATGTCTCAGTACCCGGGGACATTTTTCATCTCCTCCTGTTTTTATGTGCAGTAACAATACAGAACCAGTTACAGCATCGGCACATTAAAAAAGCTTTTATTTGTTGTATTATGTATGAAATCAGGGCTCATATTCGTCTGATACAGTAAAACTACAGCTATGAATTAAAGGTAAAACTACCATATTTCTTTTGACTTAAATCAATATTTTCCAGTTAATTTTCTGCTGAATCTGCAGTTCTGCTCGGCTTTATGGGGCTTTATAGTGTGTTTCAGCTCATTATTTATCTGTTCTGGCCACAGCTTTATTGTTTTGTTTCCCTCTGGCTGCTCTCATAGCATCTCTTTCTGAGAAGAAGCTATAAAAACCGCACAGTACACGACCTGTTATAGACGAGCTGGTGAACATAGTGGGGCATTTTAGATTACTCTGATATTTTATCAGTTATTTTCTTGATGCAATGCGGAGCTATTTGAGTGTCAAACATATACATTACATTGATTTTGATCATGTACTTGAAGTGCAGACTGCACCTGTATTACCTATGGCAGGTATAGTAGATACTCCATTTTAAATTAGTAATTGGTACATCCTTTATAAAACAATAAAATAAAATCAATATAAAAATGATATTTACAGGAAATAATCTGCTCAACATGAATCCAAATCACACATTTGTCATCATTGCATCGGCTTCATTGTACAGTTGATTAGTTGTTCTCTACCGTTACTGTTATACGTTAAATATAATATAAAATATGCATAAAATATGTCCCTGAGTCCGTTCACTCAATGATAGAAAGGGAAGGAAAAGGGTTGGGAGCCACTGTGCTGGTTTACAGCTGACCAGTTGCAGCTGCTGCATTCTTCTAAGCATGCGCCACTTTTCTCACATTTCTCAGGGATAAGATAAGATAAGATAAACCTTTATTAATCCCCGAAGGGAAATTCAGGTGTCAGTGACGAGAGCGAAGCCGGCACTCAGTGTTGGAATAAAATACTTCCCTCCAAGCTTCAGTTTGGTTTTATTTTGGCCAATTTCCTATAATTTCCTCCTGGTTTTCTTTACTGGAAGCTACGTGTTAATCTCATGTGTGTCATTTGTTTCTGGAGATAAGTAAGACATGCAAATAAAAGCACCTTGAAGCAACATCGGCTCCTAGTTGAGGAATTAATTTGAAGAATGAAACACAGATATCAATGGAGCAGATTTGGGCTGAATCTACGTGACTGATCGAAATAAACAAACACTTGACGTCTGCTCTTAAAGGTCACTCCTACACTTTACTGCGAGTAGGAGGGAGCTGCTTTATAAGTGTGTCTCATTCTTCACTCTTTACTCGATTTATTTCTTCTTAAATGTGGTCCCAAACATCTCCGAGTGATGCATATTTGTTCCTACTTATAAGTGTGGGAGTAGAAAGCATTTTATCGACTTTGTTATCCTGGGAAATATCTTCTTCAGGATGTAGGAGAGCTGCAGAGCGTTAACAGCACACACACACTCTGGGAGGTTGAAATAGCAAACACAAAAGATTTTTATTTAAAACAACAAGATTTATACTTTGTAGAAAAGTATTTATTGCCTAATTTATGTTTATAAAGCCCAAAATCTTGTTAAAAGTGAAAATTATACCCGGCATTTCTCACTAATTTCCTTGCTATTTATATGATAGGCAAATGGTGATCGATAATGGAAATAGTTGTTATTTGCAGCCCTGAATGAGTCTGTACTCTGGTTTAAATGGAGCTTTTCTTTCAAGGGCTTTCCGTACAATTGCTACCAAATTATAGAGATATTTCCAGGAAACTTTCTGAAGAATTATCAGTCCGTGAAATAAAACACCAACCCATCGCTGGAAGTCCAATCAACTGGCGTCAGTCATTTAGATTACAATGTAATTTGTGTAACTGTATCTGGATCAGTCTTCTGAATGTGTCGATTTCACACACCATAACTGCTGAGAAAAACTACAAGACGCCATCATTCATTTCTTTTTATGGTTCTGGGTGTCATAAAACTGCGATGTTAGTCTCTCCCAAATGAGAACCTGCACTTCTTTGTCTTTTTGCTTCATGTTTTACTTTCACTTTCATTGTGACTTTTAGGAGTTGGTCTCACTGTGAATTTCTCTCTCTCTCTCTCTCTCCCCCTCCATCCGGTCTCTGATTGACTTTATTATTGCACGTATTCACCTCTTTGTGGTTGATGTGACGGTGATAACGCCTCTCTCTGTTTCCCATGTAGGTGTTTGGTGCACCCATGGGTCCGGGTGAGAGCTCCGGCGGTCACATGATGCCTGGTGGCGGCCCCGGTATGGGTCCTGGCATGGGCTCCCAGTTCATGGGCCAGCAGTCGTATGGAGAGGCTGTCTCTAAAGGTTACGGGCAGCCAATCATGTACGGACGTCCCAGTGCGGCGTACAACCCCGCCTCAGCCTACGGCGGAAGGTATATCCTGTTCACTTCACAGCCGGTATTGAAATACGATCCGGATAATTAACGAGCAAAATCTGCATGTGAGTGATTCTGAGTGGCGGCAAATCAGAATCAGACTCCCTTAAAATAATCCCTGAGTTTGTGAGTTGTTGAGTTAGAGAAAACTTTATAAACTCCAGAAATGCTGTCTGCAACAAATTCTTAATTAATTGCGTCCTCATGTAAAAGTTATTCTTTTGTTTCCATTAATAATATTGTGTCAGTTTGTTGCAGTAAGTAAACGCTGGTCGCCCCCAAAAATATTACAACGTGTCTGTTTTTCTACAATAAAATTATTTGGATAATTAAAAGTGATGAACGGCATAAATAAAATACCATGGACCTGATTTCTTAAAACATTTGTTACATATACACATTTATTGAATTCATAAATCATCAGAGAGAGAAAGAGTTTGTCCTCGTGTCCCGTTGTACAGTTTGTGTTTACACCAACCTACGATCTGCTGACTACCTCCAGATGTGGTCCAATCACAACACATTAACCTGTCCGGATACAGATTGAATTTTAATACTATTTAATATAACTCGTCATGTTTTAAAGTTACATGTAACTTGACTTAGATTGACGTTCCTTCCATTTATATGAAAATATATTTACAGAAACATGTTCATTCTGACTTTTGTCACTCAGGTCCAGATGCCACGATACGGGCGTTATGATTAAATGTGAATCAAATCAAGAACGTAACAACGTAGGTTCTTGATTGCTATGTAGGTTGCTATGGCGACACACTCACTCACTCACACACAGCAGCTTCACCACAACAAACGTAAAGTGTGTTTGTGCTGAACGCTGATGGAGTATAAACACACGTACACAACATATTCACCCAAACAGTCCAGCAACCCCGGGAGTGACAGCTCTGTGAGGAGGCATTTAAAAAAATAAAATTAAAATTAAAACCTTAACTCCAGCTGCAACACATTAATCAATAATTAGGATTATGAATAATAATAATAATAACAATGCTTTGAAAACAGGACTTTTACTTCTGACACTGGTATTATTACTGCTTTTACTTAAGAAGGAGATGTGAGTACTTTAAGCACATACAAACTCACCTGTTACAACAAACAACTCACTGCCTCTTGAGATACTTCTTTCCCTCCGTCCCTTTGAATAAGATCAGTGGAAGCTATTTACAGCAACTGATGTCTAAGAGCTGACAAACACAATTAACACCTGTTTAGCTAAAAATGTTGTTTCCTTATTCCTTCCACAGCGATCAGTTTGTGTGTAAGGAACGTTATTGTGTCGATGCTGATAACTGAACGTTGTTGTGTATTTTTGTGCCGCACTAAGCTGTTTTTATTTCGTTCTATTTCTGCTCGGTTTTTGCATCAACATATGTCAGTGAGGCTGCTCTCAACCACCGCTCTGACTCACGCTCATGACGACACCACACACACACACACACACTCATACGCTCGGTTCATTGGGTCCGCTGCCCACTCATCTCCCCGTCTTTCCCCTGCAGTTACTCTGGTAACGGTGGAGGTGCCGGTATGGGCGTCCGTCCTCCCTCAGACTTCACGCAGGCTGCTGCCGCTGCCGTTGCCGCCGCTGCTGCCACAGCAACTGCCACTGCCACGGCAACTGTTGCAGCCATACAGGAGAAACAGAACCAGGAGTTGAGCTATGGACAGGTAAACGTTTCAGTGCATGGGATCTGCTCTCAGTCGTGTCTTTTGGCTAAAAAAACACTTGATCCAGTGCATTTGCATGTCAGTTTCCAAGCAGATTTATGTGTTTTAAACCTGTTGCAGCACTTTTTAATTATTTTGTTAAACATCACGCACAGGATGTCTTTAGTTTACCTCCCTAGTCACAACTCAGGCCTGCGTGTATTGAGCCCTTCAGAGTAAAATCTTAGTCCTAAATTCGTCAGATTGGCATGATAGCGCTCTGATTCTTAGAATAAAGAATAAATCACATTTTAGCTTATCTGTAGAAAGGCTTTTATTCCTCCTTTCAACTAAGTTTATTGACTCATGAGTCAAAGTCTAAGATATTTCTGTAGTCCAGTGGTTCCAGCCTGGGGGTCGCGAAGACTTCTTGATTGTAAAGGGTGTAACAAAACTTTAAAAATACACACAGTAGGCCTGTATTTTATCACTCTCTGATAAACAGCCTCGTGCTGCATTAGAAAACAAGCAAAGAGCTGAAAGAACAGTGAGAAGAAAACACCCAATTTATCCAAAAATAAACCTATTAAGTCTGTTTGATTGTTAAAAACTCTGAAAATATGTATTACAGACAGAGAATCGTATAAAAAGTTCAGTTCTGATCAACATTCACAGGAAGTAATCTGCTCAAAATTCATCCAAATCTCCCATTTTACACAAACTCCATCAGTGAGCGGTCGCCGGTTTCCTCACTGATAGAATCGAGGTCCCTTAACGAAGAAGGACAGGAACGGCTGTTTCTTACAGTTTTTACAAACACCGTCTGGTTCGGAGCTGTGATGTGTGGTTGCAGGACTGTGGGAGGGGGGGGTGCAAAGCAGAAGCTGGTTTTCTGCTGCTGACACAGATTCAAGACACATGTCTCTTATTAACAGCAGAGGCATCACATAATTTGACACTGCTGTCTTTTGCCAGACTATTTACTCTCATAGACTTTATTTACAACGTTAGAGTCGCTGTAGAAGCTTAGCAGCAAACACTGTCAGGATCTCTGTACAAGATTCCTGATTCCAGTTCAAAATGAACAAGGTAAATAAAGGCTGTATAACATCAAACATCTCGGTGTACAGAACTTCTTTATGCTGACACTCTTTAGATTTACTACTTAGTTCTGGGGCCGTATTCAGGAGGAAAATCCGTCCTAACTGGCCAAACTTTTTGGTCGTCTTTGGTCCTGCTTTTAAACCGAGGAGTACATTTTTATCTATAATGTAGGAAATGACTCCTGTCTTTAGGAGGTTTACAGATGTGTTAGGAATAGTCAGGAGATGGTGTTCAAGCAGAGACATTCAGTGGGAGAACTGCTGTTAGTTGATAATCAATGGTAAAAACAAAAGAAACAAAAACAAATTACAGCGGGAGTGGAGTGGAATAATATTCTGAGAAAAAAAACTCAGAATTTCCAAGATTTAAGTCGTAAAATTACAAGGGAAAAAAAATCAAATTCAAAGTGATTAAAGTCACAAGTTTACGAGGAAAAAACTCTGAAAAATTGTTTCTTTTTGTCAAGGAATCACTTCACTTCACGAGGTTGTATCATCCTCGTCACACCACAGACACCGTAGCTTGCATTATGCCTGCAGAGGATGACATAATCAAATTATACTTTGAAATTGGATTTAGTAATAAGAAAATACTTGAAAAAAATACAGAATTTATCCCCAGAACCAGCATTTTATCCTCCCTCTCCTCGGCTCTGTACTTGTTGTTTCTACCCACAGTGGCCCCCCAATACGCTGTCATAATAACAACAAACAATTTGAAATAATAAATCAAACTCTGCAGATAAAGTGCAGATTATTTCATTTCCAAACCACTCAGAGGAAAGTTAACAAAAACACAAGCTGCTTTCATGGAAATATTTATTTGAATTACTCATTCATTAGTAATATTTATGAGTATTTCCAAACACTGGGTGACATTACTGACATTAATACATTGTACACCAGCTGTAAGGAGTCTGCATTTAGAGGTTTAGTTAAGACGTTTTCAGTTGAAATATACCCACACTCTGTTTGCAACATCACAACTGTGTGTACAATATGGCACAATACAGGCAGTGTGGAACAATGTGACTGAATGAAGCCAACTAGAATAAATCATACAGCTTAATCTAATAAGCTGCTATTTAAAATGTGCATACATTTCATTTTTATATTTCCTTACTGCTTATAACCCAAAAGATTTCAGTTATTTGTAACCTAAAGGCCGAGTATGACCCACATTCATAAAGCCTACATATAGAAAAGTGGTGATATTTTCTTTATTTTGAATGTTCAAACCACAATTTAAAGAAAACATCATCCTAATATCTCCTTGTTTTTAGTCCCAGTTCAGCTTTCAGTGCGGTTCTTGATAAATCCAGTCCTGGACTCATGTTCTTGGCGTCACGGTTTGCACCCTGTGAACCCATCCTGAACTCTCTGCTGTCGTACTTCCCTTTCCCTCCCCAGATGGGTGGAGCATCCTCTTACAGCACCCAGTTCCTGTCTCATTCGGGCCCCCGCGGCCCTCCTCCGGGGATGGTCTCTTCCAGGCCCGGACCTCCACCTACTGCTGGAGGCCTGTACCCCTCTCACCCTGCCCAGGCTCAGAAGATGCCCCAGCACGGAGGGTATCCGGGCGGACAGCAAGGGCTCAAACGGCCTTTTCATTCGGAGGTCAGTTAGACACCAGTGGATGTTTGTTCCCTCAAAATATATATATGAGATTGTTCCCTCTCCTCAGAAGCAAACACACTGCTCATATTCTCTCTCTATATATAATACTTTTATCTTTTTGATTTTACATACATTTCTACAAACTCTGCTCGTTTGTAACGCTGAGCTTGTGTTAAACATAGCAGAGGTAGAAAGTGCAGACAGAGCAGATATCACTTCTCTACATGTTTAAATGTTGTACTTGTTGAACAGTGTATTGATAAAGTGTGACTCTTGATGGTTTTATTGCACTTACTTCCTGTAACGGGTGTAGTGAGTAATTTACAAATGAACTTCTCCACTGCAGATTGTGATCAGCTGTCTGCTCTGTTTGTCAAACAGTGTAAAGGTGAAACACCTAGCAACAACATACATTAGTCAGCACAGAGATTAGGTGAGTCAGTGTTTTGTGGTTCTTAGACGTTCAAACAGTTCAGTAACTCGTCCTGCCTCCGTTTGTTTTCCAGGGTTTTCCAGTGCAACAGTACGGCTCTGGTGGGATGTCAGGGTACCCTAACCAGCCTCTCCAGTACCCCTCTGGTCCACAGCAGCGATGCCCCCCCTCACCCTCTTACCCCTCCAGTCGGATGCCCCTCATGGCACAGTACACTTCTGGATCTCACAACCCAGCACAGTTCCCCCCCGGAGCCGTCCAACCCAATCCTCCACAGTATTATAAGGTAATGAAATGAATTGCTAGTTGTCCTAATTTGGATAATAACAAACATAAAGTCATCAAACACAATTATTTAAAGTTTACTGGAGAACACGAGGAGCAGCATGTCAAAAACAAATCTGTACTACTACCCACCAGCGGCAAATAATCATAAAACACACGTCAAACTGGACAGAAACTAAATAAAACTTTCACTCCCACAGTCTTTTCAGCAATCACAACTACAGGCCTGGTTAAAATAGACCCTTAATCCACAACGTAATCCTTGGGGACAACTGCTCCTGTTAAAGTGCGTCTACTAACAGTAGTTGTTGTTTGTTCCACTAACTGTAGTCGTTTGTTCCACTAACAGTAGTCGTTGTTTGTTCCACTAACAGTAGTTGTTGTTTGTTCCACTAACAGTAGTCGTTGTTTGTTCCACTAACAGTAGTCGTTTTCCACTAACAGTAGTCGTTGTTTGTTCCACTAACAGTAGTAGTTGTTTGTTCAACTAACAGTAGTAGTTGTTTGTTCCACTAACAGTAGTTGTTGTTTGTTCCACTAACAGTAGTTGTTGTTTGTTCCACTAACAGTAGTTGTTGTTTGTTCCACTAACAGTAGTCGTTGTTTGTTCCACTAACAGTAGTCGTTGTTTGTTCCACTAACAGTAGTCGTTGTTTGTTCCACTAACAGTAGTTGTTGTTTGTTCCACTAACAGTAGTTGTTGTTTGTTCCACTAACAGTAGTTGTTGTTTGTTCCACTAACAGTAGTCGTTGTTTGTTCCACTAACAGTAGTTGTTGTTTGTTCCACTAACAGTAAGTTAACGATACACTCGACTCACGATTCGATACGGTTCACGATTTTTTGTTCACAATACAATTTTCTCACGTTTTTTTTTTTTTAATCAAAATGAGCTACAGACAAATTATGACCAAAAAAAATTATCTTTTATTCGTAGAATAAAATCTTAGAGGTGCTTTCTTTACAGAAACTCTGTATAACAGTTTGTGTCCTCTTATAAAAAAGTGCAACTTACATGGTCATCTTAAACAACAAAATACATGAAAAATACAAATATCTCCTTTCTTTAGAAACAATCTCACAAGTAAACTGGTGTTAACTGGTGTAATTCAATATCTTAAATAACAAAAGAATATAAAATCTTGACCAAAAAAATAGGCCCTTTCTTTACAGAAACAATGTTAAACACTGTTTTTGTGTCTTATAAAAAAAAGTTATGAAGCTATAAAAAAAAAAAAACAGATCTAATTCCTTCAACACTGTTGGACTCTTTATGCTCGGTGGATCGCTTGCTGAGTGTCATGTTTCCTGTCTGTGTTCTCCAGTCAGAGCCGTTCAATGGTCAGGGCAGCCTGCCATCTGGAGGAGCCGGAGGATACAATGCCTTCACACAGGCTGCAGTGAGCGGGGTAAGTCAGTGAGTCCAGTTCAGCACCGACACACAGAAATATACCGTATGATTACGACCTTTTTCTTGTTAAACACTTCATGAAATACTCTGAAGATTTGAAGTTCTAAACACTCGTCGTCATCGCCGTCTCGCAGCCAGGTCGGGGTGGAGTGATGCCCGGGTATCCTAGCTCACCGATGGGAGGGAATCCCACTCCTCCGATGACACCTGGGACGTCCATACCTCCCTACCTGTCCCCGGGCCAGGACACAAAACCCCCCTACCTTCCACCGGACATCAAACCCAACATCAACACACAGCAGCCCTCCACAGGTGAGACTCACTGCAGGAAGCACACACCAGGAAGTAAATGTTTTGTAATTGGATTGGAGAATTACAGACACCTGATCTCTCCAGGTAGACGTCTCCTGGGGACATATTACAGAAACATCCTGTCTTAAGTCTTAAGTTAAGATTAAGTTAAGTGTCTAAGATAGGATTCTTCCCCATTTGGTTAAACTAAATCCCAACTATCTTTAGGAATCCTCATGCATAGAAACCTTTTACACTGAGTCCGATTTTATTGTTCTATTAGGACAGCTTAACGGTTATCCTAAAGTTAGTAGAGTTTAAGATTTTGTGTAATACACTTTTCCTATCTCAATGTGATATGTAATATGATAGAAACATTGACTTGGTAACTCTAATGCAGGTTAGGGAGTTTCTGTATTATGTTTTCTTATTACAGTATTTATATGGAAGAAAACAAAAGGAAGTATTTCACTTTTGTTTTCCACTTTAACTACCGTACAGGAACTAAACTCAGTTCCTCGTTATTTTGGTCAAAATGCAGGTTTAAGTTCCTGACTTCCTCCCAAAATGTCCTCGTCCCTGTAGTGGAAACACTCTAAAAGCCAACTCTGTTTTTCCATTCAAGGTAACCCCAGCGACGACCTGCGTCTGACTTTCCCGGTACGAGACGGCGTCGTGTTGGAGCCGTTCAGACTGGAGCACAACCTGGCCGTCAGTAACCACGCCTTCCAGCTGAGAGACTCTGTGTACAAAACACTCATGTTGAGGTAGGAAGACTTTCCAGTTACTCTCATCTCCTTTGTTTCCTGTTTTTGTATCTGGGTCTGATGAACGCAATGTGGTTAAAAAGGAAGAGAGAATACACGTCCACACACATTTTTCCTCTTCCTGTAGTTTATCCATCTAGATTGTTTTGGTGAAATCCACCGTGGAGATGTTGGACTTCTCTCCAAAATAAAGGAACCAGATTCATGTTTACATGCTCTAATGTCCATGAGCAGATGCTGCTAACACTTCTGTGATAACACATTTCTACTGCACTTAAAGTGTACATTGATGGGTACCTGTAGAACCCTTTTTCATTCAGATATCTTAAAGTCAGAGGTCAAGGGACCACTTTAAAAATTGCTGTGCCAGTCCCTCAGAACAAACACCGTCACACAAACCCAAAATATGAAATCAAACCCATCATCAGGCCCAACAGCAACCAGTGCCATGCCAGTTTTTCCCCCCCGCCAAAATGTATCCTAACTTACGGCCGATTCAGACCAAATCAGGTGCTGCAGCAAAAGTTCCCCCTCCCACTATTCATCTTGAATGGGAGTAATGTATTTAGGTTTTGGCGTTTGGAGGCTAGAGGGGAGACCGAAATGAAACAGCAACCTGCAGTGGAGAAGCTGAATGATAGAGAGAGAGAAAATGTAGAAATAAAATGTTATATTCTAATTGTTTCACAGCAGTTATGTCCTAAAACACACCCCTACATGAGCCTGTGGTAAATGATTTGGTTTGAATGGTTGTATCTAGCCTCCTACTAATATCTTCACTGGAGCTTTAAAAGGTTAAGAAGTGAGGTCACCGCTTTATACTACTAACAAATGGAGTCTTTATATCTTTTCAGAGTCACACACAGCGAACTTAAAAGACCCAGTAACAACTCAGAGATGGTTGTATTGGGTTTTCCAAAACACAGCATTTTGTATACTTGGTGTCTCTCACCTTCAGTTACATACAGTTGGAAATATCCCAAGTAAACAATAACTTGGCACACAAGAGAAACCCATAGTAAGCAATACTAGAAACACAAAATACCACTTTCTGTCAGAGATAACAAGGTGCTCCTGTGAACAGTGATAGTGTCCCGCTGTGTTTATATTGGATTGAATCTATGTAGCATACATGGAGAAATATAACTATTGTAAAACTCACAACCTGCTAATAGTGCTTAAAACCCAGCTGTTATATTATTCTATATCTTCTCCATTATCACATCTCCAGACTTGTCCTCCGCTCTCTGATGAGATGAGATGAATAAAGGATAAAGAGGATAAATATTTGGTGATCACCATAAAAACCCTCTTCTAGCTCCCATCTGTAACATAATACGTGGCCTCGGTGTGAATTCGGAGAACCTCCCTGTTTCTCTTCCTGAGTGATTTTTAAAAACCACCAGAGGAGGAAAAACAAACGAGGAATGTTAGATAACCCCACCCAGTCGCTCCCTGATAGTTTGTGTTGTGTCGCCCCCTGCAGGCCTGATCTGGAGCTGCAGTTCAAGTGTTACCACCACGAAGACCGACAAATGAACACTAACTGGCCTGCATCCGTACAAGTAAGTTTATTGAGTCTTTGAGATAAAAGTCTTTCTTTAAAACAGAAGAAGTAAAGTATAAAGTTTAATGATTGTAACAGCCCTACTTGTCATTTAATTGTTTTTTTCTTCCGTATCAGGTGAGTGTCAACGCAACTCCTCTGTGCATCGAAAGAGGAGACAACAAAACCTCCCACAAACCCTTGTACCTAAAGCAAGTGTGTCAACCGGGACGTAACACTGTACAGATCACAGTAACAGCCTGCTGTTGTGTGAGTAGACACCCTCCGTGTCAACACGTTACTATGTCTGACATTAAATCCCATTTTAGCTACATCCCCCCCCCCTCCTTCCCGTCTGTCCGCAGTCCCACCTGTTTGTGCTGCAGCTGGTCCACCGGCCGTCCGTCAGGTCCGTCCTGCAGGGTTTGATGAAGAAGAGACTCCTGCCGGCCGAGCACTGCATCACCAAGAGTGAGTGGGAATCCAGCTCGCTGTGATTGGACAGCGTCATGGTCCAAAACAGTAGCTGCTGTTGTTGGCTTACACTCACAGCTCTGTATACGGTGGTGTAACTGTAATTAACCACTGGCTTAACCCTGCCGTTGCTGGTCTGAATGAAAGAGCGGTTCTGATTACTTTTTATCGTCTTTTTGTTTCAGTAAAGAGAAATTTCAGTAGCGGCACAATCCCCGGGACTCCTGGTCTGAACGGAGAGGACGGCGTTGAGCAGACGGCAATCAAAGTTTCCCTCAAATGCCCGATCACGTTCAGACGAATCCAGCTGCCAGCCAGAGGTCACGACTGCAGACACATACAGGTGGGCTCACACACACACACACACACACACACACACACACACACACACACACACAACACACCATACCCACATATACTTTACATGCAGATGGATCCTCTCACACTGATGTCTTTTATTTTGTAGTGTTTCGACCTGGAGTCCTATTTGCAGCTCAATTGTGAAAGAGGCACCTGGAGATGTCCTGTGTGCAAGTATGTTCTGTACCAAGATCTCGTTGCACCTTTTTTTTTTTTTTTTAAAACCAGATCCTCTCAGTATGAAATGTAACCAACAGTCTGTTCCTGTCCGTCACAGTAAAACCGCTTTGCTAGAGGGGCTGGAGGTGGACCAGTACATGCTCGGGATCCTCGTCTACATCCAGAAGTAAGTGTTTAATCAAATAATATAAAGGGACATTTCTTTCTTTGTTAAAAGGTTTTATAGATGGGAAATTCACCGCCACTAGATGTCGCACTAGAGCAAATGGACACCAGCACCCACCAGACTCCATTCACAAAAACACTAATTTCACCTCACAGGGCATCGTAACTTCATTCAAACTGGACAGAAACAAAATAAAACTCATTAAAACCGTCTCTGTTAGTGTTTCCAACAATCACCAACTCTGGTTTGGTGGAAATAAATCCTTAATTTACCGACGTAGATGATAAAAACAGCAGTAACACCACGATATCCACTATATCTTTACATAGATTATAGATGTTTTCTGCTATATTATTGTTTTAAATCTCATATTATCTTTAATATTAAAACTTCATAAACGTGTGGATGACTTTAATGAACATCATTTACACCCTTTTAGCCCCAAACAGTTCAGCATGTTCAGGTCTCTTTGATTCATAAATCTAGATTGGTCTAGAATTCACATGTACCCTTTTGCCAGAACAAATATCTCATCAAGAGCTTTCATTTGATAAATATAACTAATTGTTCATCTAAAACGCCCCTTACGTCTCTCTTCTCACCCTTTAATATCACCTTTAATGTACAGTAACTCTTTTTGATGTGATTAAAACCCATCTGTGCCCTCCTTCCTCAGTTCGGACTACGAGGAGATCACCATAGACCCTGTGTGTGGCTGGAGGCCGGTGCCCGTCAAACCAGACCTGCACATAAAGGAGGAGCCCGACGGTCCGGTCCTGAAACGCTGTCGAACTGTCAGCCCGAGTCACATGGTCCTGCCCAACGTGATGGAGATGATCGCCGCTCTGGGCCCGGCGTCGTCCCCCTACCAGAGTCTGACCGCAGGGGGCAGGAACACCCCCGACTACAACCGGCCAGGTATAGTCGAGATGGAGGAGGGAAGCTGTGTGTGAGTTAGTGGAGGGAAGGTTCACATATAAACTCCAGCTGCTGGGGATTTATGAGTCATTCTTCCTCTTGATTGGCAGTTTCAGTTAAAAATAAGACGCCAAGATTTCATTTAAAATCAGAATTAACATATTTTCTAAGTTCAGAAAAGGTAGAAGTGGCAGAATATTGACTCT
The DNA here is from genome assembly GCF_905237075.1 of Dicentrarchus labrax. Lineage (NCBI taxonomy): Eukaryota > Metazoa > Chordata > Actinopteri > Moronidae > Dicentrarchus > Dicentrarchus labrax. The sequence goes on along the minus strand of NW_026136710.1, from coordinate 2,130,447 downwards.
CGTACAAGAACATTAACTTATTTTTATTTTAAATCGTAATTTATTTTGTGAGATGTTTTAAATCAGATGCACAAACTTGTCATATGTCGCTCATATCAACCTGATGAACGCCGTCGGTACATGAGGAGGTGAACGTTGGTGACATTTCCTGCTTCATAAAATGTGAGAATCTGCTGCTTTTACCTTTTTTATGTCTCCTTAAATTCAGTATGTGAAGGCTTTTAAACTGTTGGTCAGGCAGAACAAGTAATTTGTAGACATCTGTGGATCCCAGTAACTGACATAATAAATAATACTTAATAATATAAATAATAATACTGAGGAGTGGAGACATTGAGCCCAGTGCACATTAATTATGATAATAACATAGATAAAATATACAGTTTCCTTTCAGGGGTTTTAAGTAGAGATGTGCATTATTAGTCAGCAGCAGAAATACTACTTTAGTTAAACTAATTATAATATTTTATTCATGTACAATGCCAGTTAGCTGTTAGCCAGCCGGGAAATGTCATCTTTATCCCACTTTAAACTTATAGTCATAACATTTCATTACATTATCACGGACATCATCTTCATTTTCTTCACGCCGTTGTCCGGCAGAAAGTTATTTGGTCCTTTTGGCCGGCTGCTTTATTTGATTTTATTCTATTTGATTTGTTTCCTGTTTCGGCTGTTTAGGAGTTAAGTTACTGCTGATGAAACTCAACATTCCTAATTTCCTTCTTGTTTTGTTATAATAACCTTTGAATAACAAAATAAAAGGGGACTTTTATTGTGAAGTTCAAGGAGTATTGACTGCAGAGAGGGAGCAGCGTTAACGAGAACAAAGCAGTGAATCAAATAAATCAAAGTGGTTACTTTCTAAAGCACAAAGAACCACGACCACCTTCCTCTCTGCCGTATGTAGACTGTTAGTGAAAAGCTGCTTTATAAAGCACCTTTCATACAAACATGCAGCCCGAAGTTCTTCACAAAGCAAAACTCAAACACAGAAGAACAAAAACTCAAAAATAAAAATGTGTAATGTAAAAATAAAAGTTGATAGAAAATATAAAGTAAATAAAAACCAATAATAAAGACTAAGCCTATATTGTCTATTTACTGACATTTAAATGCAGATAATGTGACTAACTGTGGGTCAAATGTGTGTAAGAGTATCTAACAGAGTAAGTCTTTAAATTATTTCCAGCTGTGAATTTAGTCTCCAGGAGGCGTAGAAGATGTTTCTAAAGCTGGTGTAAGGCATGTGTACCTTTGACTGCTACTGTATATTATGTGTGTACACATACTGTACACAATCACACTTTCTAGATCAGTCAAACACATCATCTGCTCTTAGATGGGAGGTGACCCAGAACAATATTTCAAGCAGCAGAGCAAAGACCAGTGAGTACAATCTCAGTGTACCCATCCCCTCCCCACATCCCCACCCCCCGAATATGTCCTCTCATAGCTGGAAGCTGTTTCTCTCCACGCTGCACTGCTCACTATTACGCAAGACAAAGTCTACGCTGACCTGTTTTTTTTATTTGCTGACTAGAAGTAATGTTTTTGTTTTGGTCTCACAGGGAGCCAGGGATTCTCCAACCAAACAGGATTCACCGACTTCCCCAACACCCCTGGCACCCCGACGCTCGGAGAGTACGCCTCCTCTGGACCTCCACCTCCACTCCCCTATCAGTCTGAGCAGGTTAGACGCTCTCTTACGTAACAGGAGCATGTTCTGCCTCTGGCCACGGCGACGGGGATCAGCCTCCGTGTGTCTTTGGTTGAGTAGGCATCAATGACAGCCAGAGTATGAATAGAACAAGGTCCAGAAGGCACTGCTGCATGAGCTCGCTCCACATACACCTCCCAGAGTTAGAGCTATCTGTTATACAACAAACTGAGGCTGGTGTTGTTTAAAGGGACTCTTCGGTCTGTTTAATACTAAAATCTGGGGATATTCTATATTTTCTACTAGCAGGTATTGTGTGTGTGTGTATCAAAGCCTGATATATCTTCATTGTTGTTTTCATTAAAAACACCTCAATGAGCCACACTGTAGTTGTATTTTGGCTCAATCCCACAAACACCGTCCTGCTGCTCCAAATACTCAGTAAATGTGGATTAATCAGACGCTTTGTTGAGCAGCTGTTTTAGGAAATCACTGAACATTTTGTTAAAAGATCAAACTATATATTTGTCTTTAAAGCAGTGCTGGGTAGGGCCGAGTGTTGGCAGGAATGTGGCGATACGGTACAGGTTACGATCCAATGTACTGAGATTTTGGGGGTTTTGGCACAAAAATAATTTATCACAATACAATTTTATCAGTATTTTCTTACAGTAGTGTTGAGGAGGGAGGTTACTGAGGGCCGCTAACAAGACTAGTGTCACTAAATAAGTCAATTAATCAATAATGAATCTCTTTTGTTTTTGTTTCAGTTTACACCTCATTTTTAGTTGAGTTTAGTTTACTATAATAACTTTGGTCCACTGACAAACAATCGCTGTTCTTACAGGTCATTTTTATGCGACTAAACAATGTGGCTAAGAGAGGAGCAGCAGATGATATCAAACAAACCAGTTTGGCAGATTTTTTTTAAAGCTGAGAACTCCACCAATTAGAAATGATCAGCGCTGTAAGCCCCACCCCCAAAGGTTTCATGTACTTTTTGGAAAGCACTGCTCTCAGGTTGAGAATTTTTAGGGGTTAAATTAAAGTCCCTGAAACTTAATTTAGCCCCTCGTCCCTGCAGAGTTCTGCTGAAGGTTCCTCGTCTCGGGGGAAAGTTCCTGCGGTGGAAACACGGCCGATGACGTGCCGCTGTTATGCAACACTGACTGTCTCTTCCTTCTGGCTTGTGAGTTCAGTTAAGAGCCTTTAACTGAACCTGAAGTAGACAGCATTGACTGAGAATATATTCGCTTACATATCTAGCCACTGAGCCACATACCACCTGTCGCAGGCAGCTGCTCGGCTGTCTGCTGAAGGTTTTTAGAGAAAGATTAAAGTGTCCGTCCTCCTCTACTGTCACACACTTCTGCTGTCGTGCCTCTTAAGCAAAGACCTCTGCGTAGCGTTCACTCGCTGTGAATCCACCGTCACTTTTATTACCGTAAAATAAAGATTGTTTTTGTGTCTCTGTGTCTCTTCCTGGTCTGTCGCTGTCAGGCGCCTCATTCTGGACGAATCGAACACGCCCATAACATCCTCCAGCAGCACGGTTCAGGCGTTCACGGTAATCAGAGTCTCGGTGACGCCGGCAGTCCGCTGCCGCAGCGGAACGCCAATGCCCAGAATTCCCGGCTGCAGAATGAAGGCTCCTTCGGTCTGGGAGGCCCGGGAGCACCTGGAGGAGAGGGAGCCGATCATACACTAGATGTGAGTGGAAGCCTGTTGATCATGTGTTCAGTTTTATAAGAGCATCTAATGTTCACAGGACGGGTTCGTAAGTTCAGGCCCTGAATGATAAAAGTCAAATCTGGGACTTAAATAAAAGTCTTTAACTTTTACTTAAGAATAAAAGCTAATTATCAATTTTAAACAGACGACTACTAACGGGATATTGGATGAGAAGATTGATACCGCTGTCATGTCCTTACGGTAAATATGAAACTACAGCCAGCAGAGGGATAATTTAGCATAAAGGCTGGAAACAGGTAGCCTGGCTGAAAAAAAGCTTACTAACACGTTATATTTTTATTTGGTTTGAACAAAAACCCTAAATTGTGCTCGCTCTCTCCCAGCAAACCTAAGACATGCAGTGGGGGCTTGTGGCTACTGTGTGTGTGTGTGTGTAATGAGGGAGGTAACACCGACCAGTGTGACAGACTGACCACTGCTCAGTGTGGCAGGAATACAGCTGCTGGTAGTCGGACACGGTTCCCATGCATGAGGGAAAGCCTAGAAATTAGAGAGACTAGTTTTATAGTTATGGAAACACCTGGAAATTAAATAAATGAATAATGTAAAACTTTAATTGTATTGAACCCCTCACACAGATCGTTTATGTAAACCAATTTTTTCTCAACGCTTCAAGTGGAATTTTTACCCCCAATTTCCACCGGGCACAAACGCAACGCGCTCTGGCAGGAAGTCAGACACAAACTGCATCGGTCAGTTTTCAAAATAAAATACTGTGTGCTGACTCCAGATCAAATTTCACGCCACATCAACGTTGAGGCACCAGGCCAGAAGTCAGTCAGTCACAGGAGATTTTAAGCAGCGAAACATGCTGTTTTATTTCCTTTTTAAGGACAAAATACACAAGTAAACAACATCAGGGCAGTAAAAACACTCTGAAGACTCTCGCGTTAGGGTTTGAAGACACAGACACGACGTCATAACGCCTGGTGGAAACCTATTAATGTTAATAAATATAAAATGTATACTCGTGGTTGATAAACCTCTTTCACTTTCTACTTCTTCCTTTAGGCTAAGAGATGATAAAATTAAATCTACACTCATGGGCTGTGGTCCAGTTAATGTTACATTTAGAGGAAAACTGAATGAAAGGACCATTTGTGAGCGAGTGCTGTCCTGTACTGTCCAGAAAAAGTCCTGGAAAAAGATTTGTTAAAAAGAGTGGGGACCCTGTCGGAGCTAAACGAGCTAACCAGCCATTAGCAGCTGCTTTCAGACTCTGTGTGTCTGCTGAGTCGCTAGAAGCACATTCGTGGCAGAATTCAGCATTTTGAACCCGGCATTATACGAGTCAGCTGCTTGATAAATGTGATAAATACAAACTCTAACCTCCAGACTGTCCCTAATAAAACTTTTGTAACTTTGCTGTTTTAATATAATCTCGCTGTCTGTCTGTCGTTAAGCTTCTTCCTGAGCTGACCAACCCGGACGAGCTGCTGTCCTACCTGGGCCCCCCCGACCTCCCCAACAACAGCAGCGATGACCTGCTGTCTCTGTTCGAGAACAACTGACGACCTTCACATCGTCTCACCGGTCACCTTCCAGCCTCCCGCTTCTCTGTCTGCTGTAGCCCCGCCCTCATCGGTCGAAGACAGCGCCGTCTCCGTTGGCACCCACTACTTTGTGTGTGTGTGTGTGTGTGTGTGTGTGTGTGTGTGTGTGTGTGTGTGTGTGTGTGTGTGTGTGTGTGTGTGTGTGTGTGTGTGTGTGTGTGTGTGTGTGTGTGGATAAATGCGAGCGAGCGTGTGCATAAATGTGTGAGTGTAACTGAGGGGTTTTTTGTGTATGTTTTGTCTTTTTGAAGTGTCCTGCTGTACTTTGACGTTCATTCAGTGCAGCATACAGGAGAAGGAGGGAACAGCACGTAGGCACTGACTCTGCAGACCAGCATTTTAAACTATAGCACAAACCACACGCTGAAGGATTTAAATATACAGTATTTAATTTATAGATTTTATTGGTTGAAGTGGAGGATAATGGAAGCTGGAGGGACTTTATGAGGAGTTAAAGGACACATTAAAAGCAGTGGTTCCCAAGCTTTTTTTTTATTTTCTGCCCTGTTACATCACTTTTTAACACAAACATCATGTTTCTACTGTTTACCTCATAATGCTGAACATCCTGGGTATTTGTAAAAAAAAAAAAAAAAGAAGAAGTTGTTGGTTCATTCATCATCGGCTCTAAATTTACTTTAACAAACTTCTCTGTGCTTTCTCCAGTTTGGGAACCGCTGCATTAAAGGTTGAGTCTCTTGGTGTTTTATATATTTCTTATCGTCAACGACTTCTGTGGAAAAAACAAAACCGACAACGAGTTAGTCCGTCTCTACTTTCTGACTTCCTGTCTCTGGCTCCCAGCCTCAATCCCTCAATATACTTTCATTATAATTAATGCTATTTAAGAAGAGCAGTTATTTACAGCAGCTCACTGTAGTTTTTATCAAACAAACAGGAGGAAATTGTGCGTTTCTTGGGGCCTATTTTTAGTGGCGGATTATTGTCATTAGTGAGTGTGTGTGTGTGTGTGTGTTCATAATGAAGGAACATGTAACTCAGTGTGGCTCATTGATGTGTTTACAACAGTGAAGCTTTGTCCAGTGCTGATGAGTTATTTTCAGTTTCAACTCGTCCGTATCAGGACACAACAGCGTCTCTCCTGCTCACACAGGATCTGGTGTTCCAGATAAACAGTAAAATGTGTTTGTGAACAGATTTGAGGAGAGAAATAGTCAACAACAGAATCTGGATCCATATCTGATCAGCACTGTTTGACAGTTTGATCTGAGTTTGGTGCGTTGAGCTGGACGGACTCACTGAGAATGAGCTGTCAATCACAAGGTAGCCCCGCCCTAAAGCATACCCTGCTTTATGGTCTGTTTTACTCTAAATGGGACCATCAGTTACTAAATGAACATCATGCTGTATGGAAGAAGACTGAAACTAGAGACTGAGACCAGAAACTCATCAGGAAACTGTTTACTGAGGTCAATAAATCAACTGAGAAGTCGACTCATTTCTCCCTAAGACTGAATGGTAATGGAGCCGCCCCCTGCTGGTTGTTAGAGAGAATGCAGGTTTAAGAAACTTCTGTTGGCTTAACTTCTCAAACTCTGTCCACTCATCAAATTAAGTCAATTTCCGAACACTTAAAGTTTAGTGGTGGTGACGTTGAAGTCATGCAACCGCGGTGAAGTGCGTTTATAGCCCTTACCAACTTTTAACGTTAGCTTTTTATTCTGGCGATCTCATTCACGCTTCAAAAATCATAAGTGTCTTTTTTTTTTTTAGATGCTAACATCCTCCAATAACAATACGTCTGTGGCACAGAGGAGGAACGTGTATCGGGCCTCAGTGTCGGCGTTCCCTTTCATGACGTTTGTTGACAATAAGAGAAATATATAATGTCACCGGACTTTATCCTTTAATACACAATGATGTAAGATAAGGGCAGATAAAAGTGGTCACACGTTTGTTTCTCTTCGCTGATCAGACGACGAAGTCAAATCCAAACCTCACGTTTTAAACAAATGAAAAAAATAAAAGATGTACAGAAGACATTTTTTTGTGTTTTTAGACCCATGAAGTTGGAAGAGCGCTGAGGTTCATTGTATCTCCGACATCCTTCAGCACTGTGAAATATATACCGACTCCCATCTTTCCCTCTGTTGGTTTCTTTTACCCTCTTTCCTCGGGGGGGGGTTCAAACATACTGTAAATGAGTACAGCTGTGTGTCATGGCATTTTTCTGCCATTTGAAAGCTATTAGTATGTTTTATTTTCAGTCGTTTCTTTGACATGTATAACCCATCATGACGCGGGTTTATGTACTGTATAATCAGCTGTTTTCATTAGAGAACGTGTGTGTATCAAATGAATTGTTAATCATGGTAATTTTAATGTTATTAGTTGGATAATGGATCATCGTTGGCACTGTATACATACTGTATGTTAGAAAAACTATAAAGCAATTGTAAAAAAAAAAAAAAAAAAAAAGAGGTCGTACTGATGCATGTATGACGGGAAACAGGCAGTCCGCTGACGTCGACGCAGTTTAAAGGAAGAAATCGTTCTTCGCACCACTTTTTAAA